>NC_141599.1:40034678-40711481 GCF_047967505.1 Dipteris shenzhenensis
AACATGCACTCAATGCTCACCACAAGGAGGATGGCTCTTCTTGGAACATGACCACTGTTGAAGATGAAACTCAACATGAACTCAATGGTCACCATAAGGAGGATGGATCAATGCACGTCGTAAGACTCAGTAGCTTTGAAGAAGAGTCCATCAACACAACAAAGCAATAGACAGAGAGAATGAAAGCTAAAGAACTCCCTTCAAACCAACTACCATGAAACAACTCTCGAAGGAGGAGGCACTTTTCATAGATGGTACACCATAATCCCACACTCAAGATTTTCGTAACATTGACATAGATGAAGAAGTGACTTCTCACCACTCCTTGATGTGCTTCAAGCATGATGATTTCTTTCTCATGTAGAATGATGCTCATTAGAGTATCATATGCCCCCCCCCTTCAATGCATATGAGAGTGTCCAATGAGGATAAGGGTGTACTTCTAGGATTTGAAGCAACCCTCCATAGTTCATCTGTTGGTGCATCTTTGTAGAATATCGCTATGGAGAGGTATTGCATGACTCTTTTGTACTTATTTTCATACATTGACACAATGTGGCTATGGAGAGGTACTGCATGTATTTCTCATGCTTATTCTCACACATTGACACAATGAACAACACTACATCAGAAAGATCATTGTGTGTGTCTTCTTTGGATCTTTTGGTTTCAATGTGACTCAAACAGTATATCCCGCATTGAGATGAATCGGGTTTATGAATGATCATGAAGTTGAAATCTTGCACCAAAAGCATCCAATCAGATGAACCTTGGTTTCATGATTATTTTGTTCATCAAATAGAGAAAGGCCTAGTGACCCACAAAGAATAAAAATGGATTGCCTAGGAAATAGTGGGAATATTTTAGTACACTATACATCCTTTGCAAGGCCTCCCTTTTGGTGGTGGAGTAATTCGTTTCAGTTGTGGAAAATCGCATTCCTACTTGGTTGGACCCAATTACCCTTCTCATTGGCATCAAGGAAAATCCTATTCAAGTCTAGATTTTGGAGTGTTGGTGCATTCAATACCATATCCTATGGAACCTTGAATGATTATCCACTAAAATGTCATGTCATCCCTTGTGAGTTCATGTATGGGTTCAATCAATCCATCAAATTTCTTGATGAATTGCCTCTACAACCTCAAGAATACCAATGAATGACTAAATGTGCTTGATTTTGCTAGGTTCTTCATTTGTTTAATGCATCAATTTTTTATGTTTCAACGATGATGAATTCACATAAATTTGTTTGCCCCCAACAACACTTCTTAAAGGCACATGATATACACTTGATTTGGGTCTCTTTAAATTTTTGGAACACCTTTTGTAGGCATTCCAAGTGTATTAGCTCAGTGCTATAATTTGAAAAAGTATCTAGGAAGATTTCTAGGAATTCGTATACGTATTATGGGAAGCTTTCTCCATAAATCTTTAAAACATGACTAGTGCATTTTTTAGCCCAAATGGCATCACTTTGCTTGAGCATGACCTCACTCAATTGATGAAGGTGGTCTTTTCCCTATTTTTCTTAGCAACAACATGATCTAGTTGTACCCATTCGATCCATTCATAAACAAACACATCTCATCCCCCATAATGATAGCAAATTTTTGCACCACCAAAATTGTGAATTCTCTAGCTATGTAGAAAGGGGGGGGGGTATGCAAACTAGTCTTAAAAGCAAACAAGAAGGGATGAGAGAGAGAGAGAGAGAGAGAGAGACGGGGGGGGGGAAGAGAGGAGGGAGGGGAGGGGAGGGAGGGAGGGAGAGAGAGAGAGAGAGAGAGAGAGAGAGAGAGAGAGAGAGAGAGAGAGAGAGAGAAAGAGAGAGAGAGAGAGAGAGAGAGAGAGAGAGAGAGAGAGAGAGAGAGAGAGAGAGTAAAGGGGGGGACAAGTGAGCTTTGAAGGAAGGTGTCTCATGGCAGGCACAAAATTAAAAAAAGGTTAAACCAATATAATTAGAAAATACTAAGTGTGCCAAAATTAAAAACAATAGCATTTTTCTTTCAAAAAAGGCAAATAAAGAAAACAACATGCTCACGAGTCATGCTCCTCTTGCCCTTCTCTCTATTTGCCTCCTCTTCTCTAGATTGGTAAATGCATTTCTATCATGGAAAACATTCATCTCGCATAGAAATAAACATCAAGTCAAGGTTAATAAAGGTTCAACCTATGCCCTTAATTTGTTAAAACAAGGACAAGATGGCTCTCCAAAGAGTACTATCCTTGGTAATATGAAGTTTTGGATTGCACATAAGTATTAAAAAATGAGTGAAGCTTTTCATATTTGCTCCCTTAGAGTTCTTTCTGACACCATGTTTCTCAAAGGACCTTGTACCCAAACTTCATTTGTATTAATAAATACCTTGAAAGCCAAAGGAGCTAAGGGTTATATGTTGCATTTTAAATGTCTATGACCTTTAAATCTCAAGCCTCCTTGGGTCTTGTACAAAAACACCATTTTACCTTGAAATGTTTCCTTTTATTTGTATTACCACCCAAAGCTAAGTCGTGTGAACTTTAATGAGCCAACTTAGCCCCCTTTTGACATGGTATCCAATAAGATAGATAAAATATGGAAATTAGATATATGCAATGATAAAGGACCATATTTTTTCCTAATATATTAACCTCCATCACTTCACCTTTGGAGGATATACAAACAATTTACTTCTCATAAAATGAAAGACAAATACACTACATAAAATGATGAACACTCTCATGAAATGATAGAGAACTTTGCTCAACAATCAACTCGTATATTCCTTCTATTACAACCAACTGATGCACGATCAGAGAAGACACTTCCAGAATTCAAATGATCAAAATGGCCATGGAATTCTCCTCAGGTTGACTGACCTTGTTGGAGCTCATAAAAGCATGGCGACATCTTATGTTCTACTATCAACTATATATGTAAACCTCTAAGCTGACTCTCATAACACACACACCCGGACTAGCACAAGTTGGTGAAAAGGAACTCAGGAGTCGCATTCTTGCAGATAAATAGGAGCCAGAAGAACCGATTGCCACCGCAACCATTGCTAAGGGCCATGCAAACCATCACTAGGTATGTCCACGTCTTGCATGCAAGCTATTGCCCGCCATATGCCCCTCTATGCACTGACTACACGTGAGCTTGGTGATGATCCAATCAAAGCTCTTGATTGATCCCCATGACCAATCAATGCTCAAGTACTACTACCTCCTCTAGACCTTAGTCTCACTAGGGCCCTCACAAGGATGGACTCCCAACAAACCCTCCCTCGACCAAAATGAGGGACAGACAAACTACTTATGCTCATAAAGAGCAACACACCGCATTCACAAAGAACAACAAATCCAAGGAACTATGATGTGTTCACAAAGAACCAACAATTGCTCACAAAGAGCCTGATAGTCGATAGTGCCCTTCCGAAATCAAAACGCCCACTCTTGATCACTCGTATGATCTGCTTCCACTAACATGGATGTGTATTGTTTGTCCTCCTTGACAAAATATGAAGAGGGGAGAGGAGAAGAGTGGAGATGAGGAGAGAGGGCACAGCTAGAGAGCACACCACAAATGACTAAATGTACACTAGATTTAGTTGAAAATGTAGAAGATATACAAACCCATTTAGGGTTAGGGTTAGGGCATCTAACCCTTTCCTTTATAGCACTCTATTGGGTTAGTGCTATGCACATATGATCACATGATCATGCTATGCACACATGATCACATGATGTTGAGCGTGAACTCTCAAAACCAGATCAACATCATGAAGTAAGCCTTCCCTCAAGATGATGATTCTGGGGAATTGAAGAAGGACTGAGCATTACATTCCATCACACCCCTTTAATGGGAATGTCCTTCCTCTGCATCAAACCAAGAGGTAGTTGGTGTTTCTCGAAAAGCTCTTTACTGATGAGTGGTTTGGTAAAGATGTCTACAACATTCTCTTTGCTATCACAATGCTGGAGTGTGATGTCACCAAGTAACACTCTTTCTCTGATGAAGTGCTCTTTGACATCAATGTGCTTTGTCCTAGAGTGATATAATGCATTCTTGGCTAATGCTTGAGCCGATTGGTTATCACAATATATTGCTGTTGGCTTTGACTCATCAAAGTAGTCTATTTCTAACAATAGTCTTCTAAGCCATATAGCCTCACATGCACCTGTAATGAGTGCCCTATATTCTACGTCAATCGAAGACAAAGAAACAGTTGGTTATTTTTTTGACAACCATGATATAGCACCTTGACCAAGGAAAAATGCATATCCCTATATCGATCTCCTAGTCTCATGATCTTTGGCATAGTCTGTCACAGTATCCATGCAACCGTGGATGACTTCCTCTATATTCTATCCCAAATTGTCTTGTATCTCTGATGTATCTCAAGACTCTTTTGGCTGCATTCTAGTGAGCTTACTGCATAACAAATATCTGGCCGTGTGATAGTTAGATATATAAGAGATCCGATGACCTGCCTGTAGTACCTGTCATTGACTATAGGCTTTTCTAAATCTTTAGTAAGTTTCATACTCTATTCCATGGGAGTGGTGGCAATCTTGTAATCTGCCTTATGAAACTTCTTCAGGAGACTATTAATATTCTTGAGCTGACTCATGAATGTGCTATCTGAATCTCTCCAGAGCTCAATACCAAGACAATAGTGCATAAGTCCAAGATCTTTCATGTCAAACTCTACCGATAAGTCTTGTTTTAGTTTTTTGATGAAGCTCCTTGCTTCCGATCGCAATCAGATCATCTACATACAAAAGTGCAATAGTAATGTCTTCCCCTTGAACTTTGTAGTAGAAAGTATGATCTGCATTGGACTTCATGTATTCTAGATCAGCAAAATACTTATCGATTCTGCTGTACCAACTTCTGGGTGCTTGCTTTAAGCCATAGAGTCTTTTCTTGAGATGGCAAACCTTATTCTCTTTTCCTGGTTCAACATAACCTACTGGTTGTTGCATGTATACTTCCTCATCTAGATAACCATTGAGAAATGCATTCTTGACATCGAACTAATACACATTCCATCTATTGAGTGTTGCTAGTGATATCAAGAACTCTATGGAATCCATCTTTGCTATTGGAGCATAAGTCTCATCATAGTCTTGACCATATTGCTGTGCAAATCCTTTTGCAACTAGTCTGGCTTTGTATCTTTGAATACTTCCATCTGGATTGTACTTCACTTTGTATACCCATTTGTTTGTTATGGCCTTCACTTTGTATACCCATTTGTTTGCTATGGCCTTCTTTCCTGGAGGAAGGTCGCATAATTCCCAAGTATTATTCTTATACAAAGCATCCATTTCTTCATTCATAGCAGTTTGCCATTCTGGCTTGTCTACTACATCTTCGAAGTACACTGGCTCTTCTGTAGCCATGATGGTAGTCATAAGAGCATAGTTGGTCGTTTCAACTTGAATTCTTTGCCTTTCTGAGCATATGTCAATCTAGCTGGTGGTCTGCTTTCCCTAGTAGACCGTCTGAGCTACCATGGCTCTGCTTGGGGTGTTGCTGGTGGCAATTATTGCTCTTCTTCATCAACCATTTTTTTAGATGACTGTGTAATCGGTGCATCTATCTCTTGTGTGTTTGAGGTTTTCCATTCTAATTCCTCATCAAAGATTACATCTCTAGAGATAATGACCTTGCAGTTGATGGGATCATACAATTTGTATGCTTTAACACCATATTAGAGAATTTGGGAAAATCCTGATAATTTGGGAACTTTTGAGGGGTTGTAATTATGTAACATTCAATGTTTTTCATTGATTTTTCCCATAGATTTGGTAGTCCATCCAAATCTCGCAAATGTGCATGGTTTGCATCAACATAAATAAAATGTCAAATGTTGAGGTTTCGACCAATGCATGGTATTTTTTGAGGGGTTACAATTACAATGCATTGAGTGAACTCCATTGACTTTCTCCCTGGATTTAGCCGTGTAAATGTAACTCACAATTTGGAGTGTGCCTGTTTTGCATTAGCTGAGAAAAAAACATCATATGTTTGAGTTTAACGAAGCATTTTTTGCCTCTTCTCGAAAAAAGGTGGTGTTCAAAAACACCATTTTAGTTTAGTTGGAGAAAAAGTAAGAATGCAACACTAGTCCTTGATATTTTGTCGAGTGTGCAGAACTTGCAACCACAAAGCAATGGTCTGCAAAAAAAAAGATAAAGAAAAAAGATCAATGTCATACCTTCCAAATATTTGTCAATATTCAATTAAATTATTATTGTGCAAGGAAAAAAAAGTCATGCTTTTCAAGTACCTTCACTCCATTGTGGAGTCAGCATCAGAGTCAAAATCTGTTCTATGAGACAAATTGGATAAAGCTCGCTTGCGTGCAATGGTTGGTATCTTCACCTTGGTGGGGAGGTTGCTGCTCTTTGAGGAAACCTTCTTTGAGAGGTCACATTTTGGAACCCATGACCATACAATAGCATCAACAGATTCCCAACGTGGAGGATCACCTTTATTGCACATCCAAATCTTGTTCCAACAATCTGCATATACCTCCTCAATTTGTGCATTGTGTCTTTTGCGTATAGGTGCCCAATATTGTATGAAAACCTTCTTGAAATTTTTAGATTTATTATCCTTCTGTACATCAGTTTGAGCAATGCCTAGCCAAATTGGGTAAATTTTTTCTGCTGGTCGGACCAAAAGACAACTCTTCAATTCCTTGAAACTCATCGTTTTCATTATCAACTACTTGCACACAATCAATATGTTGCGTCTTTGGCCAAAATCTCTCGTACATGCCCTCTACACTATTGTTTGGTTTATCAAGCTCATCAATCATGCTCTTCCAGTACTTCACTAATGGCTTGTAAAACTTTGTGAAAGATGCTTCTGGACCTTGCAAGTGTGCCCAGTTTTCCCAAAAGAGTACATATTCCTTGATGCCAACTATCACATCTAAGTGATCCTTCACATACTTGAACATGGTTACATAAGGTGGCTCTCCACTTGGTAGCATTGGATGACCATCCGGATGTCTCTTCCACAACTCAATGCCACCTTCACTTGGTTGCCAATCTAATGATCATGGATGCACTTTATATTGCATGATAGGAACTTCATTTCGCATAAAGAACCAAAATTGGAGAGGCTTTGAGTGTCCCACTAAAGAATCTTTCCCATCGCATAGGCATCCATCAACATAGCTCTTGAAATCAGGGACTTCTGTTACCAAAAATGGCATTGGAGAAGACTCCTCACATTGTCTAAAAGTATCCATGAGATGTGCAAATGTCAATGTTTGGCTACTTCTTAACCTCTCTGAAAACCTGCTAAACATTGCATTAATATCCTCATGTGTATGCCCAACCATCAAGAATCCCAATTGAATTGACTTGAAAATCCCTCGAGCAATAAGTAATGATAGGTATGCAAACAAGTACCTATTCTTGTTTTCAGAGCACAATTATCCAACTGCAACAATAGGTGTTCAGGTAGTTTCTTATAAGGATTTTCTTGATGGGAACTTCCAAGTCCAAGGTCTTTGAATGTTCCACCCACTACTCCAAGATGAAGTTGTTGCTTGCCATTAGAAACATAGTAAGAATCCAATGCTTCTCTTGAGGTTAGTGCATTTAGCAGAGCATTGTCAGACCTTGGCATCCCATCATGTACCAAATCTCCAAGTGCATGGTTATCAAATCTTTCAAGATTTCTCAAACACAAAGCCAATGAACCAATTGTGAAGCTAGGATCCGATGGCCACAAGGATAAAGAAAAGTGACCATAACGTCCTTGACCATGTCCATGTGTTATCATGCCAGTCAAAGCCACTGGGAGCTGAAAGGATTTGTCTGTGTCCTTTGAACGATTGTGTAATCTAGGGATGGCTGTCTTCTTTTGGTCCATCTTATCATGGATAATGCACAAGTATGTCTGAGGATACATTTCAGAAAATTTGCACCAAGTGTAGTGCACATTTCTACAACTTTTTTGTTGTAATATGTGCTTTCTTCTATCTTCCATCAACTTATTACGTTCATTTTGGCATTTTGTCACTGCAAGCTGAGCCTTGATTGCACTACATAAACCACACTTAGAGAATTCACTTGTTTTTGACAAAGTTACATGCTTGAATTCAGAGTTCCATATGCGGTTGAATGTGGAAGTTGACATCTCCTTACAACCCAAACTATGCTTTAATTGCATGTTAACTTCATAGAGAATATCAACCTGCTTGTATACATCCGGTATCACCAACTGTGTTTCCCTTGATCCATCCTGAAGTGTTCTACTTTTGTGTGGCATATGCTCAGAATTGTTATCCACAAAATCTTGGATTATGGCTCTACCCAGTTCTGTGTGGTCCCAACCTCTCTACATGATTCCTTTATTACCATGTATGCACCTTCGTATACCAATTTCAAAGTGCTCCTTGTATCGATAAAATGTTGTTTTTGGAATACCATGCATTTCATACCATGCTCTACAACAAACTTGAATACCATTCAATGAAAAGACATATTTGAACTGCCCATTGTCATCTTTTTGACAAGCAACCCCAAGAGTGTCATATACATAATTGGTGCGAGCCTCCAAACTTTGGCCCCAATACTCTATGCGTAATTTGGATATCATTTGACGATCGGCAAATTGACAACAATTTTGTTTACAACAATCAATCATAGATACTTTTATGACTGCATCCTTTGTGAGTCTAGATGATGCTAATGGCATGCCATGTTTTTTAGCTTTTCTCTTTATCATGCAGTAATGCCTCTTTTTTGTGGATTTTTCCATTGGGTCCTCATCTTCCATGTGCTTTTTCCCAGAACCACTTGAAGAATTCATGGTGTCATCGATTCTTAATGAAGTTCCATCTAAAAAGGTTATTTGTGCAATGGGCCATTTTATTAAGTGGATGGTATCGATGCCTGATACATCACTGTGATACTTTTCAATTCCCACACCTAGATTACCTTCACCAAGCATCTCAAAATTTATAGGTTCAAATGGGTAGACATACAAAACAACACCCTCTGCAATGCTCTTGGTTTTCTGCTCATCCCATATTAAAACTTTCTTGTCCTTCCATGATTCTTGAATGGAAAACTCATCATATTCACATAGAGGTTCAACGTCAATGGTATCTAATGTTATATCATTCATTGGTACAATAGCTCCATTGACATTGTCCACACAACTCATTGATCGTGCTTTCCAACGAACAACACTACCCAAAGCCTCATAGACTAAGAATGCATCCATTGTAGGAAATGGAAGAAGTGCACTTTCATCCATACAAATATCGATTGCCACCGATACATTGTTTTCTCCCAAGGGCACACCTTGGCACATGTCATCATGTGATGTAGAGAATATTGTCCCAATGGCAACAATCTTTCCACTAACAAGCAAGTTGACTTTAACCCCCACTTTCAATGTGGCACCTGCATAGTACATAGCATTTGTTATAGTTCAATATTGATATCTGATGGTGTGACTTAGGATGAAAATGCTTTACAAGATTTCATTGCAAGACCAAATCTTCCTAAACCTTGGTGCTTTGAATTTTAGGCAGCAAAATTTGGCTACATGGCCAAATCTTCATAGACCATGGTGCTTTGAAAGGGAGATAGCAAGATTTGTCCACACAACCAAATCTCCCGAGATGTTGGTGCTTTCAAGAAGCCATCAAGATTAATGCACACATCCAAATCTACTTAGACTTTGGTGCTTTGAAAGAAGCCCATAAGATTTGGCCACATGGTCAAATCTCCCTAGACCCTGGTGGTTTGAAAGGAGCCAACAAGATTTGGCCACATGGCCAAATCTCCTAAGACACTAGTGCTTTAAAAGAAGCAATAAGATTTGGCCACACGGCCAAATCTACTCAAAGCTTGGTGCTTTCAAAGAAGCTAGCAAGATTTGGATGCACGGCCAAATCCTTCGAGACCTTGGTGACTTCTTTCAAAGCACTGAGAAGATTTGGTTGTGGCGTTCTTTCAAACTTGGGGAGATTTGGTCGTGTGGCCAAATCTTGTAGGCTTCTTTCAAAGCACTAGGGTATGGAGAGTTTTGGCTGTGCAACCTCCTATTGCATGCTTCTTTCAAATCACCAGGTTCTGGGAGATTTGGCCATGTGTCCAAATCTTTCAAAGCATTAGGGTTTGGGAAGATTTTGCCGTGCTGCCAAATGTTGCTAGCTTCTTTCAAATCACTAGGAAGATTTGGCCACATGGCCAAATCTTCTTTCAAATCACTAGGAAGATTTGGCCACATGGACAAATCTTCAAATGTTAAATTTAAAAATTGAAGATCCAGATTTTAAAATTTAAAATTTAAAGTTTAAAATTCAATATTCAAAATTTAAAATAAAAATTTCAAATTTCAAGTTTCAAGTTTCAAATTTCGAAATTCAAATGTAGAGATCCTACTTTCAAAAAAATCGTACATGCTTTTCATGATTGACGCTATTACACTTTAAAATCATACTATTACTTTAAAAGCAAACTAGAAAATCTAAAACTATTAAAAAACCAAAACTTTAAAAGGCAAAGCTTAACAAACCTTTTAAACCAAGCATAAAAAGTAAACCTATGAGAAGGAATTGAATTCGTCTTCATGGGGGATGAAGTGCTAGGCTCACCTTGTTCTCTCCCTTCCTAGATCTCCAATGTGTACCTAGGGTGGTTTGAGAGCTTTAGGACAACGTCTTAGATGGGGTAGTTCTTGGAAAACACTCCTCCACCCTTGCTTAGCTAATTGCAAGCAAAAAAGTTCAAAACTATGTCAAAATAAGAGGTCTCGGGAGGCTCCCCATCCCAGTTTTGTCCTAGCAATGTGTACTTAACTATGTAGGTTTTAAAATTCCATCACCAATTCAACTCTCCATAGATTCCACACACAATGGTTGGATTAGAAAGAGGTCCTTTTTTTTTTTTTTTTTTTTTGCTCTTCATGCTTTTGGGGGGATTGCTCCTTCCCCCCCAAAGCATGCTTTTTTGGGGGGATTGCTTCTTCCCCCCAAAGCTTATTTTTGGGGGATTTCTTGCCTTATCTTCCTTCCTCCTCCTCATCCTCCCCCGTAGCACAGTTTCAGCGTCGCTATGCTTTTCCTCTGCATAGGTTTTCTTCACAGTTATTCAGTGGCAGGTTCGTAGCCCTCAGCAAGCCCATTCTTCTTCGCCAGCATGACTGTCAGTGAGGCTTCCGTGTCATCAATAACAGTCTGAAGCTTCTCCTTTTTCGAGTTAATCTCACGAAATCCCCTTTGGACAAAATCCCCTCAGCTCCTACGATTGCTTGAAATCCAAAGAGCACAAGCTCACAAACAACAATGGCTACTCAATCATCCAAGTAAGAAAACGAAAGAAATCGAAAGTGTACCTAATTCATGCATGTTCTCCATTTTCTCCATTTCGGAACACCACGATTTGAAAGAAAGAGTCTTGTAAAAGTAGGAATCTCGAAGTGTGATTTAAAAGTAGGGTCTTTAGTATATGATTTGGCTTTCATATCTTCAAATTTGAAATTTGAATTCTGTATCTAAGATTTTGAATTTTGAATTTTGAATTTTGAATTTTAAATTTTGAATTTAAGATTTTGAAATTTTCAGATTTGAAATTTGAATCTTAAGATTTGAATTTTAAATTTTAAATGGGGAGATTTGACCATGTGGCCAAATCTTCTGGCTTCTTTCAAAACATACAACATTTGGCCGTACAGCCAAATCTCCCTAGATCTTGGTGATTTCAAAGAAGCTATAAAGATTTGGCATCACAACTAAATTTTCCTAAACCTTGCTGCTTTGAAAAGATTTGACCACACAACCAAATCTTCCTCGACACTCGTGATTAGAAAGAAGATAGCAAGATTTGGTCGCATGGCCAAATCTCCCTCGACCCTCGTGATTAGAAGAAGCTAGCAAGACTTGGCCACATGGCCAAATCTCCTTAGACCCAAGTGATTTAAAAGAAGCTAGAAAGATTTGGCATCACAACCAAATCTCCCCAAATCCTGTTGCTTTGAAAAGATTTGGCCGCACGGCCAAATCTCCCTAGACCCTTGTGATTAGAAAGAAGCTAGCAAGATTTGGCCGCACAGTCAAATCTCCCTAAATCCTCGTGACTTATAAAAAGCTAGAAAGATTTTGCATCGTAGCCAAATCTCCCCAAAACTTAGTGCTTTGAAAAGATTTGGCTGCATAGCCAAATCTCCCCAAACCTGGTGCTTTAAAAAGATTTTGCTGCACGGCCAAATCTCCCCAAACCTGGTGCTTTGAAAAGATTTGGCTGCACGGCCAAATCTCCATAGACCCTTATAATTACAAAGAAGCTAGCATGATTTGACCGCACACAAATCTCCCCAAACCCTGGTGCTTTGAAAAGATTTGGCAGTATGGCCAAATCTCCATAGACCCTTGTGATTAGAAAGAAGCTAGCAAGATTTGGCCGCACGGCCAAATCTCCCTAAACCTGGTGCTTTGAAAAGATTTGGCTGCACGGCCAAATCTCCATAGACCTTTGTGATTAGAAAGAAGCTACCAAGATTTGACTGCACACAAATCTCCCCAAACCCTCGTGCTTTGAAAAGATTTAGCTGCACGGCCAAATCTCCATAGACCCTCGTGATTAAAAAGAAGTTAGCAAGATTTGGCCGCACGGCCAAATCTCCCTAAACCCAAGTGATTTAAAAGAAGCTAGAAAGATTTGACTGATTTGAAAGAAGCTAGCAAGATTTGGTTGCACAACCAAATCTCTCCAGACCCTAATGCTTTGAAAGAAGCCCACAAGATCTGGCCACAATCTGGCCACAAGGCCAAATCTCCCCAAACTTTGGTGCTTTGAAAGAAGCCCATATGATTTGGCCACACATCCAAACCTCCCCTTCCAGTGCTTTAAAAGAAGCCCATAAGATTTGGCCGCATGGCCAAATCTCCCTAGTGTGGCCAAATCTCCCTAGAATCTAGTACTTTCTCAAATCTACTACTATGTCTAGTGTCAATTCTAGATTCTATTTCAGATATGTTTATCGATAATGTGTTTTGTCTAACATTAAAGATTATAAAGATGATAGTTTGTATATTGCTTGGGTCTTTTACAGGAAAGACACAAATGTGAAGAAGGTTGAGAAAGTTGTAAGTGGATTTGCAGAAAAAAGCATACCTTGGTACTTTGACATATATAGTATTGAGGGAGCACAGTTGACACGAGTTCACTTATTTGTTTTGTTACCTAATAAAAGTGCATACACTTGTGTTGGATCGGTACATCAAATCACTGAAGATGTGGTTGGAAAAGAGGGAGATATTGGATTGTTGATCATTATAAATCAAAATAAGAAGTTTCTATTGGATCCCAGTGATTATGAAGCATCTCGTATGAAGTCTGATGTAGATGACAACATGCACTCAAGAGGCTGGATAAGTGTTGAATCAATTGATGGAAATGAAATTCACACAGTGACAACAATCATTGAATCATATCGCAAAGTTTCAGCAACATTAAAGAAGCGTAAGAGTGGGGAAGATAGTGGGGAAGGAACAAAGAAAGGTAAATCAACTATGGTTCAAGCACCAGGTGGTAGCAGAGAAGGGGCAAAGAAAGGAAAGCTAACTATAGTTGATGTACCACAAGAAGGAACACCTCCAGAGGGTATGCTAGCAGTTGTGGAAAGAAGCAGTGGTAGTGAATTGGAGCCAAGTGGAAAGGTCATAGGAAAAAAAGGGCAAAAGAAACCATCAGGCTTGGTTGAATATGAAAAACACTACCCATTCGGGTTGCATGCAACATTTTCAATTCCAGTTGCAAGATGTCAAAAAGCTCCTCCAAGCTATGTATATAGAGGGTTGAACAAAGAGCATGTGGAGAAGCTTGCTGTAGACTTCGGTTATAACTCTAGGCCTCCTGCTGCTGTAGCAGATTTAATGCCTTTCAATCCTGAAACAAAGTACCCCCTGGAAAGGGTAGATAAAAAGGATTTAACCAAGTGCCACTACTGGATACTATCTGGACAACATTCAATATATGCTGCTAAAATATTCACATCTAATGATGATAACAGCATGGCCCAAAGAAAGAACTACTACCGCACCCGCCAGGCGAGGATTGTAGTGAATTGTCCAGCACGCTTTTGTGTGGAGATATCAAAGATGGCAAACCTGGAGTCTCAAAATATCTTGAGACAATCTCCATACATTGATATAATTAAGCAGGTGAGGGGACAATGGATTCTCTTTAACAGACCCAAGAAAGCACAACAAGGGCTTGCAAAAGGACATCCAGATCGTGAGAATTGGGATGTAAGTACAAATTTTAATTATGAATCATTTTTTACAAGTCGGTTTTCTTAATTATTGCATTCTAATGGATTCATATATTTGCAGGCTTTCATTGACACTGGCAAGGTAACATTGGGCAATAGCTTTGCCACGAAGGATGTAAATATGATAATCACAAGTGATGCCATTTATGATGGTTGGATCTCCATCCTTGAGGATTACATTGCAGGCAAATATTCACAAGATGGAAAATGCCATAGGCAACCCATAGTCTCAATGTTTAGATGCTTGCGTGGATTGAGTGATGATCAAATTGGTCAAATTCAAAATGACATTAAGGAAGGTAGAGTAGTCATAGCTAAAACAAAGATTGATGCCATGATTCTTGATATTGAAGGACGAGCTATGCAGATCAAGAGAGATGCTGCACTATAAGAAGAACTTTATATGTTTATATCGGCAGAACAGCATTCTTTAATGTTAAAAAATTGGGATGAGTGCAGATTACATTTTAAAATTACTCCAGAATTGTATCATTGGATTCGTGGTTGCTCTGACTCATGGTTAAAAGTGAAGCTTCAACAAGGCAAGGAAACTCCACCATTGCCTAATGCTGCAAAGGGGTATCTGAGGTGGATTATGGGACAAAGTGAAGGTGCAAGTCATGGATTGAATTCCACCCGGCCTTGGAGGTTCTACACAGTCGGTTCAAACATGGAGGGAATGGAATTTATACATAATGTGTACCAACAGCCAATGGCAATAGGGGTTGCCTTTTTGGATGTAATGTATGGACCAAGCAGAAGTAGAAATTGGAATGAGGATCGCTTTGGGTGTTTGTTGAAAAGCTTGATGACAATCGCTTCTCCCCCAGTGCAATTCCTTCTTGTGGTGTTCTTGACCATGGATCATGTATCATGTTTGAAGAATGCATTAAATAAGACATGCGGACAATATAAAATACACTTCGGTTGCCTTAATTTTGAAACTACAGATATATTTGTCACTGGATCTATGGATGGCTTAATTGCCTGTGTACTGGTAAGCAAGGAAAAGCATTTCAACGATATTGAGTGCTATACCAATGCACAATGTAAGCCATCAATATATGTTGCAGATGAAAAATATGAAAAATCAAGTGGTGCAGAAGAATCAGGTGATGAGGATGATGATGACGAGGAGGATGATGATGAATTTGACATTGAATTATCCTTGAAAAGAAAACGTTCAAGTATCATGAAAGACATGATCATGGGTTTCTGTCGAAAAGATGAGTATGTATTGGGGACTTGTTCTCTGAGGGGCTTGTTGCAATAGAGTCTCTTTCTTGTAAGAGGTGTGTTGTTTCAGTTGTTGAGACTTATGAGGAGTTGGAAAAGGTTGAAAGTATATGTTGCACGTATGCTTACAGTAATCATGAAATTCGACAATGGGCTGGCTTGCAAGAACCAATATTGGCAATAGAGGGGGTATCAAAAGAAGATGATACAATTGAAGGTGGAGGGGATAAAGAAATTGATACCATACCAGGACAAAAAGAGCTTCAACCCTTCAATGAAGAGCAACGTGAGCATTTACAAAAACACGCTTCAAAGTTTTGGGAAACAGAAGAGGAAGCAACAGGTCCTTGAAATTGTCCTTTTATATGGTGTTCGTGTTTTCCATATGTTATCTTGCTATATTCTCCATATGATGTATTAATTTTGTTCCAAATATCTTTTAATATTACTTGGAAATTTCTTCTATCTCATTGCCATAATTCAAACATTCATATGTATTCTTGAATATGTTTAATTTTCTATATTTCATGAAAAGATGTGTTTGCATGTTGTAATACCTTTGGAGTGTGATACACATCCAAATTTATTTATGAGTTCATAAATGTTAAAAAGTGTGTTGAGTCTTGATCGTGATGAATGAATTAGTCTAAATTGTTGTTTCTATCCTTATTCGCTTCATATGAATGCTCAAATATGTTTTGGCTGCTTGGCCGAATCTTTTCTTAGTGGGAACACTCAGGCAATGCTAGATAATGTTGGACTCCACTCTATATTGGCATTGTAAGGATATGTAGTTTTGGGGATTAAAATAACTTGAAAGGGTATAGATTCAACAAATTTAGGGGGTATACTAAGCATATGAACATGAATGCTTTCTTTTTTTTAGTATTCCAATTTTGTTTTGAAAAAGAAAAACATGAATGCTTTCACACAAACAAATTGCATTGAGAGCACACAACCTAAAGTTTGACAATTTGGTTTTCCATCTCAATATTCAGTTTGTTTCTACTTATGAATTTCATTTCCTTGTTTATCAATAGATATTGGCCATCTCAATTTCACATCGCTAGAAGCATTGCCTGTACATGTGACACCTGATCCAATGATTCATTATGTGCCTAATTTGAACATTAGCATGCAAGTTCCAAGCTCAACATGGTTGATTGAAAATGTTGAGGATGCAATGTCTGCAGTTAATGTTCCATTGACAAATGTGAATGCAAGCTTAGAAGGTAAAGGAGAAGATGCAATGTCATTGTATGAATCCAAGGTGCAGGAAGAAATCTTAGAAGGTAAAGGAGAAGACATAATGTCACCCTCAGAAATAATGTCAAAAGAGGTGATAACAAAAATAAGACTAGCGGTGATAATAGATTTGAAAGGGTTATTGCTCGAGCGTTGTTTTTTGAAGTCAAATAAACATATGAGCTTGCACAATGGGAAGCATTGGCTTGTTCTCCATCCTGGGTGTTTAGAGTTTCTACAATGGTTGCTCGATCACTACCATGTTGGCATTTGGTCCACTGCAGGAGAAAAGGGCATGGTGCAACACATGCTGGACACTTTGGAGCATCATGTTAACAGAAAGTTACATTTCTTCATGGTTTGGGGTGCGATGGCATGCCACAAGCATACAAAGAGTAGAATCATTCGACCAGATAGGATGAATGTGGAAGCAGAGTTTAAACCATTAATGAGAGTGTGGTGTTGTTTTAAAGAGGAATGCAAACCAGCAAGAACAGTGTTCATTGATGTTTCGCCTTACATGAGTTGTGTTAATCCATCAGAAAATTGCATTTTCCCTACAAAATTTGATATAGATTGTGGTGATTCTATTTTGCTTCATGAGTTATTATCGTACCTACAGATGCTAGATGATGCAGTAGATGTGCGCAGTGCCATCTCTTCTAACAGATTTGGTCAAGCTCCGATTGTCGAAGGGCATGATATGTTCTATTATTTTCAACCAGTGATCCTTGAATTCAAAGAAAAAAACAAAGAAGTTCTCGAAAGGATGAATGTCGAATCTCATATGTCTACTCGTAGTTTAAAAAAAGACACAGAGAAAGGTATTACTTCACCTATAACCAAAACTAGAGTGAGAGGGACTTGTCCTACTACAAGAAGTATGGTGCATGCTCAACATGTTACATTGAATGAAGAGGAAGAATGCATGCTAGGAAAAATTGCCAAAATGGGGCCATTGAAAGATAGTGAGGCAAAACGCTTTGCTATGGTTCTTGGATACAAGGAAAGGGGAATCACTGCCGATGCTGCAAGGGCATTCTTAGCCAACTTGATTCAATTTTATTGCATAGACAACCCTTAGGGAATGTGAGTGATCTTGTTAATTAGAGTTGTAGACACAAATGCTCAACTAAAACATTTGTACCTACATTCTGATTTATATTTGGACACTATTTGGTTAGATTCGATTAGCAAAACATTATGTTTCAATTTGTTTTGTGAAAGAATTAATAGACATTGAGTTAGTACCTTGTCCAAAAAATGCTATGTGCTTTGTGATGTGAGTTTGTATTCCTCCACTAAAAGAATGATTCTTTGATTTTAAACATATGATAGGTGTTGCAGATTGTCCTAAAAAGTTGAAGAGCTATCTTATTACAAATTTTGATCCTGCATCCAATGGCTTATGGAAACATAAATTGCCCATACCCATTGAGCACGTGTTCGAAATGGATGGCATCCATTATGAAGTAAAAAAATCAACAATACCTGGGGCAGGATATTGTCTTTTTGTACATACGAGCATCAAGAAAAAACAAGATTTGATGGTATATAATGGTCCAAAGTATGATTATGATACTTGGAGATCTCTCCTCAAGTTTTTCCCAAGGATGAAGACTTATCGAATGTTTGAAGATCCATTTATTGAGCCATTGATAGATGTGAAATGTATTGTGGGAGATGTATTGTATGGAAACATTGCTGGATATATAAATAGCTCAATGTATTATAAAGAAAGAACAAATGTTATATTTGTATACATCCCTAAACTACCACCTTGGGCTCAAAAGTCACAAGGAAATTTGAGTGCCCATGGCTACATTACTGTGCAAACCATAAAGGATATCTCCTTCGGAGATGAGCTACTTTGTGAGTATGAATACTAGTATCGAATTGTTAATGATTATGTTAAACGATGTGGTGCAAAATTGGCTATGTGTCAATGGTTTTGATTATAGCTCTATTGTGATGGAGAGTTTCATGAGCTCTATTGTGATGGAACGGTGTTTTTGAACACCACATTTATATGATGGATGTCAAAGATCTGAGAGTGCTCTCAACGGAAGCAAGAACTGAAGAAGGAGAGAGAGAGATAGAGAGCCACACAAGTTTGGTGGGTGCAGAACCACCCTAATCTTCTTTTTCATTCATTTATATATATGTTTGAGTATTGTACATAACCGGGGTTAAGGCACAGTGACCTTTAACCCCCACAACCTCCCACTTAAAGGACAATGTGCCTTTAAGGGAGAATAACTAGTGAGCATACTATCCAATGCCCATCAATACACGACAATACTCAAACCGCTGACTAGGTAGACTCTTCGTCAGCATATCTGCGGGGTTATCATCTGTATGAACCTTGACAAGCTCTATGCGCTTGTCCTCAAGTACCTCCCTGATGAAATGGTACCTGACCTCAATGTGTTTGGTCTTTGCATGAAAGACCGGATTCCGTGCTAGCTGAATAGCACTCATGGAATCATTATGCAATGTCGGTACACCTATATGAATCCCCAAATCTCCCACTAGCCGATCAAGCCATATAGCCTCCTTGCAACCCTCTGTGGCTGCAACATACTCAGCCTCTGTGGTAGACAAAGCAACGCACTTTTGTGCGCGAGACATCCACGACACTGCACCACCTGCAAAGGTGAACACATAACCAGAAGTGGATCTCCTACTATCCACATGCCCTGCATAGTTTGAATCTGTGTACCCAAGTACACGCATGTCTCCTTTACCAAAGCAAATGCACATCTCCTTGGTACCCTTCATGTACCTCATGATGCACTTAACTGCCTCCCAATGCCTCTTTCCTGGATTAGCCATATACCGGCTAACAACTCCCACTGCAAATGCAATGTCTGGTCTAGTAGCTATCATAGCATACATAAGACTCCCAACTGCTGATGCATAAGGAACCTTGGCCATCATGGCCCTCTCCTCATCTGATTTGGGACTATCTGTATGACTCAGTTTCACATATGGAGGCAATGGAGTACTCGCTGCCTTCCCCCCCTCCATATTGAAACGCTGTAATACTTTTGTAACATACTCTTTTTGTGAAAGCCAAAGGAGTTTCCTACTCCGATCACGCGTGATGCGCATACCAAGAATATGACCTGCAAATCCCAAATCCTTCATATCAAAGGCCTCATGCAACTTGGCCTTTAATGCATCTAGCTCACAAGTATTCTTGCTAGCCAATAGCATATCATCCACATATAGTGCCAGGATTATCAGGCTACTATCCTTAGCCCTTTTAGTGTAGAGGCAGTGATCAATTTCGCTCCTTCTAAAACCCTGGGACCGAATGAAAGCATCAAACTTCTGATACCATTCTCTAGGTGCTTGCTTAAGACCATAGAGACTCTTCTTCAGTTTGCAAACTAAATGCTCTTTGCCCTTTTCTTCAAAGCCTTCCGGCTGCACCATGTAAATTTCCTCATGCAAATCCCCATGCAAGAAAGCTGTCTTGACATCCATTTGCATAAGCTCCATATCCTCTACTGCCACTAGTCCAAGCATGCATCTAAGTGTGGTCATCTTCACAACTGGAGAGAATATCTCATCAAAGTCCACACCCTTCTCTTGCTTGAACCCTTTAGCAACCAAACGGGCCTTGTATCTAGGCACATCATCACCTGTGACCTTCATTTTGTAGACCCATTTACATGGCAATGCTTTCTTTCCATGTGGCAAAGAAACCAAGTCCCAAGTCTTATTCTTCATAAGTGAACTCATCTCTGATTGCATAGCATACTCCCACTTGCGTTGATCCTCACGCATCATAGCCTCTTTGTAGCAAGAAGGCTCCCCGCAATCAGTAAGCATCACATAGTCTACCCCTGGAACAAACCTATCAGGCGGTCTAGATACTCTAGAGGATCTTCTCAAGGGCATTTCAGCTTGCTGTCCCACTTGCATATCAGCCACATTTGGCTCATCATTTCCACCAATAGATGATCCATCATCTACCCTTGATTGTATACCTGTGGGAGTACTTGGTGGTACCATTTCTTGCACATTTGGTGCATGGACAGCTTGCTGTCTATCAATATATGTAGGTGGATTCACATCCTGGAAAGTTATTTTTCTCATTTCCACATCCCTCATGGGTGCCTTATGCATCTTTTTCTCATTGAAGACCACATCATGGCTAGGTATGATCTTCTTTGCTTCTGGATCCCAGAGACGATAGCCCATCTCTCCACTTTCACCATAACCTAGAAAGATGCATTTCCTAGACTTAGGATCTAGCTTCTTTCGAAGCTCTTTTGGCACATGTGCATATGCCTCACACCCAAATATACGCAAATGAGAGTAAGAGGGCTTCTTGCCACTCCATGCCTCTTCAGGAATACCACCATCCAAACTCTTACTAGGTGATCTATTGATCACATGCACTGCAGTCTTCATTGCCTCAGCCCAAAAACCACCAGAAAGACTTGCATTGGAAAGCATGCATTGCAACCTTTCTTGAATGGTACGGTTCATCTTTTCTGCAACTGGATTTTGCTTTGGAGTACGAGGGGATGTGAGCTCCCTCTTAATCCCACGTGTATCACAGAAATGCTGAAAGTCATGAGAGAGATACTCTCCACCATTGTCAGTCCGTAGGCATTTAAGCGTTCTACCTGACTGATTCTCAACCAAGGCCAGCCATTTCTGAAATACCTGGAATACATCACTCTTCCGAGCTATAGCATAAGCCCACACTTTCCTAGTTGCATCATCAATGAATGTCACATAGTATTCAGCCCCGCCTAATGACCGTGTAGGCATGGGACCACATACGTCTGAATGCACCAAATCAAGCATTTCAAACTCTTTCTTTCCCCTTCTTTTATGGGCTGATTTAGTCTGCTTCCCATAGAGACAGTGCTCACAAAATTCAAAATTAGAGAAACTCAAATGCGGTACATAACCCAAACGGCATAAGAGTTTCATTCCATTCTGGCTCATGTGCCCCAACCTGCAATGCCACAAAGAAGTGCTTGGCTGCTCGGTTATTGCAACAACATGATCAAATACCCCTGATACATGTAAGGGATACAAAGTCCCACACTTGGCACCCCTAGCCAAAAGCATAGAGCCCTTTTGAATTTTCCACCTTTGAAAGCCAAAAGTGGTGTGAAAACCAGCATCATCTAGCTGACCCACTGAAATAAGACTCTTGGTCAACTTAGGCACATGTCTCACATGTTTCAAAAGAAATGCAGACCCATTTGCAAAAGAAAACTTTATGTCACCTACTCCCACTATGTCACATGCATAGTCATTTCCAAGATGCACACAACCTGTCTTTCCACTGTCATAAGTGGAGAACCATTCCCTATGGGGAGTAACATGGAATGAAGCACCAGAATCCAAAATCCAATCTTGGGAATATGCATCATCTGAAGTGGTAAGCAACTCTGCAGATAAAGTAGACATGAAGAGAACATCATTGTCACCATCATGTGTGACTGCATTGATCTCCTCGATCTTCACTTTTCCTTTGTCCTCCCTTGGACTCTCTTCCTTTTGATTTGCACCCCAATTTGCATTCTTTTTCTTATCCTTTTGCTCTCTTTTTAGCTTGTAGCAATCCTTTTTCATATGGCCCTTCTTGCCACAATGGTAACACTCAATGTTCCGTGCCCTGGATTTGCTACGAGACTTCCCTCTTTCTTGGGACTTCCCCCTGAACTGTGATCTGCCCCTTTGCACATTTAAGGCTGCATCCTGCTTGTTGCCATCCATAGACTTCCGTCTAATCTCCTCGGCCAACAAGCTACCCACAACATCATCAAATTTCAGTACTCCACCAGGTGCAGAGTTACTGACAGCTGTACGGAAGGTATCCCATGAGGATGGCAATGAACATAAGAGAAATATTGCCTTAGTCTCTGCATCAAAATTCATTTTCTGAGCCTGAAGCTGGCTGAAAATAATATTGAATTTATTCAAGTGAGAAGCAATGGAGACCCCTTCCTTCATTTGAAGCTCAAACAACCTCTTCATGAGGTAAACTTTATTAGAGGCAGTTTCCTTCTCATAAGTGGCACACAGTTTCTTCCACAAATCTTCTGTAGTCTGCTCATTTACTACTGTGAAATAAACTGACTCTGCAAGATGAAGTCTAATAGTAGACTTTGCTAATGCATCCAACTCGTTCCAATCATCCTCAGACATATTTGCAGGCTTAGCTTCAATCCCTGCCAAGGGTTTAATCTGCTTCTTTTGAATAAGCACATCCCTTATCTGTTCTTTCCACAAAGAAAAGTTTGTCCCATCAAACTTTTTAATGCTGAAAAACTCCTTTTCAGGCATGGAAGAGGATGCCATGATGCAAATAAAGCAAAATCCCAAATGCTAGTGCCTGCAAGAGAGAATCACACCAAATACCAGGTGCACCCAAATGTGTATGCCACAATAGAGTGAAATATCACCAAAATTCAAAGCTCAAAGCATCAAAAGATGCATCTGACTCATGTGCATATACTATGCATCCATATGAGCAAATCTGGCCCAAAAGAAAATGCCATAAGTGCCAAATGACTCAAGCATAAACACCGTCCACTGGCATATGCATCAATAATATCTCATCCAAGAGAGCATAGCACTATCAGTGCATCACTTGCAATGTGTCAAAGCTGTCCCTCAGCTTAAAATAGCATCCATGTGCAAAGCGTCCATAAAAAATAGCATCCCACAAGGCAATTTGGGCCTATCAGCGCATCCAACAAGGACCGCAATGCATCCAAATGGCCTATAAATCATCCATTGCAACCCAATGCATATCACGAATGAGCGCACACTGCTCAAACTGCAACCAGAGTGATCTGCATAAGATATGCTCAAGAAATCATAGTCCCACGGTAATGAGCGCTACTGAAAATAGAACCTGAGATGCTTCAAAACATGGGCGCCATTGCATAATCGGACTCAGCAAGAAAATTTGCAAATATCTCTCTTCTGCCAGAACTCCAAAATCCCAACCGATGAGTGAGAAATGGGAGTCAACACTTATCCACTGCCATGTGGCATAAATCTAAGGTTTCAAAACCTTAGTATGAAAAATGCATAACAGAGAGACGAAATCGAATACACAGAGATTTATAACTCTGAAAATCCTCCACCGAATCGTGCAAGAACTGACAGGTAGGGGTTTTTGGGCGTCCAGAACGCAATGGGACAGACGGTTTTGGAAACCGTGGTCTCAATCACTGGGTCCAACACACGAACTGAAAAACGTTTTTTGAAACAGAGCTATCTGTAAACTCCACCGGAGTGCGAATGATGAGCAACATAGAAGTTTTAGGACCTCCTGAGTCCATCGGAACTGACAGATCTACAAATGGATGCTCCAAACTTGAGTTCCAACACCCGGGCAAAAAACGCAGGAACTGACACAGTGAGTCAGAAATCCACTGAAATGATCTCAGATTCAAGAATGAAGGTGTTTCCAAGCTCCTGAAGTAATGTGGACACCAAAAGCAAGCAATAGTTGCTTCCACAAGTCAATACGGAGTCTCTGTCATCGAACGGAACAGGGAAAAGCTCAAAAAACGACTTTTTCTTTGAAAGCTCTTAACAGGCTCTCAAAACCACTTCGCAAAGCCAAAGTGACTTTTCCAAAGGTTACTCCAAGGTCTCTGCACACTCGGATGCAAGTAAAGTCACCCACAAAGCTTCCCACAGAGCTTCTCCTTCCTCCCACAGAGCTGCTGAGCTTCCAAGCATTCACGCACGCTCAGCTAGATCACCCGAGCTCTGATACCAGTTGAGAGTGCTCTCAACGGAAGCAAGAACTGAAGAAGGAGAGAGAGAGACAGAGAGCCACACAAGTTTGGTGGGTGCAGAACCACCCTAATCTTCTTTTTCATTCATTTATATATATGTTTGAGTATTGTACATAACCGGGGTTAAGGCACAGTGACCTTTAACCCCCATAAGATCTACCATAATCCTATTGCATATGTCAATACTGCAATTTATCAACATAGAAACATATGCATTTGACATTAATTTGATACATCTAATATACCAAATAAAAATTAACAGTTGTTGCAAGTTTAATTTTGTTTTTGAAGACCACAGTTATATGATGGATGTCAAAGATCTATAACAATCCTATTGCATATATCAATACTGCAATTTAATTTACTCCAATGACTCTTCCTAATGCAACATCTATAAATTGGCTTTTGTTTGTGGTTTTGATGCATACGAAACAACAAACATCTTTCTTTCACTAGCAAATCAACAAATGTTTTAGCCATGGAGCCATGTTCACATCTATTAAGGCCTTTTGCCATAGCAACATACGGAAGATTTTTGCTTGGGTTTCTAGGAATTGGGAAAGTATTGTGCATGGTCCTCAATGGAGCTAATGTTTCAATAAAAAACATCAAATTTTACTTTTGAAGTGACTATATTTTATTTCGTGGGAATTGGGATTTTCCCAAATTCTCTAATATAGTGTTCTTTGCTTTCTTCACTATAATCAACCATGATGCATTTGCGTGACTTCACATCCAATTTCCTGCGATGATCGTCATGTATGTGGGAATATGCTATGCAACCAAATATGCGAAGATGCCCAATGTGTGGCTTATGTCCAATGAATGCTTCATAAGGTGTCATACCCTGAATCGGTTTGGTAGGAAGCCAATTAAGCAAGTAGTTTGCAATGGCTAGTGCTTCTGTCCAATACTAATTTGAAAGATGCTTTTCACTAAGCATTGCTCTAGCACTGTCTGCTAAAGTACCATTCTTCCTTTTAGCTCTTGCATTTTGCTGAGGATTATCTCCACATGTGAATTATCTTCAAATGTCGTGACTTCTACAAAAGTTCATGAATGTTAAAGGCATGTATTCACCTCCTCTATCTAATCTCATGACTTTGATTTTTCTGCCTTTCTGGTTTTCTACCATGGCTTTGAATTCTTGAAATCTAGAAAAGACTTCAGATTTCTCTTTTAGAAAGTAGACCCAACAATCTGTTGTAGTCATTGATGAAAGTCAAGTAGTAAAGTGAACCATTGATGCTGCGGGCCTGGGCATAACCCCATACATCTGTATGTATCAAATCAAGAATACCTCGTGCTCGAGAGGTACTTTTTCCAAAGTTTGTTTGCTTTTGTCTGCCGAAGCATCATGCTTCACAAACTTTTCCAAGAAACTGTAGTTTTGGAATCCCAATTGCCATATTATGATTCCTAAGATCTAACAAGTACTTGAAATTGACATGACCATATCTCTTGTGCCATTTTTCTAATAGTGGCATCTGTTGCAGTTGAGCTGACATGGCATGCTTCTCTAGTACCATAGCTAGCATTCTATACAATCGTCCTTCCTTGACACCTTTTGCTACTAGAGCTGACATCTTCTGGATTTGTCTCTAATAGTGCATTCATCTCTGTCGAAGATAACTCAATAATTGTGTTCCGTCATCTGACCTACTGACAAAAGGTTCTTGTTGAGCTTCGGAACATAGGGCACATCTTTCACCAATCCTGTCATACCAGCAAAATTGTTCATAGGGAGAACACATGTCCCTTGAACTGGATTCGGTGTATTATCTACTATGTAGATGACATTATTTTGACCTTCTAATGGTTTCATCTTTGTGAACCATTCTTGATGATTTGTCATGTGAGATGATACACTGTTGTCGATGTACCAAGGATCCTATTCTGCTTGGTGGACTTGATAGTTGAAATCCTCTTTTGAATTGAAATCAGTGTCTAGGTACACTATACCCTCAATTGCTGCTGAATTGACCACCTTGGTCGTACTACTTCTTGCAGCAATCTCTTTCATAGTGTCCAAACTTATGACAGTAGTTGCACTGGATGTTTGACACGTTGGTGGATGCATTCCCTCATCCTTGGAATCTTCCTCTATTGGAATGATTTCCTCTTTGCTGATTCTGATGTTGCTAAGGATGATGTTGATGCTGATGCTAATGCTGACTTTGCTGATGATTACCACTTCTCTGGAATGATTTGCCTCTATCTTTGCCTCTACTTCTGTCTGAAGCTGTGAATGCCTGATCATTAGAATGACCCTTGCATGCTTGAATGACTTGCATCCTAAGTTCTTCACCAAGTAGGACTGGCTGAAGTTTTTTCGGTGTCAAAATTTGCCATTGGATGGCAATACTTTAGACTAGATTCTCATATCCCTCTCCTAGTCCATTCAGGATGACTTGAACCATTTCTGCTGGATTCATGGTCTCTCCTACTGCTACGAGTTGATTGTTGTAGTCTTTGATCCGAAGTACATAAGCATGACCAGTTTCGCTGTTGTGGAAACTCTGGTTGATTTGATTTCTCACTGTGAGAATCCTGGATGTGTTCTTAGACTCGTAGAGAGCTACGAACATATCCCATGCTTTCGATGTCTTGATGGTGTTGAGCTATCCTAGCATGACATCTTACACATTCTACTTGATCAGATGATATGCGTACTTGTCTTTATTATCCCATTCTACCTGAGCTTGGACAATGGCAAGATCTGCTACAGGTGCGAAAACTATTTGTGTAGCTATAGATCCCACTGTTAGTGCTGTGACAATACGTGGAGTAGAGCTACTGCTGGCCTCTTCAAGCAAAGCTCCCTCTACTTTTGCTGCTACTGGTCCCATCCACTCTACCTCTACTTTTGGTTGCCTCACCATTAATTCCCCTTCTGTGGCTGTGGATCCATCCAAATAGCCTCAAGATGCCTCTCTAGGAATCAACACTCAGATCCATGGTTCTGGACCTTTTGCTCAGATTACTCCTATCCCTGCTAATCTCACCCAGCTATCATCTATGTCTATCGACCCTCTCCAAGGCCTTCTTGCTACTCATGGACATTCTACTAACACTATTGTTGCCTAGGGACACTCTTCAGACACCTCTGCTGCTGCTACTTTAGATTTCAAGGAAGAAACCTCTAGCTTTTCATTTCATCCTTGAAATGTCACTCTTGACTTCTTTAGGAGTTTATACTTTCTTTGTTCTTCTGGATGTAAGGGCTCTTTTAGCCACAACAGACAGTTCTGGGACTATATTTTTGATGTATGACATGATATAAAGCAATAAATACACACTACTTTTCTACCCAAATATATATATATATATAATGATGTTCTATAAGCTCAATGTTACTATTTTTATTATAATATTTTTTTCTATATACTCTATTTTTTGCAACATTTATGTGGCATATAATCTTAAAATTCAATGATTGCCATTATTTTTCAGTCGTGATTGAGCATGGGCTATAGATTTCCAACAAAATGGATGGCAGCATGTATTCTCTTTGTGGCATTTAAAGGGTCAAACGTGTCAAAGGCATGTAGGCTTTTAACTTAGCTTTACACAAAGAACCCAACTTGTTAGCACAACTAAGTGTATATTAGAATATGATTTGTTTTTATCATTCTATCACATCCATTTTATATTTCATTTGTATAGTAAAATCATCTAAACAGTATTAATGACTTTGGGTATAGCTATGTAGGCATGCATGCTATGATGCTTCTACCATTTCAACTTATATTGGTTCAAAGAACCTCAATACTTTCCTAAATTTATTCTTTCCTTTTGTCCCTTGTATGTACTTTTGTGGTAGTGCCACTTTGGAAGGGAAGTTCTTCACTTAGAAGCTTCACTTTCACTTGTAGATTGGATAATGAAGTCCATGCCATGGCAGATGGAAAAGTTCTGAGAGAGGATAGTGTACAAGTAGAATCCTAAAAGGAATTTGGGGATCCTTTTGTGCCTCATTTACTCCTAATTTTGGAAGAAATCCTACAAAAAGCTCAATTCCTCCTCATTTGAATTAGGGTATATCCCAGTTGTGTCCCTAGAGGTGGAAAAAAAGAGGATCCTAAGGACTGGTAGGGACGTCTAACAATACTCAATTGTCAAGATAAATTCTTTGCAAAAACACTTGTACTTATGCCAAGGTTGTGACTACACTTAAGGATACTAAACAAAAAATTTGCTTCTTAAAAATGGATTTTGACAAAGCCTGTGATAGGCAACACTAGGACTTCTTTAAACTCTCCAAGATATGGGTTTTTAGGACCTAATTTCACTAAGTATAATAGAGTGCATCTTAGAATATGCATAAATGGGATTATATCTACTTCCTTGCCACTCAGGACATAAATCTCACATCAATTAGGTCAGGTTTCCCTATTACTCCCTTGTTAATTCCACTTCCAGCAAACTCCCTAGGATGGCTCATTGAACATGGAGTACCATACAAATAGTTTAATGGTATTCAACTTCTAGCAAACTCCCTAGGATGGCTCATCGAGCATGGAATTACACATAAATAGTTTAATGATATTCAACTACTCAATGGCAAGTAGTTGGTGAACTAGTAATTTGCAAATGATGCAAGATACTCCTCATGTGACTACTACTTAAATCCAAGTGGACACAATTGGCCATGCCTTGTGTTTATTATTAATTGTATCAAAATAGGGTTATGTCATCTGGTCTCTAATGATCAACTAGCCTTGGCTCTCAACCATTGCATCAAGGTTAAGAGAGGCATAATGTTTAGGTTGTTGGGCATTCCAATGGGTTTCGATGTATTTATGAAAGTCATATTTCAAACCAAGGTTGTTGGGAGTCCATCCTTGTAAGAGACCTAGTGACTAAGGTCTAGAGGAGGTAGTAGTACTTGAGCATGAGATCAATCAATAGCTTTGATTGGATCATCACCAAGCTCACGTGTAGTCAGTGCATAGAGGGGCACGTGGTGGGAAATAGCTTCCATGCAAGACGAGGACATACCTAGTGGCAATTTGCATGGCCCTTAGCAATGGTCGAGGTGGCAATCGGTTCTTTTGGCTCCGATTTATCTGCAAGAACACAACTCTTGAGGTACTTTTCACCAACCTGCATAGGTCCGGGTGTGTGTGTGTATTATGAGAGTCAATTTAGAGGTTTACATATAGAGTCATTAGTAGAACATAAGATGTCACCATGCTTTTGTGAGCTCCAACAAGGTCGGTTGACCTGAGGAGACTTCCATGGCCATTTTGATCATTTGAATTTTGAAAGTCTCTTCTCTGATCATGCATCAGTTGGCAATAATAGAAGGAATATACGAATTGATTGTTGAGCAAAGTTCTCTATCATTTCATGAGAGTGTTCGTAATTTTATATGCAGTCTATTTGTCTTTCATTTTATGAGAAGTAAATTATTTGTATATCCTTCTGTGGTATCAAAGCAGAGAACTAGTCTTGGAAGCTCCTATATATGTTGAAGTATTCAAGTTTGAAGGTGATCACTCCTCTAAAAAAGATAAGGAAGCCAAGGTAAAAAAGAATCTTGAAGTCATCATTAGATATATTAGCTGAAGTCTACGGTTGTGTTCCATTGAATCCTTTGCATCACTAAGATGGATATGACACACACAGAGAAGTCTGGTCGTGGGGTGGCCCTTATCACCTTCAGTGGTGGTAAGAATTTCCCATCATGGTGGCAGTTGGCAGTTAGCCACCCATTTATTGTTCATGCAAAAGGACCCTTGGGGAGTTGTTGCTGGAACAGATAAGAAGCCAAAAGGAAATGCTTCAGAAGTAGAGAAAAGTTTGTGGGAGACAAAAAATGAGAAGGTAGTTAGCTACATGGGACGTGCTATCTAGCCTAAAATTTTCCATCACCTTGATGCAAAGGCATAAGCAACGAAAAATTGGTAGATGTTGGAAACTCTTTTTGGGGTTTGCATGAAGCACTCAAAGGAAAATTTGAAACAGGATCTTTTTGATTTGAAGATGCTTGAGGGAGAGAATTTGGGTATCTTCTTGAATAGGATGCAAATTTTGCTTAGAAAACTTAATGATCTTGGAGCAAAGGTGGAGGATGAAGACAAAAAGGCAATTTTGTTGAAAAGCCTACCACTTGATCAATATGAGGAAACAGTAAGATTTCTAAGGCTTGATGAGGATATGGACTTCCTAGATTGTGTTGGGCTGCTACTCAGCGAGGAGAAAGATACGAATTCAAGCATTTATGACCCAAGGGTATTCACAATAGCTGATAAAAAGAAGAAACAAAGTCGAGATCTAAGTCGAGTTCTACGTAAGTGTAACTAATGTGGAAAGGAAGGACATAAAGAGAGATTATGCTATACAAAACAATGAGATGAAATATTTAAGCTAGAGAAAGGCAAAGCACTTCTAGCTGAGGACAAGGAGTGTTGAGAGTTCACGCTCAACATCATGTGATCATGTGTGCATAGCACCATCATGTGATCATAAGGGCATAGCACTAACCCAATAGAGTGCTATAAAGGAAAGGGTTAGATGCCCTAACCCTAACCCTAAATGGGTTTGTATATATTCTACATTTTCAACTAAATCTAGTGTACAGTGAGTCATTTGTGGTGTGCTCTCTAGCTATGCCCTCTCTCCTCATCTCCACTCTTCTCCTCTCCCCTCTTCATATTTTGTCACGGTATCAGAGCATGGTTGCCCCTTCTGCTGAGGCACCATTCTTCTTGTGAGAGTGATTGAGTGTGCATTCTCTTCTATTGAGAGAAAATTATGTTCATTGAGAATTTTCATCCATTCATTCTGTCACTTGAGAGAGAAAATTTCCGTCTATCCATTTTCGAGAGAGAGTTCATTTGAGTGTTTCTTGAGTTGTGAGAGAGATCTTATTGTTTGAGAGAGAGAGCCTGAAGCTCTATTGGTTTTGAGAGAAAGAGAGAGGGGAATTTCTACAACTCTCTACCCTTTGCTGGTTCTCAAGACTAGGCAACAAGTGTCTGCTTTCCCGTTGTCAAGCTTCGACAATGAAGTTGGGTCTTTCGTAACCTACTGCTGCAGCGACAACTAACGCAGCTGCCTAAGCTCGTAAGGTGGCTTCCCAGAGAGCCCAACCGCCTTCATCGACTCAAACTCCTGTAGCAACTCCATGCACTGTGACTCCTATAGCAACCTTCAGGGTCAACCTACAACTCCATTGATCTCTACCTAGAGGCCTCTATGACTCGAGCGCTTCCACATTTAAATTGCGCACCCAGCCTCCATGGACAGAATGCCATACGCATTTGGACTATATCCCTAGCTACCACCTTAGCTCCAATGGCAGTCGAGTAGCCCACGCTCACACTCCTTTCAATGACCTTCAATGGAAATAGCCTTCCAACGGGCTCCACAGTCACCTAGCTCCAGTGACCGGCTACACAGTCACGATTGGCTCTATCACAGTCACGTCCAGCAACTTACAATAGACCCGACATGAGCTGCAGCTCCCCTGTGAACATTAGATCGCAGTGCAATGTAGCCTGCTAGCTAACCAACCTTCCTACAACATCGACCTACATGACCGTTGCAGAATGCTCAACTGCGACGGAATAACCAGCATGCCCCAGCACCACCTATGGCTTACAAGCCCATACAAACCCACGGCTTGACTGAGCTCTTCCATGCCATCTACTTGCAGAAGAGACTCCACCAGCCATAGCTGCCTCTGCATGGGCGGAGCTCCAAGGGACATTTAGCAACAACGCATGCAACTCCGGCTTCTCCAACGGTGCACCAAAGGTCTCCATTGAGCCGGTTCTCAAAGCACTCCACTCCAAAGACAACGTCCAATGCCCGATGGAACCTCGGCTCGAAGATAGAATCTTCAAAGATTTCGGAGCACCTCGTAAGATTTCGACCGGCAGACCTTATGCTGACATGTGTTGCATCCGTGAGGAGCCATGTGGCACCTTACCGTAGGCCACATCAGCACATTGGCCCTCGTGCCACATCATTTGTACTGCCACTTAGCTGGCACACCTTATCCAAAGGCCATGTCATCACTTATCTACCACATGGTAGCCGACTACAACATTAGTAGACCTTATGCTCTTGCCACATCACCAGGTCCATGTAGACTGCCATGTCATTCCTGCCAGCTCAGCTGCCACATCAACACCTACCATGTCATCAATGACACATCACCTGACATGTCATATTGCCAGCTCGTCAACCACATCATCAGTTGACATCACCATTTGCCACATCATCACCTGACCCTAGGTTAGTCAACCAGACTTGAGTTAGTCAGTATGACCATGGTTAGGTCTTCCAATCTTTCCATAATCAGTCTTTGATGTTGATTGGTTAAAGAGAACTCTCTTCTAATTTCAAGCCAGGATTTCCATCTGATATGTTCCCTATTCCAAAGCTGCCCCCAAATTTGAAGCCCTTTCTTGAACAACTTAGCTGTAACTCTGAACTAATCATCTGACAGAGTGGCAGATCTAAAAATAGAAGACACCCAAATAGAATCAATTAACATGAAGTTACCTTTACTAGAGAAGAGGATATAGGCTTATATCTCTTCAAAAGCTTCCCAAATAGACTTCCATAGGGGACTCCCCTTGGATTTACAAGGTTCAGGGTTAAAAAGAGCAAAAATAAAGGGATATTTTTTCTAGTTAGATGCCCTGCATGGTCTGATATAATTCATGTTTCTCAAGAGCAGCTGTGCCTAATCCTCCTCTAGATGGAGAGCAACTTTGATGATCCAAGTGGCAGATAGTTTTTTCGTAGCAAAGGAGATGTCAATCACCCCTAACCCCCCTTCCTCTTTGGGTTTAATACAATATTCCCATCTAACCTTAGAGATTTTGTTAGACCCCCCCCATAAAAAGGATCTACATAGTTTGATAAATCTGTCCAGGCCAGTTTTGGATGGAGACCAACACGATAGATAGAAGATTAATACATGAACCTGAAGCTTGACAGAAAACTTCAAGGCAATCCATCCATTACACACCTAACATCTTGATCAGTGTTTCTAGGCATCAGGGTGGTATCATCAGCAAACTGTTGGCATAATAATTGTTTACCATTACTGAGTTCTATCCCTTTCAGAGATCCCTCTTATATCTTACTTCTAAGGAGCCATCCTAGAGAATCTGTAGCAATTGCAAATAAAAGAGTAGCTAGAGGGCAGCCTTGTCTGATTGATCTCTTGAGAAAGAAAGGGTCACTCATGATACCATTGACATTGACTCTAGCCACCATAGCATTAGTAAGAAAAATCTTAACACTAGAGACAAAGAAGGGGCCCATACCCATATCATGTAGAGATTGGATTATAAAGTCCCACTCCAACCCGTCATAAGCTTTATCAAAATCCACCTTAAGAAAACAGATATCCTGTTTACCCGAAACTACAGCATGGTTACCCATAGCACAAATCTTAATGGTTTGTCCAAGATGGGGATGTCCGAAACATTTTTGTAGCTATTCTTGAATTTAAGATTATCAAGAGAAGCATCAATAACCTTAGCATACTCACACCCTTCCCAAATGTTGATGATAGCTTCCAGAAGGTGACATTCCTTGATGAACCCTTTTTGCTCTGGTAGAGCCCAATCCTTTACTTTGCCTTGAATCCTTAGAGCTAAAGCTTTGGAAAATATCTTGTAGCTACAGTTTAACCTTGTGAGGGGTCTCCAATTTTTTAACTCATCCTTAGGGCCCTCCTTAGGAATCGGTTTTATAATTCCTCCATTTATATGAAGGGAAAGACAACCTTCCATGACACTTTCCTGCCATAGCAGTAAAAGGTAAGGCCCAATTAGTTCCCAAAAGGATTTGTAGAATTCAATAGGCAGACCATCTTTCCCAGAAATCTTCCCATCTGCCATAACATTCACAGCTTCTTTCAACTCTTCTAGATTGAAGGGTCTTTCTAGATAAGGGAGGTCAAAAGATTTAACAGCCTTATCTCTTATTATTTGGTAGAGTTGTCTTGCTCTCTGGGTGTCCTCATTAGGGGGGCAAGTGCTAGAGAGTAAATCCTTGAAGTGGTTCTGAATATACTCAATATTCTCCTCAAGATTGCTTAATTGAGGACCATTTGGCCTTTTAAGAAGAGGAATCTTTTCCTTCTGATAATTCTAAAGGTTTCCTTAGTGGCCCTATCAATCTTTCCATCCCACCTGTCTCTATAGTACACTTTGGACTCAATTACTCTGAGTTGTTCTTGTTTTCTGAGCTCTCTTTTTGCCTTATTTAAGTCTTCATAAGCCTCTTCATCACCCTCTCTGCCTTTTTGCTCTAAAATGTTGATATTAACTTGAATGCAATCCATCCTTTGAGCCCTAATCTGTGCCCTTTTTTTTTTGGCTGTTCTTAAGATATTCTGAGTATCCTTGACAGCCATTTCCCATGCAAGTGATGCTGAGGTGTGCTTAGAGAAAGCTCTATGCTAGGCAACCTTTATTAGTTTCTGTACACTCTTAAGCTGGAAAAGTTTGGGGTCAGCTTTGAACTAGGAGGGGCTCCTCTCCCCACGACCAAAATCACATCTCAATAAGATAGGCTTGTGATTTGACAAGCTTAAAGAAGAGTGTGTTACAACTCTTAAAGAAAGCTGTCTGTTCAAGCGGTTTTGGGAAATATAGAATCTGTCTAGTCTAGCCTCCCTTTTGTGTTCCCCTATCTGACTGTTGCACCAAGTGAACTCTCTATTGTTACTGACATCAACCATCTGCCAGTGTTTTTTACAATAGGTTTACAATCTTCCCAAGCAAGTAATTCAGATCCTCTGATGCATGTGCCCATCCCCTTCCATCTGCCCGCTTGCTCTCTACCATGTTGAAGTCACCCATTATTATGCAATTGCCATTTGGGTATTGTAGAGATTCCCATAAGCCCCTCCTTTCTGAAGCTGAATTAGGGGCATAAACAGAAATGACAAAGACATCAATTCCTTTCACACAACACTGCAGCATTAACCATCTGTAATAACTTGAGAAATACAATCCTTATAGTGAGACAAGATACCTAGAGCTGTGCCCCCTTGGCCATCCTTATGAGCAGTGAAAAACCAAATCCTTCTTCTATCTATTACTTTTAGTCTATCTTCAAGAGTAGACCTACTTGCCTTGACTTCTTGCAATGCTAAGAAGATGTTAGATATGCTCAATGCCCCACCCTCCTGGTAACCACCAATGGTCCAAGGTGCTCAAGTTGTAAGGCCCCCATATGAGGAGAAGCCATGTGTGAGCTCGGGACACTGGAAGGATCCTGTTTTGCATGTCAGATGAGGTTTATCAATGAGATCGTTAATGGTAGAAAGGTGATCTATGTGAGTCTAGCCTATGGGCTAGGCATGGTAGGTAAGCTGGTAGCACAACAAGGCACATTGTCTTGATTGTGTGGGAGCCCCTTACTCTTGCTGGGGCCTGGGGGCCAGCTGGCCCCTAGCTAGGGGGTCCCAGGGGGACCAGTGGCCCCCTTGGTGGGGGTTTGGGGGCGAGAGCCCCCGAGGTGACAGTATAGGAAATATTCCTTGAATATTCCATGGACAACTAGTCGGTTCCACTGACTAGGTTGCCTGGTTGGTTCCACCGACTATGTTGATCTGACTACCGCCCTCATAGCTCTAAAGAGACGACCTCCCCAGTCCGTTGTATCAGATCAGTTTAAATCAGATCAAATCTTCCAGAGCTAGTAGCTCTTCACCTAGTATCTGTCTAGATTGCCTTCTAAGCTCCACTGTGGGAGCGCACGGGTGGATGGAGCCATCATCTATACTACATCAGTATTGAAGGAAAATTTTGTTCATCTCCAGTTTGTTGTGTACTCTCTATTCTTTGTTCAGTTTCTGTTCCGCTGCGCCGTGTAATTTAACAGAAGAGAGGTAACATCATTATTTTAAAGTATTATTTATTATTATTGACACCAAATCCATATATGGTTTGCTCAAACCATATACATGGCATAAATGACTAGTGTTCAGATTTACATTCAAGTATTGAATCATTCTCCACTTTCATGCGTGTACAAAGTACACTTTTTGTTATCCATCATGCATGTTTTGGGCTAGTGTTCCTTTACCTTGTGAAAGAAGGTGAATCTTTTCATTGAGCTTGAAATTTGTAACCTTTAGTACTTTAAATACTATACAAGAAGGTAACCTCTAGGATGAATTGATGTATATCATATATCTTTTGTGTTTTTAAAAGTAAAGAAGATTGGACTTGCTCCATTATACAATTAAAAGTTTGAAATTTATAATCATTTGATGTCATTGTCTAAATCCATCATTGGTACTATCACACACAAAGTTTATGGTTTCTAATTGATGTATCTTTTGGCGCAACTACTCTAAAAATTTGACAAATTTGCTCTTATATTATGACATAGGATAAACACTTTATTGACTTAGCTTTAATTACAAAAATGGAGCGTAATATCTTATCTCCAACAATCTTGTATTCCTCAAGTTTTGACGTAGAAGTAATTGCAAGAAAATGTATTCACCTTTGGAGGGTAAGCCTAGGTTTGCTGTTATTTCAAATCCTATCCCATTACAAGTATGAAATATCAAGTTCTCATGATTGCACAATGCCATGGGGAATCAAGGTCATCTTTTTTAAGGGAACAATGAGAACATGACACTCTAGAATGTTGAGAGTGAGAAGAAAGACATTAATCAATGAATATGATAGAAGTGTTCATTCGCACATATATGGAAAGGCCTTGGAAAGGACAACAACCTAATTAAATTATCCTTTCCATTTAATATAATTTATCCATGTTTACTCAAAGAGCACACTAGGAGAGTTTTGACAACGTCCCTTCTAGACATACCCAAGTTTGGAGATTTGTATGGTGATGTTACTATAAGAGTCAACTTTTGATGTATTGTTAGCTTTTCCCTCATGATGGACTCCATGCTAATATTTGGAGGTTGCTAGTGTAGATAAAAAATGCCCACAATGCCTTGCAATGGCAAAGTTCATTTAATACTACATATGGGATTGCAGAGAGGGATCTGGCACAACATTGTATACGTGAATGGTAGATGAGGAGAGGTACCTTTTTTCACACACAAAGAGGAACCCACTACGTCATTTGCCTAGAATTAGTACCACTCTCCATCTTTAGACCTCACTCCTCTTCCACAAACTCATCCTCTCATTGCATGAGACTTCATGGTAGATATTGTGATTTAAGTGTATAGAGGCCATAGAGAGCACTTAGAGATGTGCTTCTCAGTCCATTTACGTCAGCATAAACATTTAAATGTAAAGAAGATAGCATATACGCATATAAATGAACCCTCCCTTGCTTTCACGTCCACTATGTGCTAATCTATTTAATAAATTGATAATATCTTATTTGTAAGTATTCTATAAAATGCCAAGCTACACTTTGGTTTGGTGGTTTTGAGAATAAAGGCATTCATCTTGTGGTTTTTTAGAATTAAAAGGATTCTATGAAATACCAAACTACACTTTTGCTTTAATGGTTTTTGAGAATAAAGGGAATCATCTTGTGTTTAAAGATTGATATGGTGTTGTTCATGTGATAGCTTGGTTTGTGACATAATGAAAGGGGCACAGTGTAGTTATAAATATGGCACTGCCATCCTTCATCTTTAGAGTTGATACTCCATGCACCATAGAGGGTGGGACCAATTTGTCTAAAAGCATGGCTTGAGGATGATGCCATCTCACTGCCATTGTAGTACAAATGCTCAAGAAATACAAAGGATATGGATGATGAAAATGTCTTATCACAATCATCCCTGCATGTTATTTTGTGCAACTTGGTAGTAACCTCACTTGATGGGACGCGGACTTTGGTTTTTCCTTGAATCAAATAAAAGCCACCCTCTTTGCAGGCATGGGAAGTTTCCAATAATCCTCAATGCAAGTAACTAAGTATAGCAAGTAAGCAATCTTGGGTATAGGTAAATTAAGCATGGCAAAATGTCATCTCGCTATATTGCTTGAAATTGTTCCTTAAAGTTTAGTAACTTGGACAAATTCATGGCATTTCAAGGCTTAATGGAATGTTTTACACTGTGTACATAAGCGTCTACATTTGCATACCATTCTTACAATTAGCAATCCATTGTCAAACATCACCAACCAATAAATAAAGTGGTGTTTTGTGAAAGTTAAATTGAAAATTTGAGCAATGCTCTTATGGCACAAATTCATGCTACATTACGATTGTGGTACTCCTATCCTAACTATTCATGTGAATTCTATCTGTAAGGCAAGTACGCAAAGAAATGACAGGCTTCTCCTTAAACATGTGTTATACAATTAATGCTTCTGGGATAACATCTTTAAACCAACCTTTGTAAAAAATGCCAAAACATATTTATACTATTTCTATAGAATGCCAGTTAAGATGAAGAATTGATATCAAATCTTAAACATGGTATCATATCTGCTTTCTTCTTTTTTTGGGTGATTTAAACATTCGTGCAGTGGATGATTTTGTAAAACTAGTCATAGTTGGTGAGATGTTCACAAGAGATACTAAATAAAAAATGACTCATTGATTGATTTGGAGGAAACATGCTATAGTTTTAAACTAACTTGGCACACATAACTCAAAGAGAGAAACATGTCCCAAGAAATGCCATTAAAGTAGCTAATAAATTTTGACATCTAACCGTTCTGTTACAATTCAAACTTACTTCAACTTTTTAAAGTGGGTATAAATTACATGAGGATCATTTTTCTTTTTGGCTATATGAGCACTTTTAATTCTCATCGTTTTTAAAAAATTTTATTGTCTGTAGTCCATTGCACGATGGTGGTAACTATAGTGATTCTTTTTTGAGAAATTGCATGTGGAGCCGTGTGGGATCACGTTTGGGCAAGTTGAAAAAGTTGACCAAGGTAAAGCTGCATTGAGGCATGCACACAGATATGCATACAAAATGGAAGATAAGAAAGTTGTGCAAAGACTTGTGCCAACTTGAGAGTGGGGGATGAGTGTGTAATTGGAGATTCGAGATAGCACCTTGGTTGAAGTGCAAGGGGTTGTGCGTGGAGTTTGAGGTTTGGGAATCAAGAGTTGCAAAAAAGGAGAGACAGGGGTATTAGTGGGACCCACATGGTGATGAGGGAAGGGGAAGTATGAAGAAGTTTGATAGGTGAGGGATTAGATGTTTGTAGCCAAAATTATATGTGCATGTTGGTGGTATGCTCCTTTTGTGAGAGGGGAGGCCACAGAAAGGAAACATGCTCTTTTTTACGAGTTTGGCAAATTGAAACATGAAAGCACATTGAGAATCATGTATGGAAAAGGAAAAAGTGAGGCTACAATTTGTGGTATCGGAGGGAGAGAGAGAGAGAGAGAGAGAGAGGGGTGATATTTTTTGGAAACGTAGAGGGAAATTTATGCTTAGAGTATGAGATTAAATGACATGTGAAAACAAGAAAATTGTTAGAAAATAAGTGATCCAATGTTATAGTTAGTTTTTGAGTTGCTTGATTGATACGTTAGTGGTGAAGAGAAAATCCAATTGTCCAATGTTATAGTTAGTTATTGAGTAAGAAGAGATACCTTTACTTTGGCAAAGATGTATGCAAAAGCAAACAAAAGAGAGAGAGAGAGAGAGGCCAAAGGAAGGAAATATATAAAAGGGGAGAGCTGGCATGCAGTACTAGACAGGCTAGGCTTGTTGAACAAGTGAAGCTTTCAAGGAAGCGTCCTGGCGGGCACAAAATAAAAAAGCTACACCAATGAATGAATAAAAAAACTATAAAACAAAGAGTGCCAAATTTTCAAAAAGGAGAGCATTTTCCTTTTCAAAAAAAAGGCAAACCAAAAAACACGCTCTCAAGACTAGACTCACGCTCCTCCTCCTGCTCCTCCTCCTCCTCCTCTGGTGCTCTTTTGCCTCCTCTGCTCTCTTTCTTTCTTTCTCTCTTGCAAAGCTTTCTTGTTCATCTCACCATCATCATCATCATCATCTGGTTCTTCTTCTTCATCTTCATCTCCTTGTTCATCTCCCTTCAATCTTCTTCTTCATCTTCATCTCTTTGTATTCATCTTCATCTCCTTCTTCTTCTGCTTCTTCTTCTGCTTGCTTCACCTCCTCATCCTTCTTGTTTGCCATCTCCCATTCCTTCATCAATCCCAACACCATCAGTGATCACCCACCTCTCTCTCTCTCTCTTCTTCCTTCTCTCCCTCAAGCTCCTCCTTCCTTCTTACCTCCCCCTTTCTTGCTTCCTTGCATCTCCCCCTTCCCATCCAACCTCTCCCACCTTGCTTGCTCTTGCAAGCATCTCCCTTCAATCCCACAGCTTCACCCAGCTAGCTAGCTCCCTCGCAAATAAGCAGCCCCCCCTCGCTGTCTAGCAAGTAGCAGCTCCTCCATCCTCTGATCTTCCTCCTCTGTCCCCCACAACCACCCTTAATGGCAGCTCCTAAAGTGGAAGAAATTTCCCACCCACCCTCCGATCAGCTTGCTGGGCTCGAGTATTGCATCGACTCCAATCCTCCCTGGCGTAATCTACTCTTCTCCTTAAGCTTCCACATTTTCTGTTTTTGGGTTCTTGGGATCGAGATCAGGGTCCTTGGATCTCGAGGTGTTGGTGGGCTCGCGTAAATCTTTGGAGGAACGATTAGAGGATGAGTTGGGTGAAAGAAAAAAAGAAGCAATGTGCTTAGAATGCTTGTGTTTTGTGTGTGTGTGTGTGTGAGAGAGAGAGAGAGAGAGAGAGAGAGAGAGAGAGAGAGTGCTTGAGCATCGTTCTTTGATTCAGCTTAGCTTATTTCTCTCACAGCATTCTCTCATCGTGTTCAATACATACATCCTGATGGAATGTGCTGTTGCGGCAGCATAGTGGGATCAATATTCTGGATTGACCAGACGTTCCAGTATCCCAGCATTCCCCACCGAAGTGCATGACTGCAATAGTGTTGAAGGCTGTGACTTTCTCAGATTTTAGGCAAGACGTAAAGTCTTGGTCCACGATTTTATCTTCTAAGCAAATATTTCCATCTTCTGTAGACCTTCGAGTAGCGGAATGTTTTAGAACCGTATAATGTATGTCGTTCTCGACGGCGCTGACCACGTTTCTCATGTTATGCACCGGGCTCTTCCCAAATCATCTTCGATGACAAAGACATTTCTCGTTCAACGTTGTTCCCAGATCTTACAGCTCTTCCTGTCTGGTGTTTATACAGCGGAAGCGATCATATTGGGGTTTCAGCATTATATTGTAATGCTTGGGACCACTGTCATGATACCGACCATGCTAGTTCCTCGTATGGGAGGAAGCGATGTAAGTGAGTCTGGAATCCCGCATAATTCAGTTCTTTCTTCTTCTGCGGTTGCAGTGGAAAATTAATGCGGCATCGTATTTCAAAGATGTTGACTTTATACTTCAAATATCTTGATGGGCCTGAAATCTTTATGTTTTTGGCTTATTCAGGATGATAAGGTCCGGGTCATCCAAACTTTGCTCTTTGTAGCAGGCATTAATACGCTGTTGCAGACACTCTTTGGAACACGGTTGCCGACAGTTATTGGTGGCTCTTATGCTTTTTTAATTCCAACCTTGACAATCATTAACTCGTCCTCATTACAAAGTATTCCTGATGACGAAGAGGTATGTGTCTTGGAGAACTTTTTCTATAGCTCCCTCTGGGTGGGTATTTCTTGGTGTGTGTCTGAATTCAATATCTCTATTGTTTCTACCCAAACCGTTGGCCCAATCTAGACTTGAGCATCTTCCTCGAGTAAAGTCGTTTAATTCTTTAAATACAAGAGTTCTGCTACCTGTACTACTAAAGAAGACAAGGGGGCACGGGGCACTGCTCTTCCAAGAGACTGATCAAAAAAGGGAGGCTGGGCATGAAGTATGCACAAAAAAGCAAAATCATGCATTAAGAACAAGGGGTCTCTGGACATGCCCGATAGCACTGCCCCTACCAAAATATGAGACTTTGGCCACCAAGGTTTCATCAAGGAGGATGTTGGTGGTCTTCACATCACGGTGAATGGAGACGATGGCAACTTAGAGATGATTTGGTGTTGTATGCTAAGGTAAAGAGTTAATGCCCCAGGTGGCTAAGGTAGAGAGTGTAATTGTAACCGCTTGTTCTTCTCGATTTCAAAGTCCCAAAATAGGATGTTTCTCTATGTTAGAGCTTTGCCCCTAACGAGGCAGTGCTAATAAACATGCGGGTGTATAACTAGAGTGAAACTCAAAACGTTTCCATTACTCTCTCTCTCTCTCTCTCTCTCTCTCTATATATATATATATATATATATATATATATATATATATCGCTCTCTTACCCCCGCCCCCGTCCCCCCTCGTGCCCAAGGTCTACATCCTAATTGCACAAGATATTAAAGATCGTAAGGAACAAGATGTCATCACTCTCTCTCTCTCTCTCTCTCTCGTGCCCCTCCTTCCCTTTCCTCTCCCCTACATGCACATTTGCGTGTGCATACACATGCACATCAAGATTCTAAAGAGTTTATATCGTTATTGGATTTTGTTGCATGGAATCTTAATTTCACTAAGCTCTTTTCAAGCCTAGAACCCAACCTAAAGGAATACAGTTGCCATCACTATATCTAATTCTCTCTCTCTCTCTCTCTCTCTGTGTGCATGATATGGTATAGATTTGGAAATATAAACTATCATTAGCAACTATATAGAGTTGCAACTATGATCATACGTCGTCCCTTAGATTCAATTGGCTCTCATTGAGCATTAATACAAACTTCATTTCACTTCTCACACATGTGCACATACAGAAAGAGGTGTGTGTTTGCAAGTGTATGCATGTATAATATGTGTTGTGTGTGTGCTTGTATATACATATGAATAAACACATCTTTGGGTGCTTTCCATGTGATTATTTTGTCTTTGCACAAAGCATACTGATTTCTCTCTCAATATTTTCCTTGACGTGGATCCATCATGGGTCCATGATTTCATATTACTTGCTGTTGTAGTAAGGCAACGTTGCTGTCCTTTTAGTCAAATTTACCCCTTAGGTTGGAGCCGAGATTGTGCAAGCACGATGAATATTTTGTAAGGTCTAATGTTATTGGTCTTAGACAAAGTCATTAGCTATGTCTAGGAATGGTTGGATCATAAGTTGGGTCATTCGACCAACCATAATTAGTTAATCCAAGCTAGAAGGCTTGGTTATCTAGTTAAAGGTCCTTCAATGGACCATCTCGTAAGGAAATCTTTGTGACATGGCTATCATGATGATTTAGGTCACACCAGTGACCAATATTATGGTAGGTATTGGTGGAGTGGCAGCCACGAACATTTCTCCAATTGGCCTCAACTATCTGAGATTGTGGACTATACACTCTTGTGTTCCATCACTGATTTGGGTTCTTGAGAGCATCTTTGATGTTTAGTCGGAGTGTATATCATTCCAACGAGCAATAATACTCTCCAAAAGGAAGTCAAAATTGTGTACTATTTGTGAAGGACTAGGATCCAAAGATCAAGCTGTATTGTATGTCATAGAAAGGTTCATACGAATGCTGAGAGACCATGAACGTCAAATAGGGCCTTTGATCTTGAAATTCCCTCTTTTGTTGAAGCAAACATTAGACGTTAAAATATTCTTCTAACATTGACAGAAATGATTCGTGAAGTTTGGAACTTTGAGATTGTATATGTGAACACTCTTTTGAAGGATTCGTATCTCTTTGCTAGTTCTGTTTTTTTTTTTTTTGGGAGAGTTAGTCAGATGGATTAATTTCACCTTGTCCAGCTTATATTGATTCCCATGCTAAATGCCTCGGGAAGGTTGGTGAGTTGTCAAAGCCATGTTACCTACTATTTATGGGCTCTCAAGAAACTTACTCGGGGGACTTATGTTCTAATTGGACCTAAAACTTCTCTAACATTTGTTGCAGCTTATAGAACTTGACAGAAGTCTTGAATTGATTGGGGTGGTGGTGTCAAAAACATGCTACATACTGTCCTCGGCACTTAATTTTGTCTGAATTCATTTTTCTTGGAGTGTTAAAGTGAAGTCATAACCTGTGTCATTTCAAACCAATGATTTTGGTGATTTCTATCAAGAATCATTGTTGAAATTTTAATTCTCAATCTAAGTCTAAACCTGACATTTCAATAATACTTAAAGTCCAGCCTGAAAACCATTTTGAAAGATCATTGACATGATTAGATAGAGGAAGGTCACCTAGCTGAGCTTGATGCAACATTCTTTAGATGCCCAACATGGATTGTCGTTTTGTGCACTATTTTATCACTTTGATTGTCACGTTTATTTGTACACATGTACTGTGGGATTTTGTTGCTTTTTGTTGTGTGCGCGCTCTCTCTCTCTCTCTCTCTCTCTCTCTCTCTCTCTCTCTCTCTCGTCTTGCAGAGTCTTCAATTTGTGATGTTTTATAAGAGTTGTGTAGCCTTATCTTCCTATTTTCCAGGTTCTCTGCTGTTAGTCCAGTTGGATGTAGGACAAGAATGCAATGTTTCTTTTATAAAAAATTTCAGTTTAAATCCTTTTCGTTTGCTTAATATCCCGTGGTGATGCACATGGCCAGAGATTTCTCCACACAATGCGTTCTGTGCAAGGTGCTTTGATTGCATCTTCAAGCTTACAAATAATTCTTGGCTACAGTGGTCTATGGGGAATATTTTCACGGTAAGCCACCTTCATTGCGGTGCTTTCAATCTTTATTGATTGTCTCCATTCTTATTCACACCAAAGCAGAATTTTGTGCTTTTGCCCTTTCGTTGAAGTGTTGTTCGAAGAGAGCTTGAATTCTGCAAACCTTGAGGGCTGGTTAAACAGGTTTTTGAGTCCCTTGGGGGCGGCTCCTGTCGTTGCTTTGGTTGGCCTTGGACTATTTGAACTTGGTTTCCCAGGGGTACGCTAATTCTTCCAGCAGAGTCCTGTTATTGCAGCTACTCTCTCTCTCTCTCTCTCTCTCTCTCTCTCTTCATTCACTTCAAGGTTTCTTTGCCTTCTGGTGGCAAGCTTTTTAGTTTCTCAGCTTTTCCAATGTTCCACGACAGGTTGGCAAGTGTGTGGAAATCGGAATTTTGGAATTGCTGTTGCTCGTTGTCTTTGCATTGGTATGTTACCAAACGTTTGTGGTGCACGTTTAAACGAAAATTCTGTTAATTCTGGTTTAGTGTATGATATCTAGCAGTTGTATTAATTTTTGAGAGTGTGGGATCACATGCCAAATACTTGTGGCGGGCATTTATTATTGAAACTTTAACATTTGGGACATACTGATGTGTAGCAGCAGGTATGTTAAAGTTTTCATAAGAGTGATTGAATTTCTTTCTCCTTTTTGAGGACAGTATCTTCGGCATATCAAATTACTGAAGCTACCCCTGTTTGAGCGCTTCCCCATCCTACTATCTGTGGTCATCATCTGGGCTTTTGATTACCTGCTTACTGTGGGTGGGGCTTATAGACATGTTTATCAGAAGACAAAAGTGCACTGCCGAGCAGATAAAGCTGATCTCATCTCGACTGCTCCATGGTAAATTGTGTAGCTCTTTCTTGTTGCTGTTGATCCACCTGTACTGGGCAGCAGCTAATCTGACCAAACAGTTTTTCATGCTGCAAGAGGAATCAGCTCAGCATTTTTCATTTATAACATGATTATTTTGGCATCACTTTCACGAGGACACAATGATTGGGGACACCGTACGGACTTGAAAAAAACATTTATATCTAACAGTTTCATTAGTTTGCTTGTTTGTTCTGTTTAGGATTAGAGTTCCATATCCCCTGGAGTGGGGAGCTCCATCGTTTGATGCCGGTCACACTTTCGCAATGATGGCTTCAGTTTTTGTTTCCCTCGTGGAGGTAAACAATTACTTTGGAGCAATTTTGTCTTTTGGCTACCTATAAATGTGATCACAATTATGACTTATATCTGGGTTTGCATACTGTGTTCTCTGTATTTCTTTCTTTAGTCTTCTATTTCGCTCTCCATTTCCTTTTTTCCTTTTTTTTTGGGGGGGTTGGGGGTGGGTTTGAGGTCCTGGATTACTAACGGTGTGATGTTGGCAGTCAACTGGAGGATATATAGCAGTGTCTCGATTAGCGAGTGCCACCCCGCCACCCGCTTATGTCTTGAGCCGTGGAATAGGCTGGCAGGTAAGTCCGAAGATATTCAACTTTTAAAGAAAGGATTTGGGATGGCTTTGCCTATATAGTATTGTAAAGTTACAGCTCCCCCCTCCAATATAGCTTTGTGGGTAAACATTATTGTTCACGGTTTGTGAACATATCTCAACTTCATTCCTGTGTCAGGGTGTTGGTATATTGCTCGATGGCTTATTCGGAACATTAACTGGATCAACAGTCTCGATGTATGCTTTCAAATACCTTTTTTTTGAGTAGTTTTATACCCTTGTTCTGTCCTACTTGAATGCTTTCTGAATTTCAATGTGACAGTCGGTCTATCTGTGCAGTGAGAATACTGGACTTTTGGGGATCACTCGTGTGGGAAGCCGGAGGGTTATCCAAATATCAGCAGGATTTATGATTTTCTTTTCGATACTGGGTCAGATATCTACAGAACCGATGCATTTGTTTGCTCCACTTTCTAGTTTAAAGCAACTGGAAGTGGTCAGTCATGACCATTTCTGTTTTGAGTCCACAGAAAAGAATGGAAATATATTTATATTTCTCAAATACCAATGCTTCAACAAGGAACCGTTCTTTTGCTAAGAAATACTCCATAGATTCAACTCTTATTACTCAAATGTAATGATCGTATGCTCGTCCTTTCTGCCTCAGCAAAGTAGCTTATGAGCTTGAGAACATGTGGAAAGAAACAAAACGCAAGGTTTTCGTCAGGTTTTCAATTAGTTGGCCTATGGTAAGGTGGTTAAGACAAGCGTTTGTCTTTTAAATTCTGATTCTGAGATTTGTCATGCTGTGTTTGGGCAGGAAAATTTGGTGCTTTGTTTGCATCCATTCCTTTCCCAATATTTTCTGCAATCTATTGTGTACTCTTCGGGATAGTCAGTAAGTTCAACTTTTCATTTCTACTTCCTTTCATATGTGCTCCTGGCGCATAGGAGATTTGTTTTGCTGCACCCACATCGCAGATACTTCCGTTATGTCAACAATGTCCTTAGTTACTTCCTTCTCTGTTTACTACTTCTTTGAGTAATAACTTGCATGAAATCTTTTTTTTTTTTTGGGCGAATTTGCATGAAATCTTGTGGTTGTGAAAAGTTCCGTCAATAAATCCTTGAACCTCATATTAAAAAATCAATTTCTCCATTCTCTGTAGAACTGTGCTATGGCACCTCTAATTTGTGTTTATTTTGAATCCTCTGCAGCGGCTACTGGTGTTTCGTTCCTGCAGTTCACAAATATGAATTCCATGCGCACAATGTTTATCTTTGGGGTTGCCTTGTTCTTGGGGCTATCCATACCTCAGTATTTTAATGAGTATACTGCCACTGCTGGCTTTGGTCCTCCCCGCACTGCAGCTAGCTGGGTACGTGACTGCCTCTCTGTGAATTTAAATTTGCCAACATTTTTGCTTGCCTAGCACAGTGCAAAGAGAGAGAGAGAGAGAGAGAGAGAGAAAGAGGCGCTTATCTCGTTTTCCTTAGGAAAGTCTGAGCGAGTTTGTTGGCATTTCAAATTCTTGCTCACATACTTTTGTTGTTATCAGTTCAATGATATTTTAGATACCCTCTTCTCATCGCCAGCAACTGTGGCCTTAATTGTTGCTGTCCTTTTGGACAATACATATGACGTGTCAGCATCAAAGAAGGACAGGGGGATGCCATGGTGGGCGAGGTTTCGTTCTTTCAAAGGAGATAGTCGTAACGAAGAATTCTACTCACTTCCCTTCAATCTTCACAAGTTCTTCCCTCCCACATAAACACCAAGATCCATTGGCTGCAGGCATGTGCTGCATGCGTGTGCTATCCCTTTGCTTTTCATACCATCGTCCCAACATTTATATCGACAAGTTATACTCAGCTGCCGCCACCTTTACACATCCAAAAAATAAACCTTTACTACCTTGGTTCAGAAGAGGTCATCAAATTTGGCCTTCCAACACTAGGGGGGATTCAGACCTCACTCTGTACTCTAGTATAAGTACTTCTGACAAGGGTCCCTGGACTTCAAAAAGAAGTCCTTGGGAAAATGAGATGTAGTTGCATCGTGATGTAGGACACAGAAAGCCAGATGCTCTCTGGAATGGCAGATTTTGAAGATGTACATTCGTTGCTGCATATTTGCGTCAATTTATGTATGCCATCACATGAATGCTACAGCAGTGAATAAACTTCGAGAGAAAATGTTTGGATAATGTGCCAGAACGTTTTTGTGTTTATCAACTTAAGCATTTTTTTTTCTGGAAAATATTGCGCTTCGAAAATCAGTACCTGTTCAGCTCTCTGCAGGGGACTTGTTTCTAGTGTCCTTTATGCATGTATGTGTTGGCATGATTCGAGCCATTATGAGAGTACCAACATATCCTATTGTTTGCTTAGAAGCAGATGCTTTTCTCACACGATGATGTAGGTATCTATCTAAGCCTTTGGCCAATAAAATATCTTCACTCACCATAAGTTTATTTGGTAAGAGATACTCGTCCTAGGAGCTTTTTCTTGTGAGAGTTTTTACCTGGAGCAGCAGAATATTAAGAAGACTTTTGATAACGCTGAATAATATCTTTAGTGACTTTGTTGAGCAAGGAGAGGTTACCTTTTGGCAAAGGGGTTGCAAAGGGTTTATGTATCTTTTCGCTTTTGAAAGATTTTACTCACCCTGCATTTTCATGCCTTATGGTTTGGGCATCATCCACATGCACGTTTGCACTCCCTTTTGAGTTTTAGAAGTTTGCTGAATGTGATGAAATGAAGGCTTATTTCACTTGATTTGTGAACATGGTTTGAAACTCTCATGGTTGAATGGGTATGGAGCATACATTACGGTTGATTCCAATGTTCTCATATTTTTTAATGGGGTATAATATTGCTCAGGTAACATTTTATTTAATTCGTTCACTTAATTTTATTCTTTAGAAACAAAAATATTGCGGTTGCTTCTAATTTAATAAGGGGAAATGAGTTTTTTTTAATGCTTGTAATGTATGAGTATCTCAATTCATTGGGCTTAGATTGAGATTGAATGCCTTTTTGGTGTTGAATAATTGGACAAATGGAAAACTTATAAAGACTTAATGCTTGAAGTTTTCGTGTCAAGCCTTTTGTCTTATGTTCATTATTTAACTTTTATTTCCCATCTTGTCAAGTGAAAAGTGAATGAGATAGAGCTTTTGCTAACTATTTACCTTACATCAAAGTGCTTGCACTAAAGAAATTTATCCTCTCAACTACTTCCAGTATACCAACTCCTACAAAAGCCTCATGCACAATTATTATATAACATCACTCATTTAAAAAAAATCAAACTTTAAGCCCCTCAAAAAAACCAATCGCCTTCAACCATTTTTTCAATTTGAGGCAATCAACACTTTAGAGATCGATTCAAAATAACCACATTATTAATTTGTTCTCTATAGCTATAGCATGACAAAAAGCTTTTTTTTTTTTGGTGAAATATTTGACATCAAGGATCCATGACTAGCAAGTGTTAGGTATCATTTATGTGATAAGTGTTGAAATATTTTTATTCACATTTTGTGTGAGATAGCTGTTTAACTTCCACATAACATCAATGTGCCAGTATATGGCAACAATGCTATTAGCTCTATCCCCCAATAAGAGCAGCTATTATCAACTAGGTTGGATGTGAAGTTCAAAATTGCTATTGATGATTGGACGTGTAACATTTGCAAACCTCATTTACAAACCTTTATATACTTACATGGAAAATGCAAGCACATGTGTTAAGGTTGCTAGTGTTTGTATGTCTGTAGGACATTCTCTTCAAGCAAACAAAACATTCCAATACTTTGTTGAAATGCATAACCAGGGGGCTAACTTTAACATGCCAAAGCATGGCCAAGAGCTTAAGTTAATAAGAACTCTCGAAGGGATGAAAGCAACACACAAATTGCAAACCAACCCTAATCCCTTAGATAGAACTATTAGATGGCCATTTGCAATTGGTCTCATAGTAGAATGCCTACCAACTCTTTTGTAAGGGCCAAAAATTTAGGAGAACAATTGCTAAAGCCTCATTTAGAAAAATCATTCTCAAAATAGTAAATCCACAAGATTCTTACTAACCCCTTAGCAATTGACCCAACCATGTAAGGTCCAAACATAGGAGGAGAGCCCTTGCTAAATCCTTCTCGAAATACCAAAGCTTGGCGGTGGAGTTGACGAGCTCTATCATCGAGGTCCGGGGTTTGAGTTGATCATTTGGCCTCCCCTCCCTCACATCCCCTAAGGGGTGTGCTAAGTTAAATAAATCACAAAAAAATAAACAAAGCCAAATTCTTACCAAACCCCTAAAATTTGACTCAATCACAAAATGTGCCACCATCAAAGAGCAATCATCTTAGTAGCTTGAGGCCTACTCGTACAAGTAAGGTCAAAGATTGAGAAATCATTCTAAAAACCTAGTAGTGGATCATCAAAATGCTTGAAGTGACGCTAGGGGAGATTTCAACTTAAAAAGTGCCCCATCATTCTTGGAAAGAAAAGATGCCCTATCATAAGCATGCCCTTATGTAAAACTCCTAGTCTCCCCAGTCCACACATGCCCTTCTCTAATATTTGCTTCACCTATCCGCTTGTCCCCAACTCCTGTCTTTTCTAGCATTTTCAAGAGAAGATAGAGCAATGGAGAACACACTTGTAATGTTGGGTTTGTGATAAATTGAAAGTCTTTGAAGACAAGGGTCCAACATATCTATGTGGCTTGTGACATGGAGTTGAATCCTGGAACTCATATTACATTTGCATTCTATGAATTAACGCTCTTGAATTTATTTCCTTGTTTTTCCATTCTATGGTTCCTATAGCTATCATTCCCATTTCGCTCTTATTTTCTCATTGTATTTTCAAAATTTTTAGTTAGCATTGATTTGTAATTTATGTAGAATTGATAATTCTGGTAAAGTGGAAAGCTAGCCATTAAGAAGTCTCACAAGAACATTCCAAAATTTCCATGGAGAAATTGGGGAGGGAATAATTCCAAGTTGAATCCTACCCCTAGTATTGTTGCAATATCTATGACAAGGAAACTCTTGTCTTAAAGGGGACTTGAACCCAAAATACATATGGGCAACTATCAGTCACATCTTGAATGAGAAAGACATCAAGTAGCGACATTATTTTAATTCAAGAAAGCATCATATAATAATTCGTATGTGAGAAGATTGATATGGTCCATTGACATGTGTAGCTTAAGAAGATTTATGTGTATGTTAGAAGGCTAACTCCTAGCTCAATCGACAGAAGGGCGAGAATTTGTAATGAGGGAATAGTTATTAGTAACATAGTACACAAGGATCAAAAGATCTATCCAAGACCTCAAATGATACTGTGCATACAATCATCCATGATCTATACCAGGTTCTACAAGGCAGAGAATAGTTATTAGATATTAGGTGGTGTCTTTGATCTTGTAGATGAAATATATGTCGGTGTTGGAATTCCATTCATGGATAGATGTTATAACAACATTCATGTGTAGGCGTTGGAAGAGCATTCATGCACCATGGATATCCTTAGATACAATGAAGGTAGAGTTTTGCTTGTCCAAGGTGATATCGGATGTATTGAAGCTATAGAGTCTAAATCCTAGTGAAAACAATTATCTAAGATCTTAGACGGTGATCCCTATTCTTTTCTTGAGATTAAATCAGAATTTCTTTACATGGCAACAATGCTTTTTGGATGGAGAAGTACTTAACCCGTACATTGTTGCGGCGTGTAAAAGACATTGGACTTTATTTCTGCCATCCTCAATTATAATTTCACAGATGTACAGAAAGATAAGGGAGTGATTTTTGGAAGGCTTTGAAGAGGAGATTGTTTTGGTCATGCACAATTGAGAAGCGCATATTTCCAAGGTGATTGTCAGCTCACATGAGGGGTCTTCCCCTTCTAAGTCCCAGGGTCCATTGACATACAGCTAACAATGTCTCAAACATATCCATTAGTTCAACTATTCACTCAATCTGTAGAGAAAGGGTCTCTGTTCTCATTTTCTTTAGCCTTAGAGCAGTAACTTCTTTATCTTGCTCAAACCATGTGGCACCTTGAATTTGAGAAGAAAACCCAATTCTGAAAGCCCAGCTCAATTATTGTAAGAGAGGGAGAGAGATGTAATCGCCAATGCAATGAACAAAAAACTTTCTGTACCATGCACAAATTTGAGTCTGAGAGAACGCTGACATTTATCCCAATTCCCTCCTATCATGTGGCTGTAAGATGGCAACAAAAAATCAAGCAAGTTATGCTTTAACACCACCGGACCAGTTGCAATCGTCTCCTTCTTCATTGCGACCTTTTGTGTGCTACTCTCAGCGTTTTGCTGCATAGAGTTCGGTGTAAGAGGTTCTAGCTCTGCAGGGGGTGCTTTCAGCCATCTTCACATTTCCTTGAATAAGTTGCTCCACTCCGGGAACTTCATTTTATGGCTTTTGCCACTGCAGAACCTCGTTGTAGCAAAGCTTGTCTTCTATTCTTTGTCACTGTGACCTATTGCAAGATGAATAATATGTTCTCTTGTGGCAAGAGGCAATCCCGGATGGCTCGGGCCCCGATTGATGTTTTCAATCGCTAGCCATCTTTTTGGACTTGCACATGCATTTTTCCCACTGGGGTTTGGCTTAGTAAGTCATCTGATCCCTCTTCTTGTCGAATTCTTCGCCATTGGGGAACGATTGCAGATCCACCATGATTTTATCCTTTTGGACAAGATCAAGTACTAAAGTCTCAAAAGTTGAAGGGTGCATGAAGGGCACTTGATCCCATGGGTAGAGAAGACGCTTCCTGTTCTGGCGTTGGATCCCCTTCGCTTGCTTGAGGACGTGATCCATGTAAGGACCCAAAATTCATGAAGTTTCATGCGCTTCTCATCTGACATTGATCTCCATGAGCTAGGCCAGATTACCCTGCTATTGCTTCTGGGAGGTGTGATGCTCCCACCATATCTTAACCTGGTCATAGATCACGGGAACTTGGTCGTTGTTGGCCGGGATGTACATGAAATGATTGGAATTACAAGCACGGCTGAGCTTGGCACGCTCCGGTGGTAGCATTTCGGTGCAGCTTGACGGCATTGTGGAAATCCAGCATGATTGCAACCATGGCTGCAATATGACATGTAGAATAACGCAGGCACAATGCAACGGTTAACTTAGCAAGCTACATTTGACGATGACCGTTAGGCTGATCATCGTGATATAAAGATATCGCTTGCTCTTAGAAGCTTACTAATAGGGCCAGGAGGCCCCGAGAGAGCCGAGGTGAAAACCTTTGCCTGAGGAACGAAGCCCATATGACCAACCTACTGGCTCTGTGATGCCATCTGGCTTGCTCAACTTCAATGATGGCCTCTGGTCATGTTGTGGCAATGAAGAATCTATGTACTCACTATGATTCATAATGAAAAACTTGATCCTCTCGTCAACATTCAGTGCAAATATATGAATGATTAGGTGGTCGCTTCAGAAGTACTGCAGAAACAATACATGCATATGATCCATGGTAGAAATGTTGCTTGATTTAGCGTAGAAGAAAAGGGAAGGAGGAGCATACCTCTAATACAAAGAAGGCAATACTTGTTCGAGTGGAATGGCAGGAGAATTTGCAACCTACTTGATGTTGGAGCATATGATCTCCAACGTTGCATTAGCTCGATCTTTTCCTTCTATCTAGCAACATTTTCGGTTACGACTAATCAAGGTGCCTGACGTCCCTGAGGGATAAAACATGCTCGATTTCCCAGTAGTCCTCCTTATCCTTGTCCTAACAGTTCGCATCTCATGTTCGAGGTAACACTCCCACCATCTCTACGTCCAGTTTCTCCATGATTTGCAGACATCTCCTTATAATTCGACATCCATAGCACCAAGCTCAGCTTGAGGTTGCACGTGCTCCAACTTGCATTCATTCTCTTCACCATCCCCGCTGGGTTCTAGAGAGGAGAGATACAAAATTTGTTCAAGTTAACAAACTCTCATTTTGCCAGAGGATTTGCTCCGTACTAGGTGCATGGGATATTCGCGAATCGCAATTGTATACGTAGGTTCATGCGGTTACGCGTCTGTCTTTGCCATAATGGCAGAGGGTGTGAAGCACGAATCCAAAAATATGCCAATTGGAATAACTAGAAAGCCTTATATAGCTATTATGGCGAAGCATCGTGAGCAATCCGTTGCTGATGTGAGGGGATCCAATGCCAACTACAAATTGTCGCATCAATCTCTTTCCACCAATAATTTTCAAACTCGTGTGAATCTGTGCCTCCATATTCATTCAGGAACTTGTGTGACACCTTCCCGTCAACTCCCCCCCCCCTCTCTCTCTCTCTCTCTCTCTCTCTCTCTCTCTCTCATAGACATCCAAATTAATGACTATTTTATCTTGTAGCACTCTCAAGACTTATCACACATAATGTCTCTCTCTCTCTCTCTCTCTCACACACACACACATACTCGCTGTCTTTAGCATTTCTCTCTTCATCACACACCCACTTGTGCTCTCTCTCTATGCGAAATCTATTAGAATTTCTATTCTGTTGGGGCAGACACACCACTTTGTCAAATGATGTTGCAATTTTTGGTTGAGTGTCATACACACAGATAACAAGATACTCAAATGTAAGAGATCCCCCCCCCCTTTCCCCTCCCCCTTTCTCTTTCTCATGTGCACCTGCACACACGTATGTGCACACATCCTTGTTACAGACTCTCTCTCTCTCTCTCTCTCTCTCTCTCTCTCTCTAACGCATTCTCTTGTGTGACTGTTCCTTTCACACACAGACACGCACACGAATGCACGTGTGCACACAAATACTCAGAATTAGGAGACATGCACACATGTACACACACACACATTTTTTGGGGTGAATATGTACACACACACACACACACACACGCGCGCGCGCCTGTGTATACATGATTTGGGTTGGCAAGCTTATCTTTGCTAGACCATGATGATTTTTTCTCATGATATACATTTGATAGAGAATTGATTCCAAGTCTCTTCCAAGCTAAATATGGATGTACTTTGCCAATAGGTTATATATGTTAAGACAAGTTCTATGGCCCATACTTGACTTGCATTTGTCACTATATAGACTAAGACAGTCCTATGATTGGACCTTATCAAGCATTGTTTACAACTATTGGTCACCGGTAAGAACTCATGATGGAGGTTGAACTCATATAACATTAACAGTAGATGCTGAATCTTTAAGTAATAGAGGACCGACATGTATAGCATGGGATTCCTGATAACATCCCCATGGGTGCCGAGATCATCTTGCATTTGGCTACTACAGAAGGAGTCAGCCCAGTTTGTCTCTTGGAACTCCACCATGTGCAGCAAGATATTGGGCACACTGGACTGATGATGGTCCATGTGCTTAACTTGAGTGAGCCATTGCAAGGCTCTTGCTAGTCGCTCCACCTCACGCTTGTGAATGGTTGTGAGTTGGAGGCGGCCCTTGCACTTGTGGTTGTAGTGACATACAGTTTTGAGGGTGTCAAGTGTTTTCTTCTTCTTGGAGTGTTTCTCCCCGACCACTGGCAGGTTGCACCCACACCATGTCCCGATTGATTTTCGACTACTTTATGAGAGGTATACGTGATTTTACATTTAAATGCTTGAATGAATTGGTTTAGATGCTAGAAGGTGAACCAATTGGGTCAGTTTGGCCACGGATTATCTATAACAGTTGATAGATGAAGAATAGCCTATGAACTTTTGAATGGAACATGCAATAATTTTCCTAAAATGCTCACTTTCATGTGTTGAAATCAACCCATGCCTAGTCGATTCACATCCTAAGCATGAGGTTATTCAAACGATGGCAAAAAACATTATGTGACCATTAAATGTAATTCTACGTAGAAGTCCACACAAGGAAATAGAACGACCAACTGATTGGGTCGGCTTGGACATAAAAAGGCTATATATACCGCCCAGACTAGCCATAGATGCTCAAGACACGCCTTCTTCCTATTGAGTGAGATACATAAACTTCTACTCGCCTGTCTGCCCTCATCCGCATCTGATAGGTTCTCTTACCTTGAGGTGGTAATCTTGCTACCCTCCTATATGTAGAGACGGCCACTGAGATGGTTAAGTGAGCGCCAATACGATACAAGCACACTCATCATCAAGCTTGCAATGCCTACGGGAAAGACTAGTGTCATTTTACACGGCCACCGAATGGCTACACACAGCTGATAGAAGGTGGCAAGCTCTTATAGGGACCATTGCTGTTACGTACAAGATGGATATGCGTAGTGACTGACCACACGTGATCTTTGGGTGTTTTTTGTTCATGATACAAGGAGCAATAGTCAGCTATAACGTCTAAGGCAAGATATATACGTACTAGTCGACAACCACAAAAGACTGTGGTAAGTGTTATCTTCTACGTAGCTACTTACTGAACCTTGTGTATGCATAGCTTGTTATTGACTGAGATAGCTCTCACTCTCACATGACATATAAACAAAAGGATTGCTATAGATAGAACCTGGTGGTCGATCAAATCTGCCGTTCCATTCCTTAGATAGAACTGCCATCGGGTTTTCATAAGCTTTTGGCCACTTAATCCCGATCCATTTGCTGGAAATAACGCAATCTTAGCAAGTAGTAGTGTATTAGTAGTGTACGATGGACTGGTAAGAGCCATGTGTTCTTCTTAAGCTACATAGCTACGTGAATACTACACAACAAAGACACTAAGGACTTGTGAGAGTTCTCTGCTACCATGCAGATAATTAGATTACTATCTTGGATAACAAAAACTCAGATTTCTCTTACTGGAAATTTCAGAATTGGCAAAGCATACAATATAGGCCGATTGATTCAGGCGGATCTCTACTATGGAGTACCGAGCTAATCTACCCTCTGCAACAAGAGACATTTTCCAAGAGGTATCACGGCTTATGTCTTTCAAATTTTTTTAAAAAGAAAACTAATGCTTATATAGTCATGTATATGAATGCATGGTGGCTTTATACATTGGTTATTGATTCACCAAGACTTGTCTATTTTCATCAAGACTTGTCTATCTTACCATCCTTTATGGGTTTGTGGCTATAGAACGCATGGGATATGGAATTAATCCCATTATGTTATTCTTTTGTGTGTGATAAGAAATGAATCTGACAAGTCCTTTTGGCCTTGGCTTTATGGGGAGGTAAGGAAACAAATACCTTGGTAAAAAGAGGCATGTTAGAGAAGGCAACTATGGCTTCCACATAGGGATATAACCCTATATTATGATGATCATAGTCTTTATATTTTGTGTATTGACTAATTGACCATTTTTTCTTTGATGAGGATAACTTATAAATTATGATGGGAACTTGTATAATGCTAATTCTAGAAAGAGAAATACATAGAGCATCTCGATACCTGTGACTCAAACATTGGGGTGCCACACGATGCATCGCCATCCAAGGTCGATAAGATTTGATATTATAAATATCTTATGGTGTTGTGACATCGATAACAAGTGGAGCTATGCTTTGAAGCCTACAGTCCCACAATCTAAGGTTCTTGTTCTAACTTGTCATTGGTGTGAATGGATGCAAGTGAGTGGAGCTCCTTCAATATCCTTTGGTATTTATAATTTAGCAAATTGAATATATTTTCAATCCCTCCATGTAAAAATTATCTTGTCACGTACTGTCTTGATTGATAAGTCTAAGATGGATAATGTTTGTCTTGAAATGCACACACACACTTTGGGGGATGGAGAAGGGATAGTAACCCTCATCTATTGCCATCCATAACATTTATCCAATCTTTTTCTTGTCCGATTTAAATAGGACTATGCTTGGCGCGGTGATCTACTAAAAATGGGATACATTGATCCCCTTCCGGCTCCTTCCATTGGAATCCAAGGATTTTTATGCATCATTTCCAGTAAGGAAATCCATAAATTCATCCAATAGCATGACAGTGGTCTACTTTCTATGGATCCGAAAAACCAGCAAAGCTACTATTGATCCAGCTAAGTATTTTTGATTGGTGCCACATTTGGGAACTTTCTACAAAATCTTCTGACAATGCCCTTTCCACTATTCAAAAGCTATCAAAAGTTATTGGAAGTACAATTTCCAATGATGAGTCACAATGCGAGGAGTATAAAAGAAAATTTGATGGGGTGATTATAGCTTTTTACTGCTACCACAATGTGGAATATCTTTTGGATAGTAGTGGAGGAAGGAAGCGTAACACCACTGTTACACCTTTTTCCACAAAATTACACTCTCTTATTCCATTTGATACTTTATCTCAAGAAGAGAGAAATGTCCTTACATAGGACTTTCCTGCACCAGACACTTTGGCTCTGAATATCAAGGATATTTCAGTTAATCCCTTTATCCCAAGAAGAGTACTGGAAGGAACATTTGCACACCAGGTTGACCATAAGTTGTGGTCGCTCAGTGACTTGAGCGTTACAACACCTATCACATTTGAAATGTGGGTAGTTTTGGCAGGGATCACTGAGAATGTTGATACTATTAAAAAATAATATAAGAACATGGCTATTGAGGGGAGACTGGCACGTGCTGATAACATCATCTTACTAGAAATCTTTGCTCTAAATGAGTTGGAAGAGTCTTTTGGCACATCAAAGCAAGGGATTTTTGGCAACCATAAAACTTTACTACCTGCAAAAAAGGTATTGGATTGGAATTATATGCAACCCTGCATAAAATGCAACTGTATCAGTGTAGGGTTACAATGCCCAAACAAGGTAATGTGGTTTGACCATGCTATATGGTACACACTGAATCATGTACACATATTTATGCATGCAATACCCTTACAGTCAAAATGTATGCCTTCATACAGTGGTGCTCATCTTTTCTTCATTCTCAGGTAAGCAAGCTATGATTTTCTCTTGTTACCAGGTGATGATTAATGAAGGTGTTAAAACTACAATAAACGTTTCAAGGACTTAATGGCAAAGGGATTAACTTTTTGGGTGTACAAGTTGGTAGAGGCAAGCAAGCAGTTGGTGGTCCGAGTGTGTAATGAGGTCTACGATAGTTCATCAGATTGGCCTAAAGAGTTAGGAGATGCTTGCTATAGAGAGGTTGATAAGATAGTTGGGAGTTTGGAATTTCCTTGAGCCGTAAAATGTCGTCATATTTTTGAAAAAGTAAAAATCTTGCAGGCATTTCTTGGACTTGTGGACTTTCTTGAACTGCAATCATCCATGAGCTATGGTGCTCGTAATACTTGATTTTGTGTCGACCTGCTTCCATGTTAATACTTAAATGTTTTAAGTAGCCCAATGGTTGAAATCTGACTGTTAAAGATAACTAGTATAAAGGGGGCTATTTTAGTATAGCACTGTGCAATGAATTTTAAGATAGCATGGTGATAGTGTAGGATAAGTGGTCACTAGTGCGGTGGTTGGTTGCACACTAGGAAATAAACAGCCACCAATGCGATGGTTTGCTTCCATTATTACAAGATGAATGGATTTGTGGATTTGTGAATTTGTTATGGGATGGTTTTCCATGGCTCTCTCTCTTTGGCTAGGCTTGACCGGTTTTATATTGGCCATTGGGGCCTGGCCAGATGATAAAACCAACGTGGTGGTTGTTTGGGATATACTAAAAACAAGCATGGGATTTATCCTTTGGGATTTACAAAAACAAGTGTGGTGGCTAGTTTGGGATTTACGAAAAGAAGCGTAGTCTCAAATACATTTTCCATCTTCGAGGATAAGTGGAATATTGTTTCCTTGCACTGAGACTACATTTTCTTAGTACTATCTTAGTCGTCCTCATCCACTGCTCCAAGACAGCCCAAGATGTGCTTATGCATGTCTAAATCCAATTTGAAGACACTCTTGCCCTTCTTTCATTATGGCACAGGTTACATCTAGAACTTAATAGCTCTTACTAGATGAGAGTACACAAATGTTTGTGGACTCTTATGTACTAGTTCATAATTGCGGCTTCTCTTGGATGTTTTTTAGTACCAAGAAGCTCCGACTACTACATCCAACTTCTCATAGGTTGTTCCCCAACTATCCTTAAATGCTTCCTCAACCTTGTGCTTAGGTTTTGTGCATTGCAATAGAAAGTATGGGTCAACTTCCTCGTTCTCCCCAGAGGCAACGATAACTTGTGGCGAGTCATTTTTTGTCCCTCCATTGTTGTCACTCCATCTGAACGTAGAGGGAAAACTTGAACTCGATCCCATGTCTTCACAGTTGCAATGTTCTCACAATCATCATGATCCCCTATGATGCATATACTGCAAAAACAAGAAAGTTTTCTTGTTTTAATCAGTTGGTTGTTTGAAAAGCCCCATATGCTATGCAAACCACGAACTCCTTTAATTTTCTCGCAATCGTGCCAGATTCTCCTTTCACTTCATCCACTTTCACTTCATGGAACACTCTCTGTACTATACTATTCTTAAGGCTTTGTTTACAGTAGGTTGAATGCACACCTGTGGAGAGGTTGGATGTAAGCCATGTTACAGCATCATGGGCATCATTGAGTTTTTCTTGAGAGCATGTTAATTGGTGTTTCAACATAGCTTTTTTAATAACAGCACCGCATCCATCATGTTCACCCTTGCCATGGCTAGACCCAAAGAAATTCCACATCATGTCTAGACCGGTCAGGGATTTGAACCTTAAGATAATGTAGAATCCATGGGCTGATTTAAATTGAGAGGTAGCACCATCTAACCACACCCAATGTTGTTTTATATTTTTTGCATGGGGATTTTCCTTTTTCAGCCATTCCCAATGTAGTAGAAAAGCATGTTGCACAAATAAGGTGTCATGTTCCCTATCATCTGAAATGAAGAAATGGTATGTACGTTGCATTGACCTAGACTCCTGTGGGTTAGCAAGTAGATTGGCATTAGTCGTAGAAGAATTAAGAAAATGTTTGTATGTGATATGCACAAGAATTGTTATTTGCTTGTTGTACCAGTGATCACTTTGTATCTCATCTTGTTCTTGAAATGAATAATTTTCAGCATTATCTATGACAGAGACAATAGTGTCAGGGGAAAAATTGGCAAGGCATATCTTGAACTGCTTATTTGCCAGCTGGCCATGAAATTGTGAAGCACATACATTGGGATGGATTGAACCACGTGACCTATAAGCTCCCTCGATTGAGTGCTCTTATGCGATAGTAGCCATCTCTTTTTATCGCATTGACATTTTCAAATCTCCTCCATTTTAGAGCAACATGGTTGTCTTCCCTCATTTCATTTGGACAAACATGAAATGTCTTCTTCTTCAGCTTCAGAATGCAATGCTTGCATGTGCCATGAATGCATTCAATGTGGTGCCACTCATGGTCTCGCTTTGGACAAACTAGTGGCTCCCATAGAGACCTTAGGCTACAAAACCTACTCTCCCTTGCAACACATGATGAGGATCCAGGTGGCCTACAGAGTGCAAATTCATTAGGGAGACAAGGGAATTGATCCCCATGGAGCAATGCTCCAACACGGCCAGATCTCAAGTTAGTCATAGCTTGCTTGGCCAAGTCAAAGTCTATGTAAGTTTTGCAACAACAAACATTCATGTCTTTGAGTTTCCTGACGTACCAGGGCTTACAATGCTCAAAGCGCCTCTGCGCAATTGAAATGTCAGGATTTTGATCCATAAACTTGAGATACAACTCTGTCTATTGACCCAACATGCGGGAACAACAAAACAATGAGCGCTCTTTTAAATGGAACAATAGTACAGTAAGCCCCCTTTTTGCACTACTAGAACAAGACAAAACACAGTATGCACAAAAATGCGGTCTAATTAAACTATATAATGAAGCAAAATAATTTTCAACTACCATGTTGGTTTAGGATAGTCACAATTTCAACTATCGGACTAGTTTAGGACACTCACAATTTCAATCACCGGGCTAGTTTAGGACACATTTAGGATAGTCAACCACCAGGTTGACTTAGGACATATTTAGGATAGTCAAAATTTCACAATTTCAACCACCAGGATGGTTTAGGACACTATCACAATTTTAACCATCGGGCTAGTTTATCTTGATGGTCTCAACTTCACATATTAGACAATAACAAGTATATTTCTTTTCATTTTTGAATTTCACAATTAGAAAATAACATTGCACAATTAGAAAATAACAATATATTGCTTTTCATTTTTGAATTTCACAATTTCAATTAGTAATAGGTGTTTGTCTTGAACCAGCATCGGCTTGGTTTAATCACATTAAGTCCAAGTCCAAGTCATCCTAGTATAGAAATAGTGGTATGTGACCAAAATAGCAAGAAATTAAATTTAACAAATTTAAGTACTAAGAAACACAATAATTTCAACCACCGGGCTGGTCAACAACTACTATCTCTTCAAGCACACTGGTTTAGGACAACCACATAACTAGTGATTGAGCTGAAGCAGTCCACAGTTTCATGATGTTCCAACCATCGGGCCGGTTTAATAAAATAACAACATATTTCTTTTCTGATGCGAAATAATTGATGTTAAGTTTTACTCAACCATGCCACCGGGCTAGTCAACAACTAATGTCTATTAAACCACGTTGGTTCATGACAATCACATAACTGGTGATTGAGCTGAACTAGCCATGGTTGCATGATGTTCCAACCATCGGGCTGGTTTAGTGAAATAACAATATATTGCTATTCTTTTGCAAAACATATTGTTGTTAATTTTTGCTCAACCACACCACGGGGTTGGACAACAACTAATGTATGTTCAACCACGTTGGTTCAGCACAATCACATAACTAGTGATTGAGCTGAACCAGTCTACGTTGCATGATGTTCCAACCACCGGGCTGGTTTAGGACAATCATATTTAGTCCAATCCTGGTTTAAGAAATGAAACAAGTAAACTATCCCAAAACTCAATCACAAACAACCACCGGGCTGGTTTAGGCACTATTGACCTGCGTTGTATCAATCATGTGTATGAGTTGCTCCTCAAACACCTTGCGTCCCGTTCGATTTTTACAAATGTCCTTTCTATTTGGAGAAACTCTCATATTTTTGTGCCATAATGTTGTCACTGTAGCAATGACTTCCGCACTTAGGCTGTCTCTCCTTTTCTTGCATTCTGTTGAAGCCCATAGACTTCTCAGATCGGGATGATCGTGCATTGTTTCTGCTATACGTTCAATCACCATTGGAGCCACGTTGGTCCTTCTGATTTACAACATCTTTGATATTGTGCACCCAAGCCATTTCTCCTTTGTTTCAGGGGAAACCAACATAGCTAATGTCGCCCCCTTTGCAATAAGTTGATGTAAGATGTGCACCCCTTTCACTTTCTATAGGCCATTTCTCAGGTTAGAGATCATCGCCTCTTGGGCATGCATCTCCCAAGGTGTTGGTATGGTTGTTACTCTAGGAACTTTAGGGTGTAGGCTAAAGCTTGTGAAGACTTGAGACTAGTATTCATCTGAATGGCCTGATGTTATTGCCTCAAATGCTCCCACCAATCATGATACCACAGCTCGTGTTCTTCGCTTCGATGGCAATGATTGAATGCGTGCATCTACAACCGCTTCCTTGAGGTCTTCCTTCTTCTCATTGTTTCTCCCTTCACAAATGTTGCAAAAGTGTCTTTCGTTGTCGTTTCGATACCGTGCCATTGCTTTCCTCGGCCCACAATCTGTTCCTTGTGCCTTGACCAAGCTTTTTAGCGTTCTTATCTTGCAGCATGTGTCTGCTTCTCTTGCAAGCCATGGCAAGCTGCATGTTTCCATTGATGCCATGGCCACGATCAGTTTAGAATAGACTAGAGAAGCTACCTGGTAAGGCAAGCAAAGAATAGAAGACAACTTACCCGAAAGAAGACAATGCCAAACCAAAGTCTGCGCAAGGTCACGTCGAGGTGCATGTGGGTTGCAAGGCATTTTCAGGGTGGTAATAGATTGCAGGTACTTAATCTTCCAAGATTTGAAGGGTGAGAGGTGTGAAAATTCTAAATTCATGGGAGTAGCAAAATTTTTAGCCGTCGGTTTCCACCCCTCTGCGATGCACATCAGCAAAATTGGATATCCCAAACAAGTGCAATGTGGCCTATAATTCTTTAAAACACAAATAGGCCAAAGGGCATGCTCTCGAGTTTGATACTGTGTATTTTGAAATGCAATGAATTTTGGCATGCTTATGAGCCATATAGCAAGCAAATGCATGGAAAAAGAAACAATTCAAAATTATAAATATTGTTGGGTTTGTGAAAAGTTCTTTTTAGGGTGAATTTAGATACCAATACCAACAACTATCAATGTTTTAAAACCACCACGCAGTAGTCCCACTAGGATTCCAAATTTTCAATCCATTTTGGTTTTCAACAAATCAATAAAATTTTATGGAGCGTGCCCTCAAATGGGTCCATCACTTTAGCACAACATTGGAGGCCCGTTAATCCATGCCTAATGTTCTCATTTAGGTGTGTCCTTGGGTTGAGGAGAAGCTCACGTAGTGTTATTTTGAATGACTACTTGGTTGCATGTATCTACAGAATAAAATTTTGATGTTTTTGAATAAATTGCTATATCAAATGGTCTTTAAGATGCATGCTTCACATGCAACATAGCACTTGTAATGGTTTAATGGTCTCATTCCAAATCCTTATTCCATAATTTTTTGGTCTCATGTTTAAGTTTGGGATGTGTACTACAACTTGAAGACAAAGTTTTTCGAATTCCGTTGAGCAATGCATAAGTTATGGGTCATGCAATATACCTATATACAAAAAATTCCCTGAACCTCACTGAAAATGGCTACACCCAAGCAAACAATGACCCCCTAACCCGGTGGCTAACAACATGCTTGACCGATCACAATCAATTTTAGATAAATTTTGATACACATTGGTGTTAGGATGATGGTCAAAAATCCATCGGAGAGACTTACATCTAAAGATGCAATGCAAAGGCTCCAAGTGTTTGGTTATAATGGGGGGTTGGCTATGCGGCCTATCGAAGAGTTGAATCTTTCTCTAAGGCTTGCAGAGTAGTGAATCATAATAGAAGGTAAGTTCTTTGTATATTCATTTTTAAACAACGGTGTAATAAAATCACATTTAGAGTCTTATTTTTAAGCCTCTTGATTCTACCTTCCTAAGATTGAAAAATGTCACGTAGCATCATCATGCATCATTTCATGTTACATGATCATGCATCACATCATGCTACATATTCATGTTGCATGCATCAAGTATGCATGCAACCTTCAAATTTGGTGGGGTTCATGGCTACCACGAATAAAAATAAATAGACCACAATAAAAGTGTCACCAAATGAATCTAAATGCAAATGTGGTTTTGTAACAAAAAGCCCAAATGCATAAAGTTGCATCAATACAATCTTTCCAAATAAGATTGGCACCTCACAAAAATAAAAAGGCATTCTATGCTATCTCCCAATCTAGAAAATTTGGCAAAAATAACCCCTTGTAAATCTCATTACCTCACATAGTCTCCTTCGTATTCATTGGCTTTTAGTTGTGGTTGACCCTTGTCCAAAAGCATTAAATATCAAAGCAATCGACCACTTCTATAACCACAATTAACACTCTCTCCCTCTTCCTCTTTCTCTCACAACACAATTGTGGTCCACCTTACCCCTCCATGCTAGGTGTAGGAGCTATGGATTACAATCTTGCCAAATAATGAGTGCATATAGGTGAGAAAGCTAGTCAAAAGTGCCACCAATAAATTTACAAATTCCATTGATATAAATCATAATGCCGATGATATAAATATTAATACTAGTGCACTAATATAAAAGAACTTAATGGTATTGTTGCTTGTATGGTCGGTATGAATATAGTTTATCGTCGATATTATGTATATTACCAGTGGTGTATTTATTCGATTCACTAGTGATTTTTTCAGGTTACCAACATGATGACATTATTTTCATGCAAAATTAGACCAAAAATGATGATCGTGAATGACACATTATTGCACGTGAACAAAATCCTTTTCTAAATGCATAGTTATCAATTCTTTTGAGATTCAACAAACACAAAACCGATGACCCAATTATTAAGTTAGGATTTGATGGCCATAAAGATAGCTAAAAACAACCATAACATCCTTGATCATGTCCATTTTATATTATGGCAATCAAAGCCATTGGGAGCTAAAATGACTTGTTTGTGCCTTTTGATCGATTGCATAAATCTAAGGATGCTATCTTGTTTTGGTCATCTTATCCTCTAGATGATCCTCTAAATTATCATGTCCATTTGGCAATCAAAGCCATTGGGAGCTAAAATGACTTGCTTGTGCCTTTTGATCGATTATAGAAATCTAAGGATGCTATCTTGTTTTGGTCCATCTTATCATGGATAATACACAAGCTATTTTAGGATATATTTTCAAAAACCTATACCATCTGTACTACACATTTCTACAACTTTTTAATTGTAACATCTACAAAGGAGACAAGGAAGAAGATCCATAGAGTCATTTGTAGAGTTTTATGTGAGTTTGTCATATAATTGGTGCTATGACCAATGAAGAGTACCAATGAAGAGTACATGAATTACTTTTCTTACATGTTGACCAAGGTAGCACAATGTTGGTCAGTGTTTGAGGCTTTGCTCAAATGGTATAGATAGGAAATAAATGAAGAAGATGTCTACACAAAACTCAGTGATTTAAAATAGAAGGAGAATGATTCTATCCATGGTTTTTTATTAAGAATGCGGGCTCTTATCAATCAACTTATCACACCACTAGATGATAAGTCATTGCATGTATGGTTGATCACAAGCTGCAGTCAAATTGATTTGAGGTCTCTAGAAATTGTCAACAGGCGAAAACATATGAAGTGTTGTTGAACTAAGCGATTACATTGGAGAAAAGTGGGCCTACCATGAAGTCAAAGAACAAGAATGAAGGAAACGATGAGGAGGATGCTTCTGCAAGACCAAATAAACTAAAGTTTAGTGTGAAGAAAACCAACCAAGGGAAGCCTAGTCAAAACGAAAAATGATGTAACAAGTTCTGTCGTAAAAGATACATGAAATCAATGCTAAAGAAATTATTGTAATGCCTATATCGATTTGGTCACAATGCATTTGACTGCTCATATGCAAAGAAGAGGGTTGCATATGTGAGCCAAGTGGGAATCAAGATTATGCAAAAGATGGATGCCCATGTAGACCCAAACAAGGCAAGGGTAAAGGTTAAAGCAATAACCAAAAAAATCAAGGCCCATCATAGAATCGGTGCTACTTTGGTAGAGATAACAATACTAAGGCTAAGTGTCCACAATGGCAAGAACACCTTAAAATCCTTAGGCTGAAGATTCTATGAGCAAATCATAGAATGGCCCAAGTTTTGATGAATACCCAAGCCCAAAGATAGACAAGGCATGGAAATTCCACACTATGAAAATCAGCTTTACAATGGCTAAAAGCTAAAAATTGCTATGTATTACAGAGAGTTCTTCTTGCATTAGCTCCAAACCAAGAAAAAGCTAGTCAAAGATGTTGATTCTCTTGTGACAATCCCATCATCGACACCCTAATGGTGGATGAAGAAGTGCCAATGATCACCATGAAGATCAAGAAGCAGAATGTTTTGGGTGTGATCATACATGGCAATTCTATAATTAATATAATCTTGATAGCTATTGTCAAATGACTATTGTCAAATGATTAGATCTCTAGTATCTAATTCCTTGTCCCTTTTGAGTTTGCATGGCAGATCAACGACCAGTGGAACCACTATGTATGCTTTTGGATATTGTTCTTATTATTGGTGGAGTGCATTATACTATTAGTTTGCTCATAATTCCAATGGAAGAGAATGCCTATCTCATATTACTAGGTAGGCCTTGGTTGAAAACGTGCCAAGGTATTGCATGATCGAGGATCCAAGTTGATGACTATCAAGATTGGAGAAGTAGAAGTTAAGATTCCAAGTAATTCAAGAAAAGTCCCAAGTAGTTGTAGACAAAAATATCTGGAGGTATGAGATTAGTTGCCATAGGATATTGAAACTTGGTTGATGGAACTTCAAATACTACCTATTGGAGACTTTGACCTATTCTAGTAATTGAATTGAAGTTGTCATTGGTGAAAGGGGATTGGTTGGCTGAAGACGGGAATTACTTGACTGGGTTCCGAGCAATTAATTCTAGATCCAACATAAGAACTTAATCTGGGAACAAATAAGAAAGTATGTATAGTACTAAATTAGTGCATATGTGCTTGGTGATTAGCTCCAAGTAGTGAAAGCCTTTTTTATGCAATATAGGGATATCTTTTCTTGGAGTTACATTGATTTAAATCCCATACCTATTGATCAAGTTTTGTTAATGAAAGGTCATGGATTTTTTCACCTCCATTAGAAGTTTTAAGGATAATAAAGAGTTGTAGGGCTCAAGAAAATATTGCAAGGTTCAAAAAGAGAATCTATTTGAGATAGGGGAGAGCTAGTCTCCTCCATGGATTAAGGGGATAAGGGTTGAGAAGTCTAATTCAGATTTTAAGAGTTGCAAGGGTAGACCAAGAGTGGGAGAGAGGAATTTTGAAAGTAGAATGGGGTTTGGACTTACAAGTGAGAGTAGCCTACATTTGATAGCAGGGGGAGGGAGAAAGAGAAAGGAAGAGGGAGGAAGAGAATGGAACATGGAGAATTGAAGCTTACACATAAGCTTTGTGGTTGCTCAATAAGATATATGGGATCTCCCATGTAGAAGGAAAAATTTATATGTATATGAATCTAGGTACATGTCCAAGTGTATCTAGTGTAGCTTCAATCTCATGATAGTCACAAGATTGAAAACAATAAACTCCATCATATATGGTAGGGACTAGCTATATGACATCCCCACTAACATCATCAGTGCCCAATGATGAGTGTAGACCACAGTAGAAATATATGCTCTCACACATCCAAATCCACATAGTCACACATACTTAAGCTTCCATTAATACAAAGGTCTATAAGAGCTATAGTTAGTAGATTCATGTGCCTTCATCTACTCATTGCATCTACTCCAATTATTAATGAAGCTCCCAAAGAGTGATTTACAATAATGTCACTCTTGGAGGGTACACTCAATGCTTTTGAAATCAGATGTATGCAGTCTACAAGCTTTAAACAATCTTTATTTTGATTATGGCTTGTATAAGAGTCCTTCCATGAGCATTTGAAGCTTTTGAATTGGTATAGAGAGTTGAGGAAGTCAAGAAAAAAGACAAAAGAAAACATAGAGCTCAAATACAATATCTATTTGGGCTTCAAAGGTTGAACCAATTGTTGCTTTAAAGGTTGAACAGCCTATAAGTTTAGCTTTTACCTTTTAGTAGGGAGATCTGCAAGTACCCTTGTTGTAGGAGCTAGAACATTGGGTTGAATGATTGGGAAGATAATATCTCTCAAAATCAATGGCCCTATTTTTTATATATCTAGCATAAGATCTAATAGATGGCAAATCTCTATATGATAGTTTAGTCAATAGCTTGTAGTGTTGTAACACAATTTGCAGCATAATACTATGAGCTACATTGGGTTACATGCAAAGATTGGGAAATCTATGGGTTGAATGTTGTGCTATGACAACAAAGGTTGCACAGGCCATCGTATAAAGGAACCTCCACTAGCTTGAGCATTTGGATAGTCAAGCCACATTAGTGTGGCGATACTAATTTGAAGGCTTTAGTACTCTATTCAAGATCGATTGATTAGTAAAGATTTCCCGACAGTAACATTCATACGCTTTTTATCCACTACATTTATGAATAATTATTGAATATCCTATTTTTATTTACTTTTCTTATCATCATATGTTTATTGACCACACCTGTGAGCATTCTTTGTGTGAGTTCTTGTGGCAAGGGTTCACACCCTAGTTGATTATCTTCATGAATCCTATGTGCATAGTTATCATTAGAGATCGTATAATGGCGGATGAACTTCTTCAGTATAGCTCTTTTCATCTTTCAATGCGACCATGCCATCTTCAACATGATGACTACTTCACAGTGCTATCTTTAGTATAGTCTATGACACCTTCAGTATGTCCATGATATCTTCAATATATCCATGTCACAACCCTATTATCTTTATATTGTTTGATGACCTTCTGTGCAAGTTGTCATCTTTAGTATGACTTTATCATCTTTATTATGTTTTAGTTTTGCCATCTTTAGCATGTTCTTGCTTACACCATCTATAGTATGGTGATGGATCTTCAATATTCATGACAGTCACATCTAGTGATATGATATTGGAAGCTAGTGCATGAGGCAGAGTTCACATTAATGAAGTTATGAGTCATTTGACTATTTACTACCAGATCATTTCCACCTAATATTAATTATCAACATGCCATAAGAGGCTGACGATGTTCTACACATCCACAAGGGTTTCCTAACACCCATTGGGCCTCCAATATCCATGATTTATGTCTAACACCTTTAATCCGTCCTAATGAGGGAAAATCAAGATTACGTAGTCTTTAATCATAAGGCAGGTGTAATCCATAGAACCCATAATCCTTGTGTTAAGTTTAGCATTTTATGCCAATTTTTGGACATAAGGTGGCTATTATTATGTAGGTTTGGTTAATATATGTTCATGTATCCTAACTATAGGATAGTTGGGACATGTGGTACCTTTGATATTACCTAGGCTTAGACACCATGGTAAGAAGGAGGAAACACCATTATGCACGCACTATGACTCTTGACTTTGTTGTCACAACAATAGCTGTTGTTGTACATTTTGCATTTGAGAAAGTAAAATTTGTAATACTTGCACCTAAGATGGGATAGAAGGGACATTAGTTCGTGGGGTCTAGGAGTTTTCCCCATATTGAGATATAAGACTAATATTTCTATGAGAGAAAGGATGCAAAGATGGAGTGTGTCAAGGAGAAGAGTATGTCATAGCCTTTCTCCCTATGCAAAAGAGAGCAATATGATTTTGACAATGACAAGCTTGTCACAAGCTAAAGCTATAGTAGTTTAGCTAGGATAAGGGAAGAAATAGGCTAGTAAATTGCTACCAAAGAATGGATCATAAGCTAGAAGGATAGGTGAATATATTCAATAAAAAATAGACATGGTAGTGGCCTACCAACAATTTGAATAGTCAAGAGCAAGGAGGGCGATCTAGTCACATCCACAAGCTCAATGTTTGGTGATGTGGTTGAGGTGCAAGACTTGGCATGCAAGCCACAAAACTCTTACCTTTTGGGGCACTCCATAAGGCTAAATCTCCACTCAAATACTTTAAAATAAACTTTTACGACAAAAGTTGGTTGTCACTAAAGTTAAATAAAGAGTTTTAGTACCATTAGGGAAAAAGGGAACTCATTTTGGGGCCCTGTAAGAAATTCACTATTTTTTGATTTATTTCTCTCCTAAAAGACCTCAAAAATAGTAAAATATGGAAACGTGGCTCAGAACTATCAGTAAGGACTACAGAACTGTCAATTCAGAAAGGAATAAGATAATCTTTTGTCTGACTAACACGATTTTGCATTAAATATCTCCTTAGATTTTTTTTTGTTTACCAAAGATTCCGCATCTCTTTTGCCGACGTGTGCAGGCCTTTCATAAAGAATCCATCATTGAACTTGGTGATTGCAAGTTTTCAAAATATTCACATGGATACCACCACACTTCCATGATTCATGTTACAAAATGACTATGAGATTGACAAGCAAACTTCGCAACCTCAGAAGCACAAAAAATGGCCGATACTAGTGAGTCACTATCTCAGAAGAAGCGATTACACCGTCTTCACATCGACTTAGAAGAATAATATGTTTCAGCACAAAAAAGACGAGAGGATACGGTGCTGAATGCTCAACAATGGGAAAATATGAGAAGAGAAGGGCTTCAACATATTGACTTATGGTGCGATGGAAGCATATATCCAAAATGTCAAGTAAAAAACTCTACACCTCCATTTGTCAATCCCACCACATTACTGAGGTTTGCCGGCGATGGACAAAATGGATTTCTTGGTTATATTTCAGTGCAGTCTGCATTTGCGGAAACGTATAAAATGATGTACCTACAAGAAAAGGGGGCCAAGATGCAGGAGATAGCCATTCATGCAAAATTGGAGCAGCAGTTGCAGAATGAGATTGAGGAGCATTCAAAGAGTAAAAAAGAGTTGACAAGAGCAAGAAAGAAGAGAACCGTGCTTGGAGACAGACTACGTAGCAGGAAGATTAAAAACATTGCAAATTTGAAGGCTGGGACTGGTGAATGCAAGCGACGAATTCAGGAAGCAAGGTTAGATTGAAATTTATCATTTTGTATACTCAAAAAGGCTCTCAAATGACTATATCTATTTCATCCCTTACCGCAAAACAAGAATGGAGGTGCTAAATGATATAGGCATATTGTGTTGTTACTATAGGAAATTATTGGAGCCTGTAAAAGAAAATATGGATCCGAACCTTCTTCCTGTTAAACAAATGAAAGGATTGCTTTCTTATGGTGTAGCAAAAGGTTTGATTGAGGAAAAAAAATACAAAACAGTCAAACACAATGTTGTAGAGGACTTTGTATCCAATAATCAAGTTGATTGCACTACAATCCAAGAGGCTCTTGATGTTAGTGGAGTTAGCAGGAAGGGATATAGTTCGATTTTACATGCGATATCCTCAACTTTGAAAGATCAAAGGATTAAACGAGTTTTATTGCCAAATCCAGCAATCGTGTGGAGGATAAGAGGTCATTTGAATGAAAGTATAGATGAATTTATTGGGCAATATATCCATATTGAAGAAATATTTCATGGTGGTAAAGGAACCACTGTGTATGATCCTTGGAACAATATATTTGTAGATCTACAACAACTTCAAAGAAGAATGGTCGAGTTTTATGGAATAACATTTGAGGAGTGCAAAGGCATTTTGAAATTTGTTATCAAACTGGATGAGTGTGAGGTTGTAAAGAAAAGAAAATGGAAAGAGTTACTATTACATTGATGAATGGAGCAATTGATACATCATTGACTGAAGCGAGTTCGAAGTATTTTAGTGTGCAGTCGGAGAAACACATATGGTGGTTAGGCTCGTTCCAGGTATGATCATTTTTTGTTTTGTACTTGATTTTGGTCATTGTTTTCAAATCTGTTATAGTAAGACTTTTGTTTTCAATAATCTAGCAGGTGAAGACAGAAGACCATGAAACACTAGATTGGGTGTTTCACCACATGGAAACACCAAGAATAATCAAAAGAAAAGTGCAAGGCGAGAATCTCCATGTTGCAGGAAAAGGTGATTTTCAAGTAGAGTGGCACATGGCCGGGGATATTAAAACACTTAAGTGCATGTATAACATTAGTAAAGGAGGCAACTCAAAGTCTCCTTGTCTTTACTGCAAAGAATCAGCTCAAGTAATGGATTCAAAATGGTGGAAGAGAGCACCTAATAGAGATAAAGTTGACCCTGACTTCAAGGCCATTCTGGACATTCCACTATGTAATGTTCACATCTGCACATTGCATGGTCTATGTCGAATTATTGAGAAATTGGTATTTTTATATATTGGATTTGCTTGGAAACTCCGTCCTGAAAAAAATAGAAAGGATGCTCTTCAAGCATTGGAAAAAGTGTTATCCGATATAGGTCTGCATGGAGGAAATGTTCAAATCACAAAGGATTTTAAAAAGTCTACCAATGGCAAGGAGGTACCAATCAAGCCCTCTATTGGTGGTGTTAAGGCAAGAAGATTCTTGTCTCGACCCAAACACAGTAAGCAAGTAAGGCAAGGTAGAACAGTTTCAAAGATTAATTATGGATTGTGGAAGCAAGTCCATAATGCTGTGAAAGATCATGAGGCAGATTGGGAAGCACGAAATGTGAAGGCAGAGGTGTGGAGGTCTCTTGATCAACTCTTCATGTTCTGTGACAAAGTAACATGGACAAAGAGTGATTACAAGAACTTTGAGGAGGCAATTAAACATTTTGGGAGGTCAATGAAAGACGTGTGGACAGCCTGCAATATAACTCACTACATGGTAAGGTTCTGTCTTCTTCTTTTACTTAAGTGTGATCCTCTTTTTTTTATTACTTACTATGCATTCTTATGTCTTACAGCATATCATCTACAACCACCTTCCCTATTTTGTCAAAAAGTATGGATGCCCAGCAATTTGGTCTACCCAAGGCATGGAGAAGTCTCACTACATGGCATGTAATGCATTTTTTAGACATACACAACACTATGGAGGGAGTCAGAAGGCAAATAGTTTGAAGGAAGTCTTCCAATGGTTTTACCGAGGCATACTACAAAGGCTGCATGCTAAAAGAAAAGTTGCTAGCTCCAAAATCAAGCTTGCTTTTCTTCTAGCCCAAAAGCAAAGACGAAGACAAACTCTAGACAATTCAATGGTAGCAGAGAGACATAGAAAATGGAGGGAATCAAAGATATTTAGAAACCATAAATGGACAAGTAAACATGAATAGGACTCATTTGTAACTTATTGGTGTTATGTCCACATGTTTTCAAACTCAATCAATAGAATTTTTTTTGTGGAACAAATGACTCTTGGTGTTATGCCTATATGATTTGAGACTCCATCAACATTATTTCTTTTGTGAAACATATGAGCTAAACGTAATACAATTTGTTCACAATTTCAATATATTGTTTGTTTACTATTTAACGACACCACTCTATCTAAATGTACAAATCATTTCATCTTCAACTTATTGTTCATTTATACAAGATCATACCAGACATCAAAGACTTTGTACAAATCAGTTCAAGTTCAATATAATGTTTGTGCTATATTTGATGACTAAATCCTATTTCTCCCAGGGCCTGCCGATCAGAACTCTCTTTTTGATCTTGATTGGAGTCTTTTTCTTCTTTATTAGCTTGATGTCGACTGTCTGTTTATCAATGCTTGCCTCTGTTGCTTGTCTGGGAGGGGTATCCTTTTCTTCAGCTGTCTCCACGTGTTCTTCTTCTTGGATTATGTGGCCTGATGCAATCATGGGTGGCTCTCGAAACCTTATGAGCTTGTATTTTCCATAGCCCTCCAGACATTTGGGTTCCTTAACACCACATGCTAATGCATAAGAAGTGTAAGACAAAAAGTAAGCGGCCCTAGAGGCCTGCTTATTCACATAATCTCCAAATATATCTATGGCAGACAACCTCTCTATCAAAATGATCTTTCCTTTTGCCATGAAAGATCATGTCCACCTAAAACCCTGGAGAAACATTTTAAGAAGTAAACAATGGCTTCTCCATTGTTGCTCAACTGCCTATGGTAAATCAAGATCTTAGCACTGCCTAATCATGAATATAATGAGCTAGGCTTAACAGTTTGCGAAAGCCAACTGGCCTGCTTCCACTTGATCTCTGGAGGAATGTGTCATCCTCAATTTGTAGCAGCCACATATCAAAAGATTGGAGTGAGACAATACACAACCTACAAAACATTTAAGCAGAAGACAAAGTATTTGATTTGAAGTACCTTCTCATTTTCATCAGCAACAAGCAGTTCATCTTTCCAAAGATTTATTCCTCTCCCCTCCAGTCCAGCCTCTTCTTTAAGCTTTTCCGTGTATAGTGCTGAGAGTTCATAGCTTCCCGTGTGAGCTGGAAGGCAGCTTCATTTGGCTCTTGGAACTTTTCAGCCTCTTTGAAACAAAAAGTAAGGGCCTCTGCAGGATCAAAAATTGTTTCCAAAGCCAGTAGTGAATGTTCATCCTCTATGCCAACCTCCTTGTCAAGCCTTGAAGCCTGGGCAATAAGGGAAATGGCATAGTCCTCCCTCAAATTGAACATACACTCTATATCATGGAGGAAAACATAATCTTTTCCACCAATCAAGACACCTGGAAGCATGGGCACTGCATAGTTGCTGCTCTGAACATCAAAATCTTCAATTGGTTGTGCTCCCCTAAGAGTTTTTGTCCTCAGTTGAACAAGGTCAAGAGCAGCCACTTGCAGCCCCTCATCCTGAAGGTTGATATCTTCTTCTTGCTCTGCCATTTCTGTTACCAAAGAAACATCCTCTTTTTCCTCTGCTTCAGATGTGTCTTCTTCTTCAGTCTCCTGCCCTTGTTCATCCAAAGAGTCCTGACTGAAGACAATGTACATAAGGAATGCCATGGTTTCCTCAAGCACTCTGCACTTTCTGGTGTGCAAGTTACAGTTGAATTTATATTGATCAGGCAGGCTGTCAAATCTTCTATTCACATGGTACCTCAACCTGTCAATGGAGACAATATGATTTATATGCACAAAAACCTTTTCACCTTCCACAATTCTTCCTGCCTTTGTCAGTTCTTTGAAGGTATCCCAATGGTCTGAAAGAAAATCTTTGTGATGCTCCAGTACAGAGCTCATTGTGAACTCCATGTTGAAAATACTGTGGTATATGTGGAAGTTACTCCGAGCCTTGCATTTGTGAAGAAACTCAAATAGGAGCAAATCTGGAGACTTGTCCTCTTCTGGTTCCTTTTGTTTTGTGATGGAAGAATCAGCATTCTGCTCCAATCTCTTCCTTTTGCCTGTTCCAAAATTTATATACATTGAATTCTATATGCTGACATATGCAATCAGTGAATGCATAGGATATCACCAGATAATTCCTTCATGAGCTCTCATGACTCACCTGGTGATTGCTGTGGTCTAATAATAGCAGCAGAAAAGTCCAGCTTCCTCTTGAAAGGTGGGGCCTGGGAGTCAACTGTTCCAAAGCAAAAACATTTCTCATCATCAAGGAAGAATTCCACAGGTCCAAAGATAGCAAAACACTGAGGTAGAAGTGAGAACCAAAAGAGACACAGGAATTTGCAGGAAAACGCGATGGGGGACCATTTGGAAAATATAAAGCACTCTCCTCGCATTTTGTTGCAAATTCTCCAGTTCTGTTGATATGCATGTCAAATCAAACACTAGGTTCATCTCATTGATTCCTGGACAGTATGATTTGATATGTAAGAGAAAGGCTGGAGCTGAGTGAAGCTTTTCATGAGGAATGTGTCAACAACAGGAATTTGTAGCAAAATGCGATATGGGCTACCTAGAGATGTATAAACCACTCTCCCCGCATCACCAACTCAATGATATTGCTGCTTATTTCTATTCCAAGAACGTTGATTTAGGACAGTCACATAACTAGTGTTTGACCTGAACCAGCTCAGTGGCATGCTACTGTTTATTTTTATTCCAACCACATAACTGGTGTTACACATGAACCAACTCGGTGGTATGTTGCATGATGTTGCTACCACCGGGATCATTGCGATGATTTAAGACAATCACTTTAGAATTCAAATAATTTTAACTAAAACAATTGGTTGGGATGGTCTAGAACATGATCAATTATATAATAACAAAAACATGTACATAGTCTCCCCAACTTTCGAGGGGGACCTTGGATACAATCTTGGATACAATCCTCCTATCAAGCTTGTTGCCCTATCTATGAAGACTAGTAGCTTGTGCTGGGACAATCTCTAATTTTGTATCTAAGAATCCCTTCCATGTGGCACCCATGGAAGAGGATCAACAATTGTAATGGTGTTTTGAAATGTATAATGTTACCCACTTCCAGTTCAGACAAGTCCTCTTTAGTTGGAACCCATTCATGTTTCCTTTGCAACAACTAACCCTCATAAAGTTGTTTTATAGTATATATTTTTAATTTTATTTATATTTTTTTGAGGACACTTTTTAAAGGTTTCGATTCATACCACAAAGCTATAAATGTGCTAGGGATTCTCTTTTCGTCCCTTTCTATGTGAACAACCTTTGCCACCCAAATTGGGCCACCTTAGTCATCCAAGTCTACTTCCGAATCAGGTCTCTATTAGAAATGGAGTGAGATAATGCAAGAGAATGGAGGTGAAGCATGTCAAAATGAAATCACAATAACACAAAATGAAATACAAAGCTAGGGTAGTCATAGAGCCAAAAGCCTACAATGGGGACCCTAATTGGTGTCAAAACATGTGTGGTAACTAACTCACCCACAAACTCAACCTCTAACCGGCTGTGCATAAACCTCTAACCGGCTATGCATAAACCTGCTCAGCTAGGACATTACACACTAAATGTTAGGATGTATGTTGCATAAACAAATAAGGAATCCCACAACCTAGCTGTAAAGAAAGGCATCAAAATGTTCATTGGCATCGTGAACAGATAGCTAGGGCTCCATAGGAGTAGAGATAGGCTTGCAATGCTGAAACCTGAACCGTTCCAAGAGCTTACCAATATACTTTGACTGTAAAAGCCCAATACCTCTATCATCATGTATAAAGTGGATGCCCAAATAGTAGTGAAGCAACCCCAAATCGGACATCTCAAATGTATGATGTAATTCAACCTTAAATTATACGAATTTTGCAGCATTAATATCAGCCGAGCAGCATGTCATTGACATAGAGAACAATCATGAGCAAATCCAAACCTTCCTTCTTGACATAGAGAGTGCTCTCATGTGGACTACTCTGCATTCCTTGGATGTACAAAATGGCATCTACTTTTGCATACCAAGCTCGACAAGCTTGCTTCAAACCATACAAGCCTTTCTAAACTTGCATACTTTGTCTTCCTTGCCAGGTTTCATAAATCTAATGGGATGAAGAACAAAGACCTCCTTTTGAAGGTCCCCATTCCAAAATGCAATTTCAATGTCCAACTAATGGACCTTCCATCCATGAAATGTGGCCAATGCGACCACACACCTAACGAAAGTCATACGCGAAGTGGAGGCAAAATTTTCATCATAATCTATGCCTTTCTGCCGTGCATAGCTCTTTGCCACAAGATGAGCTTTATACCTGTCTAGGGAACCATTTGATTTTCTTTTGAGCTTATAAACCCCCTTTGTGCCTATTGCCTTCTTGTTGGCAGACAAATCCACCAACTCCCAAGTGTGGTCCTCCTTAATGGAGTCAATCTCCAGTTGTATTGCCTACATCCAATGCACATTATCTCATGCATCATCAAATTAGTCAGGCTGTTCTGCCGTAGGTTTGTTGCTTACCCAAGTAGACTCATAGAAATGTGCATCCTCAATGTCTCTAGTGCCACTCAATGTACGACTAGGAAGTGGCGTAGAAAGCTTGCTATCCTCAAGAGTGCGGGGCAGCCAACAAGGTACTGATCTTGCTTCTTACACTATTGTACTTTCAATTGCTACGGCATCATCAATTTCATCTTGAGAAACATAATAATTCATAGGCTAAACTAAGGCATCACACACTCCAGTGTCTTGTTACAAAATTTGATTTTCCACTGGCATATCAGGTGCAACATCAAAGACAATGGGTACTAGGCTATCAGAGGGTTTAGAAGAACCCTAATTTCTATCAAAACTAGCAAAGGGTAGATCTGCTTTTTCAACAAATATAACATCTTGACTAGTGATAAGCTTGTTCGTCACAGGATCATAAAAGTGTATATCCCTTGCTTTCACTGCTATAGACAATAAAGATGCACTCTTTTTCCTTGTCATCAAGTTTTCCATGAGCCACATGTACATATGCTACACAACCAAATGTATGAAAATAGCTCACATCAGGCTTATGACCAAACCATTCTGATAAGGTGTCATGACCTTAAGTGCCTTTGTAGATGTGGGCTTATGACAAAACCATGCTTGATAAGGTGTCATGACCTTAAGTGCCTTCATAGGACACCTGCTCAAAACATGATTTTAGCACATAACAGCTTCCATCCAAAATTTCCTGTGGTAGCCCTTTTGCTTTTAGCATGCATCTTCCCATCTCCGAAAGTGATCGAATTTTCCTTTCAACCTTCCCATTCTGTTGAGAAGTATGCCTTATCATAAACTGATGCATAATGCCCTTCCCACCAACAAAAAATTATAGCAATGCCTAGGGTAGATATTCCTCCCCTTGATCTGAACAAAGGGTCTGCAACCTGCATTCAGGTTAATTTTCAACCAAGGCCACAAAGTGTTTGACCACAATACAAACTCCAAAATTGTGTTTAAGAGCAAAGACCTGGGTAAAACATGTGAATTCATCTATGAATACAACATATTTAAAAGGACCTCCAATAGACATAGTGCGCATGGGTCCACGAACATCAGTATGGACAAGCTGTAATTTACATGTAGCTCAAACTGTACCATCCTTGGGAAAGGAAAAATGATGCATTTTACCCAAAATAAAGCTGGAGAGGTCTCAAAACGTGGTAAGGCATTAGCCATATTAAGGATTTGCAATAACATAAGGCTGCCATCATTTAAATGCCTAAACATGGCATGTCATAACTCTACATCTTGCATGAGAGAGGTAGAAGTTGCAAAAGCTGAACATGCTCTTTTCTCATATTCATCAAGCTAAATGACATGTGACATATTATACCTGTGAAAACCAAGGCATAGTCTCTCTCCTTGTCACAGATTGTACATCGATCATCCTCAAAGATGACCTAGTAACCTCTTCAAGAGAAACAAGAGACTGAAAGTAAATTCTTATCCTAAGGACATACAAAACATCTTGGATGTAAAGATCTGAACCATCCATGACTCTGAGTGAAAGTTATCCCTTTAACTAGGTAAGAAGAATCGCTGACACAGGAAACTGACTGGCCAATCGATGCACTAGATAAGCTATCAAAGGACTTGTGTGAGGCAATATGGCAGGAAGCACCGCAATCAAAGTACCATGCCACAGCCATCTCATTCACACTAAAAATGCATGGCTGCCAAGGAACACCATAGCTGTAAGTAATGAAGTTCCAATCATGCTTAACAAAGTTGGCAAAAGTATCGTGGGAACCTGCATGATGAGTTGAGCCTAAAACTGCCATACCAAACTTTTTCTTCTTCTCTTTGGCAAGACTCTTGGGACATTCACTGATTTGCAAACCAGACTTTTTGTGATAATGGTACTTGGCCTTTCTTGAAAGACTTTACAGCATCAATTTTATCTTTCCCAACTGCATGTGCATGTCCAGAACTACTGGCATGATTTTGTGAAACAGTTTCATGTTGCCCTTATCTTCGGGTTGAAAAAGCATGCTCCCCACTATGAGAACGTGAAGCCATATTCTTTTGCATCTACTCCTCCTGCAACAAGAGTGCGATCAACTCTTGAAAAGTGATGCAATTTGGTTCCCTTGCATCTAAAGATTAATATATGAACAGAAAGATAAGACTTCGGCAAAGACTTTAGTGGAAACAAGTTGTGAGTCAAGAATGATCTCATCAATTTTCAAGAGTTGCTCATGCAAATCTTGAATCTAAGTGACATGATCCTACGTAGAGTCACCCTCATCCATGTGAAACAGAACCTGTTAAAAATTCCTCTACCTGCCCATATTCTTGCATCTATTTGCTGAAGGATACTGTCAATGGCTAATGTGTATCCTTTCTTTCTTAGTTTGTTTAACTAATCCATTCTCATGTTTCTAGAGGCACATGACCTTTAATATTCTTAACATTAACCCCCTTCCCTTTATGTTGTTAAAACCCTTCCAAGCATGTGAAACCCACAAGAGTGCATCTTTGCATTATCAATTCTTATCCAAAAGTAAAGCCTAGCTTTACCAATGTATTCCAGATCATTTTGATATTTTGTGGTTGTTCCTTGTTAATAGTCTCTCTCTCTCTCTCTCCCCCCTCCCCCCCTTCACAAATATAAATGCAACAAATTCAAGGCATTGTCACGCTTGTGCTTTAGACTTCTCACATAGCCATGAGTAGCACAATGTGCCTCTAGTCTATTCTGAACTCCTCTAAGTGGGTAATGATACATTTTTATTTTGTTATGTTGCAACCTACAAAATATTTAGATGGAATTAGTAAAGTAAAGAAATTGATCATAAGTTCTTTTCTTAAATGGCAACACTTTTAAGACCAAGATCTTCAAAATTTAGAAACTTCTCTAACATTACTTTCAACTAAATGCAATGTTGGTTACTTCTTGACAAGAGAAGTTTTCTAAAGTATAAAGAAGTAGAAGTCTATAAAGAACCTTGAAATTATATCTTTCAAAAACCTTAATAGAAAATTTACCCCAAAACATAAGTTGATCCAAGAGCTAGAACCTTCTCTTATAAGCTCTATAGGCCCCGTTTATAACACCAACATTAGGAGGACTCGGAGAAGGAAAAGGAATAACTTTTGGCTTCCCCACTTGATTTGGATTAGGATGACAAGAATGAATCACTTTTGGCTTCCACATTAGAATTGGAGTACAATGACAAGAAGAAACGTTTTTAAGTCTTTGGATGTGTTCTTTAAACCACACGATTATTTGGACTAGCCTTTTTATTCTTGTGATGAGCCGACTTCCCTTCTAAATTAAAACATTTAGGAAAAAAGGAATGCAAAGTTCTCATAAATGAAGTTCACAAGGCCTAGCTACCTTGACAAACTATTTTGAGTTAGAAAATTCTCCTTCTGTATGCTCAATATGAAAACAACAAAACTAGATTTTTCCATTATTGCATATGGGGGTTTCAAATATCAAATGAAGGAATTCTTTTTATGCACTTTTATAGCTTTCCAAACGTGCTCTTGGAAATAGATGAAATAAAGCATACTACTACTATGAATAGTGTAGATAACATAGATTAGTTGGGTGGTATGAATAGGACTGAGAGGCCAAGAGCTGCAAAGAAGTTTACTCTTAAGACATTTCAATTTATTGAGGATCTTTATATTGTGTGTACGTCATCGACTTAAAATTAGAGCATCTGTGTAATAGGGAGAAGACTAAACTCACTCTCTCTCCTATTAATAGCTGAATGAAATAAACATATAACTGAAAGAAACATAAAGATACTTGCCATTGTTGCAGGGGTGTGTATTTTGGGTTGCAATAAGGGACCACACCCCCCCCCCCCCCTTCCCATCCTTTCCCTTTTTCCCCTTCGAAGAAAGTATTTATCTAATTCTAGCCAAAAGGCCGAATACAACTAAGGCGAAATGTTGAAAGAATATTAGTATTCCTCCTTCCTGTAGATGGTGGCAATGGTGAAGATCTGCTCACGCTGCCCTCTTCCCTGTTGTTCATTTGGAACCTGACATGCTGCACTAGAGGTGTCTGCTGAGGGAGTTCTAGACCAAATCTAGAGGAAGACAGATCCCCAAATGATTGGGGAAACCATCCTAGGCTTTTAGGATAGAACCAATCTGTGGCTATAGGCTGCCATTGACTGGTCGACCTGTCTGTAGCCAGCCAACCTGCCACGCGGCAGTTGGGACTGCTGTGGCTTTATTACACCTGCACTTGGACCTGCTAGACTTGCACACCTCTGCATACAGCCCGTACGGCTACTGCTATATTGCTAGCTGCTCCTGCATCTGCTATCTGGTGTGGGGTTGCCAGCAAGGCAGATATGCCATGGGCTGCAGATGCACATGACAATTTGACAGACACATTAAGTTTATTCAAATTTGATCTAGCTAAGAAATCAAATCTATCTCTATAAGAGTTTCTCACATGTCTAGAAGCAAAAGAATTGGTGGATGAGTCAAAAGAATGTAACTCATGAGTGTCAAAATTTGTAGAAGTAATGTTTAAACTTTTAATAGTCATGACCATGTTTAAGACCAGGCCTGCCTGAGGTCAAATGATCCGAGATAGAAAAGGAGATGCTAACCACATCCCCTCTCTTTTAGTAGGGCTGCCCATGGAGCAGTGGGGCCTCAAAGAGGTCTCCCGATACAATTGAGAGATCATTGACAATAGCATTAAGTCAACTTCCTGCAACTTCTTGCTAGAGCCAAATTAGATAAAAATCAACTAACTATAAAAGGGACTTGGCAAGCATATGATAATTATTTAATGAAATTTACTTAGTAAGCAAAGCTATGCATTCATTCTCATCAGTACCCAAGATTTGAAATCCCAGCCCAAACAAAAAACCTTTGATAGCAAAAAGAAGAAACAAAGTAGGAAATACGAAAAAGAAATATGAGAGAGAGAGAGAGAGATTAGGTTTAATATAAAAAACAAAAGAAATCCTAATGCCAACACAAGGAAACTAATGTAAACCAATGCACGTCTAAGAAACAAATGAAAACACCTACACAAACACAAGGAAACAATCATTATCATTTTTTAAATTAGTTAGTTATTTATTTACCTATTTTTTTAAAAAAAATCAAATAAGGTGGACAGAAACCAAAACTTAATAGATGCCTAAGAGCAGATGATCTTCAAAATTAAAACAAACCTAAGAACTCGAAACAAACCTAAGAACTCGAAACAAAATGGGCTTTGAAGCTCCCCACTTTGGATTTCAATTCTACGTTCAAGGATCCTAAACATACCCACAATCAAAATTCCAACAATACGACGACTTCAACATGGAACATAGGGGAGTTTCCTCATTACTTTTCTTGTATTATAGCCCTTTCTACAATGTGATAGGATTATATTACTAAATTGAGAGAGAAAGGCACTATTACTTGTGCAAAGACCAGTGAATCTGAAGTTACCACTCCATATCTACCCATATGAAAGATGTTTTGAAACTTTGAATCATTGTGAGGTATTCGTATGATATTCAACTCAGCATACTCATGTGGTTGTTGTTTACCTTAGATATTAACTTCTAAACTGAGTGGCTACACAATTAAGTTCACACTCTCCAGGAAAATTTCCTCCACAAAAAGATTTTTGTTTTCTGTATATAAAATCTTTAAAGTTTGGGACGTCTAGGACAGATAAGTCATCTATGAATCTCCTAACTTGAGGTTCTATTTAAGGGCTCCGAGACCCTTGAGGATCAATCAAACAAACTATAGGTGAGGAGGATAACGTGATCGGCCAGGAGGATAACGTGATCGCCCATAGAAAATCAGTAAGGGCTTAACTCATGGCCTGTCTGGGCACCTTTGCAATCCATCAATAAGGCACATCTAGAGGTGTATTGCAATCATGGCAATTCAAGATTACTTCTAGGAGGGAAAATTTTCAGTTGTTGAGGATAGAAATAATAGACACAAGCCAGCAGAAAACCTTCTAGGAAAGTTCATGCATTGGACAAAAGATCTCAAGCTCCTCAAGCTATAGGAGGTATGTGGTGGCCTTAGGGGCTGCATGCTTGTGCCAAAATCGCTTTCCCTCCTAGCTTTTCCTTAACCAGGCTGACGGCATTTGAAAGCACTTGAGGAAGAGTCTTGCCTTATCCCAAGTCCAACTAAATTTAACCACACTTGCTATAAAAAGCAGAGCTAGCCTCTTTACACCCCACAAAGCAAAGCTTGCTTTCTACAAACCCGCGCAAATTTTGGAAAGCAAACTCCAACCTCAGCTATTGCTTCAGCCAAAATCAAAGATCAAGACCGAGATAACATTAAGAATAGACCCTTGCTTTTCCAAAGCTAGACTTCCAAAACTATAGGTCAGAGCCCTACAAGGCTCTTGTACAACTAGCGTGAACGTCCATGTCCATCTGGCCCACCTGCACAACCTTCAAGTCCACATGCATATATCTAGACGAATCCAAGAACATGCCCAAACTCATCCTCTAGAACACAACACATGGAGTAGTTTCAATCTCATGACCGTCACTCACAAGGTTGAAAATCACATAGCAGGGACTAGCTACTATGACATCCCCATTGGTAAATGTAGACCATAGTTATAAACATAAGAGATTCACACGTACATATCCACACACCCACACATAAGCATCCATTTCTACAAAGGTCTTTGTACTGAGTTTCAAAAAGCACTTCAGAGGTGAAGGGCAGACTCAGCCGTGACAAAGGCTACCACTAAAGGAGAATGCTAATGAAAAAGTAGTCCATATTCTCTTCATTCGAGTTACAACTGCTTTTAAAGACTACATGATTTCATTTTATTCTCTCCCAAACAAGCAATTATAAGCAACTGCTTATAAAGACTACACAATTTCATTTTATTCTCTCCCCAAGAAGCAATTATAAGCAAAAATGCTTAGACAATCTACCTGATAAGGCAACACACCAATTAAGATAATAAGAATTTATCACAACCTCAGCAAGCCCGAACATGGATGAAAATTTAACAAGGTGGAATCTGCATGTCTCCTAATACGGCGGAAAAACACATCTAGATGAATCCAAGAACATGCCCAAACTCATCCTCTAATACATGGTGCAATCTCAATCTCATTACAGTCACAGGTTGAAAATCATAAACTCCATCACGCACTGCAGGGACTAGCTACAGCCTACTATGACATCCCCACCAATGTCATCGACTCCCAACGATCGATGTAGACCATAGTATGAACATACGCATACATATCCACACAACCACACATACTCGCATCCATTTAAACAAAGGTCTTCGCATTTCTATCAACACTCCGTAGGTGAAGGGTAGGCTCAGTCGTGATAAAGGCTAGCACTAAAGGAAAAGGCTAATCAAAACTAGTCCAGATTCTCTTCATTCAAGTCCCAATGCGCTGCTCTTACAAACACAATTTCTTTGGATGCACCTGTAGCAACAACTTTCCCCCAAGGTGAATCTCCTAGGTCCAATTACCAACTTTCTTGAACTTAAGTACCAGCAGTTAGATTGTTGTACCAGTTGACCCAATGTACCATTACCAGACTAGAGGAGTGTAACTAGTACTAGTGGCCTGGGAGCAACAGTTCCAGGTTTCCAATGATCGTGCTGAGGCGATTCGTGCCACGAGGGGGCTTCTTCGACAGTACCTGTAGCGGTCTTCAGCAGTGGAGCATCACAAGAGGGATTCCTCCAGTTGTTCCAGCGGCACCCCCAGCTCCCTGGCATCTCTGTTCCATCCAAGAGCTCAGAGGGGGTGTTGGAGGTCAGCATCTCCTAATGTCACCTTAGCGAGTGAGGGCCTCTGTTGTGGCTGTGCCCACCCCCCTATGAGGGTAGTCTAGGGCTGTGTGTAGGTGGGGCAGCTGGCTTTGGAGCATCTAGGGTTGCCAGTCAGATCCCTGCTGATCAGGGCACCTCATGGACCCACTTGTGTGCTGTGTGAGCAGCCCCTGGAGGTGTTCTCTGTGGCACACAATGGAGGCCTGTTTTCAGCAGCATATGGTCGGCCACCTAGGGCTGCTGCTAGCCCTCAGGTCGGCCTGTTGGTGAGCAGGGGTGCAGCCCTCATATAGGGTCTTGTGGAGCCCTACTTATAGGGCAGAGGGTCGGCCCCCTAGGAGCCCATTTGTAGGGCTGTGTCACAGCCCTAGCTGCTGCAGTCAGCCCAGCTACCAGCAGGGGTCAGCCCTAGCCTAGCAGCCGACTAGGGAGGGGGTGGGGACTATTTATAGGCCCCCCCTCAGCCCTCACTTCGTCATCTCATTGGAGGGCCTGGCAGAGGAGTAGAGCCAGCCCAGTCTAGCACCTGAGGAGCAAGGTAGTGGAGTAGTTCATCCACTCCTTTGTGCTCCCTTCGACTTGGTTGTTGAGCTGTTTGTTTTGAGCTCTCAAGCAGCCCGTTAGTTCTGTGGTTTTCCCCCAATTGTAGTGGGGTTACTCGTGGAGGTACATAGGATATGAGCTAGGGGGGTGGAGCTGACCCGCTCCACACAGGAGCAGGCTTTCTATTGGAAAGGTCACCTCCCCATCTGTAAGCCCCCATATGAGGAGAGTGTGAGGGAGGGAGACCTGGGGCATGTGTCCAGAGGGAAAAGCCTGGAGAGGGGGTTGCCATATGGGCAACACCTCACAGCAAAGAAAAGAAGGCTAAAGGGGCTGCCATGTGGGCAGCAATCAACAGCCTGGCAGAGGAGCAGCAAGGCAGGCGTGTATGGGTTGGCAAAAGCGCCTTCAAAGAGCAGCACAAGGGGCTGGCAGAGGAACACAGGTAGCAGCATGAGCAGGGCCAATAGGCGGCTGCATGGGGGACCTGGAGCAGCAGCACATGGGCCTGCAATAGGCACAGGAAGCGGCAAAGGCAGCAGTCCAAAAGGGCTTGCCAAATGCTCTTTTATAGGGCTGGTTGGATCAGCCAACCAAGTCAGCCAGGGGGGGAAAGTGAACCGACCAGCAGTCGGCCATTTAAGGCTGCTGGGTCGGTAGGTTTTTCCAGCTCTTGGGGGCCTATAAAAGGAGAGGCCTCAGGCCTCATTTCACATCACTTGGAGCAACAGTTCAGGGAGCAGAAGGAGCAGCAAATCAGCCACCTGTGGGCCTCTATCCCAAAGGAGACAAGTGGGCTGTAGAGGCTCGGAGTGCTGCCTACCTAGGCTGGTGCAAAGACAGCAAGATGGAAGGGATCTAGACGGAAAGTCTACTTACGCTTGAGGTGGAGCCCGCGGGCTCAAGTCTAGAGATAGCTGGTAGATAGGAGAAGTACCTTGTGGTAAGATTAGAGGACCACACCATTGGTTGGGACTCTGAATGTATCTCTTTTGTATTGTGTCCATAGCTTTGGACGGAAATATATTATTTTGGTGTCTTCTATATCTGGCTGGTTCATTGCCTATTGATGAGTCTGCACATCTATCTGATGCACATTAGGTTAAGAAGTTTGTGATTCCACACCCCCCACCACACTGTGTGAGCTCCTGGGCAATTCTATCAGTCTTCCGCTATGCGTACCCTCTGTTGGTCGATTTCTAACACTTTCGTTTATAGATAAGGGCACATGCCATAGCGAGCTTCTTTCTATGCCCATATGACCTATCTTTTTTGCATCAACAGAAATGTCTCATGACACCCGATGCTCATCTGGGATATACCTTCTCCCCTTCTTCCAAAGGAAAGATCTTCTAGCTTTGCACATATAGTTTTGCTTTGGGAATGTCTTGTATACCAATCCCCCTATTGTTAGTCCAAGAGTTCTGTCCTGGCTTTTTACATGCTTGTTTTTTTGCTCTCATTGCCTCAACCTTCTTCTCTTCCTCCTGCATGTGCGCATCTGCATAGATGTTGGACATCAACACATAGGATGCATCATCATTTTCATCCAATTGCACTGCATGTTGAAATGCCAGTCTTCCAAGCTCCACATTACCCCACTTTTGACAAGCACCCAACACCGTCTGCCACACCACAAGATCAGGATGGAAAGGCATCTTTTTCACCATTGCTACTGCCTTGTCTAATTGGCCAGCACGGCCAAAGAGATCAACCATGCTACTGTAGTGCTCAATAGTTGGAGTGATGCCATAGTCTCTGCTCATGGCATCAAAGTAATTATGGCCCTTATCCACTAGACCCTTGTGACTGCATACAGTAAGGACAATAGAGAATGTGATCCCATTCGGCTTTATCTCTTCTCGTCTCATTCTCTCAAGCGTACGGAAAACCATTTCATGTTCTCCATGCTGGGCATATCCTGCGATCAGTGTATTCCATGAGACCTCGTCTCGGACTGGCAGCTTCTCAAACAGATCCCGTGCTTCCGCCAATGAGCCACATTTGGCATACATATCCAACAAGGTGTTGCCAACAACAAGATCTCTTTCCAGCCCCATTCTGGCTATCTCGGCATGCACGTCTTGACCCTTCTCTATTGCTCCTATAGTATTACAGGCTTTCAAGCTGCAAACAAATGTGACAGCATCTGGAGAGACACCCTCTAGTTGCATCTGTTCAAGTAAGTTCAGTGCTTCCTCACCAAACCCCTGCTCAGCATACCCTGCAATCAGTGCAGTACACAAGACCTCATCTCGAATTGGCAGCTTGTCAAACACTTCCCGTGCTTCTGATAGTGACCCACATTTGGCATACATATCCACCAAGGTGGTGCAAACAGGAAGTCCTCTTTCCAGCCCCTTTCTGGCTATCTCGGCATGCATTTCTCGGCCCTTGTCTATCGCTCCTATGCTGCCACAAGCTTTCAAGCCGCAAACAAATGTGACAGCATCTAAAGAGAGACCTTCCCATTGCATCCGTTCAATACAGTTGAGCGCTTCCTCGCCAAGCCCATGCTCAGCATATCCTGTCATCAGTGCATTCCACAGGACCTTATCTCGAACTGGCAGCTTATCAAACGCTTCCCATGCTTCCGCAAGAAAGCCACATTTGGCGTACATATCCACCAAGGTGCTGCCAACAAGAAGATCCCTTTCTAGCCCCTTTCTGGCTATCTCTGTGTGTCGTTCTCGGCCCTTGTCTATCGCTCGTATGCTGCCACAAGCTTTCAAGCTGCAAACAAATGTGATAGCATCTGAAGGGAGACCCTCTAGTTGCATCTGTTCGAGACAGTTCAGCGCTTCTTCACCAAGCCCATACTGGGCATATCCTGCCATTAGTGCATTCCATGAGACCTGGTCTCGGACTGGCAGCTTGCCAAACGCTTGCCATGCTTCTGCAAGGGAGCCACATTTGGCATACATATCCACTAAGGTGTTGCCAACAGAAAGATCTCGTTCCAGCCCCTTTTTGGCTATCTTGGCATGTATTTCTCGGCCCTTGTCTATCGCTCCTATGCTGCCACAACCTTTCAAGCTGCAAACAAATGTGACAGAGTCTGGAGAGAGACCCTCCAGTTGCATCTGTTCAAGACAATTCAGCGCTTCCTCACCAAGTCCATGGTGGACGTATCCTGCCATCAGTGCATTCCACGAGACCTCATCTCGAACTGGCAGCTCATCAAACACTTCCCGTGCTTCTGCAAGCAAGCCACATTTGGCATACATATCCACCAAGATGTTGCCAACAAAAATATCTGTTTCCAGCCCCTTTCTGGCTATCTCTGCTTGTATTTGTCGACCTCTTTCTGCATCTTTCACCCTAGCACAAGCCTTCAGGACGCTGACAAAGGTATACTTGCTAGGGTAGACAAGATCCTCTTGCATTTTCTGATACAGGTTGAGGGCATGTTCTGAATCCCCAAATTCAATATACCCCTGGATGAGAGATGTCCAAGAATACTCATTTCGATCAACCAACTTGTTAAAAACCTGCTGAGCATCCCACATGCTTCCCACTTGCACCAACATTGGGACAACATAGTTCCCAAGAGATCTATGATCTTCCAGTCCATTTCTGCACAGATAGGCATAGAAGCGCTTGGTGTACGCTAGATTTTTCTGTGTTCTGCACTTATGCAAAATGCATGTAAGGTTCTGAATTGAAGGCGGCTGGGCCATCCGTTCCACAGCCACCAGTGCGGCATCTAAGCTGAGCGTTTCCCAGTCACTCCTCTCACGCAGTTCTTGTGCGTTAGATGCATAAAGATTTAGTCCAGCCTTACCACACTCCACCAACCCACGGTCTTGCGCCTGAACAGTGGATGCTTTGGGCTTTTTCTCTAGATTGTCTATCCATAGTGACTCCTTGCTAGTTTTATGCTTGCAGTCTGGTGATCTTGGGTTTTTCTGTTGTTAAGATTCACAAGACTCGTCAGCCTACAGATTTAGCTCTACAAATCTTTCAGTGCAAATTCGTCGCACGCTTACTTTGATCTCTCGGTAGTCCCACCGCTGTGAGGGATCCATAAAGTACTCCTTAAATAAGCGCTCCGTCTCTGACCTACCTGCGAAGCATGACCACAACGAATTGCCAGACCCCATAGGAGAAAAACTGACCGTTGCCCAAATACAGTAAACGACGGTAGTACCTGAACATGAGCATTCCTCCAGCACAGCTCCACGAGAGCAAAGGCTTGATTGCCTGCGCAGGTGAGCTGCCAACCAGTGGGATTGTGGATCTCCGAAACGAAAAAACCCCGGGCCATGCAGCTGAGGGATGATGAGGCTGCGTGGTTTCGATGCGGATACGTCAAACGTACAGGGATCTGTGCCTCCTCTTGTGAGCAACTTCGTCATTTCAAGAAGTTGATCGTCCCCGCCAGAATAACTCGAGAAATGCTGTGTAATTAAACACGTACGAGTACTGAACTGATACCTCGCTCTGACTTAAGAGATTGCAAGAGATCCACCATCATCTCAACATCAGGCCCAGCTCATCAAGCATTTTGTGCAAATACACGCATATAAAAACTCCCTTTCATCTCCTTCTATAAATGCAACTCTATTCTTCTGGATATTTTACTATTCATTTAGTGGAAAAGTTTCGAGTAATCTGGCAATGGTGGGTGGTTTAGAAATTAAATGCCGCAAGGTTAGATCTTGAATGACTTCGTGCCAGCTTCTTTCGTCAACGCTAGATTCAGGCATCCAATTTGCTTCCCTTGTTTAGATCCAATGGAGCTCTCATTTGTCTCCTTTGCTAGAATTAAGGAAATGGATCAACCAAAAATTAATTCAAGGCCGAAACAAATGCATATTTTAAACACTTACGATTGCTTTTGGCACACGCATAGATCGGCGTCCTCTTCAAGATTTCATTTCATCGTGATGCATGCTGTCGACCGTCAGAACCTTGGATTGGCTTTTGAAATTCTAGCTAAGTCTTAACCCAAGGCTGTGAGACCTTCCATCTCCTCCCTTCATTCACTTGACCTTGCATATCCTGCTTCCTCCTCAAGTTGCCTATTGTCTTTCCACCTCCTTTCCGATAGGGATGAAAGCAAACAAGGATGACAAGATAATCAAGAGGAGATAAAATGAAAGAAGAATGAATGAAGGATGTATTTTTTGTTCTCATAAAATTAATGTAGAAGAGAAAAGGGCAACGATATTCTATGTTTTAGAATACCATTGTCTTTTAGAATACCAATGCCTTTATTGTGTATGTTATGTATATACTTCACAGTGGAACGACATAAATATGCTTGCCGTTGCTTAAATCAAGTTCCCACACTTTAAGTAGGAATATTTTCTTGAACTAGTACGATTTCCTTTTATGTTAATTATCCCTTTGAAGTCGATGTTGTCCCTAGTCGTAAGATGTGCTGATGCTCCAGGATATTTGCCGCCTCTTTGTTTGAAGTGAATGCCAACATCTTTGTCTCCAACCACTCTTCAAATGGAACATATATATTGACATCATCTACCATTTGACTTGGTGGATTAGTCTTGTCTTGTTTCACAAATTTCTAGATGTCTATATTTTGGCCAATGTGCTTTTTTCCGATGTCTACACAAGTCATGCAATTAATAAAATTCATTGTCGAATCATCATTGTTATAGGAGACATTCGGATCTGCATTTATAGTATCTATGCATGAAGTGAAATGCAGTATGAAAGAGAATGTTGCTGTAATTGTATGACAATATGAAATAAGAAAGTGAGTACTAATTTAGATAGGGTTTTGCCTTGTGTAATAGCTATTTTGGCGGTAAGATAGTCACACCTGTGCCGTAATGTTGCTTCGTGTACTTTGGGTCCAACTTGAATTTGGCCTTATCAATAGTTATTGGCCATTCACCCTAGGGCTTCAAATTGTACGCCACCTTGAATTGATGTAGTATCATGTGAGTTGCTTGGATCTCTAATTTGACAAGCTCCTCGAGATGTCAAATGCAAATTGTAACATTATCATGCAGTAGATAGGTATGCCTCTAGTGTATTTCTCAAGCATCATTTATGTTTCTGCACGAATTGATATCTCATCTATCGCCTGCTCTCCCTTCAATAGTATTTGGACAATCTACTTCGTCACAATGAGATTACTCCTTCCCTTTGGCTTATATTTCAAGATATTGGTTACTTTTGCCATCAAAGGATGATACTCCTCGTGAAGAAAACTTTTTTCTCTCTTTTTTATCACTTTGGTGTGCATCTTATTCGCTTATTATTTGTACCACTTTCAGCGTGAATTGTTGGAAGAATGAAAAATTAAAAGCATTTTATGAACAATACTTCATAGCAATAAATAGATTGAATCTTACATAATGTTCACAATAATGCATCTAGAGATACCTCTTTTTTGCTAGCCATTTGCTTTGACATTCACTCTCAGCTAATCTTTTTGGAAGGCTTGTTCACCTGTTGAAAAAAAAGTAAAGAGTCTGAATCATTTTTTGATGTTGGAAAATGAATAAGTACATTGCTATTAGTTTGTTTCTCTTCTCAAACATTATTATTTTCTTTGAGTGTATAGGCAATTGTCTAGTTATAATTACCATGTCAAGTACATGGTGGTTTAGAGCATGGGTACAAAGTCCAAGAATGTTCATTGTTATGTCGTGTAGGATGCAAAGATTATGTCTACTTGTTACTCATGACAACATCATGTATGTTAATCTTGGGCATGGGTACAAAGTCCAAGAATGTTATGTTGTATAAGATGCAAAGATTATGCCTCAGACAAAAACATGTACGTCAATCCTAGTGCAAATGATTTACATATCAATGAGTGCCTTGATTTGTAGTGTGTAGCTTGTAACTTGTGTCCTATCATAACATATGCAAGTATAATCTGGAATTGTCTTAAGGTACTTGTTCCGTTGATGAGTTTTGTGTGTCATATTTCTCCTTATTGGGGGCGAGGGGAGGGAGGGAGATGGGGAGGGATGTATGACCAATAAATGAGTTATGAATGGTAAATTATATTTTGGGGGTGTATATAAGGTGTGGGTACAATTCAATGGGTTTGATATAGTGCAAGATACAAAGATTTTGTTGACTTGTCACACAAGAAAGCATGTCATACAGCACTCCTGGAGTAAATGATTCACATAAAATGCTGACTTATGGTATCACATTTTGTTCAAGGCCTTGCATGTGTGCTTTGAGCATCTCTAAGTGCAATAGACTCGCCAATTGAGGAGATGATGACATGGATATTTTTCAATAAGCTTGTTGTTTTGTGCCACTCCACTTCTATTGATAATTGCTACCACTCCATTGTTTCGATGTTTTATGTAAGCGTGATTCTAGTCACAATCGCCACGTGTTGGATCTCATGAAAATATGGGTCTAGGATCCAATCTTTTAAGTTTGGGTTGTTTTTGGCATAATTTACTACTTGGACTTGTAAGATGTTAGAGGACTTGGACTTGGCATATTTTAGGACTTGGACTTGTAAGATGTTAGAGGGCTAGAATTGTGCTCTTAGTAGATTGTTGTTATAATGTTGAGCATCCTCCTTGTGTGTGTAGAATATCCATGTTGATGATCTACAATGGGTCCTCACGTGTGATCACCATGTCCCTGATTTGTCGTGGTTGGTGCTGATGTGCAGATGATGTCAAGAAACGATTGAAGTCTAGATTTTAGATCTACTTTCCCCCTTTTCTTCTTGGGGATATGGATGTAGCATCACAACCAAACACTCTAACATGAGAGACATCAGGTCTCCTTCCAAAATAGACTTCAAAAAGAGTTGTCAAGTGCTCCCAAATCCCCTTCGCTTACTACTATCATGTGCTTAACAGGCTTCATGATATAAGGAGTGTAACTCAAGAAAATAAACGAGCATACGCATTGACCCAGTCCCAAAGCTGTGCTAAAGTCTCATCATCCTTATCCTCCATATCCCTAGGTTTGCTTAAGTGGGTTTTTTGAAGAACCAGCCTACAATTCCCAACTAGTTGAAGTCTACAATATTGTAGGACTGCAAGACTAACTCCATCATAACACTCCATATGCCATGGTTGTTGCCATCCAATTGCATTCTGCTAGAAAGGTGGGTAACACTGGGATCTTGACCTTGTTCTCAGCCATCTTAGTCAAGGTTTTCGTTTCAAAAAGCAAAAGAAGGATATCTAAAAGGGGAGGGTGGGTGGGGGTGGGAAAGAAATAAGAGAAGGGGGCGGCTAAGGCAAGAAGAGAAAAGGGGGCTAGAAAAAAGGTTAAAGAAGAGGCTGTTTTGCTTTGCTACCTATAGTACCTTCAATCTTTACTTTCCAAGCCTTAATACTCCTTCTCCATAAACTAAAAAACTCTCCCGAACCGGTCTCCCCTTTATTTTGCACACCCTAATAATCCACGCCCCTAAACACCTCACTTCAAACAACTCTAAATAATAGCAAATACTTTGCACAATCTGCAAGCTGTAATTGCCCTCCAAGTCTCCATGATGGTCTGATACCATGTGAGTGTGTAGTGTGTATGTGAACAACAAACTGGAGAAAAACAACAAACTCACAAGAGGAAAATAATTCAAAGGAAAAGAAGAGGTGTTGCACCAAGACTCAAGAAGAAACACCCTCTAAAATTGGCCAACTTATGCAGGCCAGCTAGGCTGACTATTGGGTCGGTTTGACCCAACCCATAGGATCAGGTGTGTGCCTAGTCACTTGACCAAATCGGTCGTATCATTGACCACATGGGTGGCCTGGTTGGGCCCCCAACCTATCCTAAATAGATGAGTGTATGATAGTCTCCATGCACCACCAGAGGAAGCCCATAAGACCCTCGAATTAAGCCATACCTGCCCCAAAACATGCCATACCAATCCCAAGCCTATGCTGTACCTTGGTGCAACCACCAACCTTTGGGATCAGCAATGCAAGAGGTTGTATCCACGATAATACCATGGTAGAAGTTGTGGCCCAAGTACATGTCCATCCCCCTCCTACTCTATCCTCACACATAGGATGGGAACACCCATAAAGAAGCCCTCTCTCATATGATACACCAAGAGATGCTAACTCTAAAACTTACTTGTATCCTTTGTTGGAAAAGCCTTGTCTTTGAATCCACCATCTTTCTTCTCTTGGGCATTTCTTATAGGAGAAATGACACTAGCTCCTCAAAAATAGGTGGATTGTCCTATTGTCATCATCATCGAAAAACTCTTATAGCTCCAAAGAAGCATTCCTCAGTGATGATCTAACTCAACTTCATTCTTTGACCAATTGCAACCTATCCCAGATCAATTTCACTTGGATGACGGTCTTACATTGGATCTCCCTCTTCCATCTTCATGTTTTAGGTCTCTGTCTTAAGGTTCAAGGAGCCATTCTTCACTAATATGCTTGAACATGTCTCAGAGCATCTTTAATGCCTCTACTAACAAGTTGGATGTGAGGCGATGATAATAGTTAATGACTTTTCATCTCACATAAATCTTAATAGCCCCAAACCTGGATATTGAATTTCAAGTTCACACGAATGGATCCAAATATGTGATTGGGATTTATTGTGCCAAGCTAATGCATGCAAGGATGGCAATCTAGTCTGCTTTACTAGTAGGTAATTGAATGATGCAGAAAACAACTATACCATCATAAAAAGAGAAGCCCTAGGAAATATCTATAGTGAGTATCAAGCCTTGTTGTATCCTATTAGCTAGCCTTGCACCATTGTAAGGATAACTAGATAGCTTTTATTGCTAAATTTGTTGCTGCAAGTGTTTAATTTAAAATATTAGCATGGAAGAAACCTTAATACATGTAGTAAATTACATGTCCTATGCGAATGCAAGACAAGAGATAATGTTTGTAGAAGACTACTTGACCAATGCTACTTTGTTTCAAATTGGTGTAGTCCTCATTGAGTATTTAGTGATAGTAGGAATAGTAGCCCTTGAACTAAGACCAATTCATGAAAGAAAATTCATATTGAAGTCTACCCCATTCTAGATCATTGCAAGTTAACTCTACAAAGTAGGCAAAGACCATTGGAGAACATTTCCCTACCTTTGATTCCCTATGTGAAGGAGGGCAAGGTGGCAAGTGATGGAATTATTTAGATACAGGCTTTATAAATGAAGCTAGATACTAGATGTTTACCTTAGATATGGATCCAAACAAAGACCCAAACGTGACTTCAAATGTAACCTTGAAGGGATTTGAATGCAAACCCAAACTAGGTTTTGGTAATCCCAAACTAGAGTCTGAAAGAAAAGACTGGCAGGTGAGAGTCTCGGGTAGGTTGGATTTGGGTGACAAGAACACTGTAGGTCTCCCAAAATCAATTTTGAAAAAGTAAATTTCTTATGTGGGACCCAAATGATAGGGAATGTGTTCAACAACCTTGAGATGAGTCAGAGTACTGTTTCAAGGGTTGAACTAATAGGCTTGAGGTTTGGAGGTGATCTTTGTGGCCACAGGGCAGATTCTAGATGCACTCATGGACAATCTTTAGGAGTCACCTAGGAATCAAGACCACCACCATTTTCATGATTTTTGACAAGAGAGGTAGCTTGATTGAGAAGGACACTAGACTTGGTAACTATTATATGAGTCAAAAGGAAGAGTCTTTGGGTCCTTTGCAATAGGAATTAGTAGCATCAGTGAGCCTAAGATTTGTTGAGAGACCATCTCAACATCATGTATTAGATATTGTGCATAGCACTAACCCAATAGAGTGCTATAAAGGAAAGGGGTAGATGTCCTAACCCTAACCCTAAAAGGGTTCGTATATATTCTATAATTTCAACTAAATCTAGTGTACAGTTAGTCATTTGTGGTGTGCTCTCTAGCTGTGCCCTCTCTCCTCATCTCCACTCTTTTCCTCTCCCCTCTTCATATTTTGTCATGGTATCAGAGCATCCCTACCTTTCGCTGAGGCATTGCGATCCTTGAGAGAGTTTGAGAGAGTTCTCGAGTGATTGCGAGTTCATTTGATTCTCTTCCATCGAGAGAGTTTTCGTCCATTTAGTGAGAGATTTCCATCATTCTTAAGAGAGAGAGACTTTTTTCTTTTGAGTGTTCATTCTGAGAGAGAGAGGAAGTTGTCTTGAGAGCTTTGTGAGAGCTTTGATGATTTGAGAGAAGAGTCTTGTGTGAGAGAGTCGTGTGTATTCTCTGTTCCTTTATGATTCCTGAGAGAGAAAGAGAGAAAGGCTTTGTGTGAGCTTCGTGTCTTTTAGTGTCTAATGACGACTGCAACAATATAATGCTCAGCAAGAAAACAACCTCTCTATAGCAATGACTCTACATATTTGATAGCACTCCAGTATCTACTACAACTTCGAAATGACCACGGGCTTCCCTTCCACAATGATCAGCCCACAAAACTCCCTCTGCCACCAACAAAGGCCACTTCTACTATGCCAATTTATGCGACTTCTCAGTGAGCCAGATGTATAGCTTCCCAACGGCTCATTTCTTCATCAACCTTGAACAACGGGCTTCCCATGCTCTCGAGACCTCCATCCAGCTTAGCGTAGGAGAATCAAAGCCTTCCTTGTGGACTGTGGATGGGACTGTGGATGGAACGCTTGTTCAACTGGCATGCTGTCAAGCTAAGTACAACTCGCCATTAGGTCACCGGATTGCTATTATGTGTTTGGCAAGCTCCTCAAAGTAGCGTCCACAGCCCATGGCTCTTCCCAAGCACCAATGACTACTCCATCATCCTGCACTCAAGACACTCAACCGCCAAGAACAGCTCCAATGCACTCAAGCAACTAAGGCAACCTCGTCCACTGGCATCTCCAAGCTTTAAGGCTCCTGCACCTCCTGCGAAACAGCCGACAGCCTCACAGTGCACCTCACAAGCACATCTACAACCAACAAAAGGCAACTACTCACAAGACCTCTCCAGTCGACGGCCTAACCATCGAGGGGACGAAGCTCTTGCATGCAACGTCTTCTACAAACGGCGACTCTTGTGCCATACACAATGGACCACCACCAGCACCCCAGCCAGTTCTTCCACAGTAGCTCCACAAGCTCACAACAAGTAGCAGGACCCAACCTAGCAGAAGCCAAAAGCTCCAACAATTGCGGTGACTCCATCTCCACCAATACTTGGCCACAAACATTCGTCATCAACGAAATCTCGAAGATTTTATCGGCACCAGAAAGATTCCGTTCAAGATCCCATGGCCTTTTGAATGGCATGTGGCACCATATCTTTTTGCCACATAGGCAGACCCCTATCCTCCATGTCAGCAAGGCTGCTCTACTGACATGTCATCATTGCCCATGTCAGCACCACATCACCAAAAGTGCCACATCATCATCTTATCTTGATCAACCACTCATCATCCATGTCATCAGTACACAACATCAACCACATCATCAGCTATGTCATCAGGCCACGTCAGTACTATCACATCATCAAGTCCATTCACCTGCCATCTCATCATCTGCCACGTGGCACTGACCTCCTACCAAGCACACAGTCCCTCTGTAGGCACACTGTGCATTGCATGTGCACCAAGTTGCCACATCATCACTACTTCACAGGCACACCCCTTGCTAAGCACAGGCTCTCCATGTGACTCACCCTGTGACTCACCCTACCACATCATCACTAGCACCCTTTTTTGCCCCTCTACTTAGATCAAGCCGTATCTCTTGATCCATGAAGAATTTGAGGGCGCTCCAAAAAGGAAAAACGCTCGATTTTTCGTGCTCTACACGCTCGTCACATCACACACACATTTTGGCACAAGTATCACACACTTTTGAGACTTGGCAACAAATCCACTTCTTACATGCACATTAGCCTCTACATCGAGGCATCTGACCCAGCACCTAAAACGAACAAAGAAAATGAATTATTAGCTGCTTTTTCATCGCTTGACGGTTGTTCTAGATCTAGTTCAGAGTACGCTGAAAAATTCCTAAATAGTTCTTACTCGGAGGCAATCCCTTCGCTCACATGTGGTTTCACATCATTACATTTCTTGAAGCTCGACGTTCCACAGTTCAGTGAGCAAACTTTTTGTGGGTCCCATCCATCCAGTAGCAAAGGGAACACAGGCACGCTACATCATTGTGGCCACTGATTACTTTAAATTTCTCCTCACAAGGAAACACAAACAACATGAGCCTGATGTGGGAGGTACATAAAATACCTTAATCAATTCTGCCAAATATAGATTTTGCTATGTTAAGTGCAGGTTACATGCTATGCACAATTGAAGGGAAACCTCACTTCAAGTAGATTGTCCAATTAAGCTAAGCTAACGTAAGAAAAAATCTCTCGTTTTCCTTCTGGCTCCTCCTTACCTTGCCCACTACAAAAATATCTTCCCTCCCCCTATCTTGATTCAACCTCCCTCTTTTCCACTCCTCTCTTGATCTCCTTATTCCCTGCACTCCTTCTCTCTCCACTCTTTCTTGCATTCCTCCATTGTGCTCTCTCCCTATGCTCTCTTCTTCCTCCACTCCACACCTCCTTGCATTCCTCCACTTCTCCTTGTGATGTCTCCCTGTATTCTTCTTCCTCCACTCCTCCTTGCATATTGAACACCTCAAGTGCTCTCTCTCTACTAGCCTCTTCAAGAACTCTTGACGACTCATGTCCTGCTGCTATGAGGGAGATGGTTAGAGAAGGGGGGCTTGAGTGGAGCAAGAGAGAGAAAGCTACTAAACAAGGGAGACGCTGAGAGAAGGGAAAAGGAGAGGGAGTTGAATGTAGTGAGAGAGGGGGTTGAGAGAAGGGGAAGAGGGGGAGGGCGACGGAGACACGGAGAGATCGTAGGGCTGAACAGAGGCACAAAAGGGGTGGGAGAGTGAGCTGAGTGAAGAGAGAGAGAGAGAGAGAGAGAGAGAGAGGGAGAGGGATATAACAAGTGAGGAGGGGCCCTGAGCGGAGGGAGATGGAGAGAAAGGGCTAAGCGAAGGGACAGACAGAGGGCTGAGCAATAGGGCAGGGGGGAGGGGCATGGAACTTAGGTTAATTACATTAATTAGGGGTTGGGAAGGGGCAAGAAACTTAGGTTGATAAAGTAAATCAAGGGCATACAATAACTAATTAATTGAATTATTTTTTTAAGAGCGAGTGTCCCCATAACGATATGTAATGCCACATGAATTTTTTTACGCGAGATATAAAAAATATTGGAGCAGGAATCACGTTGATTGCACATTTGGATCCAAAGCTACAGATTTTTGAAGCGAAAGAAGCTCATATGTCCAAATCGTGGGTGTCCAATATGGCAATCGTATGTCCAATGTGGACCAGTACTATAAGATGTCAGGATCTCCGATGGTTGAAGCAACCCAAATTACTCCACGAATGCAGAGTCCTGCCCATCTGCAACTGGAATAAGAAAACTAAAAGGCAAATGGTTTTGCAACCAAGAGACATCCAAGCCATAAGGACATGGCTAGAGAAAGAGTTGGGGGTAATATTGAACCCCTTGAATGAAGCGCCTCAATGAAGTGAATCCATGGCCAATGAATGGTTGTAATGAAGTAGAGGACCAAGCGAAGCAAATGCGACAGCACAAGGCGTTTATTCAATCATTAATGTGCAAATCGTATGGACCAAACTGAAGTAAGGAGGCCACGTGCCAAGTCGAACTGTGGAGCTGTAATGTTAGCAAGAAAGACAATGCAAGTCATGAAGGCACCTAACCCCATTGATGAGTCAACAAACACAAGATGTAAATGCTTGGTTCGTAGTACCACTAAGCATTGTCAAAGTAGGTGTATAAAAGGAGGAATGTAGGATGTACAAAGGGTCATCCCATTGCTTGTGTGATTAGAGACTTAAGCCATCAGTGGGAGAAAATACTAAGGGGGGGTTGAGTGCAACTGAAAGACATTTGTACAAACTCGAGCAGAAATACAACACTCCATTTCTCCAATCAAAGTGCAAAGTCTTAACCGATTGATTGCATTTTTTCATCCCACATTCAATTGGCATTCGTCCATCGTGATGCACTTGTCTACTTGTTAACACAATTCGCATCCCACCTCAAACGAATGCTTCATTACGCTATCTAGAAAAGGCACTTTGCTGCCTTTGCAAAGCCCAGAGCACTGACTAATCAAATGCACGTCCAAGTGCATGTTAGATGTAATAGTTGTACAAAGTCCCCTTGCATTTTCTAGCAGAGGTTAACGACATGCTTTAAATTCCCAAATTCAATTTAACCCTAGATGAGAGAGTTCTAAGAAGACTCACCGTCTTTGACATTCCAATGCATGTTTGCACAGATCGGCATACAAGCGCTTGGTATGGCAATTGGACATGCACTCTATAGATGCAAGTGCCTCTTCTAAGCTGAGTGTTTCCTAAACTCTTCTTGCGCAGTTCTTGTGCTTTAGATGCATTGACCTTTATTTTAGCCTTGCCACACTCCACCAAGCCAATTTTGGACTTGACCAATGGATGCTCTGGGCTTGTTCTCTAGCATGTCTTTAACCCGACCTAGAGTGTACTCTCCGTCTATCCATAATGACTCCTTAGGAAAGTTACACTTGAGCCTAGAGATCTTTGAATTGGAAATGTTGAAGTTGTCATCAATTGAACACACCTCTCTTGTAAATCTAAACAACACAATAATGCAAGTTTGATGAATTATTATGTTGAAAAACATGCCGATATCATTGGAAAATATAAGTGTTGAAGAAACCAAATTGTGTTTGTGTCGGTACTTAAAACTACAAAGCCGTTTTGTTTGTTGTGAATGGCTACATGGCTTCTAATGCTTATTGGCTCATAAGAGGGCGCAACTCATACAGTTCAAGCACTTCCTCGATGAAGTACCTCAAATTACCTAGGGTGGTCTTATGGTAGGCATAGGTTCCCTTTCTTTGGACTATCAAATAGGCTTGGAGTGGGCACTTGGCGACTTCATTTCTAGAAATTCCAGGTTCACTTTTGACCACCTTGTCTTCAGCACGAGATTCACCATCTTGAAAAGGAAACTCCATAGTAACACAAATTCTGAACTGACTCACTTTCATCCTCCTCTGAATACACCTCACCTATCTTTCCTCTAGCAGAACACCTTAAGCTACTGCACATGCACTAGCATCACCAATAGTTCCCACAAGAACGCTTCCCTTCATTTAAGACATGAAAGCAGTCTGTCTCTCTAACGAGCATACATCGCTGCTCTCTCTTTGATATCAGTGTCATGGCCACAGGACAATCATCACAAACCCGCCAGCAGGTATGTAACCCACCTTTCTTTGCATCAATGGGACATGTCTCGTGACACACCAATGCAAATCTGGGACATACCCTTCGTCTCATTTTGAGAGAAAGAACTTCTATGTATATTTTTGTTTGAATGTCTTCAATCCCCTACCAAACTTGAATGCCCAATTCCACTATTGTCAGCCACCAACTCTGTCCTGGGTTCTTGTTTCCTTGTTTTTTCACTCTCATTGCCTCCAGCTTCTTCTCTTCCTCCTGCATGTGAACATCTGCATAGATGTTAGACATCAAGACATAAGGTGAAGGATCCTTTTCATCCAACTGCACTGCATGTTCAAATGCCAGTCTTCCAAGCTCCACATTACCCCACTTTCGACAAGCGCCCAATACCATCAGCCACACTACAGGATTAGGAAGGAAAGGTATCTTCTTCACCATCGCTACTGCCTCGTCTAATTTGCCTGCACGGCCAAAGAGATCAATTATGCAACTGTGGTGCTCAATAGTTGGAGTGATGCCATAGTCTCTGCTCATGGCCTGAAAGTAACTCTGGCCCTTAACCACTAGACCCATGTGGCTGCATACATTAAGGACAATAGAGAAGGTGACCCCGTTTGGTTTTATATGTTCTCCTCTCATTCTGTCAAGCATATGGAAAACCATTTCACTTTCTCCATGCTGGGCATATCCTCCAATCAGTGCATTCCATGAGACCTCATCTCGAACTGGCAGCTTGTCGAATGCTTCCCGTGCTTCTGCAAGCGAGCCACATTTGGCATACATATCCACCAAGGTGTTGCCAGCAGCAAGATCTGTTTCCAACCCCTCCTTGGCTATCTTGGCATGCATTTCTCGGCCCTTGTCTGTCGCTCCTATGCTGCCACAAGCTTTCAGGTTGCAAATAAATGTGACGACGTTTGGAGAGAGACCCTCCAGTTGCATTTGCTCGAGACAGTTGAGCGCTTCCTCACCAAGCCCATGCTCGGCATATCCTGCCATCATTGCATTCCATGAGACCTCGTCTCGAACTAACAACTTGTCAAACGCTTCCTGTGCTTCCACAAGTGAGCCACATTTGGCATACATATCCACCAAAGTGTTGCTAATGACAAGATCTGTTTCCCGCCCCCCCCTGGCTATCTCAGCGTGTATTTCTCGGCCCTGGTCTATCGCTCCTATGCAGCCACAAGCCTTCAGGCTGCAAATAAATGTGACAGCAGTTGGAGAGAGACCCTCCAGTTGCATCTGTTCGAGACAGTCCAGCCCTTCCTCACCAAGCCCCTGCTCGGCATACCCTGCCATCAGTACAGTCCACGAGACCTCATCTCGGACTGGCAGCTTGTTAAATGCTTCCCGTGCTTCCACAAGCGAGCCACATTTGGCATACATATCCACCAAAGTATTGCCAACAACAAGATCTCTTTCCAGCCCCTTCCTGGCTATCTTGGCGTGTATTTCTTGGCCCGTGTCTATCGCTCCTATGCTGCCACAAGCCTTCAAGCTGCAAACAAATGTGACAGCATTTGGAGAGAGACCCTCCAGTTGCATCTGTTTGAGACAGTTCAGTGCCCCCTCACCAAGCCCCCGCTCAGCATACATTGCAATCAATGCAGTCCAGGAGACTTCGTCTCGTACTGGAAGCTGGTCAAACGCTTCCTGTGCTTCTGCAAGTGAGCCACATTTGGCATACATATCCACCAAGCTGTTGCCAATAACAAGATCTGTTTCCAGCCCCTTTCTGACTATCTTGGCGTGTATTTCTCTGCCCTTGTCTATTGTTCCTTTGCTGCTACAAGCTTTCAAGCTGCAAACAAATGTAACAGCATTTGGGTAGAGGCCCTCCAGTTGCATTTTTTCAAGACAGTTCAGCACTTTCTCACCAAGCCCCTGCTGGACATATCCTGTGATCAGTGCATTCCATGAGACCTCATCTCGAACTGAGAGCTTGTCAAATGCTTCCTGTGCTCCCACAAGTGAGCCACATTTGGCATACATATCCACCAAGGTGTTGCCAATGACAAGATCTCTTTCCAGCCCCTTTCTCGCTATCTCGGCATGTATTTCTCGGCCGCTGTCGATCACTCCTCTGCTGCCACATGCTTTCAAGCTGCAAACAAATGTAACAGCATTTGGAAAGACACCCTCCCATTGCATCTGTTCGAGACAGTTCAGTGCTTCCTCACCATACCCATGCTGGGCATATCCTGCAATCAATGCATTCCACGAGACCTCGTCTCGAGCTGGCAGCTTGTCAAGTGCTTCCCGTGCTTCTGCAAATGAGCCACATTTGGCATACATATCCACCAAGGTGTTGCAAACAGCACGATCCGTTTCTAGCCCCTTCCTAGATATCTCCGCGTGTATTTGTTGACCTCTTTTTGCATCTTTCAGTCTAGCGCAAGCCTTCAGGACGGCAATGAAGGTATACTTGCTAGGTTGTACAAATTCCTCTTGCATTTGCTGGTAGAGGTTGAGGGCATGCTTGGAATCCCCAAATTGAATATAACCCCAGATGAGAGAACTCCAGGAATACTCATTCCGTTCAGCCAACTTGTTAAAAACTTGCTGAGCATCCGACGTGCTTCCAACTTGTACCAACATTGGGACGACGTAATTCCCAAGAGATCTATGATCTTCCAGCCTGTTTTTGCACAGATAGGCATACAATCGCTTGGTATACGCTAGATTTTTCTTTGTTCTGCACTTATGCAAGATGCATGTAAGGTTTTGAACTGAAGGCGGCCGGGGCATCCGTTCCATAGACGTGAGTGCCTCCTCTAAGCTGAGTGTTTCCCAGCCACTCTTCTCGTGCAGTTCTTGTGCTCTAGAGAAATTGGCCTTTACTCCAGCCTTGCCACAATCCTCCATCAAGCCACGCTCTTGGGCCTGACCAGGGGATGCTTTGGGCTTTTTGTCTAGCATGTCTTCAACCCAACCTCGATTGTAGCAGCCGTTCATCCATAGTGAACCCTCGGTAGTTTTATGCGTGAAGTCTGGAGATTTTGGATTGTTCTGTTGTTAAAGATCCACAAGAGACTTGTCAGCCTAGCCAATATTACAGATTTACCTGTGCAGATTCGTCTCACGCTTACTTTGCTCGCTTGGTTGTCCCACCACTGTGAGGGATTCGCCAAGCACTCCTTCGATAAGTGCTCGGTCCCTGACATAGCTGCAAAGCATGAACATAATGCCAGGAGTGGTTGGCAGCAGTCTTTTCTCCCCAATTGGTTAAAATAAGGACAGCCGTCCTTATTCCCGAACTATATCACCCACGGGAAGACGAATAAAAAAACTGCTCATCACAAGAATACAGTAGAAAACGACAGTACCTGAACGCGGACATTCCACCACCGCTGCACTGTCCTCGGGGGAAGCCTTCGGAAGGTGAGGGCTTGATTGCCTACACAGATGAGCTGCGAACCAGTAGGACTGTGGATCTCCGCTAAGAGTGAAACCCGGACCATGAACCTGAGCGATGCTAAGGCTAAGAGGTTTCGTGGCAGTTGAGTCTAATGCATGACAGGGATCTGTCGCAGATATATTCATCATCATCGCGAGTAGAACTCGAGGAAGCACAAACTGATGGGTTAGTCGATTTTCCACTTGGGCACCGTTTGGCTCTGTGTAACCACCCTCAGAGTTGCCCAGCTTGTGGCCAGCCAAGAAAGCTTTGGAGAGTCTTCAATGGGCAGGAGGGTTACACACAGCCCAAGCCAGAATCTTTATAGAAAGGGAGCATTTAATGGGAAATGATCCTATACTTGAATCTGATTGGTTGAAAAATTCAGGAATCTTTCGCTCCGACTGCCAGAATGACCACTATTCGCACAATACTATCGGTGGCTGCTCATAAAAAGTGGCGTGGAGCATCCTGACTTGGCTCCCCCCATTTATGATGGGCAAGCACTCTTTGGTGTGTGAAGGGCCTTATTAGCTACTTGGCCGACTATTACGCTAGTTTATTTAAAATAAGACTAGCCTACTAGCTCCAAGCATTAACTATGCCTCTTGCAATTCGCCATCTCACTATAGGCTAGTGCCACTTCACTCGGTCCTATTGCCATGTCAATTTTTGGGTGTTTCGAGACTATCGGTGGGTTTCAACCACCCGTTTAAGCGCCCATGGAGGAGGACAAAGAATTGAAGGATGGTCGCTAGTTGTGGTGGTTCACACCAATCAGCTGCTAATTTGTGTCACTAATGTGTGATTGGTATAGTGGTTAGAGGAGATGAAATGGGCCAATCATGTAGTGGTTGGAGGAGTTAGCCATGGAGCAGGTGGCCTCCACAAATCTTTTGTGTCAGTGTATGGGCCCCCATCCCTCCTATTGGGCCAACTAGGACGATAGCCCTTCACAACACTACCTTTTAAAGGATGGCCACCGAGTGGTGTGAACCTAGTTTATGGCTATTTAAAGACCGCCAGAAGCTACGCATCCAAATAAACGGGATGGGTGGGTTGCACACACTCCCCGCCCAAATTCGCATTAAAATTTTGAAGTGCCCATTGGGCGTTCAGTGTGTGATGGGCTAACCGCCAGTCAGGAAGCTTGGCATTGCTGGAGTGACCCTAACATTAACAAAAGGGGGCATTAACGATCCAGGAGGCATGAGATTAGGGATGGGGCAAAGGGTTCATTTAAAAATTATATGGTTCCCAATAGGCATATGATAGTGCTTTACAGCTTAAGTGGTACGGAGTCATGTTTGTAAAATAGAAGATCAAGGATTCGAGTCTTTTATTGAACCTTTGGGGAAGTAATGTGTACCCTTCTCCCATTGATATGTAATGTGAATTTTAAAAGCAAAAATCAAAACCTCTTAGACATAGGTGTAAAAGTTTAGCCTAAGCTTAGAATTGATTAATCTATGCACAAACATAGGATATCAAGAATAAAGGTGAGAGATTAACCACCTAACACCTCGGATTATGGGTTTGATTGAGACACGGTGTTTTATAATGGAATTTACATGGATGAGTCAACTGATGCATTAATGGTAAAACACCTCATCTTATGTAGAAGCTATATATCGAGCCATGAGCCACATGTTTCAGGCATGGGATTAGTGGATGTGTAGGATAAATCGAAGGAGGATTTGCAGGGATGGTTTAAAGAACGCTTCACGTGCTGTGAGAATGATGTGTTCAAAATGGTGGGCTTTGGGTCTAATGGTGCCTAAGCCCTAGTTGGAAATGAGAAATGCCTTGCTACAAGAAGTAAAGTCCTTTTTTTACTTCTATTCATTGTGTTGCACATTGAACATACTTATGTGATGCATTGAAGCAAAGTGAATTTTCTTGGAAGATTGACTCAACTTTAAATGATGTTGGAATGCTCTTGAATAAGAGCACAAGAAGAATGATTAAGGAGGAGTTAAAAATATTAAAAACATTCACAAAGTTCGATGGTTAACCGAAGTTATGTTTTTCAAAATGATATTGTAGATGTAACAATTGTTTGGTAAAAAGACAACAATAGAAATGGAGTTCATGGTAGACAAAGGTGTAGACATGATGACATGGTAGAAAGGGTTTTCCTTTTAATTTTAAATATTGCTCAAAATTTGGATACCTTGCAGCCTTCAAGACAATAAGTAGTGAAAGTAGATTTCTTTCATACGAAGGTGTGCTATAGGATTTGATTTATTGGTTGTTATAGAATTCCAGAAAGAATATTGTTCTCTAATATTGGAGGCACTAAGAGAGACATTTGCTTATAACACTATTTTGAGTAGCTTTAAAATACTATGCTCATTATCTTTTCCATCTCACCAACACTAGAAGTACTATGGAGGTGAAGATGTAGATGCTTTCGTTAATTTATGTGGATCTCCATAAATAGTCAATGGAGAACTTTGTGGAAGGCAGATCTTTGAGAAGAGATTTTAGATATTCAAAGTGCAACGGTCATTGCACTAGAAAAGTTGATCATTCAAAGATACGTGGACTCATCCTCATGTCTTTTCCATCTCACCAACACTAAAAGTACTATGGAGGTGAAGATGTAGATGCTTTCATTAATTTATGGAGATCCAAATAAACAGTCAATGGAGAACTTTGTGGAAGGCAAATCTTTGAGAAGAGAATTTTAGATATTCAAAGTGCAGCGGTCTCTGCACTAGAAAAGTTTATCATTCAAAGATACATGGACTCATGTGAGCATTAATGATGTGCTTCATGGAGCCTATCCTATGCTGATAACTTTGAGTTAGGTTGCATTATATAATGTTTGAGTACACCTATGTCCGAGAGGGGCTTTTACATGCAAAACATAATCATACTCGCCATGGAAATAAGTTTGAGACAAAAACTTAGAGGCATTAATGCATGTATCCATTGAGGATCCACTTGTGTAAGAATTCAATTTTTCGGAGGTAATCTTGAGACATGGAATGATACCTCAAAGATTACTAGGCATATATTATGGTACCTTGTAGAACAAAAGTCCCTCTTAGTAAGTATATTTAATTTTGCAAGTGTAACTGTTTTCCCCTAATTTTGTAGTATGCGATGTGCATCTTCAATGTAGTAATTGTTTTTTTCGTGACCTGTTTTCAGGTTTTCTTCAAGTTTTAGCCTTGTATTAAAGCATTCTTGGAGTTTTGTTAAGGGAGTTTTGTAAGACAAATCCCATCAAGTGTTTGAATCAAACTACCAGAAGGTTTTTTAAGTTAATTCGGATTTGTGGCTATCTTTAAAATATATTCTATATGACAACTTAGGGATTCCAATGCAAGCTATTTGTCATCATATGCTTTGATGGGGCTCTTAATGACACATACCTTTATGCATTTTCTCTTCCTATTATCCACATATAATTAATTGCAAGGAATTTTTGTTTTTTGACTCTCTGCCTAGTGTTAAGGGCAACTATTAATCATTGAATGTTTTGACCTTGCATGTTCAAATCTTTTCAAGGTGTAGTTTTGCAACCAAAGGTTCTTAAACTTCTTATTTCTTGTCAATCTATGAATTAAGTTATGAACTTGAAGTCTTCAACATGTAAGGCTTTTGTATTTGCTATTGAAATCATTTTTTGTGAACAATATTCCTTAGCCAACAAGCCAACGCCCACTACAGTCTTCTTACATGCCTTTCATGAAATGGAAATGAAATTAAGCAAAAACCCAACACGTTCACTGTGTAAAAAACCCATATAGCACATGCATGTGATCATGTGATATATATAAACCCCTAAAGTATGTATTCTTTCTATAGCTCCACAAGAAAATAAAACCCCTTCTATTGAATGCAGGTGCCTATCTTGTTGTATGTGGAGCTTGATCCTTTTTCAGAGATTTCTTTTTTGTCGTGTTTTGGATCTAGGCTTGTTTATACCCATTCCATGAAAGGGGCGGGCAACCGCCCCCTAGTACTGTCGTCGAGGGGTTCCAAGGGGGGTCCTAACAACTAGTATCAAAGCCTTTGTTTGAGCAATGTCCATTGACTTGTTAGGAAGGAGGCTGCTGGCTCAAGTGGGAGTAATGACGAAAAAAGGCAAGTTAAATTTTGAGAAGTTCAATGGCAAAAACTACCAGCATTGGAAGATGCAGATGAGGATTATCTATACTGGAAGGACCTTTTCTTGTCATTAGGTGGGATCACAAAGAAGCTTGTGAGTATGTCAACCAAAGACTGGGAGTTTCTTGATAGAAAGGCACTAGGAACAATACGACTATGTTTGGAAGCATAAGTGGCTTTCAACATTCTTGAACAAAAGACAACAAAGGACTTTGATGCACATTATCCTTGTACAGAAATGTTTGAACCCTTAAAACATAATGCATGAGCAGTCATACCTCTCAAATATCTGAGAATCCACTTTACGGCCATCCAATATTCTTTACCTAGATTATTGATAAATCTACTCACAACTCCCACTGTATTGTAATATCTGGCCTTGTGCATACCATTGCATACATCAAGCTACCAATTGCTTATGCATATGGAAAACCATTGACATATAGTTAATCTCCTCATGTGTCTTGGGACACATAGCCTTGCATAATTTGAAATGATTGGACAAAGGTGTAAAAATAGGTTTTGCATTTTACATTTCAAACCTTTCCAATACCTTTTTAATGTACTCACTCTCAGACAATGTCAACTTGCGGTTTTTACTATCTCTTGTTATTCTCATGCCAAGGATTTGCTTTGTAGCACCCTAATCCTTCATTGCAAAAGTAATTTCCAACTTCCTCTTGAGCACATTTATATCCTACATGTTAGAGCCTGCAATAAGCATGTCATTAACATACAATAGCCAGATCATGTATTTGTGTCATTGTCTAGTTTCTGAGAATAAACACAATCGTCTGAATGACATCTACTTAACCTTGTTCTGCCATAAACTTGTCAAACTTCAAATACCACTGGCTTGAAGCTTGCTTTAAACCACAGAGACTTTTCTTCAACCTACATACCAATTCCTCCTTTCCTTTGACCTCATATCCCTATGGCTGCTGCTGCATATAAATCTCTTCCTCTACATCTTATTGTTCAAGATGTAAGTCTTCTACAGCCACAAATAGTTCTGATTGAAGTCATTTTAATAATATGAGAGAATATTTCATCAAAGTCTATACCTTTCTTCTGTGCAAAACCCCTTTACAACAAGCCTTGCCTTTTTCCTCCATCTTCTTCCTTCACATGCAAACCCATTTATTTTGCAATGCTATTTTTCCCACAGGCAAGCGACCAAATCCTAGGTTTGGTAAAGAGTCCATTGTTCTTCCATGCCTGACTCCCACTCCTTTCTAGATCCTACTTGCATTGCTTCTTCATACGTTTCTAGTTCACCAGAATCAGTCAACAAAACATAATTGAAAGAAGGAGAAAATTGCTCAGGTGGTCTACTTACCCTCATAGACTTTCTAAGTGCATCTAGAGAAATTTGAGGTTCTTGCTACTGCTGCTGCTAGTCATTCTTATTTTTTGCAACCTTTGGAAATTCATCTCCTGTGATTTCATCAAGAATTGTGCATTCTTTGTCTACATTTTCTTTCTTTCTTTTCTGCAAGTGCTCTTTATACATCATATTCTCATTGAATACAACATCCTTGCTTCTAATGATTTTGTTACTTTCATAATCCCATAGATGATAACTAAACTCACTATCTCCATATCCAATAAAGATGCACTTCTTGGATTTTACCTCAAGCTTTGTTCTCAATTCCTTATCAACATGGATAAATGCTTCACAACCAAAAACCTTCAAAAAAGATTTACCTGTCCATGCTTCTTTTGGAATGCCACCATCTAAGGAACCTGAAGGCGATTTGTTTATCAAGTAAACAGCTATATTCACAACTTCATCCCAAAGCTGTAAGGGCAGCCTTGCATGCTCCTTACATGCTCCATTGGTTGTTATGTTCATCCTCTCTAACACAAGATTTGTTTGTGGCATTCTTGGAGTTGTCTTCTCTCTACAAATTCCATTGTATGAACAATAATTATCAAACTCTGTACTACATTATTCACCTCCAATCTCCCTCCATAATCACATCTAAGAGCCTTCAAATTCTTTCCTTGCCTCATTCTTAGCCAAAGCTTTCCATTTCTTAAAAGATTCACACACACACACACACACACACACATACACGAGCCCTTAAGCCATGATAAATCAGGGACATATGCAAAGGAGAGTAAAAAATATGGACCCAAGTTGCTTATGAGCACAAATGTATCCCCTGATTGGATAGCATGATTGTAGTCCACTAACCTCTCGCATGGGCCTCCTTTTTTGCTCTAAAATATGGAATACTGGGAGAAATAGGACACATATTTTATCCCTCCATTTGTACAAGGATAGCTCTAATATATTGCCTTGGACATCCTCACTTGAGTCATGATAGCACTAAGCTTAAGCCCACCTATTTATCATAGGACCTATAAATAGGGGGCAATACTAGGATAAGTTTGACTAAGTGATATACCAAGCACTAGGGCACATGAAAGGAAGTCCACCTTCATGATAATACATGCTAAAGATACCTAGATGACAATTGGGGATTAATAGGCCGATATATATGGATATATGTATATTTTACATTAACTATAGGCTTGTATATGTGAAATACTTAATTCACCAATAAAACCATGTTCTTTGTATAGAAAGAAAGGCCTCCATATGTGAATGACCCTTTGTTTAAACCCCAATTGCACCATGGGAAAAGAGTAGTTGAATACTCATCCACACTTAGCACAAGCATATGATTCAATAAAGAAATAATAGAGCAGAGGACAAAGCATTAGCCTTATAAGAGATTTGAGATATTGCTTAGAAGTGGTTGTATTATGATAAATTAGGAATATTGGAAGGGAGGAAAATTAGGGATGCTATAGCAGCATTGCATTGGATACCCAATACCCACCCAAGGATTAGAGTACCTTGTTTTACATGGTGGTCCATTGTAGAAACATAGTGAGACACAAAGGGTATTTGATAGGTCGATGGGGAGGACTTCAATGGGCATCGTAATGGGCAACCATAGACCTAGATTGACCATGAGGAACAAATGAGTAGTTGGCCTAATTGGTTAACTGTATACTATCAACGTGGCCCAAAAATTCCAAAGCACCATTAAAGGTCACAACTATCCACCTCCCCTATGACCAAGAAAGAAGCACAAATTGGCATCACATCCCTAGAGCAAGCACCACATAGGCATGTTTTCCAAGATAGACTTCACAATTTGGGCCTTTCCCTCCTTAGTAGCACACAAATTAAGTCTCATAAGACATGAACCTAACTCTAATTCCCCAAGGATAACTCTGATTCCCCAAGGATGGCTTGATTTAGTCAAGGGGGATAAAGATCATTGCAGAACACTTTATGTAGATTACTAGCCAGTCTCCACATACCCACAAAGTGCTACTAGTTGTTTCCCTTCTTAGAAGTGTGCCAAGCAACTATGGATACCCCAACAATGGACAGATATCGCCTAGGGAGAGAGAGAAGGATGCTGGCTACTTGGCCCCTCAATTGCACTAAGGCAATATGCCCCAAACTAGAGTTAATCATTGTCGTCTGGCAATATTGCCTATGTTGAAGTACAAAGTTATACAAAGACTACTAACCCTTGGATGATGATTTGCGGATTGGTTGTAATGTAGAAAACTTGTCTTCAGGTCTATATACAGGCCTAGCATAGTTTCGATGTGGGCCATTAGAGCCAAACTTGAGTAGCTAATGATTGATATTATCCCTCAAACAAGTGATAACTAGAAGTACCATTACATCTTTGATGGGATCTGACTCATAGGAATTAGTAAGGGCCATGATATTATGTGCACATTACAATGGTTTGAGTAATAAAACAGGAAACTGGTCTTGATTATACCTATGGATTCTTTCTCTTGGAATATTAACAATTTGTCAGTAATGTAAGAATTTAAGAAAGAAGAAAAGAAGTTGTTTTATACACCATTATCATATGTTGACTTGTTACCCCAGTTGGCTATTAGGCCAAAATAATAGGATCTTCTGTTTATGGAAGTTTTGAATATGTTCACCAACTGTGGTTTAATCTATGCCCTATTTCTCCCAATACTAATAGTGGGAAATAGGTGCTCGATGAAATGTTAGGGATAATGATGAACTGTGGAGACACTCTATGAATATTGAATAAACATTTGTTGGGGAAATAAAAAAGAAAAGAAGAAATAAGAATGATGGATAGAAATACCAAGTTATGGAAGTTTGCATGTATGCTGCTTTACTAATGTTATCCATCAATGATAGGTTTGTGTAGATTGTGGTAGGATGACATGGATAACAACTATACACCAATGTTGAAGCCTACCTTTCTACCAAGGACTTACATTTTGTTGTTTGTGGTGGATGGTGGCAAACTAGGGCCAATTAAGACCAATCCTAATCTTGGATGGAATGGGCCCTATGAACTCACCGAGGTCTTCAATACATCGAGGTCTTCAATAATGATATAGTACAACTAGTAAATATACAAGACTAGGTGATACCCAAACTCTTCAACAAAAGCTAAGTGAAACCATATTGAGCATTAACTTGCTTGGTCACAGTGTGCAAATTGGCAATGCATGATAAACTATGATCTAGTAAAGAATCTCTTAATTGAAACTTGACTAGGATTTATCATTGGATGAACATGAAGATCACTTCAAAGGATGCATCACATGCAATAGTTAATCTGACAATGCACCCCTTCCAATGACTTGTTGATGATGTAGGCCAAAATGGCACTTCAAATTCCTTTTCTTGATGTCCCTTTACTATGTTTTCTATTCAAGTAAGACCTTCATGCCCTTATTCTCTTCCACGTCCCCCCCCATAGTCATTTCCTTCTCCTACATTGTCATTGGCACTGTCACTCTCATAGTAGAACACCTCCTAGAGACTTATGCAATAGAAGGTCACAACCTCATCTCATTAAGAACCACCACAGTCATCTAAACAAGAGCTTTCTTGGGAATTTCTTCATGGTGCCTCCTATGCCTTTAAGTGGTCCCAAGGCCACACGCGTTCTAGGCAATGCCCACTTTGATCACTTCGAAAAGCTTGTTACCTTTGTAGGGGTACTTGATCAACAAGGCTACAAATGTGGAGATGCACCCTTCTTGAGATTCTTGTCAAATTACATAGGTCTGAAGAAAAGCACACGTAATATCCCACGTGCCTACATTGCAAAGGCCCTGTCTGCCTATGAAGACAAAGTCCCAATTAGCTGGCTTGACATTTTTCAAAAGAATTTCAAATCATATCTCCATGCAGTTTGATGGAAGGGCCAGGAATATTGCAAATGTAGCCCATATCTTTGCAGGAGTAGGCCACTACAGAGGGACTAAAAGAAAATGCATTTTTGCATCAGTAGATAGCCAATGAGGTACCAACCAAGCAACCGCCCACCAATTCATCAAAGAAGCAGGTAGCAACAAAAACCTCGACGGAGGAACCCAATAAGGAGGAAAAGGTGACAAAGTCCTTGGTGGCCCAGCATACAAATAAGAAAGACCCAAATGGTGAAAGGGCACCGAACGGCATATCAAAGAGGATGAGCGAAGTGTTATGAGGAACAACCCTTTCCATAAACTAAAGACAAGAAGGTATGCACTGGACACTTGGGTGACCCAATAGTAGAAAAAGATACAAGTGAATTACCAAGAATTATAGCCATACCGAACCCAAAGGTTAAGGAAATAATTAGTGAACTACTCGGTCTGAGTGTTCCACGACAAGTTCCACAGAGTGTGACAAAGCAAGCTCTTGTGCCACATCTAATCGACGTGATCAAAAAAGCTACAATCAAACACATCTAATCGACGTGATCAAAAAAGCTACAATCAAACACTCTATGGGCTAGATGAAGTACGTGCCAAGAACACAACCAAGAAGTCCAAGGACTCATTAGTCTAGTACTTGGACCCACCATGAGAAGTTCTTTCGTTGGCACCTCTTGGACATGTGCTACCAAGTGAGGATGTTGATCCCTTATTCCATTTTGACAACCATGTGCCCTTGGATCCAATTGGTTAGAGCTCTGAGATAAAGATAGAATCTGCTTACGCAGTGTAGCACTTAGTTATGCATTGGATTCCTTCCTAAACCTTCATTCACAAGAGGCATGAGCAAAACAAACTTATCAAGTGGGTCAATGCATTCTATGATGAGAGGTGGTATACCTAGAGGGAGAGCACAAGCAGATGAAGGCCAAGCTTGATAGCCTATGGGAAGCCCATACCCAACTGCAAGCTAAGAATGAGGCTTTGATAAATCAATTTCAAGAAACTCTAGAAATGCTGAGAACCATCGAACTTATAGTAGATTCATAGTAATGGTGATGATCCAATAGGAAGAAAGGCCAAGCTTGATAGCCTGTGGGAAGCCCATACCGAACTACAAGCTGAGCATGAGGCTTTGGCAAAGTAATATTAGGAGGTAGTTGATAGAGCAATTGAAAAAAAGTGAGTGAGCCCAAAAATGCGAGGTGATAATTTGTTAAGTGGTAGGAAAATAAAGCAAGCAAAGAAAGAATCTAAGCGTCCCATAAAATAATTGCTTGAAGTAGGAATTATTTAAAAGGGGGGATTATGTGTCAGATTTTTTGAAATTGGGTAGTCCAAAGTTAAGGACTATTTTAGTGTGACCCCATTTGGGTTTGGCAATTACCGCGAGGGGTCACTCATAAACATGTGACATAGCACTTTAGTGCACTGAGGGGTATTTTTTTAATGGGGGGACTTACATGCCATTTATGTGCATGAGAGGATTTATAAAATAGCAACTTAATGTAATTTATATATGTAGATTTATGGAGTGTCACAATTTTAAGATTGAAAATGTAAACACATACATGGGTTTAAACAATTACAAAGAAAATGTGAAAATGTAGGAATAGGGGTAATTTCAAACACATGCTTGCTTGCACATCATTTATGGGTTAATGAAGAGTAAAGCCCTGAGTGCAATTAAAAGGTAGTGGATGTTAAAATTTGGCTATTTTGGGCCAAAATAGATAGTCTCTTTTCCTCCCTATTATGGGATACTTTCCTTTAAATTTAGAGCGACAAATTGGCAAAAAATTCACAAAATTCATATTCAAATGCACATAATTTTTCTAGATGATGCAAAAAGGCATGATATTCATCTAAATCATGCCTTGTCATTTGATTTGAGGTGTAACATCATGCCATTTGTATTTGACAATCAAAAGATGTAAGGATATTAAAAACTTATCTTTTGGGCAAAAAAAAACCAACTTTTGACAACTTGCAAAGATACAAGGATGTGAAAATGTCATCATTTGTGCCAAAACAGGAAGCGCATTAGCGCGTTGAGGATGTGAAAATGTCATTTTTTGGGCCAAAACAGGGAACGCATTAACGTGCTCCCTGTTTTGGCCCAAAAGATGACATTTTCACATCCTTGTATCTTTTGATTTACAATTCCAAAAGGGGTCATGTTACATATCAAATCAAATGGCAAGGCATGATTTAGATGATTATCATGCCTTCTTGCATCATCTAGAAAAATTTCATGTGCCAAAATATGGATTTGTGGTCAATTTATTGCATTGGTTGGATTAGTGGATGTAAGAGTGAATCATTTAGGAGGGATGTGTTTGTAACAAAGAAACATGGGTTTTGTTCCAAGAGTAAATAGAGTTTAAAAAGCTAACTATTTACATATGCATGGAATCTAGACTAATCCATTCACAAAGTCCTTGGAAACACCCCACTTGTGTGGAAGGTTGCATTGATGATCTTAATTACTATGGTGGAAAGAGAAAACTTGATTGCAGTAGGGTCTATCTTTGATGCTAACGATGATGTAGCAATGAAACATACCAACTCTCTTATGGGTGATGTGAAATTAGTGTTAGTAACTCTATAGCTATATGCATATTTAACCTTCTAGCATTAAGGAAACATATAGAATTTTGAATAAATTATATTTTTTGTTACTCAAATAGGGGATTTATAAATCTATTATTGTTTTGTATTGCTCGCTTTTTTTGGCTCACTCATTTTTTGTCGCTTGCTTTTTGGTAATCGTCTAGTATTAGGAAACCCTAGAATTAATAAGAACTACCCAACTTATGATAAATTCACCAACGACATTGATTATCTAATAGGAACAATCCCTTGTCACCCCCACTTTCAAGGTTTTCCAAGTGTAAGAGGAGAATGCCTCCCTCCTGGAGCAAAGTACATACATTGGGTTAGATCTAGGCCCTTGGTGCAACAGCTCAATATGCCAAGGAGCACCCAAGCAAACTTGCTCGGTGCCAAGATGACAACCAAAAAGGTGCATCCAACCAAGGTGGCCCACTCACAATCTTGTAGCCCCTCCTCAAGCCACAAACACCACTTCTATAGTGAGGACAAGTGGCTCGGATATCAAAGCCATAGGACAGATCACCCCAACAATCTAGGCTACTAGAAAGGTCTCGAAGGAGAGAACTACAACACAAGCTTTACTATTTCTCAATCCCGAGCCTCTTTTTCTACCCTTTATTGATGTAGAGACTTTTTTCTTGAGATGCTTGATGGACACAAGCACACCAACTTCTCCTCTCCATCTGCAAAGGTAGTCATCCAAACATCCCCAAAGCATTCATTTTTAGTAGATCCCCTAGTTGTTGCTCACAATTTTTTCTTGTTTTGCCTTTGCGAGGTCCTAGTGGCATGTTTTAGTCTAGCCAATTCAGTTTTCCATTATCCTATAGAGCCCTAGAAGTACCTTTAGCAAAGGCTACTTGCTTTGGTTCACCATTTTTGGATTCTTCATGGCCCTTATATTAGTGGGACTAGTTGTGACATGCCACACAAAATATCAATGTATGATTGGGTCTGTGCCTTGACTTTGACTTGGTAGTGAAGGAGAAAGCTGAGAAGTAGAGGGAGAACTTCCGAACCAAGCACCAAGCTATAATGCAAAAACTCAAGGATGTACCTTAGCCAATTGTGGCCAATGTGCATATGTGCTATACATTGCAATTACATTTGATCGAGCAGTGGATGAACCCCCTCTCCACTCACATGCTACAAACCTCTCTAACATCATCCGTCCTAATGCTAGTTGTGTGGCACAATAGTGGGTGGAGGATTGGAGTCAACACCTAGAGTGAGAGCCTGTCAACATCAATGTGCTCCATCCTTGGCCATGAGTGCCAACACTATTACACCCAGATCCCATGGCATAACAATTTTTCCCAACCTATTAGAAGCCCCTCATTCCTCCACTACTCCAACCCTTCAGCAACCTCCCTTATCCTTAGCACGGGTAAAACCAAGCTAAATCCAAATAGCTAGATGGGGCAACCCCAAGCTACTAGGAAAGGCCTACACAAGCTATGCTAGGAAAGCAATTAGTAGCAGCTATTCTACATATTCCACGTATTCCTAGGACTTGACTCAAAAGGTGGTGCATTGCAACTGCCTAATTCTAAATTTTAGGAATGTAGGTGTGGAGTTCCAATTAGAATGGCTCTTTCTAGTACTCTAGCTCTATTTTTGTCTTGTTAACTTTAATCTAGGTGAGAAGGAATTGGGTCTTGTTGTTCTTAATGAGTGTGGTGCCTCAAACTGAGGCCAGAAGAGTGTTTGAGCATTGGGTCTGTAGCTACGACTATTCATATTACAATTGCTTTTGTTTTACATATTTGGCTTCCACTTTTAATGCTTGTATTTCTTTTCCCATGCTTATTCACTCATCTTCATACCATTTTGCCTATGCACCACAAACCCCCATGATAGAAGTGTGACATCCAACTCTGCATCCTTAGCTCCAAGTACCAAGCACTAGGTTCAATGGTCAGCCGAGGGCTGAGGGAAAAAGGCTATCCACATTCAAAAAAGAAAATGTGATCTTGCATGATGTTGACAATGAGGAAGAAGAGTTGGTTGTTAAAAAAGACACAATGAAGATAGAAGCAGAAGGTGAGCTAATTGTCAGCAAAGACATAGTGAAGATAGAAAAAGAGGAGTTGAAAAAGCTTCTCAAAGAGATGGGAATAAGAGGAGCTCCAAAAAAAGAGAGGAAAAGTTTGGAACACAAAGTGTAAAGTGGATGGGCATACTAGCAACAATGAATTTTTGTTAGGATGATACTATAACCAATAATTCAAGCTACATGATAAAGAAAACTAAGTGGACTGTAGAGGTCTGCTAGGTTGAAAAGGAGGGTGGAAGGGTAGAAGGTGTTGAAATCTCTTTATAATGTAAAAAGAGATGGAAGAGTTGTGGGTTGGCTAAGAATGTGAGGATAATCCAATGAGGTGTGAGAGTGGATTGGAGGATAAGGACCCCAACTCAAATTGAAGAGTGTGGTGTGAAATGAAATCCAAACATTGTAGTTAGATAAGTTAGCTCTCTCCCTCTTCCATGTCTTGAGGCTTCTCTCCCTTAGGGATCTTCCACCATTGACCTTTTCAATTCTACTTTCATGACAATGGTATTAGAGCCACGTTATGCCTCTTTCTCCCTTGCCTTTGATTGATTCTACGATCGAGTGCCCCTTCTAAAGCCTTTGCTTTTTGTCCAAATCTATAATTTAAGACCTTAGGAGGCTTCTTTTATCGAAGATGGATGGATTGAAAGATTTGATTATCCATTGGAATGAAAGTTTTTAGAGGTACTTGTGTTGTTTGTTGACATTGTTTCACTATTGTTCATCGCTCCTCTTTCACACGAGCAACCATTGAAGCTATTAGGGTTTTGGATAGTAGTACATCATTTTAGTCAAGCGATTTAATATTTACTTGTTGCTGAAGGATTTGTGAAGACACTTGTTACCCAGAAGCTCTTTTTCTAATGGGTTGTGTGCAGTTCTCAAAAGAGGGAGTTCTGCTCTCTTTGAGTTTACCAAGAACATTCTAAGAAAATGTTATATTGGATGATTCATCATCAACAAAGAGTATTACACATTTGATGGAGCTGCTCAATTTTTTAAGGAAGGCATCTTTGCAATACTAAAGCTTATTTCAAGTGATGCAGTTGTCATACACTATCATCCGTTGCACTGAAGGCGTTTCAAAACATGCACTAGTCTTTCTAGGTTTTGCTTCTTGCACTTGCATATTTTATGAAGCATATGTTGTATGAACCCTATTGTCACAATTTTTACGAGCTTCTTTTAAAGGACATTCTTTGCTTTTTTCTCAAAAGCTACTGAGAAATTCTTTGTTTTCTAGGATATTTCTTTACATGCTATCATGTTGCATGTATACTAGAAGGTAGGCCAACATTGTTGTGGCAAAGATTGTCTTGGAGTTACCATTTATGAGTTTTCTCAAAAACATTTGTAAACGGTCTCTCTATTACTATACACTTTTTGAAGAAGTGACAAAATCATTTGGTGGTGTATGTTCTTCTCTTTCATGGTCATTTTCCACCAATAGTAGTGCCTACCACAATTCTCATTGTATAGACCTTACTGTTGTTGATGTTCTCAAGAGCATTATTTTTGCTCCTTGTGATTTGGTAGAAGAAGGTTTTGGAAGGTTTCCAAGGGATTTTTTTGATTTTAATGAAGGTGTTTGTAGAAGGTCTGGTTGTAGTTTTTAAGCTACAATTCTGTCAAGATTTCATTGGCCCTTACCTCATGGGAGATCTCTCTATTGATGTCTGTTCGTCTTAGTAGAGAAATATTTATTGGGATCTTTGTTGTAGCTCCCTACATTGTTTTGATGATAATATTTAGGGGGAGGCACTCTATTTTAGTCATGACTCCACGAACCATTTTTTCCAGTTGTTTTGTCCTCTAATTATAAGAGGAATATACATGTAGCAAGAGGGGATGTTGAACCTCTTATGTATTTTGAACCCTTCACAAGAGAATGTGCATGGAATTCTCTAGTGGGAAGAGAAGAATGCAAGTTTTTTACTTTGGCCTTGTGAACACATGTGCTCTACACATGAAATCTTGTAGTCATTAAAGGTGATTACGCAATGCTCATCATGGTGTGCCACATGTTTCCATTGCAAGGGATGTAAACAAGACATGTAAGGGTGTATGGGTTTGGTTAAGCATGTGAGGATAAGAAAATTGTGAGTGAGTGGATTAGGGGATAAGGACCCAATTCAAATTTGCATATAAGTATACACACAATTGTAGTGTATGGTGTGGAATGAGATCCAAAAAATTGAAGTGTGTGGTGTGGAATGAAATCCATACAATTGATGCTGTATAAGTTAGCTCTCTCCCTCTTGCACATCTTGAGGTTTTGCTCCCTTAGTGAGCTTCCACCACTTAAGATCTTTGATCCTCCCTTTGTAACAGAATGACCTGTCATATAAACTGACCCAAGAATGCCAATACTACATGCTTCTTCTGAAAATTGACTATAGAGTATGGGAAAAGTATCTAGATATGTTGCAAAGAGCTTGTTATCTTACCTACAAGTATTCTTGGATTCAAAAAAATGTGGAAAACATATTCCATGCTACATTGGATGTTTTGATCATGTTCAATTGTCCAAATGTGACATCTTGAAGATTCTACTTGATCAAGTGGTAAGCATATTTTTTTTTCTTATCCCATTTTTCCTACACTAATACAATGATAGGATTTGCTATTGGATTGCTAGATGGTTTAGGAGTAGACCCATCTCCCATTCATCTTGTAAAATAAGTATGGCCTCCATTTGATGCTTCCAAGTACTACAATTGGAGTTGTTTATCTTAGTCCCCGAGGGGGCACTATGTAAAAGCCTCATATAGCATGTGCAGTCAAGGGGTATTGAAAAACCCCCTATCTATGGATTTTATAAGCCTGTATACACCCCTTCTGCAAATTTTGAGATGATTAAAGTATCCCTTATGCATGAACATTTTCACTTTCTGAATTGAAAAACCCCTTATGTATGTATATTTTTTGTAACTCCATAAACATATAAAACCATTTCGTTCATCTCATGCACTATCTTACATATTTCTTAGTGACATATTTCTTAGCCTAGAAGGAATACAAGGCAAAGGATGTTCAGAATAGCCTAGAAGGTTTTACAAGGCTAAAAATGTGCATAATATGCCAAAAAATAGCAAATAAGGAGACAAGGGGGGTGAATAAGTAACAATCTTAGGTTTGGTCATATGATGATTGAAGAAATAGAATGGGACACGAGTTGCACATGGCTACATCACCTATTTACAGTGATATGATGGACTTGGAGGATTTGCATTTGGGTCTCACCAACTTTGCTCCAAAGGGGGGTTTGAAAGGTATTAAAAATTCATGTGTGGGTGAAAGGGTGGTTTGAGTATGAGATGAGAGTGTGTGAGGTGTGTCCAAGAGATTGGTTGAGTGACATAGGATGTGATTTGACTTAAGTTATGATGCATGGAGTATGTTTAATTGAGTCATAAGATAATGTTTGCTACCTCTAAAAGCATGTCCCTAAATCATTTGCGTTTTGCAAAATCTCTATCCCTTATTGAATACTCTTCAACCTTCATTCCCATTGTGCACACAACATGATGATACTAGACCACCTTACATTTTATGAGTATTGGGAAGTCATTCACATCGTAAGAGAAACAAAAGTGCATGAAAACTAATGACATGATGCAAGTATCATTGTGCTACTACATATACCCAAGCACACGACTTGTGGTCTTCACCCACTACCATCCTGCTTACCATTTGGAGGACTTGTTCTTCAATGAGTTGTGAAAAGTATCCCTTTAGAAATGAGCATGAACTAGTATCAACATCCACTCCAAGCAGATTGTACTTCCTTAAATGCCACATGTAAGGGATCATTGAAAGAGAGTAAGACATAAAGGTACTCGTGCCAAATGTGACCCCAGAGCTGTGCAAGACTTTTGAAAATAATACCTTACATCCATTTCACTCCAAAAAGGTAACTCCTTTTGGTGATAGACACTAGCTCCCATTGATATGCAAGCATAGAGTTGCTTCTAAAGACTATTATTGCAAATGCCACCCGAATAACTGACCATTCTAGGGAATGGGTAATTCCACTACATGAAACCCTTGATCCAACAACTAGAAGATCTTAGCAAGGATGTCATCTTCGATGAATAGGTACCATCCTCAGTGGTTGATGAGTCTCCTATTCTTGGCAAGCTGGTTAATGAAGTTGACAGTGTCATCTTCGTGTGTATGAGCCAGTGTAGGTACTGAAATATGATTCAAAAAGTGAACCAGATGATGAGGTTCCCCCTTAGGAGGTAGGGGAGGGTTTAGGTTCTCAAAAGGTACTCAAGTGGCTGATTAAGACCCTTCAAGACTCTGGAGTGACTGATATTCCTTCTTCATGGGTCAAGGAAGAGGAAGGTCCATGCAGGTCATAGTGTGGCAAGGAGAAAGTTTTGGAGGCCACCCCTCCCTAGGTAAACTATTCTTTGATGTCTTAAATCATGAGAGACAAAGAACCATCTTCTATGATCTCAAGAGCAATGGAAGAGAGCTATGGAACTAGAGAGGTAGAAAAGAATGGGACCTAGAAGCTGGTTCCAAGACCCTCATGGGACGGTCTATCATTGGTGTCAAGTGGTCTATAAGACCAAGTATACTTCAGATGAAGCTATGAATAAGCATCATACTTGCGGCCAAAGTGTATGCACAGTGCGACCATGTATTGACTATGAGGACACCTTTGACCCAACTACCCGGATATCTACTCTTAGGACAGTGGTAGTTGCTACTCATCAGCAATGGCCAATCTATCTGATGGATGTAAAGTCAGCTTTCACCATTAGCACGAGGAGATCTATGTGGTACAACCCCTAGGATTTGCCAAATCAATGGGAATGCTACAAGTTGAAGAAGGCTTTGTATGGTATCAAGTAGGCCCCACGTGCATGGAAATAGAAGATTGACACATTTTTTCTTCGGAAGGGTTTGCAGAGGTCTTGAATAGATCCGAACTTCTATGTCCTCTGCGAGGATGGCTTGGTTAACTTCATCATCCTATACGTCTCGATGACCTCTTTATAACAAGCAGTCATGTGGCACATGCTATTGAGACCAAGACTTCTTTCTCATAGGAATTCGAGATGATGGGATTTGGGGCTACTCCTAGGCTTTGAGATTTGGTAGTGTAAAGAAGGCTTCTTCGTTTCTCAGTAGTAGTATGTGCAAGAGTTAATAGAAGCTTTCAAAATGGAGGAGTGTAAGCCCATTTCTTCCTCTATGGATCCCAACATAAAGCTATTCAAGTATGATCCCGTTTGTACCACAAGATGATTGGATCCTTCTCAAGGCCAGATTGGATCTCAGCTTCCATGGGGTTGTTGAGATCCTTTATGCAGATGCCTTTGTAGACAAATTGGGATGCAGGGATGAGAATCCTCAGGTACCTACAGGGTACACATGATTGAGGGCTGTTCTATCGGGTAGGTAGAGGGCCCCATTCTAGGATCTAGTTACAAGGGTGGAGTGATTCCGATTGTTGAAGTGATAAAGACACCTAGTGATTGACTACATGATATTGTTTCATGCTTGGGATAGTAGCAATTACATGGAGAATTAAACGGCAACCCACTATGGCCTTATCTTCTATAGAGACTAATCACTAGGCTACTAGTTCAGCTATGTATGAGATAGTATGGCTTCACAGATTTCTTGGCAAGATACTATTCCTACAAAAGTCCTTGACCACCATCAAATGTGATAGTCAAAGTTGTATAGCGATTGCCTACAATTCACTGTTTCATGCTTGGACAAACCACATCATGTTCAGGAGAAAATGCTGGATGAATTGATCTTGCTCATCTTCTATAAGATGGAGGACAATAAGAATGGATCTATTTACCAAGCCACTTCCACAACAACAGCTGCTTGGTGCTCATTCTAGCTCCTTGGGGCTGATTCAACATCCACAAGCTGAGAGGAGGTGTTAGAGTTAGTATATCCTGATGTATCATATGAGAGAGGGATTCTTTTTGGGCGTGCCCACCCTATGTGTGAGGATAAAGTAGCAAGGGGATGGACACGTACCTGGGCCACAACTTCTACTAGGATATCATGGTGGATCCACCCCCTTCTAGGGGATGCTAGTGGTTGTGCCAGGGTATAGTAGAGATTTGAGACTAGTACAACGGGTTTCAAGGAAAGTACGGCTCAGCTCAGGAGTCCTATATGCCTTCGTTTGTACACATGGAGACTACTACCTTGTAGCCATCTTTTTAGCCATAGGTTGGGGGGCCAAACAAGCCACCCACCTAGTCGAGTGAGTAGGCCCAACCTATGGGTTGGGTCAAATTGATTATTGGGTGAAACTAGCCCAACAATCGACCTGGGTCATCCTACATAAGCAGGTCGACTGTATAGGTGTTAGGGCTATATATAGCCCCCCCCCCCGCCCCCTCTCTTTTCACATATCGTTCTAGAGGTTTTGGCCTAGCAATAAAAGTGTTTTCTCGTGAGTCTTGGTGCAGCATTTCTTCTTTTCCTTTGCATTCTTTTCTTCTTGTGAGTTTGTTGTTTCACTCTCAATTTGCTATTCACGTATAGTTGCATTCTCACAATAAGACCCCCTTACAAAGAGCGAGCTAGATGAGGGATTGAGGTTTGAGAACACCAAATTTGACTAGAAGTACAAGATGTGATTCAAGTATGGCAAACCAAGACACTTTGGTATAGGGACTATAGAAGCAAGAAGATGGGTTTAGCCCAGTCCAAAAAGAATAAAGGCAAGCAACATAATCAAGGAGGATGTTTTCATGGCACAAGCGATGGATAAATGTTTCACACTTGTAGTGACTCCAGCAAGTCAAGATTGATACATGGACAATGCTCTTTCAAGCACATCAAATGTACGGTGAAATGTACAATAGCTCTCGGACTACAAGCAAGAAGAGATCAGGATGCCATGTGCCTCCTCAAAGGTCTTCAACAGAATCCCATATTTGTTAGGTTTATGGTAAACCTTGTGGGATTGTGTTTATTGAAGGGTTCTAAGAGGAGTTGTCAATTGGCATTTCCACATGCAGTCTTCTATGTGCTTCTTCCATAAAATCGAATGTTATGATATAAGGGGGTCTCCTTCTCCACACAGTTCGTGACTCCATCTTTCTCTCCCATGAGAGTTGGTTTAGGCAACCCTTGGCAAGCTTGGCTGATCATCTTTGATCTACAATGCACGTTGTGATTGGAGGACTTTGATAGAGTCTCTCATGGCTCTTCACTGACTCAGATCTTAACCACCTCTATATAGTCGACTCTGCCTTATGCTTTTGATATCTTTGTACTCCGAGTGCTTGGAAGATCTCTTGGCCTTTGTGGCATAGTGTTTAGGAGCTCTTGTAAGGTTGCAACAAGTCCCATAGGGATGCACGGCCAATAGATAGGCCTGTGTTGGAATATAATACAAGTTTTGCTTTTATATTTTATGCAATCCCAACATCTGTTAATTGGATCCTCTGTTTCAGTGAGCTTGCATCTTTGATTGCATGTCTATTTTCTAGCAATTGGTATCAGAGCCATTGCCTCAAAGGATTTGAGGCCTCATGCACTTGAGAGCTCATAGTCAAAACGTACAAAAGATAATTCACAGAAGGTATCCAAGATTCAGAGACATAAGGGTACCCAGTACTCTTGGAAGGCTGCGAAGTATATGAAGATGAAGGGTGCTAGCAATTGATGTGCTTGCGGATCTCTGTGGGAAACTTCTTCTACAATAGGAGTAGATATGGATGCATGGACAAAGACCTCTAAGACTGGTCTCGCTAAACCATTCGTTGGTAAAGTTTGATGGTAGGAATTTCCCTTCCTGGTAGTTGTTCGTCTGATTATTGTTTATGGAGAAAGGCTTGTGGGGGGTTGTATTTAGAACAGAGAAAAAATGCAAGCCTAGGATCTAAAGAATGAAAAGGAATTAGGATCGTTTGGCTTTTGCTCCTCGTATGGGGCTCACATGTAGGGCAATGATCTCTAATGGTCTTTGCCTATTTTGTAGAGTTTCCCTACAATGAGCTTGTATTAGAACTATTCCATCACTTGTGAAGCCAGTACAAGGTAGCCTTTAATATTATCTTTCGTGCATGAATTAGTCGCGTCATTCAAGGATTTGTTTTCTTGTCCCTAGACACCTAACGAGAATAACATCAATTTTTAATAAAGTGGTATTGGGTAATCTCATCTTCTCCTTCACATGGGATATGTGGTCTAATAGTAGTGTTGGGTTAAGGCTGGTAACCAGATTCAACAAGGCTTGATGTTCAGTGCAAAGTCAATGGCTAATATATAATGTTGGTATTTAATAACACTATAGATCATTGGTATGGATTCTCTTTTCATGATGGTATAGTTGATTATACATGTGAACATGAAATTCAATGTCCTAGTTTGGGGCTATTAGAACAAGGTTTGTGAGTAATCTTTGCTCTAAGTGTCTCAAATGCCTGCTCACATTCTTCTATCCAAATGAATTCCACTAAGAATGTGTACATAGATCTTCCTATCATAGTGTACCTAAGAATGAATCTTAGACAAAATCTTTGCATGACCCATCAAACATTTGTACACCTTTTGCATTAATAGGTCATTGTATCTCCATGTCATCTTTAACTTGTCCATGTCAATTGTATTCCATGCCTATAGAGATTGTCCCAAAGAGAACCCATGAGTGACTAAGAACTGACATTCATGGGGTTTAGGAAAATTTAGTATTCTCATTGTTTTTATCAAAACTTCTTGAAGGCATTTCACGTGGTCTTGCTTATCTAAATGTACACACGAGTCATCCAGGAAATGTGTAGGAACGCCATAAAGGTTGACTGTTGTATACATTACCCCTTGTACTTTTTTAAGCCTTTGTACACTGCTATAATAATGCTGTACAAGCCTTTAGAGCGCTTCCCCTCGCTCCACTCCACACCCTTTTTCACTCTCTCCATGACGACGAACATACATACAGGAGGAGCCTTTCATACCTTCGACCCAACATCATCAAAACCACAAAGCTTTATCGTCGCTGAGCTGCATCGCCCAGAGTATTTTCGTAGCACAGACTCACAATCAAGTCATCTGCGCCGGCAACCCAACCCTCACTCTCCGATTGCTTCCCCCGATGACAGTGGAGCGGTGGTGGAATCTTTGCGTTCTGGTACTGCCTTCCTTTTGCTCTGTTCTTACAACGGGCAGTTTTTTTTCCTTCGTTTTCACACGGTAAATGTAGTTGTAAAGATTGAATCACTCTGGGCAGTTGTTTTTCTTTGCGGTCATGCTTCTCAGGTAGGTCAGGGACTGAGGGCTTATGGAAGGAGTACTTCACGGATCCCTCACAGTGGTGGGACCACCGAGAGAGCAAAGTAAGCGTGCGACGAATCTGAACTGAATGATCTGCACGGTAAATTTTAGATTGGCTAGTCTCACGAGTCTCTTGTGAATCTTAACAACAGGATAACCCAAGATCTCCAGACTTCAAGCATAAGATTACCAAGGAATCACTATGGATAGACGCTTGGTACAATCCAGGCTGGGTTAAAGACATGCTAGACAAAACACCCAGAGCATCTAGTGGTCAGGCCCAAGACTATGGCTTGGTGGAGGAGTGTGACAAAGCTGGAGTACAGGTCAATGCATTTAAAGCAGAACTGCACGAGCATAGTGGCTGGGAAACGCTAGGCTTAGAGGATGCACTCACGTCTATGGAACGGATGCCTCAGCCGCCTTCCGTTCGGAACCTTACACGCATCGTGCATAAGTGCAGAATAAAGAAAAATCTAGTGCAAACCAAGCGCTTGTATGCATATCTGTGCCAAAATGGTCTGGAAGATCATAGGTCTCTTGGAAACTATGTAGTCCCAATGTTGGTGCAAGCTGGATGCATGTGGGATGCTCAGCAGGTTTTTAACAGGTTGGTTGATCGGAATGAGTATTCTTGGAATTCTCTCATCTGGGGCTATATTGAATTTGGGGATTCAAAGCATGCCCTCGACCTCTACCAGAAAATGCAAGAGGGTTTTGTACACCCTAGCGGGCGTACCTTCGTCACGGTGTTGAAGGCTTGTGCTAGGCGGAAAGATATAGAAAGAGGTCGACAAATACATGCCAAGGTAGCCAGAAAGGGGCTGGAAAGTGATCTTTTTGTTCGGAACATGTTGGTGGATATGTATGCTAAGTGTGGCTCGCTTGTGGAAGCGCGGGAAGCATTTGACAAGCTGCCAGTTCGAGACAAGGTCTCCTGGAATGCACTGATCACAGGATATGCACAACATGGGCTTGCCGAGGAAGCGCTGAACTGTCTCGAACAGATGCAACTGGATGGCCTCTCTCCAGATGCTGTCACATTTGTTTGCAGCTTGAAAGCTTGTGGCAGCCTAGGAGCAATTGACAAAGGCGGGGAAATACATGCTGAGATAGCCAGGAAGGGGCTGGAAACAGAGCTTTTTGTTGGAAACACGTTGGTGGATATGTATGCCAAATGTGGCTCACTTGCAGAAGCACGGGAAGCCTTTCACAAGGTACCAGTTCGAGACGAGGTCTCGTGGAATGCACTGATCTCAGGATATGCCGAGTATGGTCTTTGTGAGGAAGCGCTCAACTGCGTCAAACAGATGCAACTGGAGGGTCTCTCTCCAACCGTTGTCACATTTGTTTGCAGCTTGAAAGCTTGTGGTGCCATAGCAGCAATAGACAAGGGCCGAGAAATGCATGCCGAGATAGCCAGAAAGGGGCTGGAAAGAGATCTTGCTGGTGGCAGCACCTTGGTGGATATGTATGCCAAATGTGGCTCGCTTGTGGAAGCACGCGAAGCGTTTGATAAGCTGTCAGCTCGAGATGAGGTCTTGTGGAATGCCCTGATCGCAGGATATGCCGAGCATGGGCTTGGTGAGAAAGCACTCACCTGTTTTGAACAGATGCAACTGGAGGGTCTCTCTCCGAATGCTGTCACATTTGTTTGCAGCTTGAAAGCTTGTGGCATCATAGCAGTGATAGACAAGGGTCGAGAGATGCATGCTGAGATAGCTAGAAAGGGGTTGGAAAGAGATCTTGCTGTTTGCAGCACCTTGGTGGATATGTATGCCAAGTGTCACTCCCTTATGGAAGCACAGGAAGCATTTGACAAGCTGCTAGCTCGAGATGAGGTATCCTGGAATGCACTCATCGCAGGATATGCTGACCATGGGCTTGGTGAGGAAGCGCTAATTTGTTTTGAACAGATACAACTGGAGGGTCTGTGTCCAAATGCTGTCACATTTGTCTGCAGCTTGAAAGCTTGTGGCACCATAGGAGCAATAGACAAGGGCCGAGAAATGCATGCTGACTTAGCCAGAAAGGGACTGGAAAGAGATCTTGCTGTTGGCAACACCTTGGTGGATATGTACGCCAAATGTGGTTCGCTTGTAGAAGCACGCGAAGCATTTGACAAGCTGCCAGTCCGAGATGAGGTCTCATGGAATGCACTGATCGCAGGATATGCCCAGCATGGAGTAATTGAAATGGTTTTCCATATGTTTGAGAGGATGAGAGAAGAAGAGGTAAAGCCAAATGGGGTCACGTTCTGTATTGTCCTTACTGTATGCAGTCACATGGGTCTAGTGGAAAAGTGTCAGAATTATTTTGAGGCCATGAGCAGAGACTATGGCATCACTCCAACTATGGAGCACCACAGTGGCATGGTTGATCTCTTTGGCCGTGCGGGCCAATTAGATGAGGCCATAGTGATGGTGGAGAAGATGCCTTTCCATCCTGATATTGTGGTTTGGCAGACCGTGTTGGGTGCTTGTCGAAAGTGGGGTAATGTGGATCTTGGAAGACTGGCCTTTGAACGTGCAGTGCAATTGGATGAAAAGGATGCTGCATCTTACATTTTGATGTCCAACATCTATGCAGACGCCCACATGCAGGAGGAAGAGAAGAAGGTCGAGGCCATGAGAGTGAAAAAAGAAGCATGGAAAGACCCAGGACAGAGTTGGGGGGCTGACAATAGGGGGATTGTGCATTCGTTTTTGATAGGGGATACAAGACATTCCCAATGTAAATATATAAATGCAAAGCTAGAAGATTTTTCCCTGGAAACAAGGGAGGAATGGTATGTCCCAGATTGCATTGGTGTCACAAGACATTTCCGTTGATGCAAGAGAAATAGATTAGGTGCACATAGTGAGAAGTTGTGATGACATCGACACTTCCCTAATCGTGGATGGGAGACAAGCAAGAACCTAATTGAGGAGTTTTTGTTGCTCCCCTTCACTAGCTGCAAGCACCCCCAGTCCCTCACTTAGGAGTGTGCTGCATACCTCCACCCCCCTTCTCCAAGCAACAGACCAGCACCCATGGCACACCAAGCCTGCCCCAACATTGAGAAGTACGCCACGCCGAACAACCAGCAGCCAACCAAGTAGCCCAAGTCCTTATCTCATTCCCACCAATCTTGTTAATGTGCATGTTCCATGGTAGCTTTACAAATCCGTTCAAGCTATTGCTGTTGAGCATCTCGTCATCATTGGAATGGGTCTAGTTGTTCGGGTGAGGGGGAAAGGATGCACAATGGAGCTTGGTGTGGATGCTTCATCAAGGGCATGGCATGTTGGAAAGGTCACCTCCCCATCTGTAAGCCCCCAAATGAGGAGAGTGTGGGGGAGGGAGACCTCGGGCAGAAGATGCCCAGAGAAGAGAGAGAGAGGGGGCTGCCACATGGGCAGCACCTCACAAGAGAAGAAGGCTGCAACAGATGGCGCAAATTACAGTGCAGATGGCGGGGACAGCAAGCCCTAGATCTGACCTGGCAGGGCGTGATGACATCAGCAGTGTACGGCGCTGCACACGTGGCTCGAGAGAACCTGGCAGAGGGCAGAACCAGCAGGCCTGGTGGAGCAGCAAATGAGGCTGACAGTGGGCAGTGGCATGCCTTAAATAGGCTGGGCCCTTGCCTAGATTGGAGAGCCAAAAGCCCTAGAAGTGTGGGCCAAAGGGCCCTAGTTTTGGAGCCCCTAAAGAGCTGGTTTTGGGGCAGACTGGTCGGTCCAAACAGACCAGCCAGTCGGCCCATTTAGGGCTGGCTGGTCGGTTACTTCAAGGGGCCCTTGGGGCCTATAAAAGGAGCCCACTAAGCTTATTGTCCTTTGAAAATGCTCCTTTCAAGCAACGCATGTACCCTGTCGATGTTTGAAAACAGGAGGCAAAGCAGGGCTAGAGTTGCTGCAGACTGAGCTCACTTGGCGCTGAAGCCTAGGCTGTCTACTAGGTGCTGAGATCTTTGGACGGAAAGTCTACTTACGCTCGAGGTGGAGCACGGGCTCGAGTCTAGAGATAGCCAGCAGATAGGAGAAGGACCTTGTGGTAAGATCAGAGGACCACACCATTGGTGGGACTCTGGATCTATCTCTCTTGTATTGTGTCCATAGTTTTGGATGGAAATATATATTTTGGTGGTTTTTCTATCTGGCCGGTTCATTGTCTATTGACGAGCCTGCACATCTATTGAATGCACATAAGTAAAGAAGTTTGTGATTCCACACCCCACATGCACACTGTGTGAGCTCCTAGGCATTACTATAAGTCTTCCGCTGTGTCTACCCTCTGTTGGGTAATTTTCTAACTTGGCAATAGGGTGGGAGTCAAAAGATGCCATGGTAAGAAGTTGAATAGAAAGCTGTTTGTTGAACACCTCAACTAAGGATTTGTTCCACCCTAACTTCATGTGGGTTTGTAGGGGCCAACTTTTGAATTATGGAGAGAATTAGCATATTATTTCTTCAAAGTCTTAACAATATGGTGATCATGCCATGCCTTTCCTTTCCATTGTATTACTTGTAGTGCCCATGTTGCTGAAACATTGGGCTCATTTAGCTTGGGCAGCTATTGTTCTTCGAGTTGATGCTCGTCGATTACTCGAAGCAAGAATTTCAATTGCACAATGGCTTCCAAGCCATAAGACATGTAGAATGTGTTAGATTGGTGGTCACCTTGTATGTTGTCCTATAGGCCCGCAAGGATCCTGTTAGAGACTCACTGTTCCCACCTGTGAGCCCCCGTTTTGTGGGGACAAGGGGCAGTGAGAGTAAGGAGGGATGGAAAAGAGAGACTCAGCAAACAGCAGAGATTTGGGGGGGGCTCCATGCCTTCCTAGATGCAATGGACTGGCTGCACAGGGCACCCTTTTATAGGGGCCTGTGGCAGGGCCAGTCGGCCCAACCAGGGCCACCGACCAGGGCCGACCCTGGTCGGTTTTCCAGACTGATCTGGTCGGTCACCAGTCTGGGGACCGACCCTGCTGGTCGGCCATACCAGCAGGCCCGGGCAGTGCCTATAAAAGGCCCACACTTCCCTTTATTTTGGCATCCAGTGCAGGACAGAAAGCCTCTGTTTTAGGCTGTGCTGTGCACTCAGATTTGGCATCTTCTGACAGAGAGAATTCCTTTAGTTTGTCTCAGCACTTGGCTGAGTTTTGTATTGCTCCCCTGGAGCCAGTTTTCTGCCCACCATCCGGTGGATGAATATATTCTCTCTCTGTCTAAGTTTTCTCTGAGTGAGTATTGTATCTGTGATCAGTTATCTGAGTTGAGTGTTGCTAGAGCGGGAGAGATCTTGGCTGGAGGTTAGAGTGATTCTTTCCTTCTGTTTTCTAACATGGTATGAGAGCCATAGGCTCTCGACTCTTCCTCATCAAAAACACTCTCTGAAGGAAGGAGTTCCTTGGCTGTAAGGCAACTCTGTTTTCAGCTCAGTTCAGTACAGAAGGTCAGTTCATTTATTTCTGTTTCAGTTATTCAAGTTTTTTAGCTATTCACCGAGATGGATCAGCGATCAGAAGCCTCTACATCCATTGCTCGTCCTTCCTCCTTCTCCAGTCATCTTCCTTCTTCATTTATCCCTAATTTCGGTGAAGCTGGAAAGCTTGATGGTACAAACTTTCCAATCTGGAAAGTCAAGATCCGAAGCCATCTGTTGGCACGGAGGTTGTGGAAGATTGTCAATGGGACCGAAGAAAAGCCGGAGGATATTGTGGACAAGAGAGGTGAAGTTCTAGCTGAAGTAGATGCAGATGAACTCTGTGCATGGGAGGAGAGGGATGCTCAGGCCTTAGCAATGCTTATAGGCCCGACATCAGATTCTGTGATTCCTCATATCCAGTTGGCAGAAACGTCTTCAGAGGTGTGGACCATACTGAAGGAGCTGTATGAAACCGATAATACAGCTCGTATCATCACACTGCAGCATCAGCTTTATAACCTTGATATGAATGAGGGTGATAGTGTTCATGATCATCTGACGAAGGTGAAAGTTGTGCAGGACCAGCTCGCAGCGGTTGGTCAGAAGGTGGACTCGAGTCAATTAGCATTACTCACACTCCACAAGTTGCCACGGAGTTTCAAAAGTTTTGTGACTACGGTCACTGCGGGTCAACGGACAAAGCCAATCAACTTTGAGGAGCTTTGTCCACTCCTACTTCAGGAGGAGGCCCGAGAGAAACTCTTTACGCGAACCGACGAAAAGGCATTGGTTGCCAAAGACAAGCTTGGCAAAGGCAAGTCAAAAGATTCCAAGAAATCAGGACGCTGAACGTAAGAAGAAAATGAAGTGCTTTTACTGTGAAAAGCTTGGCCACTCCGCCAAAGAATGCCGGAAGAAGAAGGCAGATCAAAAGCGGAAAAGAGAAGCCAAAAACAAAGAAGAGCCCAAGAGTGATTCTGCCAATGTGACAACTGGACAGTTATTCTTACTCAGTGAACATTGTTCAGCTTATGCAGTTAGTGAAGGTAAAGAGGGTTGGTATGTTGACAGCGGTGCTTCTAAGCACATGTCCAACAGAAGGACGTGGTTTAAAACCATGGACAGTACACACCCGGATTCCAAAGTTTCTGTTGGGGATAGCTAGACATATCCTGTGAAGGGCATAGGTAGCATTCCTTTCATTACCACGGCGGGTGAGGAGAAGGATATCTCTGGAGTACTTTATGTACCCGACCTTTGCAAGAATTTACTATCTGTAAGTCAGATGGACAAATCAAAATGGCAGTTCTTTTTCAAGATGGCAAGGTTACCGTGACATCCAAAGGGAGTGGGCAAGTGGTGGCACAGGGTGTTGAAGAGAATGGACTGTACCGTCTCAGTGCAATGTTGGTTCATGATGATCACGGAAAGTCCAAACTTTGGCATGAGCGCTTCGGTCACGTCAGCTATGGAATCTTGGCTGAAATGTCAAAGTCGAAGATGGTGGATGGACTTCCACCAATTACAAGCAAGGATGATGTCTGTAGGGCTTGTCTTGAAGGCAAGCAGCACAGGGATAAGTTCCCACAAGAAGCTTCGTTTCGGGCCAGCAAACCACTTGAGTTGGTTCACGCCGACATTTGTGGTCCAATGTACACTGCATCATGGGCAGGATCCAGGTATTCACTTCTCTTTGTGGATGATTTCAGTAGAATGACTTGGGTATATTGTTTGGCTAAAAAGTCTCAGGCTTTTGAGAAATTCAAAGACTGGAAGGCTAGAGTTGAAAAGGAGACAAGGGAAGATGTCAAGACATTTCGCACAGAGAGGGGGGGAGAATTCACCTCAAGTGAGTTTAATACATTTTGTCGCAAGCATGGGATCAAGCGACAACTCACCACGGCACATACTTCTCAGCAAAACGGGGTAGTCGAGAGAAAGCATAGAACCACCACCGAGACAGGGCTTGCTATGCTCCGAGGGAGAAATCTTTCTAAAGCCTATTGGAGTGAAGCTATCAATACAGCGGTACACATTCTCAATCGGACCAAGACGAAGGCCGTCAAGGACAAGACTCCATATGAGGCATTTTATGGTAAGAAGCCCTCTATTTCTCATCTCCGCATTTTTGGTTCTAACGCGTGGGTGCATATGCCCAAGGAAGATAGGACCAAGCTTGATTCCCGAAGCAAACAATGTATCTTTGTTGGGTATAGTGAAGAATCCAAGGCCTACCGCCTCTTCGATCCAGTAAAGAAGCAAATACTCATCAGTCGTGATGTTGTCTTCGCGGAAAAAGAACCTGAACCCCAGGAGGAGCCTCAGATTGAGGAGGAGGAGATTGTTCAACCCCCGATCCCACCCCATCCCAGATTGACCATTCAAGAGGTTACCCAATCAAAAGCTGATATTCCACCCGATACTGAGGAAGAGCAGGATGTTCCAGCAGAAGTTCCCGTTCCTCCTCTCACAGAGAAGCAGAAAAAGTTGCCCCAATGGTACCTCCGGAGATTGGAAGAGTCTCGTGTCACCTCATTACCTGAGAGTAGCAGTTCCGGATTGCGTCGGTCTCAACGTCTTCAAAAGACCCCATCCGTGAATGTTGCTTTGGTGGCTCAGATTGTTGAGCCAAGAACCTTCGCGGAGGCGAAAGACAATCCCGAATGGCAGGCTGCCATGCAGGCAGAGATGGATGCTATTCTGAAGAACCATACATGGGACTTAGTGGCCAGGCCCCTTCAACGGAAAGTCATCGGCACTAAGTGGGTATACAAACTTAAATACAAATCTGACGGCAGCTTGGATAAGTATAAAGCAAGGTTGGTAGTGAAAGGTTTTGCTCAAACTGAAGGCATGGATTTTGATGAAACTTTTGCTCCCACAGCCCGCATGCTTACTATCCGTACAGTGATTGCCCTTGCTGCCCAATTCCAGTGGCCTATTTTTCAAATGGATGTGAAGTCTGCATTCCTTAATGGAACCCTGGAGGAGGAGGTATATGTGGAGCAGCCACCGGGCTTTCAAGATCCAGTGTCCCCATTAAAGGTCTGCAGCTTGAAGAAGGCGTTATACGGGCTGAAACAGGCCCCCAGAGCTTGGTACCAAAGGATTGATATATTCTTTCAGAAGATTGGGCTCAGTCGGAGTCCTTCTGAGGCAAACCTTTACTTGTTCATTGAGAAGGGATTGCGATTGGTACTCATCCTCTATGTTGATGATCTTATCTTGACAGGTGATCATGTCAAGAAGATTTCACAGGTCAAGGAGCTACTCATGTCTGAGTTTGAGATGACTGACCTTGGGTTATTACATTACTTCCTTGGGATTGAAGTAAAGCAGGCTAAAGACAGGATCTTCATTTCACAGGAGAAATATTGCAGAGAAATTCTGAAGAGATTTCAGATGGAGGATTGCAGAACAGCATTAACTCCCATGGAGCTAAGTGTCTACGACACATCTCAGCTGGTTGATACTCTTTTGTATCGACGATTGGTAGGAAGTTTGCTTTACCTTACCAATACGCGCCTTGATATTTGTTATGCAGTTGGGCTATTATGTCAGTTCTCTGCTTCTCCCAGGAAGAATCATTGGAATGCAGGTTTACGAGTGCTGAGGTATCTGAAGGGTACTTGCACCTTTGGAATCAGCTACACCAAAGGCATTGAACTAGGCGGGTTCTGTGACAGTGATTGGGCTGGTGATGTGGACACCAGAAGGTCGACGACAGGATATTGTTTCTTACTTTATCTGGAGCCATCTCTTGGCTAAGTAAGAAGCAACCCACAGTGTCCCTTTCATCTACAGAGGCAGAGTACAGAGCCGCGTGTACAGCCGCTTGTGAGACATTGTGGTTGAGGTGGATTCTGGAGGACATGGATGTGTGTCAGGAGAATGCGACAGTGCTGATGTGCGACAATTAGAGTTGCATAGCTATTGCCAAGAATCCAGTGTACCATGCGCGGACCAAACACATCGAAGTTCATTACCATTTTGTTCGAGAGCTCATCATCGACGATGTGATCGAGCTTATCTACTGCCCGACTGCCGACAATTTGTCCGACCTTTTCACGAAGGCACTCCCTCGAGAACAGATGGAGCACCTCATCAAACGCATGGGGATTGGCCCACAGTTGTGACATTGAGGGGGGGTGTTAGAGACTCACTGTTCCCACCTGTGAGCCCCCGTTTTGTGGGGACAAGGGGCAGTGAGAGTAAGGAGGGATGGGAAAGAGAGACTCAGCAAACAGCAGAGATTTGGGGGGGGCTCCATGCCTTCCTAGATGCAATGGACTGGCTGCACAGGGCACCCTTTTATAGGGGCCTGTGGCAGGGCCAGTCGGCCCAACCAGGGCCACCGACCAACCCTGGTCGGTTTTCCAGACTGATCTGGTCGGTCACCAGTCTGGGGACCAACCCTGCTGGTCGGCCATACCAGCAGGCCTGGGCAGTGCCTATAAAAGGCCCACACTTCCCTTCATTTTGGCATCCAGTGCAGGACAGAAAGCCTCTGTTTTAGGCTGTGCTGTGCACTCAGATTTGGCATCTTCTGACAGAGAGAATTCCTTCAGTTTGTCTCAGCACTTGGCTGAGTTTTGTATTGCTCCCCTGGAGCCAGTTTTCTGCCCACCATCCGGTGGATGAATATATTCTCTCTCTGTCTAAGTTTTCTCTGAGTGAGTATTGTATCTGTGATCAGTTATCTGAGTTGAGTGTTGCTAGAGCGGGAGAGATCTTGGCTGGAGGTTAGAGTGATTCTTTCCTTCTGTTTTCTAACAGATCCATGTAGCTTGACGGCCCAATATTGGCGTTAACACTCAGTTTATGCGGCCATTGCATCTCAGCTAGTATGTTGTTGCTACTTGCTGAATTGGTCATGAGGTCCTTCACGAGGATGCTTAAAACTTTTTTCATGAAGTGTGTTCCCTAGTTGATGAACTTGATTAGGCACCCGTATTGATAGATAACATTTTTGTATATGAATTTGTCGGTGCCTCAAGCTAGGTTGTCCCTTAGGCCTTGTCTCTCCCCACGTAGTTGTTGGCTACAATGATGTACTTGTTTGTGTATGTTGTGCTGATTCCTTAATAAAGTCCAAGCTCCATCTTTGAAAAGATTCCCACGTTGAGCTTGGATGTAGAGGCATAAGGTTTCGAGGCATGATACCTGTCCTCTGCAAACATCGCATTGAATACTTGTGGGCATGCTTGACGATTGTGCCCCACAATTTAATTGGAAGAATTTTTCTTAAAGTGGCCACTGGTGTATTCTTTGCGTGCCTTTGACCAAGAACACATATCGTTCATGGGGCAGAGGACTCCATTTACACATCTTTTGTATAGCTACCCCTCTATTAGGCTATACTACCAAGATTTCAAAGCTAGCTAACTTCATTTGTCTCGAGGCATGTTTCCTAGGAAGGTTGCCTTGGATAGGTATTGGAGCATGTCTTTCTTGGAGGTCAGCATCTCTTGATGTCACATGGGTAGGTTAGGTAGAGATTGAGGGCCTTGCTTCTGGGTGTGCCCGCTCCGTGAGAGGTCAGGGTCGGTTGAGTGAGGGCCTTTGTTGTGGGTATGCCCCTCCCACCCCCCCACCCCGTGAGGGTACACTTGAGGGCATCCCATGGTGGCTCAGGTCGGCGAAAGCTCCCACGTGGGTCGTGGCACTGTTGTGGACTCTTGGTGTCCCGTGGCAGCCCATTTGGAGGCGTTATATGCTAGCCTGCGTGGCGTCACCCTTGTGCTAGCTTGCGTGGCCTGTGTGTCCCCTATTAGGCCCTTTATGATTAGAGGTGAGCCGACCTGTGGGTTGGCCACCTAGGCCTTCTAGTCAGGTAGGGGGGGCTTGATGGTGGGCTCCTATAGGATGTGCTACAGCCCTCTCATAGGGCAGGAGGCTGGGCAAGCCAGTGGGCCAATGCATGGAAGGGGCAAGTCGCTTGTAGGGCTGTGTGACAGCCCCTACATGTAGGGATGAGGGAGTCGGCCCCTAGTGTTGTTCACCTTGTGGAGCCCTCAGTAGAGCAGTCTAGGGCAGGGGATCAGCCCTTGTTATAGGCTAGACATGTGTACTAGGGGGGGTTGGCCCTAGGGTATGTAGGGAGGGGAGTTTCCTATATATAGGCCACCTCCCTCATTTGTTTCTCATCTCAGTTTGGAGTAGTTTTGGCCTATATATAGCACAGATTCTCCCCATGGTTTGGGGTTTTTTCCTGAGATCCCTTGCATTTCTCTTGGTCTCTCTCTCTCTCTCTCTCTCTCTCTCTCTCTCCTTTCCAGTTCAGTTCACCTGTGGTTTGATCTGTGTGTGTGTGTCTCTCTCTCTCTCTCTCTCTCCGGCCCCCCCCCCCCCCCCGCCCCCCTTTTCTCTCCATTTTTGTTTAGATCCGCTGCACTTCTCATGGTATCAGAGCCATGGTTGGATAGAGACCGGAGGAGTGGAGGGTTTTTTGATCCAGCAAACCGAGGAGGTTTAGGGATGTTGTTCAGAGGTGTTTGTGAGGAGTGTTGTGTAGAGGTGTGGACCGTGTGGGTGCCATAAAGGCATGGATACTTTCAAGGGTGTTTTCAGATTCGAAAGGAGGCATTCTCGAGGGACGGAACATCGAAGGTGTGAAGGTATTTAGGTTTCAAACCTCTTCATCATCTTCTTCATCTCTCTCTTGTCCTTTCTTCTGTCACTCCCCCATCTCTACCTTCTTTCCCATCCACTCTTCCTGTTCGATTTCCTCTTCACTTCGACATGTCTACTTTGGCTGAGATGGCAGAGAGCAAGGCAAAAATTCTAGTGTTGCTCACTTTTCCGAGCAAATATCAATTACATGGCCTCAATTACGATGTGTAGCGGGTCATGATGGAGTTCGTGCTACAGTCATGATTTGGTAGACTTCATTTTGGCAGGTCATGATGGAGTTCATGCTACAGTCATATGATTTGGCAGACTTCATATTGGTGGCAGTTGACAAGCCTGATCCCCTTACTTCAATCTTATGGCGGGGGGCAGGGGAGTTTCCTATATAAAGGCCTCCTCCCTCACTGGTTTCTCATCTCAGTTTGGAGTAGTTTTGGCCTATATATAGCATAGGTTTTCCCCATGGTTTGGGGTTTTTTTCTGAGATCACTTGCATTTCTCTTGGTCTCTCTCTCTCTCTCTCCTTTCCACTTCAGTTCACCTGTGGTTTGATCTCGTCCTCTCTCTCTCTCTCTCTCTCTCTCTCTCTCTCTCTCCCCCCCCCCCCCCTTTCCTCTCCTTTTTTGTTTAGGTCCACTGCACTTCTCATGGTATTAGAGCCATGGTTGGCTAGAGACAGGAGGAGTGGAGGGGTTGTTGATCCAGAAACTGAGAGGAGGTTTAGGGATGTTGTTCGAAGGTGTTTGCGAGGAGTGTTGTGTAGAGGTGTGGACCGTGTGGGTGCCATAAAGGCATGGATACTTTCAAGGGTGTTTTCAGATTCGAAAGGAGGCGTTCTCAAGGGTCAGAACATCGAAGGTGTGAAGGTACTTAGGTTTCAAGCCTCTTCATCATCTTCTTCATCTCTCTCTTGTCATTTCTTCTGTCACTCCCCCATCTCTACCTTCTTTCTCATTTACTCTTCCTTTTTGATTTCCTCTTCACTCCGACATGTCTACTCTGGCTGAGATGGCAGAGAGCAAGGCAAAAATTCTAGTGTTGCCCACTTTTCCGAGCAACCATCAATTACATGTCCTCAATTACGATGTGTGGCAGGTCATGATGGAGTTCGTGCTACAGTCATATGATTTGGTAGACTTCATTTTGGCGGGTCATGATGGAGTTCGTGCTACAGTCATATGATTTGGCAGACTTCATATTGGTGGCAGTTGACAAGCCTGATCCCCTTGCGTCCAATCTTGGGGGGGGGGGGTGGAGGGGAGTTTCCTATATGAAGGCCCCCTCCCTCACTTGTTTCTCATCTCAGTTTGGAGTAGTTTTCTCATCTCAGTTCGGAGTAGTTTTGGCCTATATATAGCACAGGTTTTCCCCATGGTTTGGGATTTTTTTCTGAGATCCCTTGCATTTCTTTTGGTCTCTCTCTCTCTCTCTCCTTTCCAGTTCAGTTCACCCGTGGTTTGATCTCTCCCTCTCTCTCTCTCTCTCTCTCTCTCTCCGCCCCGCCTCCCACCCCACCCTTTTCTCTCCATTTTTGTTTAGATCCGCTGCACTTCTCATGGTATCAGAGTCACGGTTGGCTAGAGACCGGAGGAGTGGAGGGGTTGTTGATCCAGCAAACTGAGAGGAGGTTTAGGGATGTTGTTCGGAGGTGTTCGTGAGGAGTGTTGTCTAGAGGTGTGGACTGTGTGGGTGCCATAAAGGCATGGATACTTTCAAGGGTGTTTTCACATTCGAAAGGAGGCGCTCTCGAGGGTTGGAACATCGAAGGTGTGAAGGTACTTAGGTTTCAAGCCCTTCATCATCTTCTTCATCTCTCTCTTGTCCTTTCTTCTGTCACTTCCCCATCTCTACCTTCTTTCCCATTCACTCTTCCTTTTCGATTTCCTCTTCACTCTGACATGTCTACTCTAGTTGAGATGGCAGAGAGCAAGGCAAAAATTCTAGTGTTGCCCACTTGTCTGAGCAAGCATCAATTACATGGCCTCAATTACGATGTGTGGTAGGTCATGATGGAGTTCGTCCTACAGTCATATGATTTGGCACACTTCATTTTGGCGGGTCATGATGGAGTTCGTGCTACAGTCATATGATTTGGCAGGCTTCATATTGGTGGGAGTTGACAAGCCTGATCCCCTTGCGTCCAATCTAGGGATCCTACAACAGAAGAAGGCTTGCCTCAGTTTTGGGATCGTGTCAATGCAAGGGTAACATCGTTCATATTTCTAAATTGTACTTCTTAGGTGATTAATCACGTGAAGCATATGGCGGTGGCCAAAAGCATATGGGAGTATTTGGCATCCTTGTATAATCAAATCTCTCCCCTAAAGGATTTGTGGCACCCGACAAGAGCACAGGCTATCTGGTTTATGTGGATTGCCAGAAACAAATTTCACTTCAATAACACTATTTTGTTTGCGGACATCTTCTTTGCTGAATGGTGGGACGGGAACAGAAGCATCTCCACAATGCAATCGAATTGTACAACAAAGCACATGCTCAGTTGAATATGGAGATCGAGTTGCATGCACTTAGCTGTCTTGAAGACTCTCACACTATTGTGGTCGAAGAACCTATTGAAGTTGATCAACACGTCTTAACCAAAGAGATTCCTTTGATGGGTACACTGCTGTCCAAGATTCTTTGACACCGGTTGCAGGAAGTCCTCCTCTGCTGAGCCTTTTTTCAGAGCCCCTTCTCTAAGAAGACCCTTAACAAGATCTCGCCTCCTCACTGCTCAAGGACCTGATTTCATGGAACCTAATACTACGGTGAAGGACACTGATAAGCTTACTGATGATGCCCCCAAAGCTCATCTCAAGTCTGCTCTGCGTAATGTCTCACCGGGAAAAGGAACAAGCTCACGTGTTTCTGATGCTAACAAGAAAAAAGCTACAATTGACCAGAAAGGCGAGGATGAAGACGACTGAAAGACAGACTCATAAAGTCTTTTGTTTTAGTTTTTTTTTCTCTTGGTGCTCACTTCAAATGTGAAGGAATTTGTTTGGCAAATCTTTTATAGATTCCAATGATGTAAAAAGCTGTTAATGTAAATAATATACAACCCTTTTTTTAGTGCAAAAGAAAATCTATCCCATGAAGAGGGTCTCTTTGGAAATCCAAAGAAGCTTTCATCGATGCGGGAGCACATTAAGAAGTTACAAGAACTTTAGTAAGAGATCCTCCAGGCGGGGAAGCAGATATCTTCCAAGGACATGGCCATAACATTGCTGTCGCAAATATCTTCTCAGTACGTTGCATTCTATTCATCCTTGATAACCAATGGAAGGATGAATACGTTGACCTAGGAGGAATTGGTCCCGATGGTGCTCGACTTGGAGAGATTTGTAGATCGTACTTATGAAAATCACTATGAGGCTTTGTCAGCTGAGCAGGAGCTAGGAAGAAGCTGGCAGATGAGGAAAGGGAAGCCCTCAAGGCCTCACATACATGTAACCGGAGTGGTTAGAAGGGTCATTATTGGCGAAAGTGTCCTCGAGGATCAGTGAGGGAACCTGTGAGAAAAAACAAGGTTTTGCAGCCATCACATTGATTGTTCCAGCCTTCTAGTAGACAAAGCAGGATGTGCTGCTAGCAGGCTTTTTGGTTCCAAATGGAGGATGGCTTGCTGGTATGTGGCAACTGGACCTGTCGAGCCGGTGCAGTGTGTGCGAAGGAGTCTTTAATGAAGTGGGATTTCAGGAAGGACCTTGAGCCACGAGGAGTTCTTCCCCCACCGACTCAGGTGGTGGTATGTTAATTGTATGTATTTTATTTTGACGTCATGACCTGGTAGATCTAGAGGGTCTCCTTGTGTTCTACTGCAGCTATTGTCAGATGAGCTTTTGGAGATTCAGATGGGTTAGATGCTTGCTAGTGCAGGAATCTAGACACAGCATATTGATCCTTCTGAGCTGGTGGATGCCCGTTGTTTCTAGAGCATCCAGGTTCATTGATATGGGAGCAAGGCACCAATTTGAACCTGAGGGGGGCTTCAGATGGGGTTGTATAGCTCTGAGATATAGGTGTCCATGCAGGGAATTAGACTCTGCATCGCAGGCACTATCAGTTTGATCATTGTACCTGTACCAGACCAGAGGAGAAGGCCTAGCATCTATGGCCTGGGAGCATTAGTACCAGGTTTCCAATGACTGGCCTAGGAGCATTAGTACCAGGTTTCCAATGACTATGTGGAGACAGTTTGTGCCAAGAGGGGGTTTCTTCGACAGTGTCTATGGCATTCTTCAGTGCAACGGAGCATCACATAACGGATTCCTCAAGTTGTTCCGGTGGCACACCCAATTGCTTGGAGATCATGATCCATCTAGGAGATGAGAGGGGGTGTTGGAGGTCAGCATCTCCAGATGTCAGATGGGTACGTTAGAGGCAGAGAGTGAGGGCCTTGCTTTGTGGGTGTGATCACCTTTTGAGAGGTTAGGGTAGGCTAAGTGAGGGCCTTTGTTGTGGGTATGCCCCCCCCGCCCCCCGCCCCCCCCACCCCGCACGCACACACACACGTGAGGGCAGATAGGGTAGGATTAAGGGCAGCTCTTGTGGTGGCCCCACCTGAGGACAGCCCATGGTGGCTCAAGCAAGCATATATTCCCACGTGGGCTGCGACACTGTTGTGGACTCTATGGTGCCATGTGGCAGCCCATTTGGAGGTGTTGTGTGCTAGCCTGTGTGGGGGGCCTTTGTACCACCACCCCTTGATGTTGTAGCCACCCTTGTCAAGCACTTTATAGGCAAAGGTGAGCCAACCTGTGGGTTTGGCCACCTAGGCTTGCTGGTCGGGCAGGGTTGGTGGTCGGCCCCTATAGGCTGTGCAATAGCCCTTTTATAGGGCAGGAGGCTAGGCAGACCAGTCAACCAATGCAAGGCAGGGGAGAAGCCCCTTGTAGGGTTGTGTGTGGTGGAGCTGCTACATATAGGGATGAGGGGGTGGGACCCTATTGTTGTTGAGTTGGCCCTATGGAGCCCTCAGTCAGGCAGTCTAGGAAGGGGATCAGCCCCTGTTAAAGGGCAATGCACAACCCTCACATGCAGTAAGGGGTCGGCCCTATGGTAGGTGGGTGGGCCCACCTCATGCCTCTTGGTCGACCTATTAGACCAGTCACTTGGGGGGGGAGAGGGGGGCGGGGGCACTGCCTATATATAGGCCCCCTCTTTCACTTGTTTCTTATCTCAATTTAGAGTAGGTTTGGCATATATACAATAGAGGTTTTCCCCATGGCTTGGGGTTTTGTCCTGAGATCCCTTGCATTTCTCTTGCTCTCTCTTTTATATATATATATATATATATATATTTCTATTCAGATCTACTACACTTCTCATAGTCTTTACACTCATTCTCAGGATTGCTAATAGTGAAAAGGAAGGTGAGTAAACAGTGAGTGCATACAAGGTAGCATATATCTACAATGCTGTGTACTATGGATCGTCATGAGTCGGTGATTAGGTCATGAGCCTAGTAGATGTTTGATAGCATGCATGAAAAGTGGCTAGCACAAAGTTCTACACCATCTATCTTGGTATGTCCTTGTATCAATCCTTCAAGGTTTTGTCTTTTACATGGCCTTATATCCATGTTGTAGCCTTGAATGTTTTACTGGCCTTCAAAAGAAGATCAGGCTTCTTTTTCAGTAGGCTGGTATAAAGGACGCTCTATTCACTTGTATTTCAAAGTTATTTTCTACATCGAGAATGGCAACGCCCCTAATAATGGCACCACTTCGCTCTCCTTCACAGTCCTCCTTAGGTTCCAAAATTATGGAGAGGCAATCTAACCCAACATATATTGTGTACAATGTCTTGCAATGATAGCATCCGATGCACAAGTCGCCTTTGGATGACAATTTAATTGATTAGATATAGCAAGGCTTGGTGGTCAAGATAAAATATGAATTGGATTTCCAAGCAAGTAATGAAAAAACTTTTAAATAGTATAAACCATTTTCGAGAGGTTTTAGTGGGATTGTAGTTGCATTCTAGAAGTGTCATCATGCAACTTGCATAGTAAACTAGATAGTCTAGTCAGCTATCAAGTTGCACTAGGTAATGCCTATGTCATAGCTCGAGGCATCAACATGACCATGGAATATCACATCTCATCAAGGATTGAGTAGAATGAGTGTGTTCACATCTCGACTCTTTATGAGCTTGAATGCTAGTTTTGTATTGGACCTTCTTGTGAGTTCATACAATAGGGCTATGAACCTAGTAGCAAAGTCTTTTAGGAATCTACAAAATAGGCTAATAAAGGTAAAGAAGGAACATAATTGGGTTAGGCTCAAGGTTTTAGCATCCTCTCAGGTCGTAGCTGCCTCAGCTCTCAGCCGCCTCATAACTCGTTTGTCACCCTCTCGTCTGATTGCTTCTAGCTCCAACCTCCCAGCTCCCAACCACGTCAACTCTCAGCTCTTAACCACTGAGCTCTAATTGTCTCTTAGCCGCCCAGCTCTACCTTAGCTTCTCCAACCGCACGCCTCATCTCAATAGTGCGGGTTTGTTTAGGGCTACTCTTATCCACACGGGGTCTACTAGAGGGGCTTGCTTCATGCCATTGTCGTGGTCTTCACTCCAAGCTCTAGCTTAAGTCGCTTCGCAATTCCAGCTCTGGTTTCCTAAGTTTCTTTCAGTTCAAACACTTTTTCCATGTTTCATTTCAAAGGTTCAAGGGTTCAAAGGTTATCCCTAAGGTTCAAGGATTCATAGGTCTAATGGTTGAAAGGTTTAGCCCTTTCCTAACCTGAGGCTTAGTCTCAACAGGGGGTTCCCAATCCACACATGCCACCATGGAATTTCCCAAGTTCAAGATCTTTGCCTCAGCTCCACCCAGCAAGGTCTCTTAGTCAACCATCACAGTAATCCCCATTGCCCTCAGGATCATTTCGGACCCATGGGAGTAGATCTATTACCTGCAATAGGAAATATGAGAGCTCAAGCTCCAACTTGCAGCTCTTGGAAGGAGGGTACAGAACATGGAGAGGAATGGAAAACATGAATTAAGGGCATAAGTATTACAAAAATGTAGCGTATCTCCATTAGCACCATAGTTTGTCTCCATGGTTAAGGAGATGGTCACTACTCAAGTATGTTTTATCAAAGAAGAGATGATTGTTGATGCTAGTAACAAAGTAAATAAAGCTAATGTTTATATGCCACCTTATGATATTATTAGAATATAGTTATGCTTATAATAAATCGGGAGGAGCTGAGCTTGACTCCCCTGGCTCTTTGGTTATCTAGATGTAGTAAGTCACTTCTTTCTACTTGTATCTCGGACTTCTCACATCTAATTCCTTTCTTATATCCAAGAAAAATGTCATCATTTACATAGAATACACACACAGTCGGATTTAAGGATATGCCTACTTGTATCCACCATGATCTATTGAGATATCGAGGTGCATTCCTTAGACCAAATGGCATAAGTTTACATTTATAAGCCCCCGATCTGGTGATTAAGGTTGTTTGCTGCTAGTCCTCTGCTATTATTGAGGTTTGGATGTAATCATTGTACACATCCATTGTATCCATCCATGAATCGCTATAGTTCATGGCTAGCTACTTGGTGTGATATAATAGATGTGAAAGTTATGGAATGGATCCAAAATGGTTTGGGCATTGAGCTTTCAATAATCAACATACACTTGGAGTTTTTCTTTCTCTTAGACCACCATACTTAAGAAAAGTTAGCCACTTCTATCTATGGCATAAATGAGCCTTGCTCTAATGATCCATTTAGTTGGTCAAGATCTTCCTTAACCTATTTGAAATTCCTTTGGTACCTTTGCTAACATACTAGCTTGGCATCAAGGATCGACAAAATCCTATGTTGGTTGAGTTTGAGAGGTACCTCTTATAAGGTGATGCAATTCTAGGTGAAGCATTCTCATAATTCTATAAATTAGGTCTTTATCTCTTGAAGCTAGGCAAAGGTCACCTTTTGGCTTACCTTCACGATGCTCATGGCATTCCCTCCGTGCCCAAGTCAAGTCTTGAATGGTCTTGGGAACCAAATATTTTTTGCTAATAGACCTTATCATCACTTGGGGCGTAGATATTCATATTCTCCTCCATTGCAATGACAATCAATCTCATTGTGTAATGGAAAACTCCTACTGTGATCACATAATCAATTAGCATCCCTAGGGATCCATTAGGCACTAATTTGGCAACCTCTCCCTAAAGGTAGATGGCTTCAAGTTCTTTATCTTATCCTTTTGACTAGGGATTTTGAAATGGTGTGAGCTCCTAACCCCCCATGCATTGTGACACCTTGTATGTTTTACTTCTTGATTTTGATAGTGATAACAAGCCCCACCTCATCAACCACTAGTGTGTTGATTACTAGGATAGTGGCTAATAAGTCTACCATGAGTGTGTTTTGCTCACTTGCAAAGAGCTCATGGTAGTGGGTCTAGTTGCGATAGCTGCCTTACTATTATACTAACTTGCAAATACCAAAAGGTTTTCCACCTTCTAGTGGCCTTGCTACTTGGACAATTCTCTTGGATTTGCCTTAAGGTGCCTTGTGAGCAGCTCATTGATGCACTTGTAGCTTGCAATGATAAGTTTCATGGTCCCTTCTTTGGAGTCCCATCGTCTGTTCAGGGCTTCTTTTTGGTTCAAGTTCTATTGTAGGGGCTTTTCCCTTGAAGTGCCTTACTATCTTGGCTGCAATTTTTATCTATTCATTTTAGTATATGTCATTGGTCAGGGTTGCGCTTTCTATTTTATTAGGGCCTATCCTTGTGACAAAGTCACCACATTGGACTTAGTGAATACCACCTCATGTACTTTCTTGGGGGCCTATCCTTATGAGCCGGTCACCACGTTGGCATCGACGGCGGTTGTCATTTTTTGTACTTTTGCAAGTATTGCATGACACTCCACATCAAGGTCCATGTGTTGTCTTTCAAAATTGTTGTGGAGTAGCTTAATTTGCTCTTGCTAGAGCTTGCACTAAAACTTGATGTGACCCTCTTTTTTATAGAATAACACCTGGCCCTTGCCTTCCACTTATCTTGATCTGATCGAGGCACTCAATCTCAATCAAAATGGTTCTCTATCCTTGTCCCGTTCCTCAACCTTGCTCCGGCCATGGTAGCCTATCATCTCTTGGCATGGCTTGATGATGAGCATCAATAGCCCGCTTGTTACGGTACCAACATTCTAGTCTATCATGGACATGCTTCACAATGTCTCACAATAATTTTTGTAGCATTTTGCTTTGGTATGACCATCACATGTACATTTGTTATACCACTCATCACTAGCTCTAGGCATTCCTAAAATGCTTAGCTCTTGTAATAGTAGTGTAGTCAGGGCTTCTTTGTTTTTCGTAGAAGATAGGATAGCCTCTTCCTCACTCTCCTTAGCCTTGTTTTTTGGTTTTTCTTGATCATGCCATTTTCTCTATGTGGCTCAGTTGCAATGTGTTCTTGCATAAGTCCTCATGGGATTCACTATCTCCAGGGATCAAATTTCTACTAGAATTCCACTCAGTTCAGTGCTTTCAATTGAATTTTCCCCTAGATTTGGCCATGCATCCAAAACTCACAAATGTGCATGGTTTGCACCAGTAACAAAAAATCCATCATATGGTTAGGTTTTGAATAATACATTGTTGCCCTTGTCAAAAAAGGTGATGTTGAGAGTAGTTTCGTTGCAATTGCATTTGTAAGATCTCATCTTAAATTAAAAAATATTAAACAAACGCTAGTCCTTGATATTTGGAAATTTTTGAGGGGTTGCAATTATGTTGCATTAATTGTACTAAATTGACTTTTTCCCTAGATTTGGTTGTGCATCCAAAACTCACAAATTTGCATGTTTTTCATTAGTCACTAAAAATGATCATATTTTCAAATCTCAAACCCCAACAAGTTGTTGTTCCTTCTTTAAAAAAGGTGGTGTTGAGAACACCTTCAAGTAGTCTAGGTGCAATCGCATCATCTTGATTGGAAAATGGTAGCCAATGCTAGTCCCTTATATTCGGCCAAGTGTGTAAAAGATGGTTTGCAGAAAATATAAAGGAAAAAATATCAATTGCATACCTTTCAAGCATTTAGTTAAATAACCCATGTGAGCTAAAACATACCTTTCAAGTACCTTCACTCCATCTTGGAGTTACCAAAATCCATTCTATGAAACAAACCAGATAAAGTCAGTTGCATGCAACACTCGGTATCTTGACCTTATTGAGGAAATTGTTTCTTTTTTAGGACACCTTCTTTCAGAGGTTATTACATTTCAAAACCCATGACCATTTAATAGCACGGTTTCCAAAACCATCTGTCCCATTACGTTTCGGATGCCCAAACACCCCTACCTGTCAGTTCTTACGCGATTCGGTGGAGGATTTTCAGAGTTATAGATCTCAGTGTATTCGATTTCATCTCTCTGTTATGCATTTTTCATTCTAAGGTTTTTGAAACCTTAGATTTATGCCACATGACAGTGGATAAGTGTTGACTCCCATTTCTCACTCATCAGTTGGGATTTTGGAGTTCCGGCAGAAGAGAGATATTTGCAGATTTTTTTGCTGAGTCTGATTATGCAATGGCGCCCATGTTTTGAGGCATCTCAGGTTCTATTTTCAGTAGCGGTCAACATGTTCCCACCGTGGAGGATGACTTTTATTACACATCCAATTCTTGCTCAAATCTACATATGAGTCAGAATCCATTCATTTGTTTCTTGCATGCAACAATCAATAAATTCACCTTGTTGAGGAATTTGTTCTCTTTGAGGACATCTTATTGGGGAGGTTATTACCTTTCAAAACGCATACCATACAATAGCATCAACACATTTTAAGTGTAGGTCACATTTATTGCTTATCCGATTCTTGTTCTAATATACATACACCTCCTTAATCAACGCATTGCATCTTTTGCAAATAGGTGCCCACTAATGTATGAAAAAATTGTTGAAAGTTTCAAATTTATTACCCTTGTATACATGAGTTTGAGCAAGACATAATAAAATTGGGTAAATTGATTTGTTGGTCAGACTCAAAATAAATGTCCTTTTTTTACATCAACCATCGGGTCTAGTGGTTGTTTTGTATTTTTCCTTTGAGGCCCCTTATAATTATCTTTAAATTCTTCAATCCTATGAAACTCCTCGTTTTTATTGTCAACAACTACATGCATACAAGGGGTACCCACCTTTGGCCAAAACCTATCATGTATGCCCTCTCCACCATTGTATGGTTACCAAGCTCATAAATCATATTCTCTTAATACTGTACTCCTGGCTGGTTAAACTGTGTGAAAGATCCTTCTGGTCCCTTCAAGTGTGTCCATTTTTCCTATAAGAGGATGCGATCCTTGCATCCAGCTATCATGGGTGAGTGGCCCTTCACATTAAACATTGGTATGCAATGTGGCTCTCAACTTGGCCAAACTAGATGACCATATGGATGTCTCTTCCACAGTTCAGTGCTACCTTCACGTGGTTGCCAATATAATGATCATGGATGTGATTTAAATTTCATGATTTGGAATTACATAGGCTTTTAGTGTCACACGAAGGAATCTTTCCCATTGTATGCTCTTGAAATCAAGCCTTTTGTGACCACAAAGAAGACCCTCACATTGTCTAAAAGTATTCATGAGAGTGAAAATGTCAATGTTTGGAAACTTCTTAACCTCTCTGAAAATCTACCAAACATTGCATCAATATTGTCATATGTATGACCAACCATTAAGAAGCCCAAGTAGATGGACTTGAAATCCCCTGAGCAACAACTAATGATAAGTATGCAAGAAAGTACCTATTCTTGTTCAGGATCACAATTATCCAACTACAACAATAGATACTTGAGTAGTTTCTTGTAAGTATTTTCTTGACCTAAAATTCCAAGAACAAGGTCTTCAAATGTTCCACCCACCACTCCAAATATTGGAGAGTGATGGGAGAGAAGAGATGCATCATGATAACAAGAGTTGAGAACACAAGAAAAATCCAAAAGTGTGTTCTATTGATTGTGAGAGAGAAGCCTCTCATTTATAGAGTTGGAGAGAGGGTGTCCTAGATCATAGGCACCTCTTCTACATCAAAGGCAATCAGCCCTACATCATAGGGAATTCCTAAATCATTGGCATCTCATAGGGAATTCTTAAATCATTGGCACCTCCTTAAGAGGGCACCTTCTACTGCACCATCACTTGTGTCATGGTCCTAGATAGTACTAAGTGTGCTTTAGTACTAAGTGTACTTTAGTACCAAGTGTACTTTAGTACTAAGTGTGCTTCACCACACACACACACACACACACACACACACACACACACACACACACATGTGAGTGCTACTAGATGCACACATGCACCTTAGAGCAAGCCCTTGATCACAAATATCCCAACATACCCCCCCTCAAGGGTTTGCCTCATGCTATATTAAGGATACATGTAGTAAAATAGTTTCACACGCCATCTCATGGTTGTCAAGGATAAATCTATGGCTAGGATCTCATGCTATCAATGGTGCCCAAGAGTCATGGTTTACAAAAATGGGATAACCCCCCTACCCAAAATGGTTCTCTCTCTTGCATGTACAAGGATTAATCTTAGGCCTTTGTGTGGACCTAGTTTCTCATGTATACAAGAGGTACCATGGAGGCAAACACATATCACATGGCCTTCATCATCTAGTGACCAGAGGTGATTTACAAAGACTATAAGAACTAAAGACACAACATTCCTAAGCACATAACATTGCTTTTGGAGTACTACTCCAGGCAAAGAACCTCAAAATTGACTATATGACCAAGTGATGTTAAAAGTTCAAAGATGTTGGACTTTAGAAGTCCAATCTTTATCTTCCTCTACCACAAAATTTGTTCCTTCATTTGCTAATGCTACCACAAAAGTTGGCTGATGAAGTTCCTTTTCAACCATATTTACCTTGACTTTCTTCTTCTCAAGCTTTGTCACTTTTCTATTAACATATCTAGGTTCTTCTTTCTTCTTTTTGTCTTTTTCTTTCACATATGAATCATAGAATAGCAACAAGAGTTAGGAATTTTTGAACAATCATACTAACTGAAAGTTTACTGAGAGAATCATCCTCAATACTCTTTCAAGCTTGCATCAAGCATCCAGTCATCACGAAAACTATCCAAAACTATAGTTTAAAAACAGAGAAAAGTGGAGACCTCAATTCAAACACCCTGAAGCAAATTCAAGAGGTCCATACAAAATTTGTCCTGCACAGGATCTTCTTTCAATAATGTATCTCTCTTCTCTTTGGTGCAAATCGGCTTGCTGAGATTATGAAGCTGCAAGATCTTCTTTCAACAACGTATCTCTCTTCTCTTTGGTGCAAACCGACTTGCTGAGATTATGGCCTCCGCTGATCCTTTCCTTCTCCCTATGCTAGAGTACAACATCACTTGGGATGTTACCATCTTCATTCTCATCTAAGGGATGAAAGTATGGTGTGGTCTATTGGCATGAAAGCTTTGTTTTATTTCACCTTTTCCAATGATAAAGAGAGGGGAACCTAGCTGACATCTTCTATTAGACTGCTACCTCCGCGATCACCATCTAGTGGGCATTGTTGAGAAATCTTTATTATTTAATTTGAATGATGTTGCTCCTTGATTGCCATAGATTGATGTCTTTGATTTCTCCTAAGCATCAAGGTCTTTGTTGGCCTCATGTTACTCGGCCAACGTAAGTCAGATCCAAGTAACCGGCCATGGGTGAACCAAGAGCTACCACAGAGAATTCGAGCAGTGTTATCGAGAGCATCCAAGAAGAGCCAACATATGCCACACCCTAGGCCCAATCCTTTGCAGTGGTTTTGAGAGTTTCTAGGTCCAAAATCAAAAGGCGGTTTACCAAAACTGACTTAAGTCTAGATTCCTAAATTAGTTAAGTTTGAAGTTTGCTATAGAAAGGGCTCTTATTCGCCCTCTCACTGGTCTTATAATATGATTCTAGGTGAAGCCTGGAGTTTATGTACTAAGGGCTCTTACTCACCCTTTCACTGGTCTTGTAATATGAGTCCAAGTGAAGCCTTTCTACTCTTTAGTGAGTGTAGTGCCTCAAGCCAATGTGGGAGTCGGTGTGTGTCTCTAGTTGTTTCATGATCATCTTGTAGCTATGTATTTTGTAATAGGATGAGGTCTATTTTGTAATACAAGAATTGGGTTTGATATCTTGGCTATTTACTGCAAATTTGCAATGCTCGCGTTTACCTCTATGTATGGACTTTTTCTTGTCTTTATATAAAATTTCCCATGAAGCACAAAGCCCTATGATGGACCTTTTGATGTTTAACTTTTACACCCAAGCACTGAGTAGGCTCTATATATCAAGAAAACCCAGAGTGTAAGAGAGGGAGTCTTTCACCCAAGCATTGTTTGCATCCAGCCACGGTGCTCATTGGTCAACCGAGAGCGATGGGAAAATACTTCAAATGTGCTGGGAATATGAGTGGGAAATTGAGTGAATTGAGCATAGCAGTCTTAGAATTGAGTGCATAGACATCGAGAGTAGCAAGTTCATGCTGACAATTGATTAGCTACAACAGTTTCTTGGATTAGCATATTACCTATAAAAGATACCTTCGAGTGTCTGAGGACAATTTGTGGTCTTTAAAGACGAGTGTATGGGTATCAGAGTGTAGCTAGGCAACCTACATGATGCTTCAAGCTTTGACCAATGTCTAATACACACTTATAAAGGTGCCAAAGGTATGCATCTAAGAGAGAAGAACACCTGCACTGAGATGAAAGGAGTTGGAAAAACTCAGATATGGAAGGTAGAATGGAATCAAAACTAGAGATCAATTGTCCATGGCAATGAGTGGAAGTAGCACAGCCCACATAGTGCAGAGAGTTTGAGGATGGAGAAGACTTGGCCATGCACACTATGAGGTGGCATCGACACCAACACTAGGTGTGAGCTAGAGTCCCTCAGGTTTGCATGAGACATCCCAAGTCAACACTAGGTGCGAGCCAGATCCCTGAGGTTTGCATGAGAATTCCCGAGTGTATTTTCATGGGAGAGTCCTCAAGGCATTGGCATGAAGATTCAAAGAATTCATCCATACAAAGCCAAGATTTTGAGTCGTCTAACAAGTCCCTTCATGAGCCAAGCCATGAACGTAGCCTTCAGCTTGAAAGGCATGAGCCCTAAGGCTAAACAAGCCTAGGATCTCAAATTAAGACAAAGAATACTTACCCATGCAATGGAGGTGAGGCAAAAACCAAGTTATGGATGGCATGCAAAAATCGGACTATGTGCTACAAGATTAGCTTTGGATTGGAGGCAAGTCTGTTCGGAAGCTATATTGGATCACGAGCAACCAACTATGATTGCTAGTGTCATAGTACTTGAGGAATAGGTCCAGCACATGGCAACCATGTCCACATTGACAGTTTCCATCATGGAAGAAATGGACATCCAGCTCCAGTGGATAATTAGGCTACTAAAACGTCCTACCTAGGCTAGAATGTCACTGGACATACCAAAAGCTCTTACAGGTGTTGGACCTCGACATAGAGCAAGATGAGATGTCCATGACCGCTTGACCTTATAGACCATGATCCACACTATCGAGGTACTAGTACGATTGGAGAATCTTGAGCTGATGTCTGTTAAAACAAAGGCACCACAACCTATCAAAGCTAAGTTCTATAATTTCAAGAGTGTAGATGATGAAGCTCCTTATAGCTATTTGTGGAGTTTATTAAGAGTTTTTGATATCACTAGCACCACCACCAAGGAGAAGAATATTAATTAATTTCCTTGTACTTTGGCAAAGACAACCCAACATTGGTCCAACCGATTTTCAATTGGCTATTTCATAGACTAGCAGCAAATGTCTAAGACTTTCTCAAGAGGTTTAGACAACATATTAATGAGGAGTATGTTCACACCAAGCTTAGTGATTTGAGTCTATCTAGAACTTTTCTTGCCAACGCGGGCCCTCATTAATTATATGAGCACACCACTAAATGAAAAATTACTTCGTGCTTGGTTGATTATGAGTTGCACTCAGGTGGACTTGTGCTCCCTAGAAATTATCAATCCGTATGAAGTGTTGTTGAGCTAAGCAAGAGTGGGCCTTAAATCTTGTACCCAAGAAGAAGGACAAGAAAGTGATGAATAAGATGCCTCACCTAAGAAAGACAAGTTGAAGTCCAAGCTCAAGAAGGCCTTAAAGGAATTGGGTACCCCAGTAAACGTGCTCCAAGCAAGAAGTGGTGTTGTTCCAAATATAATTCTGAGTGTTGGTACATCAAAAACTGCACTACAGATGTCTAGACAGAAACATAGGATACCAAGCCAAAAGATGGATGCCCACCAAATCTTGAGCAAGGCAAATGAAAATGCAGGAATAAAAAAGGAAAAAACCAAGGAGTGCCACAAATTCATGATAATTCTATGGTAAACATGACCATACCAAGGCCAAGTGCAAGCACTAATTGTAGCACATCAAGTTGCTCAAGAACAATGCCAAGAAAAGGAAAATCGACTCCAAGTGCTGAGGCCCAGTGGAGGATCTTGAGAAGGGCCCCCCTCAAGATAAAGAGCTCAATTAGGAGAAAAAACAAGTGGCAGCAAAGCTTGCCGAGGAATTCCAAGGAAAGTACCCACAAAGGACTTACCAGCATTGGATCCACATTTGGTCATACAGTCAACCAACACAAGTGAAGCCTCGATGGGAAAGTCTTAAATTGAGCCAAGTACCATCAAGTACTTGAGTTTAGAGATGATCCAAGCATGGGGAAACCTTTCGCCATATGAATATTAATATCACGATGCTTGAGTTATTGAAGCCTTCCCCATATTGTCAAGAGTTCTTCTTGCAACATCTTCAAGCCAAGGAGGAATCACCCCTAATCTTAGATTCTCTTATTACCACTCTATTCATTATTATACCAATAATGGATGACAAAGTTCTAGTCATCATTGTCAAAATCTGAAAGCTCTCTCTCTCTCTATCTGTCTCTGTCTCTCTTTGTCTCTCTCTCTCTCACTCCCCCTTTCTCCCCCTCTCTCTCCCTCTCTCTCGCTCTCCCTCGCTCTCCCTCTCTCTCTCTCTCTCTCTCTCCCTCCCTCCCTCCCTCCCTCCCTCCCTCCCTCTCTCTCTCTCTCTCTCTCTCTCTCTCTCTCTCTCTCTCTCTCTCTCTCTCTCTCTTCACCATGTTTCTACTAACCATTATACACTTGCATTTGGTAAAACATAACTGTCTATATGGGGATGGCCCAAGGATGAAAAGTGTTGGTAAGTTCACGTTCTTCTTGATGCACCATCAAATTTTGTTGTTGAAAGTTGTCGAAACAGTTTTTTGCAATTTTGAGAAGGAATGTCATGTTGATATATTTAGTGTCCCAACCCTTCTATGGTTGACTATATTTATTGGGAGAATAAGCAACTATAAAATGTTTATTTAAACTTCCATATGCTACTGAGACCTTTAACAAATTTGAGAAGTGCAGACCAGTTTGAATGGAATTTGGAATGTCAAGTTATTTTTTATGCTTTGATTAGCTATATATAGTATATACATCTATATACAATAATGACGATTGGCTACTAGGCAAGGAACTTTTATAGGCAAGTTACCAAGTCCACAGTGCTAGTGTGATGTGTCAGGGTTTATGCCCTTGAACGCCAAGTGCACCATATAATACTTTTTTTGGCATTGTTGTTGAGGAATGCAAGGTGGCTTGGTTTAAAACATCAAGAGATAATGTTTTGCATAATTCCATTTCTTGTGAATCATCAAATAGGAACTACCTTAGGATCACAAAGAAAAAGACTAAGAAGACCACGTCAAATAAGCCTATTGTGTTGACTAAGCATTTGTACTATGAATCTGCTAGAGCCTTGGGATTTTATGAGTTGTTGAGTACTTGTATGCATTTTATATGACTACTAGTTGTCAGGTCTTAACTTTAGGTAGAATTTGAAGGATTGTTTATCCAATATATGGGTGAGGAATGAGTATTTACCATTATCATAAAATGTAGATAACTCAAGAGAAGCCTAAACCCTTGGAGCCAGTTCAAGATGGTGAGGATCAGGTTGAGTCCAAATAAGAAAGAGCAAGAAGATGTCATTTAAAACTAGCTAAGGTGCCTTAGATCCCACACTCATAAAAGTCATGCACAAGAAAGTTAAGTGCATGAACAAGACTTACAACTAGGTGAAGTAGTTCCAAATCTAGAACCAAAACTAATCTATATAGCTATTGAGATCCCTCAACTTAGTACCACCTTTTGCAATCAGCCATGCCTAATAATCATTCTATCATTTGTCATAGTTTTTTAAAGGGGATATATTAGGTTTAATTCAGTGGCATTGGCCAATAATTAGGGTACAAATGCATAGGATTTTAGGAGTTTCCTAGCTAACTTTGATAGGTATGTTCAGCCTGGGGCAAGTCACTTTGCAACTTGTGACGCTCTAAGAACATATTTCTTGAAGATTTTTGAACATTTGGATATATTGATCAAGTTAAGGAGGAGTAATTCTACCTTGCCATGAAGCCTCATGAAGCTATATAGATCTAAGCTAGCATATTGAAAAAAATCATTGGAAAGAAGATGGCACCAACAGCTCAAGATGAACAAGTGAGGTGGTCTGTGAAAGGTTTACCAATGGATGTGGGTTTCCACATAAGAATGCAACAACCCACCACTATAGATGCTTCTACAAAAATAGCAGGTAACTAGGATATTGCTAAAATGGGAGTCCAACATGGTACGAACAATTTGCCTCATATGGTAATGGCCCAAAATCCCGTGTGGGATCCTTGGTTACCTTACAAAGTGGCTACCCACGTATCTCAATTCCAAATGACTCAAGCTGTTGTATGACGTCCTATGTCACACCAACAGATGCTATCTTATGCTCAGCAATTTATGGCAACTCAACCAATGAGTCAACCATCTATTGAAGATTTATCAACCCATGGTAGCTAGGATGTGATGCAGGGATGTAATTCCTAATGCTATACCAGCTAGTCTTGAGTTGAGGCTAGAAAAGAGTCGCTTGATGCTATGATTAGGAAAACGAATGGCATGCAGCTAACTTGGATAAAAGCCAAGACCGCAAATATCCTTCTAAGGAGAAATGTAGTAATGTTTTGGTGGTTATATGCAAAGGTTATGGGCATTACTAGAATCAATGTCCCACTCCCAAGGAGATGGTTCAGTCAGGCAGCCAAAGGATAGGTACCATTTGTCATATCAAATATTTGGGACCCAAGATGATTGGACACACAAAGTCAACGTGTTACATTACTGTCCCCCAATCACCCATCCAATTTGTGGTTAAGGCCATGCAAACTTTTTCCTATACAAGTGATGACTTATAAGCAACCCTCTAATGAGTATAGACTTCTACTGCTAAATCCATCACCTAAGTCGAGTGCAAGACCCTAGCAAGCTCTAGGTCACACAAGATCTGTTATCATTTGTCAGGAGCTAGGTCACACAATTAAGACTTGTCCTAATGGCAAAAAGCCAGTAGAAGACATTCCACTATGCAGAGTGTGCCATGGTCAAGAGCATGTTGCATAAGATTGTCCCCCGAGGATAATGCAAAGATCAAGTCTAGTAGGGAAGAACTCGGTTTCTAAACTACTCCATGTGATTGTATTAGAATTTCTTTATCATCCGATAGATCATAGGCTTCTATTGATTTTCTTCAACCTAATACCCTTCAAAAATTTTGACGAGGGTAATGCATCTTAGCGATCTTAGATTGGTTGGTCTTTATCATTTACTACCCCTTTCTCCTTGTTTTGCATTTGAGGGTCCTTGGAGGTTTCTCAAACCTCTTGAAATGGAACCTTATTTTGCACAATAGATGGTGGAACAAAAGTAGCATGTGGTCGAAGAACCATTCTAATGCCTCACAATTATCTAATACCTCACCACTATCTGATTCTTCTGACAGGGAAATATCGAGTTCCTCTTCAAGTTTTGTTAGTACTTATCTTGAACGAGTAGCCACTCTACGAAGGGAAGCTTTGCATCCATAGCCCTAGACCATGAAATAAAATATCAATTGGCTGCAGTTCTTAACCCTTTCTCTTCAATGTCAGTGAGTATTGGCTTCATCTTTGGTTTAAACAAGGGAAACATAACCTCAGTCTGTTGACAGTGTTACCTCATGTGGTGGATATAAGGGCTCCAACAATAGAGGAAGAAATTGAAGGATATCCTAGTAGAGTGCTCCTTCATGGAGGATTTGGCACTAAAATTATGACCTATGAGACTACGCAGATGATTACCCTAACATGTTTAGAACCTTTTTCCTTTGTCATTACCCATTGGGAGTTCTACCAGGTCGCAGCCTGTCTTGGACGGTCAAGAAGATTTGTCCTATGTAGTACAGCAGGGAAGGCCTCGTAGATTTAAGTCGGTTGAAACTAAAAATAAATTAGCACAAAGTCCTTCGACAACACCAAGGTTTGGGTTCATCAACTTAAGCCTTAGGAAAATTTTCGTACGGTGAGAGCGCCTAACAAGAATGGCGAAACCAAGGTTTGTGTGGATACATGTAAACCAATCGTTATTTAACCTGAGAAGAGTAAAGAGGTGGAGGTTTTTATACAGACCAATTACCCATTATAAGGGGGACAAGGGCTTAACATGGTGGAATTAGAACCCACTGAACCAATTGACGAGGATCAAAAACCTATGGCATTGGTAGATTTGCCGAGTATGACCATGAGTGTTGATGAATCTCTCAGGTGGTATATCCAAATAGGAGGTCACGTTTGTCCTTCCAGTGCAGTGGCTTGTAAGTGAGTTGCATATGGAGCTGAGACACTTGATACACTTGCACAAGCCCTCCACTTGACGTCGCTATAGCATTGGCTAAAAATTGTGAGTCCGCCCAACTTCAATTGTGTCCTGCAGCTCAGCAACAACAAACTATCCATGGGTAGTGGTGTCCGGACAATGCAACTTTCACAAAAAAAAAAAGCACAATGCCCCTATTGTCTGTCCACCAACTCTGTCCTGGCGTCTTCCATGCTTGTTTTTTTCACACTCATTGCCTCGACCTCATTCCCTTCCTCCTGTATGTGAGCATCTGCAAAGATGTTGGACATCAAGACATAAGATGCAGCATCCGTTTCATCCAATTGCACTACATGTTCAAAGGCCAGTCTTCCAAGCTCCACATTACCCCACTTTCGACAAGCACCCAACACGGTCTGCCACACCCAAAGATCAGGACGGAAAGGCATCTTCCTCACCACGGCTAACACCTTGTCTAATTGGCCTGCACGGCCAAAGAGATCAACCATGCCACTGTGGTGCTCAATAGTTGGAGTGATGCCATAGTCTCTGCCCATGGCCTCAAAGTAATTATGGCCATTGTCCACTAGACCCACGTGACTGCAAACACTAAGGACAATAGAAAATGTGACGCCATTAGGCTTTATCTCTTCTCCTCTCATTCTTTCAAGCATATGGAAAACCATTTCACTTTCTCCATGCTGGGCATATCCTGCAATCAGTGCATTCCACGAGACCTCGTCTCGAACTGGCAGCTTATCAAATGCTTCCCGTGATTCTGCAAGTGAGCCACATTTGGCATAGATATCCACCAAGGTGTTGCCAACAGCAAGATGTCTTTCCAGCCCCATTCTGGTTGTCTCGGCATGCATTTCTCGGCCCTTGTCTATCGCTCCTATGGCGCCACAAGCTTTCAAGCTGCAAACAAATGTGACAGCATTTGGAGAGAGACCTTCCAGTTGCATCAGTTCAAAACAGTTGAGTGCTTCCTCACCAAACCCATGCTGAGCATGTCCTGCTATCATAGCATTCCACGAGACCTCATCTCGACTTGGCAGCTTGTCAAATGCTTCCCGTGCTTCCACAAGCGAGCCACATTTTGCATACATATCCACCAAAGTGGTGCCAACAACAAGGTCTCTTTCCAGCCCCTTCCTCGCTATCTCAAAGTGTATTTCTCGGCCCTCGTCTAACGCCCGTATGCAGCCACAAGCTTTCAAGCTGCAAACAAATATGACAGCATGTGGAGGGAGACCATCCACTTGCATCTCTTTGAGACAGTTCAGCGCTTGCTCACCAAGCCCATAGTGGACATATCCTGCGATCATTGCATACCACGAGACCTCGTCTCGAACTGGCAGCAAATCAAATGCTTCCTGTGCTTCTGCAATTGAGCCACACTTGGCATACATATCCACCAAGGTGTTGCCAACAAAAAGATCTCTTTCCAGCCCTTTTCTGGCTATCTCAGCATACAATTCTCGGCCCTTGTCTATTGCTCCTATGCTGCCACAAGCCTTCAAGCTGCAAACAAATGCAACAGCATTTGGAAAGAGACCCTCCAGTTGCATCTGTTCGAGACACTTCAGTACATCCTCAGCAAGCCCATGATGGGCATAGCCTGCGATCAGTGCATTCCACGAGACCTCGTCTTGAACTGGCAGTATGCCAAACGCTTCTTGTGCTTCCACAAGCAAGCCACATTTGGCATACATATCCACCAAGGTGCTGCCAACAGTGAGATCTCTTTCCAGCCCCTTTCTGGCTATTTCGGAGTGTATTTCTCGGCCCTTGACTATTGCTCCTATGCTGCCACAAGCTTTCAGGCTGGAAACAAATGTAATGGCATTTGGAGGGAGACCCTCCAAGTGCATCTGTTCAAGACAGTGCAGCGCTTCCTCACCAAGACCATGCTGGGCATATCCTGCAATTAGTGCATTCCATGAGACCCCATCTCGACCTGGCAGCTTCTCAAGCACTTCCCATGCTTCCACCATTGAGCCACATTTGGCATACATATCCACCAAGGTGCTGCCAACAGCAAGATCACTTTCCAGTCCCTTTCTGGCCATCTCGGCGTGTATTCCTTGGCCCTTGTCTATTGCTCCTATGCAGCCACAAGCTTTCAGGCTGCAAACAAATGTTACAGCATTCGGAGAGAGACCCTCCAATTGCATCTGTTCAAGACAGTCCAGTGCTTCCTCACCATGCCCATGGTCCACGTATCCTGCCATTAGCACATTCCATGAGACCTCATCTCGATTTAGCAGCTTGTCAAACACTTCCCATGCTTCAGCAACTGACCCACATTTGGCATACATATCCACCAAGGTGTTGCCAACAGAAAGTTCTGTTTCCAGCCCCTTTCTTGCTATCTCAGCGCGTAGTTCTCGGCCCTTGTCTATCGCTCCTATGCTGCCGCAAGCTTTGAAGCTGCAAACAAATGTGACAGCATCTGGATAGAGACCCTCCAGTTGCATCTGTTCAAGACAGTTCAGCGCTTCCTCACCAAGCCCCTGCTCAGCATTCCCTGCGATTAGTGCGTTCCATGAGACCTCGTCTCGAACTGGCAGCTTGTCAAACGATTCCTGTGCTTCCACAAGTGAGCCACATTTGGCATACATATCCACCAAGATGTTGCCAACAAAAAGATCTGTTTCCAGCCCCTTTCTGGCTATTGTGGCATGTATTTCTCGGCCCCTGTCTATGACTCTTATGCTGCCACAAGCTTTTAAGCTGCAAACAAATGTGACAGCATCTGGAAAGAGACCCTCCAATTGCATCTGTTCTAGACAGTTCAGGGCTTCCTTACCAAGCCCATGTTGGGCATATCCTGTGATCATTGCATTCCACGAAACTTCATCTCGAACTGGCAGCTTGTCAAACACTTCCCATGCTTCCACAAGCGAGCCACATTTGGCATACATATCCACCAAGATGTTGCCAACAAAAAGATCTCTTTCCAGGCCCTTTCTGGCTATGTCGGCGTGTATTTGTCGACCTCTTTCTGCATCTTTCAGCCTTGCACAAGCCTTCAGTACGCTGACAAAGGTATACTTGCTAGGAAGTACAAAATTCTCTTGCATTTTTTGGTAAAGGTAGAGGGCATGCTTTGAATCTCCGAATTCAATATAACCCCAGATGAGAGAATTCCAAGAGTACTCGTTCCTCTCAACCAACTTGTTAAAAACCTGCTGAGCGTCCCACATGCTTCCAACTTGCACCAACATTGGGATGACGTAGTTCCCAAGAGATCGATGATCTTCCAGCCCATTTTTGCGCAGATAGGTATACAAGCGCTTTGTATACAGTAGATTTTTCTTTGTTCTGATTTTATGCAATATGCATGTAAGGTTATGGACCGAAGGCGGCTGGGGCCTTCCTTCCAAAGACGCGAGTGCCTCCTCTACGTCAAGCGTTTCGAAGCTACTCTTCACCTGCAGTCCTTGTGCATTGACCTTTACTCCAGCCTTTCGAGACGCCTCCACCAAGCCACGGTTTTGGGTGGATGCTTTGGGCTTTTTCTCTAGCATGTCTGTAGAATTGTACCCGTCTATCCATGGTGACTCCTTATGCTTGAGGTCTGGAAATCTTGGGCTTTTCTGTCGTTAAGATTCACAAGAGGCTCGTCACACTAGCCAATCTACAAATTCCCCTGCGCAAATCAATCAGCTCAGATTCGTCGCACGCTTACTTTGCTCTCTCGATCGTCCCGATCCGCGAAGTACTCCTTCCGTAAGCGCTCTGTCCCTGTAATACCTGCGCGGCATGAAGACCCATATGAAGGCGAAGGAAAAAAAGCAGACCGAGGCAAAAATACAGTGAAGGAAAGCAGTACCTGAATGCCAAAACTTCTCCACCGCCGGTGCACTGTCGTCTGGGAAAGCCGTCGGAGAGTGAGGGCTTGATTGCCTGCGCAGATGAACTGCCAACCAGTAGAATTGTGGGTCTTCGCTACAAAGAAACCCCGGGCCATGTACCTGAGCGACGATAAGGCTGCGTGGTTTCGTTGTGGTTACCTCAAACGTATGACAAGGATCTCTGCATCCTCCTGTATAGAGTAGGTTCATCATCTTCGTGAGAAGAAAAGAAGGGAGTCGCACATTCAACAAATTACTAAATTTTTGGTTTTTCAGAACTTCCACTCACTAGATTTGCTGCAGGTTTTCCATTTTGGAGCACTTAACTACTACTATTTTATCAATTCTTTAAGGAAACAAGGTGAATGATACTCAATCATTTAGGAGAGAGAGAGAAGGGGCGTGTGGGTAAAAAAGTGGAGATCGTGCGTAGATATAGAAGGGAAGAGAGAGAGAGAGAGAGAGAGAGAGAGAGAGAGTCCACCACTTTAAAGTTTGCATTCAAGTCCAATGAAGAAGAGCCAATAGGAAAAATGCACTTCCAAAAATTCAAGAAATGCCTGATTTCAGCTTTGCCAAAATCACACCGATGCTAAGGCTACCTTGAGGGCAGACCAAAAGAGAACGAGTAAAATAGTGGACATGAGACTTTACATAGGGTCCTCCCATCCTCCGTGCAAGTGTCACGGGTGGTGATTTATTATTGATTTTGTGATGTCCATATTTTGGAAGCTGAAGTCCACAACAAATACATGAATAAGGTGATACAAATAGGACCCCCCAGCGAGAGTTTTGTCGCAATTAATTAAAGGGCGCAGGGCGATTAATCAAGGCTGCGCGGCGCTGGGTGAGGCTTCTGGAAGAAGCCTGTGGCTTCCACATCTAGAAGCTTCCAGCCTGAGCATTATAGCCTGAGCATTATAAAAGAAGGGGAGCATAGAGTGCAGAAGTGCAAGCAGGGGGGCTGTGAAGCCCTCCCCAATACAACTAGGAAGAAACGGGAGGAAGGGGGAGAGAGGGAGCAGAGGGAGTGAAGGAGGTAAAGAGGGGGGGAAGTGAGGGAGCGGATAGAGGGGTAGGGAGAAGGGGGAGAGAGAGGAAGGGAGAGAGAGAGAGAGGCAGCGTGAGCGTGAGAGTAGGTGAGCGTAGGTAATTAATTAGCTAGCTTAGGTTAATATAAACACCGAGAATATTAGCGCCGAGGATAAGTCTCGCGAATGGATAAGAAACTAGCATACTACCAGAATGTCAATAGTCGTAATCATAGTCGAACGTCGAGAGACAATATCCCAAAAACTTGTCAATGTGACCCTGAGAGGATCTACGTGTGTCCTTGAGTGGGATGAATTTAACATTCTCAGATCGTTCAGTAGACTCTGGACAGTAGTCGTAATCATAGTCGAACGACAAGAGACAATATCCCAAAAACTTGTCAATGTGACCATGATAGGATCTATGTGTGTCCTTGAGTGGGATGATTCCAACATTCTCAGATCTTTAGTAGATTCTGGAGAGCACAAAATAACAACTATCATTAGAGGAAGTCCAAAGTAGAGCATATAACATTCTCACTCTCCACTTAGCCAGTGTTACATGCCTCTCCAACCTCGAAAAAATGGGAGTTTGATCATTATAGTAAGTCGAGCATTTAGGCCTATGAGAGTACAGCACAAGGTCATCATGAGGCTCTCTAAAGCTTAACATGCTAAGGCTATGCCATGCTAGACTTCATCTCTTCAAGGCCCTTGCTACGCTTATGTGGTAGCACCTGCTTAAACACAAATCCATCTTGGTTGCTTGTAGATGCTTAACACGAAATCCTAGAGGCTAGGCAATGCTTTGTGGAAAATCTACTCAACATGCCAACAACTGCATAGCTAATGTTTGGTTGTGTGTTGCATAAATAAATGAGATCCCTCATGAGCCTTCTGTACATAGACTTGTCCGCCAATGAAGAAGAATTTTCTTTTGAGACCTTTGCATCAACCTTCATAGGGGTGCCCACCGCTTTGTATTCAGACATTTTGAATGCCTTCGTAATCTCACTAGCATGATTTTGCTATGAGATGAAGATGTGATTTGTCTCCTACCAAACCTCAATTCCCATGCAGAAATGGATAAGCCCAAGTTCTATCATCTCAAACTCTTTGCTCAACATCTCTTGCATCTGAGGGATCTTGACTTCACAGCTCTTTGTGATGATAAGGTCATCCACATAAAGGACAATCACCGTATACTTGTCGCTTTTTTGTTGAAGTAAAATATTATTTTATAGTATATCAGCACAAGGTATAAAACTTCACTTTCACATGTTATTCCTCTTAAAAGATACAAGCCTCGAAATGCTTAATGACCTTTCTTGACTCTCTTTTTCTTCTTGACACATCCTTGTAGGCTGAAAGCAACCACAAGCTATTTGACAAGGACCCTAGCAAGCGGGCTTTTGATTATACCGACTTGTTTTACAAAGATGTTTATTGTTGCCATTATTTCCGTGTCCATACAACCAACACCATCAAGCACGATTGTTGTCACATCTTGGTCAAGAGGCTCTCCCTCTTTGTCTTGTGCGAGATCCATTGGATGGACTTGCTCATTATCTAAACTCCTAGTTTTTCACATGTCCTTCTCAATAGAGAACACATCATAAGCAGCTAGCTCTTCCTCAGATAATTTCCCCTTTGAAAGTGTCATCCTTGGTTCAGAATCACTTGGCATGTCATCTAGATGTTAAAGCACACTTATGAATGAGAAAGATTATGAGCTCGCTCACCTTGAACCATCGATTCATCCTTCACTGCTTCTTTCTCTAATTTGGAATCACCTATAGTTTTGAATTGTTGTTCTTTTAATTTGTCTTCACATTGCCTTGCTCAAAAGTACTTATGGGATTCGGACCGGAAGCCTCTGCATTGATATTGCATTGTTTTTGTATTGGCACCTTCCATTCATATGAATTAGGAATACTTTTTCTAAAATGTAGAGGGTGGGATAGTGGCCCCTTGAGTAGATCTTGTTTTGATAGGACGCTCTTTAACTATGTTTACTAATAGACCACATAAAAAGCAGAAGTTTGGAAGATTGTTATATATAAGAGTCCAACTCTTGGATAGGGCAAGGACTTGGAATAAATCAAGAGCTTTCCTGGTAGCTCCTTTTCCAGGTCCATCAAAACACAAACCTATGGATGGACCCTTGGATTGATGAACTGCTCTTTTCCAACTCTTAGGATCCTACCCAAACTTGAACATAGATTCTCAACCCAATGATAGAAAGTTGCTCGGTCAAAAGTAGACAAACAGTTTTGGTAGTAGACTTCATAATGGTGGTGAGCCAACCATTTTTGTTCTAGACAATGAAATCCTATGCGAATTTGTGTATTGGATGGAAACACATGCATTTATTGGGTTCCTACCTAGTCCATACCCACCAGTCTTTATCTTGAAAACCAAGTTAAAAAGGGTGTTGGATACTAAAATCTGTTAGATTTCTTTGCAAGAGATACATGCATTCTTTAATTTGACAAATGAGAAATGGCTTTGGTAGTAAATAGACACTCCCTATGGTTCCAAACAAACCACTCCCTCTAGCAAAATTCCAACAAACTAGAGGGAGTGGCTCTTTATTACCAAAGAGTCACTCCCTCTGTGTCTTGGAAACAGTTTGTATGAAATCTACTAGAGGGAGTGGTTTGTTCAAAATGAGAGGGAGTCAATCTTTACTACAAAATCCATTTTTGGTTTGTCAAATAAAACATAAATGTGTCCCTTGTGAAGAATCTGACAATTTTCAAGATAAAGGGCTAGTGGGCACGGACAAAGTAGGAACCCAATAAGTGCATGTGCTTCCATCCAATACACAAAATTTAGTAGGATTTCCTCATCTAGAACAGCAATGGTTGGCTCACCATTACCAGGTTCCCTTGACTTGGCAATAGATTGGTCATGGCCATTTTCTTCTATTGCGATTGGCAACCCTTGATATTGCATTTGAAATCTTCCAGTATTTGGTTTTGACCCAACTACAAGAGTAACTACAACAGCTTGATTATGAGAATTTGTTACTATTGCACACGACAGTGCTACATGTTCTTATTGAGCTTTGCAGAAGCTTTGCTAGCATTTTGTGTTGAACTAGGCTGAGAAAGAAATGATTGAAGTGGAGGAAAAATAACCTATTTTTTGAGCATTTTGAGCAGAGCCAACATAGAAAGCTTGTTTTGCTTGGGGTTCAAGTGTTGTGAACAAATGGTGTGAACTAGAAAAAAACTAGTTTGAGTAGTTACTAGAGGTGGTGAAACAAAAATTGTGTGATGCTTGCAATGTACTAGTGTAAGAGTGTTGTGTGGAGCCATCCAAAAAGGGAGAAGCTCAAATGCATGGAAGGGAAGTGGAGTACAGACTAGCAATAGGTGGAAATATGGAGTCTTGCACACAAATCTCAAAAGACAAAGGAGAGAAAGGGGAACAACCAAATGTAACAAAGAGAAGCGTACCAAGAATGGCAAAGTTTGAAGGCAATAGCTCAAATGGGGCAGGAGGCAGGAAAAAGGGGGGAAGGTCCAATCCCAAAGCAGGGAGAATGAATGAAAAATAGGGACCAAAGGAAAGTGGGAAGGGAGGGGACTCAAGCGGCACCTCTACTAGCTCCTCCATTATTTTCACGTCCCATATACTTCCTTTTCTCAACAAAATCATATAAATAAGCACTCTTATGCACCATGCATATAAAGTAGCACTCTTATGCACCATGCATGCAATGAAAAATTAAAATGATAAAATGCACGAAAAAATGGAACAAAGGCAAGCATACTAAGAATGGCTAAGCTCAAAGGCAATAGCTTAAATGGGGTAGGAGGTAGGAAAAGGGGGGACAATCCAATTCCAAAGGAGGGAGAATCAATGAAAAATAGGGATAGGAGGAAAGTGGGAGGGGAGGGGGACTTAGGCGGCACCTCTACTAGCTGCTCCATCATATTCACCTCCCATATACTTCCATTTCTCAACAAAATCATAAAAATAAGCACTCTTATGCCCGATGCATATAAATTAGCCCTCTTATGCACTGTGCTTGACCCATAGGGGGGCTTATGGTAAAACTAGTATTCACAAAGTGTCAATCCACTGGTACCATGCATGCCCACGAAGAGCCTTCTTGAGTCTATAGAATTTGCCTGATCTAGAGATCTCAAAACCTTGTGGCTATTCCATGTACACCTCCTCCTTGATATTTCCATTCAAAGAGGATCCTCAATGACTGGATAGTTCTTACTATCCAAAATTAGCTTCACCCACTTAGGTAATGGCATTTTCCTTCATGGTTCTCTAGGCTCATGACATCTCAATCTTCTTTATCAATCAATGTCCTATACACCTTGAGGGCATCTAGGCTTGCTACTAGTGGTTGTGTTAGATGTGTATTTAGGCTTTGTCTACTAGTGGTTCTATAAGATCACGACATCTTTGTCTTAATATTCTATATCAATCAAAATACTATCCACCTTGAGGGCATTTAGGTTTGCTACTTGTGGTTGTGTTTACTGTGGATAGAGATATAGGGGTTTTTTGGAGAGGACACCTCCTTCTTCAATTGATGTGGCTACTCTATGGACACCACATCTCATATCACCATGATGTTCCTTTTTGTAGGGTCTTAAAGGCTCTAGCCCTTTACCCATTGACTCCATCCTAGTATGATACAAAGCATGAAGTGCAGCCAGCATCTCCTTCTCATAAATCTATAAATGTAACTCAACTGGCTATAAAATGTGACTCTCATAAACTATAGGATGCCCATCCTATGTGAGGACATATCTAATACCATTTTTACCACAAGCATCTGCATGCACATGAAAAGACTTCCTCAAGTCAGGCAAAATCAACACCAGATCTGTTGTAAGCTTGCGCTTCATCAGCTCGTCAAAAGATTCATTCTCCACTTGTATCCAGTGGAAACGTCTTTCCTTCTTGAAAAGTGCATGCATAGGGGCTGCAATTTCTGCAAAGTGATGGACAAAACGATAGTATTGGGAATACAAACCCAAGAAACTATGAACCACATGCAAATTCTTTGGTTGTGGCCAACTCCGTATTGCTTCCACTTTAGCTAGTTTTGTTGTGGTGTATAGGGAGCAAGATTCTACCAATTGATTCCATGCCTTTTGCACAAAGAAAACTTTGAGGTCATGAATGATGATAGCTACAACAAGCAACAAGTCCCTCTTGATGTCTTTCACATATAAGACATCTGAAACTTCTTAGTAACTCCATTATACATGAAAGAAATAGTACATGTGCCTTTGGATGGGAATTTTGCACCAAATTTATTGCTACAAGGATGTCCCTACAAGTTGTACGGAGGTGTATCAATCTTCATGACTAGTCATGTATTAATGAGAAGCTCCACAGTTGATGATCCACAAATTAGTTAACCCCAAAAAGATGGATTAACTTTTCATAGATTTCTTATATAGCCATGAACATCTCGAGCGTAGTATGAGTACTATGAATAGACTCCTTATATGGATTTAATGTACCATTCTTCTTATCTGCAGCCTTCTTTCTTCTCCAACCTTCTTTCTACACTGATTTGAATGTGTTTGCTTTTGTTGCAATACAAGCATTTTCCTTTCTCTTATCCTTTAAAGAAGAGGGGTTACTAGAGTCCTTACCCTTTCCTTTCTTTGAGCTCGAAAAAAGTTGAATATTTTCACTGGTGACTATAATACCAATTGCACACCTCTGATCTCATAGGTTCTTTACCCTTGTGATGGACTAGTTTGTTGCTTCAGTTTCTCTTACCCAAGGTGATTCTCCAAATTTTGGATCCTCATCTAATTCGTGATCTCATAGTGGTATACTTCCATGTAATTATAGGGACATGTTGAATCAGAGTCACAAAATAATAATCAACAGTGGTAATAGATCCTCATCTAATTCATGTTCTCGTACTGGTTCTTGAGGTCCATCCATGCATGTGTAGCTATACATACATATTGAATTAGAGTCGTAACAGAATCATTGGCACGGTAACAATGGAACACGGTGTACCTATATCTATTCTATTCCATGACAAGATCTCAATAGCCATTGTTACAATTATCCTTGTTGCATTGATAGGACACAATTTTGCAACTAGCATCACATCCACTCTAGTTGCACCTCCCATAGCTTTGATGAACTCAAAAAAACCTTCATCTTAAAGATCTAGAGACTGTAGCACATAGGTTTCTTTTAGAGACTAATAGTGGGGGTCACGATTTTTGTGTGTTCTGAGCCATATCTCTAAATCTACTCACAAATAGAAAAAAATTGCCAACACTTTGTGTGTAGAGGCAAGCTCTAATACCATGTAATAAAATATAACTTCTATGTATAACATAGACGACAAGATCTTACTTTTTTGGGCTCCTTTAGTAGGGCATAGATACTTGTTTCTTTGTCCCCTTATTTTAAATTAGCTTTACATTTAGATGCATATTATAAACATTAGCTTGACTTGTGATATGTTCAAATTTCAGCATTATCTCAATCATGTATAGCATGCATTCATACATGCAATTATTGATGTAGTGATCCTAGTTGATCAACCGGTCTTTATCCATTTACCTCTTCTTAATATAGTCCTTCTTCCCTTCATCCTATTTTTGAGTTTCATTCCCAACCGTAATGGATGATCTACATACATAATATTTGCTTCTCTTTTTGTTTGCCTGTGAGCTCAATTTGGATCACATGCACTTGAGTCTCTTCTTATGCTTCCGGCCATGACCAAATCCAAGCCCCGATGCCTCCCATATCTCTAGCACCAAACAGCTCTTGATCCTTGACTTTCTTTAGGTTCTCCTTTTCTTTAGACAAGTGCTTCCTCTTTGAAGTGGCAAGGACTTCATACTCTTGTTGTTCAAACTGTTTCTTCTATAGCTACACTTCAATTGCATCGTCTTCTATGAGGGCCAAAGGATCTGTCCTGTCTCCAAACCGCCATGGTAGGAATATCCACAATCATTGATGCACCCTAGATTTTCAATTTACAAATAGATAAATGGCTAAAATTCTAGCTTTTATAGGTTACCATCATGTACATGAGTTATATGAGGTGAGACATGCATTAGTTCCATACCAGTTGCCTTTCCAACCTATGCATAAGAGTTTCCCTTAAGCTTTGATGTGATTAGCAAGAACTCAATGTGTTGCTAGGCAAAAGACACATGTTCATTGAAAGGTAACATAGTAACGAATAAAGAAGGGTTCACAAATTGAATTTTCATGTGGTTAGTAAGACAGTTCTAGTGGTAATGCCACTTTGCACACACTCGTCAATAACCCCAATGATGCTTTAATACCTCAGCATGCTCATACACATGATGATTTATGGTTCAAGCAATAACATGTTGATTACAAGCATGAATATGTGCACAATAACTTCTTATTATAGATCAACATGATGGCTTGGCAACACAACGTAACACCCTAGCATCCATTATGAATGAAAAAATTTAAGAGCATAGTTTTGAGTGATGAAATGAATAGAGCAAAGCTAGACTTCAATGGCAATACTCAACCTGATAAGGATAATAAGCAGTCTTCAAAGGTTGTAAATCAAATACATCCTCATTGAAAGATCTCAAATTTGAAAATTTATGGTAAAAACATTGGGAAATGTATGGTCACCAAAATGGTCTCACGTAAGGAAGAAAATCAAGAAGACTAAATTGGCAAAAGCAAGGGATCCCATGCAAAACATAGATTTGGTGAAGAGAATCATGATGGTTTTGCTTTTGAACTAGATCATCTTGTTCTTGAGCATAATCTAGATTATGCCATGATGCAAAAATAAAGATCACACAACCTTCAATTCCAAGATAGCCTAACATCATGATGTCTACTGGGTTTATGTCACATGCAAGGAAGGTCAATCAAAGCAAACACTTTGCAGCTAAGGAAATACACTAATTTATATGCATGGGAGGAAATGCAAACATGTTCCTTTGTCTTTCATGAGGGCTACAAGTTAGTTTGGTACTTTATGCCTCTTCCTAGCTTGCAAAAAAATTATTGAGATGATGCCCTCATACCTAGGACAACATTGTCAAGCTATTGCATTACATATGCTAAAAGACATAAGTACTTAAATTAAAATAGTTTCCCAAATAATGGAATTGAATATGGACAATAAGAGAAAGAGTATTTTCATAATAGTTTACAAGAACAATATACTTCTCTAGATGATGCTTTGTCACCTCACAATACTAATAGGAGAAATACTTATATGGAAGGTGATGGAACAAACCCTACATAGAAGAGACAATGAGGCCTAGTTGGTTAAAAGATTAATTGTGATGAGCCGAGCAATTATCTGCAACTTTATGATAGAAATCAAGATAGAAATGTTGATTAGCAAGGTAAGGATTTTTATTTGATAAAATTTGACACCTTTAAGCATACAAACTTTGAGGAAATTTTTTTGCAAAAAATGTGCAATGTATGGCCTACATAAAGAGAGGGGTGTCTCACCTTTTATACATAAAGGAGGCCATGGGAATCTTACCTTTTGTACTTGGTAAGCATAAGGAAAGAAAGGGCATCTCAATGGGTGCTAAAAAATAAAGGATGGAATTTTGGGCATAACCCTTGGATAGGCTAAATGATGAAGGAAGAGGATAGTAAAAAAAGATTGTCCATCATGATAGTTTGTAATATCGATGCATTGGGAAAGATGATAATTTGGTGGATGGGCATAATATAATGTTACTAAGTTATCCTCACAAAATCATATCTATACACATAAAAAATAGACTACATACATGCAGCATGATAAAATGTATACACATGGATGTGTCATTGAACAAATTTAAGGTGATGAGTCAAGAATATCGGGACTTCATGTGTAGACACACTTGGTAGGAAGCATGCAAACTATTCAATACATACCCAAAGAAATTTTACAATCTTTAGGACCATGCATGCTTCTACATGGTGGCCTATGTAATGCCCATGTGGTAGGCTCTCCATCCCCCCATCTTCTTCCCTCCATGCCATGGGTATCACTCCCACATGCTCTCCTAAATTCGGGGGCTCAGATTGGGGAGTTGACACTTATTGTCTCACACCCTCTCTTAACTAGCCATATGAGTTGTATAGCCCACTCCTTCAAGAATGCGCTCCATTTTCTTCTAGGAAGAGTGCTAAGCAATACATTGTCTATTCCAACCACTCATAGCTCAAATATCAGTACTTTATATCTTATGATGTGGGCCATGTTATCTAGAATTGCTCTGCATCATCCATACTCCACCTAAGTCATACTTGGTAACTCGCCCATAATGCGGCCATCTAAGTGGTAGGACCATCTCACAAACCTCACAATGAAACTTTTTTGCTAGTATGCTATTGCCATTTCATTGAGGATTATTCCCAAGTTATGTTCACCCTATTTGTTAAGGATTAATCAGATACATTATTTTTGAACTTGATGATTTGTCAAGGCAATAAGTTTTAAAGTAGTGGCTAGCATAACTTGCCATTGTGGAAAGTTGTGTGTGTGTGTGTGTGTGTGTGTGTGTGCATGTGTGCATGTGTACTTATGCGTGTGCATGTGTGCTGCATGTGCTTATGCTTGTGCTTGTGCGTGTGCACACTGCATGTGTGTGTGCATGTGTTTGTGAATGTGCGTGTGCCTATGCTTGTGCCTACATGTGCGTGTGCATGTGCATGTGTGTGCACATGCGCATGCACGTGCATGTGCGAGTGTGTGTGCATGCATGCATGCATGCATGCATGTGTGTGTGTGTGTGTGTGTGTGTGTGTGTGCGTGTGTAAACAAAAAGACCCCTTAGCAACATGGCACTCGAAGCTTAAAGTAAATGGAACAAAAAAATTCGTATTTAGTTAACAAAGATTGAGCACAAATTTGGTAAAAGAAAATGTTAGGATCGACCTACCTGCCACCACCATCAAAACAAAACAAGGTTTTAGAACAATATAGTTTCATATTGTTTCATTTGGGAAGGTTGGTAATGCCTACCATTCCATGGCTTGTTATTGCTTTACCTAAGAACTAGACAGCCATCAAGATTCTAAATTGTGTGGGTCTTTTACAAAAAATACTATGAACAAAATACAAGTTGTCTTTGCATTATGAAGTCAACACAAGGGGGTTTAGTCGACATCCAGTGTGTGTGAAACAATAAGTGGGGTACTCTGCACCCATTTGTGAAAACTTAAGCCATCACTTACAACATACCAAGGGATAATCCATCTACTTAAGTGAAAGAATCTAAAAGGGGGTAGTCCACACCCTTAAGTGAGAAGTAAAGACCATCTATCATTTTAAAAAATCAATCAATTGCATATTCCACGCCCTTAAGTGATAAACATAGACCATCAACATAAGTATCTTGAAAAAGGTGATAGAATAATTGAAATGTCAAAGAGGTATTGAAAATAACTATATAACCAATTCTAAAAGGAACAATAAGGATTTAGGGAGAAAAAAAACGATGCATCCTCTAGCGATGGCGGGGACAAGACCTCCCCCAACGATGGTGGCAAAGATAGGGTGGGAGCTCACCCTGCTAAAGTAATCTCCCCCTACTTGAGTGGACTAGAGTTGCCGATTCTAATTCATGAAGACAACAATAAGATAGACCTCATCATGCAAGATCTTGAGCGAACCAAAGAGAATGCCAAAGATGGTATGACTTCAGGCTTCACATTCCATGTGGAGGACAACAACATGCAAAACACCGGCGGTGCAGCTTTCAGCAAAATACTAAGCTCTTTCAAATCTGCCTCCGACAACCTCCCATCGTTCTTAGGAAAAAAATGATAGAAAAGTCCAAAGGAGTCGCCTTTTCAATGCCAAAACTAACACAACAGGCCAATGGAGCACCATGAAAAAATCCACTGTAGTAGACCCAAGTAGGGGCACCCATGTAGGACGTGCAGAGAGGCTCCTATGCTAGAGTTGTTTAAGGTGGAGGAAGGAGCCTCTTCAAAGCGCCGCAAGCCCCAAAGCAAACCGCATGGGAACAGCTCTTCCCAAGGGCCAAATGTATCTTCGGTGACTCTTCCAGCACAGGCTGAAAAGCTCGCTAGCACAGATGGAAGCTCTTTCAAAGGTAAGCTTCCAACAGTGAAGGTTCACAATGGAATGCTAAATGAAACTACCAAATGGTTTTGTCCTTGTGTGGTAGTTGGCTACATCCACGGCCCTCGTCCTCGTGCGATGTTCCTACTTTTGGTCGCACAAAGGGTTAAACCTCACAAGTATTCGTTTCCTGAGAAATGGCTAAATCGTCTTTATCTTTGAAAAGGCAAAAATGGCGATGGAAGTAGTGCAGAAAGGTATGTGGATGATAAGGAACCAACCCCTCTCTGTCCAGTTGTGGGAACCTTCATTCAATCCTGACTTACCTCTGCCCACTAAAGCGCCCATTTGGGTAGAGTTCCCAGACCTTCCCCTGTCGCTCTTTCCATAGTTGGAAGCACTTTGTCTACCCCTTGGCTAGTTTCTAGGATTAGAAATGGAGAGATTCATAAGTCCTAGAGGAAACCCGCTAGCCTGTGTTCTGATGGACTAAGAAGAGCAAGGAGCCGGAGGCACTGGAAAAGACAAATGTGGAGGAACCAACCCCTTCACCACAGGAAGAGGAACAAAATCAGATTAAAGAGAGTCGGGTAGAGATAGAAAGATAAACAGATAGAAGAAGAGAGAACCAGTAGCAGAGAAAGATGGAAGACAGCTCAGGAGAAGAGGATTTTGTCCCCAATACTTAGGATTTTAAAGCTCAATTAGAGAAAGCCGCGAAACCATCTCTCAGGACGAATAGCCGTTCACCATTGTGAAGGGGAAAAGAGCCACCCAGCTTGAAAAAAAAATAAACAGCTCCCACCTAGATAACCCTACCAAGAAGAGTTTAGCAGAAAGAGAAAAGAGGAGGTTGTTTAGAGGTTTTTTCGTTATCCCCTCAAATGAGCCCGATCAACTTCAAGAAGTTGAGGAACAAAAGCTCCACCCAATGATGAGCAAAAAAATTTTACTTGTCTTTAAGTTAATGTTCAAGGGTTAACTTGGTTTTCAAGAGATGGTTGAGAACAAACAAGATTTCCCCTGACTTCTTAGCTCTCCAACAAGTCAAAGTTGGAGGAGCTAAGCTTCTTTGGCATTTAAAGCAGATCGATGATAATAGAAGCTAGTTCACAAGTGATCATGATGAAGGGAGAGGAGGTGCAGCTATAGGTGTTGCTAAACACTTGGTCCAAGGAGTAGGAAGATTTCTATAGATCTTCGACAAATTTGGGGTAGGGGTAGAATTTTTTCATCCAAATCTCTCTTGCCAAGTCTTCTCGGTGTCTGCCCCAAATGCGGCTAGAGACAAAGCGCTTCTGTGGGAAACCATCTGCTTGGCAGACAATGTGCTTCTACTCGGAGACTATAATATGGTTGAGAGTAGAATGGACAGGTAGGAAGGAATAGGCATAAATACGTGGTGTTATATGGATACATTTGACCAAGGTAAAAGGCATAAATATGTGTGTGTGCTTGTATGTGTAGCAATAGTATAATAAAATATGGTGTGCATAGGGCCCAGGGTTGAGGTGGCAGGGCATGACCATGTGCCACCCTTTCACATGTACATAATCCATGGTAGTAATATTATAAAATGTTAAGGTGGCATGGTTCCTCCATGTGCCACCCCTCCACCTAGGCAGTCCCATGCCTGCATTTAGTGAGACATGGCCCAAGGACCATGGGAGAAGTAATATAAAATAGGTGGAGATGGATATTATATTTGATTATTCCCTCCAGGATAGGCCCATGTGGGGGGGTGTAGATAGTCCAAGAATGCAAGTTAAATAATGGGGAAAGTAGGATGAGGTGGCAAGACTCCTTGTGCCAACCCTCCACTTGTCCTCCTAGATGTTTGAACGTATTATAAAATTGGGGAGATACCAAGGGAGTATCTTAGACTTGGGATATGGGGTTTGATTTATGTGAAAAAAATGAGGCAAAGGGTTGTCGCACACAATTGAGAGTACGTACCCACCTAGCCCACATGGGAGATTCCTCCACACACACCATGCATGTGGGAGCATGCATTTATTAGGAGAGACCCCCTCTCTTGGCTATAAAAGGAGGGGGCTATTCCTTGATGGGACATGCTCATTCTTGTAAAGCCACCTAGCTAGTACTTTGATTTTGCCCCCCATCATTCCTTTTAAATAAAGCATGACTCTCTTCCCTTGATGTCTCCATCTCTACATTCCACCTCCCATCATGTACATGCTCCTCTTCCCCCTCTCCCTTCCCCCTTGTGCCATAGTCCCCCTCTTCATTCCCACCCCTCTTAATCCCTTTTCCCCACCCATGTTAACGCTTCTTCCCTCACGTTCCCTTTTCCTCTATGGCCCTCCAGCGTCGCCTTGCCTAGTGTCAAGCCTCATGCCTTGATTTCGTTTCTAGTTAATAGAATTGGTGTGGTTACAGGGATACGAAGTCTCCATGGCTAGTGGCATACAATCCGTCTGTCGACAGCTGTTACTCCTATGACTATGTGTGGTTCTGTGGCATCTTCTGTGCACGGTTCTCTATTTCTGCGCTTCCAATCTGTGATATCTGCTGATCGCGGTTCTCCATCCCTACGGTTACAGAACTTCTCTATTTTTGCACCTCCAATCTGTGTGTCTTCTGCTCACAGTTCATGTCTTCTGGGTTCCCGCACATCTTTTGGTGGCAGACACATTCGCGTGTCGTTTGGGTTCCCGTGCATCTTCTAGTCGTGGGTGCATCTTCTAGATTCCTGTGCATGCCATGCATCTTGGCGGTCTCTGTATGTTTTCAAAAAAAATCTGTAACAGACCTCGCGTCCATCTATGATCTTCTTCTTCTCCTCCTTCTCTTTCTCTTCTCCTCTTCTCTCCTCTCCTTTTATTAAGGAGTGGGAATTGAACCCAAGACCTCCCCATTCACAAAAGGAAAACTTACCAATGGGCCAACAAATAGGAAGTGATCAAAATGTAATGATATTGCTTATATGTTGAAATCTCATGAACTGTAACTCTCTAACCATGGGGAGTTTCCTCTTGCTGTAAAAAGCAAAAGTACTTCACTTCATGTGCTCTATTCATATCTCATACTAGATTGCAGATTCTGAACTTTTTCAAGTACGCACGCCACACGAGGAGGGTGGATATTTATGTCACTTCTTGATGGGTTCAAGGATTTGGTGCTTGGCCCTCCGCTCATTACGGCTACCAATTGGCAAGATCTCTTTCTTGATCTTCATGTCGATCTTCAACAACTAATTGTACAATGCATTGCTTGAGGAGACGACGGGTGGGATGATACACCATGGATGGTTCAAGGTAAAGAACTAGTGATACAGTGGGAGGGCTTTGATTCCAATTCTACTCATTGTGTGGTGATCGAGCTACTTGTTGCATCGGAGGTAATTAAAAGGGTGACATTCTTCCAAGGGTGGGATGATCCATAAGCTTGGGGTGAGATTTGGCGCATCTGCTTGTTAATTCCTGTGGATAAGCTCGTCTTGATGATTTCTTCTCGACCTCACTACAAAGGTTTCTAGGGCTTGGCTATGGTTGGTGATGTTTAGACCAAGGAATCCCTTTGTACCTAACCAACCCTTTGTGCCACATTTTGAGCTTCATGCTGTAAATCTTTTTGGTCGAAAGATAAACTATCAACAAAGGATAGTAAGTTTGTTTGGTGCTGAACATCTTGCTCAAGTATTGAATTCTCCCCGCCCTCTCCTTATACCTATCTTGGACTACCGAGAAACCTAGGATGTCCGAATTTTAGTTTTAGTGTAATGACATCTTGGATCCTTCAATTTGACAGAGCATACAAACCTTAGACCAAGGCTACTGGTGTGGGTGTGAAGCTTACTTCATCGGAAGGTGAGGTGTATTGTTATAGTAAGTTTACACCTACAAGTACTTGCAACCAAGCTGAGTACTTGGCACTCATTTTTGGGCTACAAAAGGTGCAAGAATATCACATCAAGCAACTTGAGGTGCGAGGAGATTCTCAACTCGTGTGTGAACAAGTTAGTGGAAGGTGGAAGGTGTGGAGCGAAGGCTTGGTTCCATGACATCAACAAGCATTGGAACTTTGCAAACAATTTAAAGAGGTAAAAATTCAGCATATCCCTCAAGCTCAAAATTTAGTTGCTGATTTCTTGGCATGTGAAGCTTGTACTTCAATCACGCATGAAACGAGTGGAAGCACCGCCCCAACAAAGGCGCAAGCCACGAATGAGGGTGATCATTTGTAAAGAATGCAAAGGTTGTGGTCATCATGAAACTAAGTGTTGTGCATATTTGATACGAGTTCACCCCGACTTTGGAACATCATCAGAAAGGTCCTTAAGGACATTGCTCAAAAGAAGGATGCCAAATTGCACACCCCTTGAAGAAATAGCATGGCGACTACAAGAACTGGAAGAAGTCGAAGGTGATGTGCAAGCTCTCCAACTATTGACATTTGTCATGGCATTCTTGTTTGCCTTGATGAACAACCTCATGCAACGCTGTGTCTCTAACCCTCGCCTGTAAAGATCGATGCAAAATCATGCCTCGACCAATAAGGGTTGGTCCTTTTAAGATTGTCTATGAGCTATTCTATGCTGAAGATTCTTCCCATATAGCGTTTCACAATACACCAATCACACCCTACCCTACCTATGTGTGCTTTGTGGATGTATATTCACCTGATTTTTAGTTCAAGCTACCTCTTTCCATCGTTTGCCAATAGATAAGCCTCATTTCGCCTCTCTCTTTTTCGTTTTCCAAGCATGGATAACATTCCTATGTTCTGTGGTCGGGTTGAAGAAAATCCAAATGAGTATCTTGTGGCCTTCAAGTGCCGTTGTGTTTCACTCAACTTTCTTACTGAAGATAGATGGTTGTTGGTTCTTCCCACATTTCTAGAGGGTTTGGCTCAAGTGTGGTATGAGAAGCAAGCCGAAGACATTCGCCAAAGTTGGCCGAGGTTGACAGCAGCTATGATCGAGTATTTTGACAAAGAAGAGGAGTCGGAGAATGTGTACCTGTAGGTGGCAAACCTGAAGCAGTCAAAAGGTGAGATAGTGCGTCGATATGTGGATTGAGCGGCCGTGCTCCTAGATCGTTTAATTGCCACACAGGAGGACAACGTCGGATTTTGAGTTGGAATGACTCAACATGTGTTGGGCTACCTTGTAGTAGGATCAAGTGACGAATTCCTCCTCAAGCTTAAATGGGAGAATCCAGAGACCATGGTGCGAGCACAAGAGATTGCTCAAAAGTTTGATAAAATTCAATCTGACCCCGCTTCAAAGAAGACGGTTGTCCCTCCACAACCCCCTCAATTCTTGCAACAACCACCTAGGGGGTCCAACTCAGCGGCATACCCCCACCCCCCATCAGGGATGAATCCACTGCCTCCACCTGAAATGTATGGTCCTCCCTTAGATGCTTACCCTCAATAAGGTGTATATCCTCACTCTCCACCTGGAAGATTTCCCTAGCCTCACCCACGAGCCCCCCTCCTTCCTACTCCCTCAGCCCCTCCTGTTAAAGAACCCGGAGTCAATGACCTAGCCAAGGCCCTGAACGAGATCTTCGGTTGAGATGGTGGCCATCAAAAATCAAGCCAATCACCCTCCAAGAGAACGTGCCAATGTTGTGTGCTACGAGTGCCACCAGAAGGGTCATTATCACACCGAATGTCCCAATATTCCAAGGGTGAATCTTCTAAGTGGATCAGGAATTGAGGATTCTGATGTAGAGGTCCTTGACCTTAGGAAGAGAAGTCATACCACCTCAGACTCCTCTATAAACCGTGGACCCCGGGCCGCTGCCCCAAGAAGAAGGTGTCCTTCTCATAGCCCTCAGATGCTGAGATGGTAGACCCACCAACAGAGAAGACTAAAAGATCTCGCAAGAGTAAGTGGTCGCCCTCGGATTTTCCTATCGGCTCAGAGGAAGACGACTATTCGGTCGTTCAAGACCTTGCTCATCGATCTTTGAGCATCACGCTTCCTCAACTAATAGCACTAAGCCCTAATGTGAGACGTGAGCTATAGCAAGGGCTCTCAACAAGGAGGAGCAAGAAAAAGGGAAAGGTACGAGAGATTTCTTCGATCTCTGAAGAAGTTGATCGGCACCCGCATACAGTAGATGTCATCATAGATAATTGCTATATCAAAAGTGTGTGTGTTGATGGGGGAGCTGCATGTAATATCATGGTGCCCCATATCATGAAGAAGTTGAATTTGAAATGCACAAGGCGTTCCTCCACTCGAATCAAGGTAGCGGATGGTCGACGGCTCGCCACTCTGGGAGTCATTGAGGATTTGCCCATCACTGTCAATGGGTTGAACACCACCGTCAATTTCTATGTTGTGGACATTGAAGATACAGGCAGGAGTTACCCAGCCATACTCGGGAGACCGTGGTTGAGAAAGAGTGATGCAGTCAACTATTGGAAGATAGGCCACATGTCTTTTGGTGCTTCAAAGGAGAAGATCCCAGTGCAACCAGGTGCCACTGAACCAGAAGAAGAAGAGGAGCAAGACAATGATACTCTCTCATCCTCGGTGTCTGAATCAATGGAAGACTGTTTTGTGCATGTCCCTAATGCTACCAGGACCAAATGTGAACCGAAGAGCCGGAAGTGTATTTTCTTGGGCTACAGTGAAGAGGCAAAGGGTTACGGTCTCTATAACCCTGTTACCAAGAAGGTAATTATAAGTCGGGATGTGGTCTTCTCAGAACAGCTACATCAATATCCAAAAACTTTGAAATGTGCAGTTGAAGGTTTCTTACCAGAAAAGGCTTGCAGTGGAGTCATCCCATTCACAGCCTTCGTGTAGCTATGATTCAGGATGTAAACTGCAGTGTTACACGCTTCAGCCCAGAAAGTCTTTGGCAAACCTTTCCCTTTCATCATACTCTGGCCCATTTCGCAAATGACGCGCATCTTGCATTCTGCTGGCTCCATTTTGTTGTGATGTATGTGGCAGGGGTTTCTACCTCTTGATTCTGTGACTTTTGCAGTAACTTTCGAATTCACTTGATGTGAACTCTCCACCTCTATCTCAACTTCTTCACCTTCCTCTCCGTTTCTTTCTCGACCATTACATGCCATTCCTTGAACCTACTAAAAGCCTCGTCTTTAGTCTTTAGGAAGTATATCCATATCCTTCTACTGCAGTCGTCAATCAGCGTCATGAAGTAGTAGGAACCACCCAAAGCTTCCGTCTCCATCTTTCCGTAGAGGTCCGTGTGAATGAGCTCTAGAGGAGCCTTTGCCCTATTGGCCTCTTTAGGAAAGGGATGCCGATGCTGCTTGACCATCATGCAAGGTTCACATACATCAGGCAGATCTGAAATTTCTGGTAGGTCTGCAATCATTCCACTTTTATGCATCTCCTTCAAAGAACTAAGGTTTAGATGACCGAACCTCTCATGCCACAGCTTAGTGTTCTTCACATCCACTTGAGCACTGAAAGCTGAGAGTTCGTAAATGTTGTTATGCCGTGTACCTTTACCAACGACCTTTCCTTGAAGATCCAGGATCTATGTACCATTCTTATCGAATTGAACTTTGAGGTCGTGATCCGTGATCGCAGAAATGGACAACAAGTTCCTCTTGATATTTGGCACATAAAGAACATCGGACAACTATTTTAGAACTCCATCTGACTTGAGAGCAATCGTACCTTTTCCTTTTACCGGACATTTTGCATCATTGCCAACTGCTACCAGGATGTCATTCCCTACCGGCTGTAGAGAGGTATACCAATCCTTCCGACTAGTCATGTGGCACGATGCACCACTGTCAATGATCCAAGGTTCATTCGTAGGTACATGAACTGCCTCCGTGCGAATCTCCTCAATTGCTACAAACAACTCTACTGGTACTGCCTGCGCGCTGTTGCTGGACTCTTTCTTTACTCCGTTCTTCTCATCTGCAATCTTCTTTCGGCACTCATTCTGCTTGTGCCCTGCCTTGTTGCAATAGAAGCACTTGATCTTCTTCTTTCTCTTTTTATCATCAGAAGAAGATGGGTTACCAGAGTCCTTACCCTTACCTTTCTTTGCTTCGCTCCAGAAAGCCGAATCTTCTCTAGTCCTCGTCTTTTGACGCATCTCCTCCTCTAGAAGCATCGCGCTGAAATCCTCAAAGTTGAGGGGTGGATTTTTGTTCTGCGTATTCAGCGCCCTAACAAGACCGTCGTACTTTGGTGGGAGAATCCGTATGCACCTTTGTGCTAGATTCTCGCTGGTGATGGTGATGCCAATCGCAGTCATCTGATCGCGCAGATTCTTCACCCTAGTGATGAACTTCTGTGCCGTTTCAGACTCAGACAACTTCTCGTTCGCGAGTTGAGTCTCCAAATTCTGAATCCGTGTCTGATTTGTGGTCTCGTGCTGATGTTTCAAGACCTCCATGCCTCCTCTGCTGTGGTGACATGTTGAATGAACGCCATGATGGAATCACTAACACTGCAAACAATAGAACACAACACATCTGCATTTCTTCTTGTCCACGTGAGAATCTCATCCACAGTTGGTACTATCTGTTGTCCTGCATTGGCTGGATCCGGTCTCGCAACTAGCCTCACATCCATAGCAGTGTCCCAAAGCTCATATGCGCTTAGGATGGTCTTCATGTCCAACTTTTCACTTTCGCCAAAGAGTGGGATTCACAGTCTTGTGGGCTGGGCCATCTCTCACAATCTCCTCACAATCTACTCGCAAACAGAAAACACACTACCAAATCTTCTTGCTAGAGTCCAGGCTCTGATACCATCTAAAAAAAATAATACAACGTCTATGCTCAACAGATAACAGGATCTCGTGCACAAGAGAGAAAACAAGATAGTATGGAGAATCAAAAATTTGATTACAGTAGAACTGATACAATAGATGGAGCTGCCTCCCAACCGTGCGCTCCTGTGAAAGAAGCTTCGATGGCATGTTGGAAACAGTAGAAGACGAAGGCTGGATGCTAAGGAATCAGGGTTGCTATAGCCAGTGATAAAATGGGCTTCATGGGCTTGCTCTTATATAGCCACCAGTCATAGTCGGTTAGGCTCAATTGTATGACTGACCCAGTCCGCCCAAAACGGTCGACTGGGGGTCGGTCCCAAAATAGGCCACCGACCATACGATAGAACCGGTGCACAAAATAGAGCAACTGACCTACGGACACCGTTCGGCCCAGAGCCACGGCCCAGAGCCATCCGGGATTATCTGAGGCTCCAAATGGGCCTCGCAACTTGAGAGTGGGCTGCCCCGGGAAACGCTCCATCTACCCTCAATGCGGTCAATCAAGGGATGCCTTCCTGCACTTGCATGTATCCTAGTTGGTGGTGTGCCAACTCTATCTGAAGCTGTCCAGCCATTAGGCCACACATGGCTCCCATCTGGTGTCCAAACCAGGACCTATCGGATAATCGAGCTACTCAAATGCCTTCTCCTCATATGGGGGGCTTACAAGTAGAGTTAGCTGGTTCCTGCGTAGTTACACGAGAGTGGAGCATTGATATTTAACATGTATTACATCTTGTATCCTTTCGCCTTAGCCTTATCCTCCGCACTCTGTAGCACTTTATGTTTCATCTTCTCAGAGCCCTCTAGCCCGAGGGATTAAGTGTCCACTTTGCCTATCTCCTCTTTGAAGTTACGCTGGTACTCCTTTTGCACATGAGCCACCCACAAATGTGTGAGATAACATGTGGCAAAGGATTTCAATGCAAGGAATGTATAACTCCACGTAAAAACAATTTGTGCAAGAACAACCATGGGCAAGTTGAAACAAGCCTTGATATCCCACTTCTCTCCCTCACAAGCATGGCCTCCACCAGCCTTTTGTCCTCATGGGTGAAATAGTGCATGAGTGTGTCTCTATTTTTAGTGCCAAAATTTTGCATCATGAAGATATCATGTGCTATTGTGTGAGGGACATGTAGACAAGCAAGCTTGCACACAGAGATACAATGGGTGAGATGATTTTTTGCAATATACACAAAACACTCCAAAGCACAACACTAGCACTATCAAGTGGTATGATACTGATTTATCTCAGCAAGGGCAAGCAACACCTCTCCCTCCTGTGTGCGCTCTAATTGCAACAACTTGCAACGCACTCTAATGTGATGTTGTAGGCAGCTTGAATACACTGTAAGGCAAATGTAATTTGTAAGTGCCAAATGGTAAGTGCCGAATGGTGGGAAGGATGAACACATGGTAGCAAAGAAAAGTCAAAGACACAAAAGGCAAGACAAGGTACTTGTGTTGATCCACCCTAGCTAGGCCTTCATCTTGTGCCAAATGGTGGGAAGGATGAACACATGGTAGCAAAGAAAAGTCTCAGAAAAGTCAAATACACAAAAGGCAAGACAAGGTACTTGTGTTGATCCACCCTAGCTAGGCCTTCATCTTGTGGTTGCCATCCCAAACCAAGAACTTTTTTTCCTTAAGGTGCACCCAATCTGGTTTTGAATCAATGTCATTCTCAAATTCTTAGTTTATCAAGTCCCATAATGGCCTACTGGTGCGATGGCAGTCCTCATTGGTGCATACAAGGTCTTGCTCACTCGGACACCCAAGTGACACAAGAAAGTCACCCCTGCTATCAATGTATCCCTGAGAATAAAACCTATCCTCGAGAACTCCTAGGTTGTTGCCCACTATCTTGATGGCCTCGTTTATGGACAAGCTTGCACAAGGGTATCAATGGGAGCTCTGAATTTTCTCTCATCATAATGATGTCCATCAATTGCTGCAATAAGTCCACCCATATTTGTTTCCCATAACGGGTACCTAGGTCTTTTGGATAACGAGTCTCCCCATGCTCCTTCTCCACAGCACGCCATCTGTGCCGCCACTACTCTCTACTACTACTGGTCCTTTTCCCTTACTCTGAACATCTCCACCAGTACTCTCTAGTTCCTTTCCTTTACTTTGAATAGAGGTTTGCATGTCAATGTTAGAGATCAAAGAGGTATTGTGGACATTTTCCTCCTGCACTATGGCCAAGGAAGAAATCAGTGAAGCAGGCACTTCTTTTAAAGTGACCTCTGGATGGTCAACTCTTGTATCATGTTGTGAGGTGTATTTTGATCTGCACTATGGTCACAAAGGGTACCAAGCCCTTGACCACTCCTCAATGCCATCTGTAACACAAGAAATCGAAAGTGAAATCAGAATTTTGAACAACAATAAAAAAAGAGGGAGTGGAATGTTAGTGATCTAAAGCCTCAGAATGGTTATATTTTAGTTATATATAGTTAGTTAGTTATGTATCATTAGTTAGTTAGTTAGGTATGTATAATTACTTAGTTATATATTGTTAACTATACTTAGTTATATTTATAGTTGTTGTTATATAACTAACTATAGTTAGGTTGGTTAGTTATAGTTAGAACTATAGTTAGTTTGGTTATAAGTAGTTATAATTAGTTTTAGCTAGTTAGTTATAGTTATAGTTAGAGTTATTGTTAGTTATAGTTATAGTTATATATAGTTAGCTATAATTAGTTATATAACTAAAGTTAGTGAGTTAGTTATATTTTCGTTACAGTTATATGGTTAGTTAGTTCTATAACTAGTTAGTAGTTAGTTTGTTGCATCATTAGTTGGTTCTAGCGTCTTATAGCACATAGTTAGTTCTAGAATAAGTTATTTCCACAAGTAGTTAGCTTGCTAGTTTAAGGCAGTTACCCTAACTTAGTTGGCCATGGGCTAATTTTGGGTCTTCGTCGAGTGAAAACCCCAAATTGGCCCATGGCCAACTAAGTTAGGTACACACAGTTGGTTTGTTAGTTAGTTCTAGTTCTAGTTATGGTTATGTCATTAGTTATGTTCCAGTTATAGTTATGTCATTAACGCTAGTTCGATGTAGAACTAGTTCGTTAGTTAAATAAGTTCATTAGTTAGTTAAATTAACATGTTAGTTAGTTCTAGTTATAACTATGTCGTTAATTAGTTCTAGCGCTAGTTAGATGTAGAACTAGTTAGTTAGTTCTAGCACTAGTTAGATGTAGAACTAGTTAGCTAGTTCTTTGTAACCCTAATTTAGTTGGCCATGGGCCAATTTGGGGTTTTTGCCAAGCAAAAACCCCAAATTGGCCCATGGCCAGCTAAGTTAGGGGAAAAAATCAAATTGTTTATCAAGCCACAACCATTTTTTCGAGTCTTCATTGCCCATGGCCAAACACACAATTGGTTCATTAGTTAGTTCTAGTTCTATTTATGGTTATGTCATTAGTTATGTTCCAGTTATAGTTATATCATTAGCTCTAGCGCTAGTTAGATGTAGAACTAGTTAGTTAGTTAAATTAGTTGTTAGTTAGTAAATTAACTCGCTAGGTGGTTCTAGTTATAGCTATGTCGTTAGTTAGTTCTAGCGCTAGCCAGATGTAGAGCTAGTTAGTTCGTTCTAGCACTAGTTAGATGTAGAACTAGTTAGCTAGTTCTTTGTAATCCTAATTTAGTTGGCCATGGGCCAATTTGGGGTTTTCACTTGGCGAAAACTCCGAATTGGCCCATGGCTCTCCCCATGTGACTAAGTATTGACCGTCCCCCTCCCTTCAAGGCAGTCGATCAAGCGAGCGATGTCAAGTGAGCAAGACCAAATAAGTGAGCAAGAAAAAGCGAGCAAAGCAGAAATGGTTGGGCTACAAACACATAATCTCATTGTATGCATGTACTCATCATTAATAAAGATTTATAGTGCTTCCTCAACATTGAGCATGATTAGAACATAACATTGCAAGTGCACATTAGTAATAGTGTTTTATATTCTATGAGATGAGCTTAAATAGAAATGGTTTGGCTATCAACAATAGGTACTATATAGTTGAAGTGCATCACTTGAGAAAAAGAGGGAGCGCATTAATGCGCTACCTGTTTTGGCCCAAAAGATGAGAATTTAGGATGGCTAAATTCTCATCTTTTGGGCCAAAACAGGCAGCGCGTTAGCACGCTCCCTCTTTTGGTCCAAAAGATGAGAATTTTGACGTCTTGTATCTTTTGATTTACAAATCCAAACGAGGTCATGTTACATATCAAAACGAATGGCAAGGCATGATTTAGATGATTATCAGGGCCTTTTGCACCATTTAGTAAGATTTCATGCATCAAAATGTGAACTTAATGGAATTATAGCCGATTTGTTACATCAAATCTAGAGGAAAGTTCACCTAATCGGGACCATGTCAATATGTTGTCTATTTTGGCTTCTACTACTATTGAATTCTATAAGTAAAGATTGATTTGTTTTGGAATTTAATTCATTTTAAGGAAAGAGATGTACTTACTCTTTAGATTTTTTTGGATTGGTAGGATGTAAGAGTGTTTCATTAGGAAGGAATTTTTTGCAAACAAAAAAACATGGGTTTTGTTCCAAGAGTGAACATAGTTTGAAAGACCAAACATTTGCTCATGCATGCATGTAATGTGGACTATTCCATTCAAGGAGTCCTATGAAACTTTTGACTTGTGTGGAAGATTTAATTGGTGATCTCACTTATGTTGGTGGAGAGAGAGCTCTTGATTATGGAGGATTACAAAAATTGGATGAGTAAAAGTGAGCAAAGATAGGGTGTGTCTTTACTAATGATGCCTTGGAAGACTTTCACACAAAGAGAGAGAGAGAGAGAGAGAGAGAGAGAGAGAGAAGTGCTCGCCATTTTTGGCACACTTTCCAAAAGATACTTGGTTGCCAAAAAACGTCCCCCAAATGTGATATCCATCCCAAATAATCTTTAGATTAAATCTCCAATCAAAGACACATTCCAAAATGGTTATGAAAAGGTTTACCTATTGTAAATTTTAGTCCATCTTTCCTATAGGCTCAACTATTATAGAGAGAGAGAGAGCGAAGATAGGGTGTGTCTTTACTAATGATGCCTTGGAAGACTTTCACAGAGAGAGAGAGAGAGAGAGAGAGAGAGAGAGAGAGAAGTGCTCGCCATTTTTGGCACGCTTTCCAAAAGATACTTGGTTGCCAAAAAACGTCCCCCAAATGTGGTATCCATCCCAAAAAATCTTTAGATTAAATCTCCAAGCAAAGACACATTCCCAAATGGTTATGAAAAGGTTTACCTATTGTAAATTTTAGTCCATGTTTCCTATAGGCTAAACTATTATAGACATACAGAGTCAAATATGAAAGTGTGTAATAAGAGCTTTTCCTAAACCATCTATGAGAGTGCTCTCAACGAAAGCAAGAATGGAAGAGGGAGGGAGAGAAACAGAGAGCCACACAAGCTTTTGGTGGGTGCAGAACACCCTAATCTTCTTTTTCATTCATTTATATATGTGTTTGAGTATTGTACATAACTGGGGTAAAGGCATAGTGACCTTTAACCCCCACAACCTCCCACTTAAAGGACAATGTGCCTTTAAGGGAGAACAACTAGTGAGCATACTATCCAATGCCCATCAATACACGACAATACTCAAATCGATGACTAGGTAGACTCTTCGTCAGCATATCTGCAGGGTTATCATCTGTATGAACCTTGACAAGCTCTATGCACTTGTCCACAAGTACCTCCCTGATGAAATGGTACCTAACCTCAATGTGTTTGGTCTTTGCATGAAAGACCGGATTCCATGCTAGCTGAATAGCACTCACGGAATCACTATGCAATGTCGGTACACCTATATGAATCCCCAAATCTCCCACTAGCCGATCAAGCCATATAGCCTCCTTGCAACCCTCTATAGATGCAACATACTCAGCCTCTGTGGTAGACAAAGCAACACACTTCTGTGTGCGAGACATCCATGACACTGCACCACCTGCAAAGGTGAACACATAACTAGAAGTGGATCTCCTACTATCCACATGCCCTGCATAGTCTGAATTTGTGTACCCAAGTACACGCATGTCTCCTCTACCAAAGCAGATGCACATCTCCTTGGTACCCTTCATGTACCTCATCATGCACTTGACTGCCTCCCAATGCCTCTTTCCTGGATTAGCCATATACCGGCTAACAACTCCCACTACAAATGCAATGTCTAGTCTAGTAGCTATCATAGCATACATAGGACTCCCAACTGCTGATGCATAAGGAACCTTGGCCATCATGGCCCTCTCCTCATGTGATTTGGGACTATCTGTATGACTCAGTTTCACATATGGAGGCAATGGAGTACTCACTGCCTTCCCCCCCTCCATATTGAAACACTACAATACTTTTGTAACATACTCCTTCTGTGAAAGCCAAAGGAGTTTCCTACTCCGATCACGCGTGATGCGCATACCAAGAATATGACCTGCAAGTCCCAAATCCTTCATATCAAAGGCCTCATGCAACTTGTCCTTTAATGCATCTAGCTCATAAGTATTCTTGCTAGCTAATAGCATATCATCCACATATAGTGCCAGGATTATCAGGCTATTATCCTTAGCCCTTTTAGTGCAGAGGCAGTGATCAATTTCACTCCTTCTAAAACCCTGGGACCGAATGAAAGCATCAAACTTCTGATACCATTCTCTAGGCGCTTGCTTAAGACCATAGAGACTCTTCTTTAGCTTGCAAACTAAATGCTCTTTGCCCTTTTCTTCAAAGCCTTCCGGCTGCACCATGTAAATTTCCTCATGCAAATCCCCATGCAAGAAAGCTGTCTTGACATGCATCTGCATAAGCTCCATATCCTCTGCTGCCACTAGTCCAAGCATGCATCTAAGTGTGGTCATCGTCACAACCGGAGAGAGTATCTCATCAAAGTCCACACCGTTCTCTTGCTTGAACCCTTTAGCGACCAAATGGGCCTTGTACCTAGGCACATCATCACATGTGACCTTCATTTTGTAGACCCATTTACATGGCAATGCTTTCTTTCCATGTGGCAAAGAAACCAAGTCCCAAGTCTTATTCTTCATAAGTGAACTCATCTTTGATTTCATAGCATACTCCCACTTGCATTGATCCTCGCGCATCATAGCCTCTCTGTAGCAAGAAGGCTCCCCACAATCAGTAAGCATCACATAGTCTACCCTTGCAACAAACCTATCAGGCGGTCTAGACACTCTAGATGATCTTCTCAAGGGCATTTCAGCTTGCTGTCCCACCTGCATATCAGCCACATTTGGCTCATCATTTCCACCAATAGATGATCCATCATCTACCCTTGATTGTATACTGTGGGAGTACTTGGTGGTACCATTTCTTGCACATTTGGTGCATCGACAGCTTGCTGTCTATCAACATATGCAAGTGGATTCACATCCTGGAAAGTGATTCTCCTCATTTCCACATCCCTCATGGGTGCCTTATGCATCTTCTTCTCATTGAAGACTACATCATGGCTGCGTATGATCTTCTTTGCTTTTGGATCCCAGAGACGATAGCCCATCTCTCCACTTTCGCCATAACCCAGAAAGATGCATTTCTTAGACTTAGGATCTAGCTTCTTTTGAAGCTCTTTTGGCACATGTGCATATGCCTCACACCCAAATATACGCAAATGAGAGTAAGAGGACTTCTTGCCACTCCATGCCTCTTTAGGATTACCACCATCCAAACTCTTACTAGGTGATCTATTGATCACATGCACTGTAGTCTTCATTGCCTCAGCCCAAAAACCACTAGAAAGACTTGCATTGGAAAGCATGCATTGCAACCTTTCTTGAATGGTACGGTTCATATTTTTTGCAACTGGATTTTGCTCTGGAGTACGAGGGGATGTGAGCTCCCTCTTAATCCCACATGTATCACAGAAATGCTGAAAGTCATGAGAGGGATACTCTCCACCATTGTCAGTCCGTAGGCATTTAAGCATTCTACCTGACTGATTCTCAACCAAGGCCAGCCATTTTTGAAATACCTGGAACACATCACTCTTCTGAGCTATAGCATAAGCCCACACTTTTCTAGTTGCATCATCATAAATGTCACATAGTATTCAGCCCCGCCTAATGACCGTGTAGGCATGGGACCACATATGTCTGAATGCACCAAATCAAGCTTTTCAAACTCGTTCTTTCCCCTTATTTTATGGGCTAATTTAGTTTGCTTCCCATAGAGACAGTGCTCACAAAATTCAAAATCAGAGAAACTCAAATGCGGTACATAACCCAAACGGCATAAGAGTTTCATTTCATTCTGGCTCATGTGCCCCAACCTGCAATGCCACAAAGAAGTGCTTGGCTGCTCGGTTATTGCAACAACATGATCAAATACCCTTGATACATCTAAGGGATACAAAGTCCCACACTTGGCACCCCTGGCCAAAAGCATAGAGCCCTTCTAAATTTTCCAACTCTGAAAGCCAAAAGTGGTGTGAAAACCAGCATCATCTAGCTGACCCACTGAAATAAGACTCTTGGTCATGTCTCACATGTTTCAAAATAAATGCAGACCCATTTGCAAAAGAAAACTTTATGTCACCTACTCCCACTATGTCACATGCATAGTCATTTCCAAGATGCACACAACCTGTCTTTCCACTGTCATAAGTGGAGAACCATTCCCTATGGGGAATAACATGGAATGAAGCACTAGAATCCAAAATCCAATCGTGGGAATATGCATCATCTGAAGTGGTAAGCAACTCTGCAGATAAACTAGACATGAAGAGAACGTCAGTGTCACTATCATGTGTGACTGCATTGATCTCCTCGATCTTCACTTTTCCTTTGTCCTCCCTTGGACTCTCTTCCTTTTGATTTGCACCCCAATTTGCATTCTTTTTCTTATCCTTTTGCTCTCTTTTCAGCTTGTAGTAATTCTTTTTCATATGGCCCTTCTTGCCACAGTGGTAACACTCAATGTTCCGTGCCCTGGATTTGCTACGAGACTTCCCTCTTTCTTGGGACTTCCCCCTGAAGTGTGATCTGCCCCTTTGCACATTGAAGGCTTGTTGCCGTCCATAGAATTCCATCTAATCTCCTCGGCCAACAAGCTACCCACAACATCATCAAATTTTAGTACTCCACCAGGTGCAGAGTTACTGACAGCTGTACGGAAGGTATCCCATGAGGATGGCAATGAACATAAGAGAAATATTGCCTTAGTCTCCGCATCAAAATTCATCTTTTGAGCCTAAAGCTGGTTGAAAATAATATTGAATTCATTCCAGTGAGAAGCAATGGAGACCCCTTCCTTCATCTGCAGCTCAAACAACCTCTTCATGAGGTAAACTTTATTAGAGGCAGTTTCCTTCTCATAAGTGGCACACAATTTCTTCCATAAATCTTCCGTATTCTGCTCATTTACTACTATGAAATAAACTGACTCTGCAAGATGAAGTCTAATAATAGACTTTGCTAATGCATCCAACTCATTCCAATCATCCTCAGACATATTTGCAAGCTTAGCTTCAATCCCTGCCAAGGGTTTAATCTGCTTCTTTTGAATAAGCACATCCCTTATCTGTTCTTTCCACAAAGAAAAGTTTGTCCCATCAAACTTTTTAATGTTGAAAAACTCCTTTTCAGACATGGAAGAGGATGCCATGATGCAAATAAAGCAAAATCCCAAATGCTAGTGCCTGTAAGAGAGAATCACACCAAATACCAGGTGCACCCAAATGTGTATGCCACAATAGACTGAAATATCACCAAAACTCAAAGCTCAAAGCATCAAAAGATGCAGCTGACTCATGTGCATGTACTATGCATCCATATGAGCAAATCTGGCCCAAAAGAAAATGCCAACTACAATGGCAATCCAAAATGCCAATAGGTGCCAAATGGCTCTTGAATAAACACCGTCCATGGGCATATGCATCAATAATATCTCATCCAAGAGAGCATAACACTATCAGTGCATCACCTACAATGTGTCAAAGCTATCCCTCAGCATAAAATAGCATCCATGTGCAAAGCGTCCATAAAAATAGCATCCCACAAGGCAATCTGGGCCTATCAATGCATCTAATAAGGATCGCAATGCATCCAAATGGCCTATAAATCATCCACTGCAACCCAATGCACACCACAAATGAGTGCACATGGCTCAAACTGCAACTAGAGTGATCTGCATAAGGTATGGTCAAGAAATCATGGTCCTACGGAAAAGACCGCTATTGAAAATAGAACCTGAGATGCCTTAAAACATGGGCGCCATAGCATAATCGGACTCAACAAGAAAATCTACAAATATCTCTCTTCTACCGAAACTCCAAAATCCCAACCGATGAGTGAGGAATGGGAGTCAACACATCCACTGCCATGTGGCATAAATCTAAGGTTTCAAAACCTTAGAATGAAAAATGCATAACAGAGAGATGAAATCAAATACATAGAGATCTATAACTTTGAAAATACTCCACCGAATCATGCAAGAACTGACAGGTAGGGGTTTTTGGGCGTCCGAAATGCAATGGGACAGACGGTTTTGGAAACTGTGGTCTCAATCACTGGGTCCAACACACGGACTGAAAAACGTTTTTGGAAACAGAGCTATTTGTAAAATCCACCGGAGTGCGAATGATGAGCAACATAGAAGTTTTAGGACCTCTTGAGTCCATCGGAACTGACAAATCTCCAAATGGTTGCTCCAAACTTGAGTTCCAACACCCGGGCAGAAAAACGTAGGAACTGACACAGTGAGTCAGAAATCGAATGAAATGATCGCAAATTCAAGAATGAAGGTGTTTCCAAGCTCTTGAAGTGAAGTGGACACCAAAAGCAAGCAATAGTTGCCTCTACAAGTCAATACGGAGTCTCTGTCGTCAAACGGAATAGGGAAAAGCTTTAAAAACGACTTTTTCTTTGAAAACACTTAACAGGCTCTCAAAACCACTTTGCAAAGCCAAAGTGACTTTTCCAAAGGTTCCTCCAAGGTCTCTACACACTCGGATGCAAGTAAAGTCACCCACAAAGCTTCCCACAAAGCTTCTCCTTCCTCCCACAGAGCTGCTAAGCTTCGAAGCATTCACGCACGCTCAGCTAGATCACCTAGGCTCTGATACCACTTGAGAGTGCTCTCAACGGAAGCAAGAATGAAAGAGAGAGGGAGAGCCACACAAGTTTTTGGTGGGTGCAGAACACCCTAATCTTCTTTTTCATTCATTTATATATGTGTTTGAGTATTGTACATAACCAGGGTATAGGCACAGTGAAATTAAACCCCCACAATCTAGTCACACATTCTATGTACAAACTCAAATATGGAAGCATATCGATACAATAATAATAAATTTTATTGAGAGATCAAATCATCACATTGCAAACTAGTGGATCCTCATAAAAATTTATTATCGAAACAAATGCTAGTGATTTTACAATAGGAGAAACATTATAGGCCTAGTTATTTTAAAACAAGAAACTCTTGGTACCAAAATGAAATATTGTACCCAAGAAGTAGAACATGCTCTGAATATTTGAAGAGACTATCTCTATGTGCCAAATTTATAGCAATGATTGAGAATATGTGACAAGGCTCTGCATACCCCAAAATATGGCCATCTTTTAAATTATATGGAGGCTGAAACATAAGACGTGCAAAAAATCATCTTGGGAGTTAGTGCAAAGCTCATATGCAAGATAGCATGGCCAGAAAGGGTTCTGACCGGATGACCAAAAGCTAACATTTTGTCGCTTCAGGTAGTATCCCAAAAGAGCATCCTATTTATAAATAAATGCTAGAGCAAATTCATGTGTTCTCTAAGCACTCCTGTGGGAGGTGTTCCCATGCTCATTCAATACTATAAAATGTATAGAAATGTACACATGAAATCAATCAAATATTCATAGGAAATATTTGCAATGCCTTGCAAGGTTCACAAAGTCTTACATGGGCTGAAAGCCATGTTGATGTAGAAAGTACATCACCCACTATATGAAAAATGTTGTCTTGAGTTGATTCTCTCCTACCTTTAAAGTCTAGTTGTAGTAGCTAAAGCATTCAACAATTGAGTATAATGCATGCCCAACCACATCCTCAAGCAAGCTTTCCAAGTTGTGATAGTCATGAAGTGGTGCCATCCATCATGTATGCTTCATATGCATTTGTCCTCTCTTCATAGACTTAGTGCAATTTAGATTCATCTTATACATCTATCATAGGACATGCCCAAAATTATCAAAGGGACATGTCAGTAGTCTAATTGTTAAGGACTGGACTCTAAGAGGGCACAAGTTTTTCCATGTGTGTGTGTATATGTGTGAACAATTCAGAGTCAAACATACATACATATGTACATATGTATGTATGCAAATGCATACGTAAGTATGTACATACATACATACATACATGCGTACGTACACACGTAACATACATACATACATTCATACTTATGTATGTATGTATGCATGTATGTTACGTGTGTATGTACGTATGTATGTATGTATTCATCGCTTGATGGTTGGTAGATCTAGTTTAGAGTATAGTAGATCATCCATATAGCGGAGAGAACTCGAATGCAACCAATCAAAGACATGCCGAAAAATTCCTAATTAGTTCCTACTCAGAGCCAATCCCTTTGCTCACGTGGCAGTTTCACATCATCACATTTCTTGGAACCCGACACTCCACAGTTCAGTGAGCAGACTTTAGAGTATTCATAGGCATAGACCGATCGTTCAATGGGACAGATTGCACATGATTTGATTTCACACACACGTGCCATCATTGTAAAGCCTATTTGGCTATTTTTCAGCATTGTGCACTTTATTCAAGCCTTGTAAAGCCTCTTGGCTATTCCCAGCATCATTTTCCACAAGCCTTGTAACAAATTGAATTATATATTATAGTTCTATCTTCACCAATAGTTTAGATTGCAATTAATACATACAAAATCCGTGTTTTTTAGTTGATTCAGATGGTGATTTCACAGACACTTTGAGTACATTTGTTGCATCTTGTCTACGACTAGGACCACCAATAGCAGACCGAACTCCTCCAATGGTGCTTGGGAGGATTCAAGACAAAGAAGATGAAGAAGAGCCTGCAGAACCACAACGGCAACGGCCATTCCCGAAGTGGGTAAAGCAGCTTTTGGATGACAGAGAACCTCTAGCCATTGAGGAGGAACCATTCGAACACCATCGGTCCAAGAGATTACAGGAGCAAAGAAGGGTGCAGGAGTACTTGGTCAACTATGCTTTGGTGACAGAAGTGATCCGTGCTGATGAACCCAAGTGTCTTGAAGAGGCACAGGGCGATGATAGGTGGATGGAGGCTATGCAGTCGGAGTATGGCTCCATAATGAAGAACAACACTTGGGACCTTGTGGATCGACCACCAAAACGCAAGGTAATCGGAAACAAGTGGGTGTACAAGACCAAGTACAAGTCCGACGGCACGTTGGATAAGTACAAGGATCGGCTCGTGGCAAAAGGATTTGCACAGGTACATGGTTTTGATTATCAAGATACTTTTGCTCCCACAGCTTGACTAACCATAATTCGCAGTGTTTTGGCTTTAGCTGCCTAGGGAAGTTGGCCCGTGTTTCAGATGGATGTGAAATCCACCTTTCTGAATGGAGATCTCAAGGAGGAGGTATACGTGGAACAACCACTAGGTTTTGAGATCCCCGGTTTAGAAGGTAAAATTTGCAAACTGAAGAAGGCACTTTACGGGCTGAAACAGGCCCCACAAGCATGGTACCAGTGAATTGATGCCTACTTTTTGCAAAATGGGTTCAGAAGGAGCCCATCTGATGCAAATTTGTATATCTTCAGAGAAGGAGGCAGGTGTATGATCGTGGTCCTTTATGTGAACGACCTTGTCATAACAGGGAACCATGAAGAGAAGATCTCACAGACGAAGCATTTGCTAGGAAGAGAGTTTGAAATGATAGACCTCGGACTGATGCATTTCTGTTTGGGGATTGAAGTTTGGCAGGAGCCAAAACAGATCTTCATTTCACAGCTGAAGTATGCTAGATAGATACTGAAGGCATTTGGCATGGCTGAGTGCAAGACAATTGGTACTCCTATGGAGGTTGACTCGAAGGTCTCAAACGAGGATTCATCACCACTGGTGGACGAAGCGAAGTACAGAAGGCTTGTGGGCAGCTTGATTTACCTATGCAACACACGGTCGGACATCAATTTTGCGACTGGTGTACTAAGCAGGTTTTCCAATAAGCCCCAAGAGAACCATTGGAGGGCAGGGATGTGGGTGCTGAAATACATCAAAGGCACACTTGATTATGGCATCACCTATACCAAGGGCAACATCTTGACTGGATTCTGTGACTCGGATTGGGCAGGAGACGTGGACAACAGGAGATCAGTGATAAGGTATTGTTTCTCACTTGGATCTGGAGTTGTGTCATGGATCAGCAAGAAGCAACCCACAGTTGCTCTTTCTTCTACCGAGGCCGAGTACAAATCTGCATGCTTTGCTTCTTGCGAGGCAGTGTGGTTGAGGAGGTTTTTGGGGGACATGGGTGCAGTGCAGAACAAGCCTATGCAGTTATCATGTGACAATCAAAGTTGCATGGCGATTGCAAAGACCCTGGTGTTCCACGCTCGCACAAAGCACATTGAGATTCAATATCACTTTATACGCGAGCTCATCATGGATGGAGAGGTCGACTTGGTGTATTGTCCGACTACAAAGAATGCTGCGGACATCTTCACGAAGGCTCTTGGAAGAGACTTGCTGGAGAGGCATCTTCATCGACTTGGCATTGGGTCGAAAAAGTAAGTTCACTTGCGGGTGGACATTGAGGGAGGGTGTTAGATATCAATGCTCCACTCTCGAAGCGGGAACTAGCTAACTCTACTTGTAAGCCCCCCATATGAGGAGAAGGCATTTGAGTAGCTTGGTTATTCGATAGGTCCTGGTTTGGACACCAGATGGGGACCATGTGTGGCCTAATGGCTGGACGGCTTCAGTTAGAGTTGGCACACTGCCAACTAGGCTACATGCAAGTGCGAGAAGGCATCCCTTGACTGACTACACTGAGGGTAGACAGAGCATTTCCCGGGGCAGAGCCCACTCTCAGGTTGCGGGGCCCGTTTAGAGCCTCAGATGATCCCGGATGGCTCTGGGCCAAATGGTGAACGTAGGTCAGTTGCTCTGTTTTACACACCGGTTCTATTGTATGGTCGGTGGCCTATTTCGAGACCGACCCCCAGTCGACCGTTTTGGGCGGACTAGGTCAGTCATACAATTGAGCCTAACACAGACTACGATTGGTGGCTATATAAGAGCAAGCCCGTGAAGCCCATTTTATCACTGGCTATAGCAACCCTGATTCCTTAACATCCAGCCTCTATCTTCTACCGTTTCCATCATGCCATCGAAGCTTCTTTCACAAGAGCGCATGGTTGGGAGGCAGTGCCATCTATTGTATCAGTTCTATAGTAATAAAATTTTTTATTCTCCATACTATCTTGTTTTCTCTCTTGCGTACGAGATCCTATTATCTGTTGAGCACAGACGTATTATTTTCTTACAATACATTGCCAATCCTACTAAAGGGGAGGGTTTCTTTAGAGTGTTGTTCATCATAAATTGGGACTCAAAAGGAAAGATTGTGACTGAAGACAAGCTCATCATGTTAGGCTCAACAAAGATAACTCTAGAGAAGTTTACTATATTGGAGTCTCCTATTCTCAAATGTGTTCTATGCGGCCATGCGATGGAGCTTGTGCTTATATTTATAAATGTTTCTATGGTGCAATATGAATAATGGTTTTTAATGGTAGGAAAAGGAGGTGTCACATGTGTTGTTCGTCGATGTATCATTGCAAATGGAGCTTGGCATGCCAAGAGGCAACAAGGAATGGAGACAATACATTACCAAAGAGATTTATTGGGCGCAAATGGTGGACCTGTCATGTGAGTTGATAGAGCATGTTGATCCCAACGTTGATGCATCGTCATACAGATTCCAAGGGTTGCAATGAACTATTTTAGAGCATGCCACCAGCTACACTTCTAGGACACATTCTTATTTCCTCTCCACACATCACATGGAGGTAAGTGCTGGTTCTAACTTGTGTGAATTCCTTGTAGGTGGTTTCACTTGCTTGTTGATGAGGGTAAGCTCAAGCACTTGCCACACGAGTGCAATGATTGGTTGTAAAGGAAGGTCCCTTATCCATGTTTCTAGATTCATTCTTGAAGCGCTCTAGTGCTTAACAAATTGGGAGATGCAGAGATGCTCGTGGTGGCTAGAGTACCCAGGGAAGAAGGTTCCTTCCACCAAACAAAATCTGCATGAAGGTAGGGTTGTCTTGTTTCAACTCGATTAATGCATGTACGTGCCATTCATATATGAAGCTAGGCAACGGAACTCACCCTTGTCTTTGTGCATTCCCGGAGTTTGTGGCTTGATGGATTTGAAAAAAAAGAAGACAAAGCATATTGGTTCCACCAAAAAGAGGGAGAAATGCACTAAGGCATGATATGATGAGGGCACTTCAAAGGTGGAAAGGACTCTGTAGTTTGAAGGTGTACCTAGTGGTCAAGGAAGGATAGGTGGGCGAGATGACATAGTCATGCATGAGGGGGGAGATGATGATGACGATATGGATCCAAGAAAGGGTAACTGGAATGAAACAACATTATCCTCTCTTGTGAGTGATGTTGGTCGGTCAATGCAGGGTGTTTCATGACACTGTGGTTCTCAACTTGCTGCAAACGTGGAGGTGGACCATCGACTCATTAAAGATGACTTGATAGATGTGTACATGCTTTTGGATGAGGGAAAGTGGCATAGGTATCCATTTAGTTGATCTTGGATATAGAACTCCTTTTTTGAATCTTAGTATTGATGCCATGGTCTATTTATGCAGGGCTTTTTTAAAACTTAGAATTTTTGTGAAACTAGTCACACCTCCATCTCTCACAATAGGTGGTTCACCTAGCAAGGCAGTAGCAGTGAGCATGATGTGGGCAGACTTTCCCACGTCAATTGTGGTTGAGTGTGTCGCTAGAACGGAAGTTCCAGCTTGGAACAACCTGAATGTCATTCTTGTGAATGCTATTCCGGCCATGGCATTCTAGGTGGTGGGAGATGGTGGGTGGCTGATTACGACATGCTTGTCAGACCATATGTATTATGTGCAGCAAGGGGCAATGGATTCATACTATATCGCACCATGATGGTGTTCATCGGGTATGGATATGTGAGGGATGACCACATAGAGAAGGTGGAGAAAACCAATTAAGCTTGAAAGCTATTTGAAATAATGCACAATAATGCTGTGGGAGAGGAGAGCACACACAAAGGGGTAGGAGACACCAAAAGTGGTGGAGCAAAAGCTACTCCAGCTTATTCCTCTATCATATAAATATGAGTATACATGGGCACTGTACAAGTGGGTGGGCACACTGCCCTTTACCCCAACAACCTCCCACTTAAAGGCAGTGTGCCTTTAAGGGAGTATGGTACACATATAATACAATCAGCCATAGGCTGAAAAACAAGATGACCAAACCGTCATCCTATGCCCATCGGCACTTTACAATGTGCAAGGTGCATAGAGGATAAGCTGCTAGCAAACATCAGGTTTGCAGGATAGAAAATGACAAGCTGTAGATGCCTGTTAACCAAGATCTCATGCCAGATCTCACTGGGAGAGTGAACTCTCACCACCACGTGCTCCTGTGCTAAGTCCATAGCACTCGAACTGTCACTGTGCAGAGAAAATGTCTCTATACCACCTGTGACCATAAGCACATACCCTACAATAGACCTCTGCTGGTCTACCCAACCTGCATCACCTGCATGCTGCTCCTGGAAGCATAAGGACCTGATGTCCACAACCGCTTCCCTACTGCCAAAATCTACCATAATCATGCTACCAACTCCCACTGCAACGAAAGCAAGAACTGGAAGTGTAGCCCCAATGGCAAACATGTGAGAACCAAGTCTCAACACAGTCATGGATGCATGAAGTACTATGGCTGCCATATCAACCATAACTTGCTGCTCAACTGATCTGTGATCGTCAAACCTACTGTGTTTCAAGTATGGAGCCAATACAGGCAATGGAGTACTCAATAACTTCCCCCTCTCCATACTGAAACAACCAAGTATCTGACAAGCATCATCAAGACCATGCAGCTCCCACTGCAAAGCATCCCTGTCCATAAGGAACCATATGGCAAGTAATCTCAGAAGGATAGCAACCTCCTGAATACTAAGACCATAACCTATCTCACTGCGCATCACATCCTGAGCTCTCATAACGGTATCAAACCTATGAAGCCAAGCTCGAGGGGATTGCTTCTGGCTATGAAGGCACTTACGAAGCAAACATATCAATGATTCTTGCCCATGCGCAATATGACCCGAGTCAATAACTGCAGAAACCACATCTGTCCTGGCATAACCAGCCAATGGATCATACCGGGCATCATTAGCCAAGGTATCCTCCTCACCATGCATAGCCTCATCCTCATCTGCAAGAGGCACTCCGCATCCTGGGAGTAAACTGTAACTGTCCATAGAAGATGCATCAACAATCTCCATAGGAGTATAAACCTGTGGAATACTAGAGACATCTGATCGTCTCTGACCAAAATCAGGAAGTAATCGTGGCTGTCCCAACTTTATAACCTGCTCACCGTGGGAAAAACCTCCCACTCCAAGGGATATGGGCTGCCCCTGCAAAGAAGTCGGAGGTATCAGTGCACTTACACCCTCCTGGAACACCACTCTCCTGCTATCCACAGTCTTGGGCTGTCTAAACATAGCATCCTCTCTGAAATAGACATTATGGCTGCGTATCAACTCTCTAGTTGAAGAATCCCATAACCTGTAGTCCCTACTGGACTCACTGTATCCAAGAAAGATACACCTCCTCAATCGGGAACCATGAGCATAAGCCTCGCAGCCAAACACACGTAAATGCTCATAACATGGTGCCCTGCCTGTCAAGAAGTCAAATGGCACTCTACCATTCAGAGATCTCCTAGGTGACCTGTTCAGCAAGTATGCAGCTGTCTTACATGCCTCAGCCCAATAGCATTCGGTAAGACCTGCATATCGTAGCATGCTACCAATCCTGTCCAATAGAATCCGATTTATGCCTTCTGCCAAGGCATCATGAGCAGAAAGATGAGGAGTGGTCAACACCCTCCTGATACCAAGTGTATCACATAGATGCTGAAATCTAGAAGAGGTAAACTCTGCATCACCATCAGTCATCAAGCTCAATAGCTTCTTTCCTGACTGATTTTCAGCATTACCCAAGAAGCGCTGAAATGTATCATATACATCATGCTTCTGCCGAATCGGATATACCCATATGTACTTTGTAGCAGCATCAAAAAATGTCACAAAGTAAGAGGCACCACCTAGTGAAACGGTAGGCATAGGCCCACAAACTGCACTATGAACCAACTGCAATGGCTCAAGATATCTCTCACTGACTATCTTCCTCACAAAGGAGGATCCTGACTGTTGACCATCATCACAATCATGACATAAAATTTGAGAGACATCCATAACAGGAATGTATCTCAATGTTGTAAGGGCTTCCATACCTGCAGTAGACATATGTCCAAGTCTGGCATACCATAAACTAGCTGATGGCTGCTTACTAATCATAAGCATCTTATCCTGGACACCTGATACATGCAATGCATAAGAGAATCCAACCCGTGATCCCCTAGCCATAACCAGATTGCCTCTAGCAATCTTCCATGCATGATCATCCAAAGAGACATGATAACCTGCCTCAACCAACTGTCCAGTACTGATCTTGCTCGTAGCAAGTCCTGGTATATGTCTAACCCTCTGTAGAACAAGAATAGAGCCACTAGGCATAACAAGGTGGATATCCCCATAACCATAGACATCCATAGAATGATCAATGCCCATCAAACCACTCTCCACAATGCATTCCTGATATGCACTGAACCATGACCTATGAGGGGTCATATGACATGAAGCACATGGATCTAACATCCAATCACCGAGAATGGGTACATCAGTGGCCAAAAAGGTGTCAGACATAGACAAAAGAATGCCTTCATCACTGCTACTATCAATGGAAACCCTGGCATCCACGCCTTGAAGCTCAACATGCTTCTTCTCCTTCTTCCTGTCATTCTTAACCTTGCTCTTCTTCTTGTATTTTCTCAGCCATTTCCAGCAATATTTTTTCATGTGGCCATACTTTCCACAATAGAAACATCTAACACAAGTCCGAGAGCTAGTCTTGCTCTTGGAATTCCCCCTTGAACATGACCTGTTTCTACCAATTGATCGACCTTTGGAGTGCATATCAAGGCTGTATTTCAGCCCATCATGCTGTAACATAACACTATCATGGTCATACATCCGGCATATACGAGTATAGAACTCATATGCATGGTAGTCTACACCCTGTACACCATCCTGTACCTGCAAGTAGACTGACTTCGAGAGTGATGACTGAATGATAGAGCATGCTTGCTCATCCATGTCATCCCAATCACTCTGTTTAATGCTATTAGGCTTGACACCTTTGCATTGAATGGGCTTATGCTGCCTCTTCTGCACTAACACATCATAAATCTGCTCTTTCCAATACTGAAAGTTTGATCCATCCAACCTCTCAATATCAAAGAGGGCACTACCAGCTGTAGATGCCATATCTGTGGCACAATAGGTCACAACCAAAGAGCAGTATAGTGCAATAGGCAACCCAAATGACCAAAAAATATAGTGTTGTCCAGACCAATCAAGTCTCCAAATAAACTGGCTGATCCAATGCTCAAAAGCACTCAGCCATAAAGAGGCATAAACAAGAATATATGCAGCCCAGTAACCTTCCAATGCCTGGCAATTGAAGTAAGAAATGCACTGAACCAAATGAGCAATGCTTGCTCAATCAATGGCAATAGGAGCCCAGCTCAACTATCCATAAACATCAGTGCGGCATCCACCAATGCAAATACATAATGCATTGAAATGGCATTTACTGCATCACCAATGCATCACCTCGAGTGTGCAATCCTTTGGCAACAAAATCAAGCATTCACCACTTGCCAAATGTGCCAAAGTGACTTGCCTAAATGCCAATAATGCCCTTGGACTGAAGTGAGATCCCAATCACTTTTTGTAATTTACTGTGAGTTCCCAATTCACTGTTGTGCAAGAGAAATTCCTACAACAATACCTCACAGCCACTTTGGGCAAAATAACACGCTGTCCCTTTTTTTGAACAGCGATATCTTTTCACTGAAAGACCGGATGCCAAAGCTGTAAACAGCAAAGTTGTAGCTGGTAGAAAGATCTACAACTTCTCAGTTGACCTCAAGAGCCAAATCCTTCTGGATTCTCAGATATTCTCACCTGAAAAACAGCTTCCTGCACATTGGTCACAAATAGACAGTAGACTGCAACTTTTTGTGGTTTTGCAGAGGCTGTAACTCCTGCAGCTTATACCGGATCAATTTGCTTCCAAAAGCAAAGTTGTAGTATGTTCTGTAAACTACAACTTTCCAGTTCGGCACAAAGTACAAATCCGCACCAGGAAAGAGATATTCAGTCCTGAAAATGACTGTTTTGTCATAAAAACAGCAACAGCAGCTTCCTTGAATGTTTGCTGCCCTTTACAGCACTCATCTGCTCCGGCAAAAAACAGCCCCAAAAATGGTCAAAATACATCCAGCAGATCACCCAGTATGTCAACTGCAACACCAGCAAAATGGCAAGTACAATGCCCAACCAAATCAGCCCCAAGAATGCTCACAGATCAGCCCAAAAGCACTGGCAAAACAGCCCCGAAATGTGCTCCAAATGATGCTAATCTGACAGGATCTCAATACATCACCGTACCACCGTATGTATCCAACATAGGCAAATAACCATGCATCCAACGAACTGTCAATGCATCTCAACCAGGCATGTACCACTGTCAAAGCATGTGTCAATGCCACTGCCAAAGTGATGTACAGAGCCAGAGGCTCCTTGTGCAAGACTGCAAAATGGCATATGACCAGTCCCGCAAAGTGCCCAAGCAACAGCCTCAAATCAGCCTATCCACAGCTAATGTCCACAAGGCGTACTTCTACAAAATGTCCAGTGCAAGTCGTGGGAGGGGGCCGGAAAACAACAGTCTCCATATTCGACATTGTGGTCGGAGATATCGTAGAGCTCCGTATCGGCGATCGAATCCCCGCTGATGGATTGTTAGTCGCAGACGCCAATGCCCAGGATCTCCCTCTACAACTTCGTGTTCAGAGAGGCTTCATAGCTTGCGTCGGCCACGAGCCCATTCAAACTATAGGCTAGCCTACTTCGTTGCAATAAATAGCAGCGTGGCGATTGCTCCACCAACCGTGACTTTTTCTAATAGCCATAGTCCACCGCCATAGTCCAGCGCTCAACGTAATGCTCTTGCAGCCCGACAGCACGGTAGAAGTTCGACACAACAACCTTTAGCTCGTAGCTAGAAGGACCGCGCCTTCAACGCCAGAACATAGCAGCCTACTCCCGATGGACTCCATTACTCCAGCCTCTCCCCAGCATACATAGTACCTCTACGGCTCCATCGACACCCACGACTCATAGCTACGACTCACAGCCACGAGCACCACTTCGCTCACAAGGCCAGCCAGCTGCAACACTAGCGACCTCCAACAGACTGCCAACGTCAAGCGGCTCTCCACACGCCTTCAACGACCAGTGCCCGGCAACTTCATCTATGTACATGCTCACCGACTGGGCTCTTTGTAGATCGAATACCATGGGCTCTGATACCAGTTGTGGGAGAGGAGAGCACACACAAAGGGGTAGGAGACACCAAAAGTGGTGGAGCAAAAGCTACTCCAGCTTATTCCTCTATCATATAAATATGAGTATACATGGGCACTGTACAAGTGGGTGGGCACACTGCCCTTTACCCCAACAAATACTTACCATGTTGTGTGTTGTTGGTGATAGATCACAACTGGCTTGTCTTAGCCATGTTTGAGTACCAAGGAAGCAAGATGCATACTACAATAGGAGATTAGTAGAGTTTGATCTTAGGAAGGCGATTTGCATGGCTGAGTGCAATTGGGTAAGGGAGTCTCCATTCAACTACTTCAAAGTCACAAGGGATGGGCACAAGATTCTATGGGGTGTTGCCGAGTGACAAGTGGACTTGAGTAGGTGATTGTAACTAGTTTCGGTGCCTCATGTTTCTTGCAACCAAATAAATTGATGGTTTTGTTAACAAATCTTTCTTCCTTGCAGGTTTCTCTTAAACACCTTCACAAGGGAGGGGGACATGGTCATTGGTGCATTTGCAAAACATGCAACATGGCATGTGCGTGTGCAGAGCTAGGGAGACATTGTGTCTCTCTTGAAAGAGATGATCACATGTCTGCTGCTTTCTTGAAGCCCTTGGAGCACCCTCACCCAAATGCCAAAAAGAGGGATTGAGACTATGAAGGGAGCTTTGTTTTTCTGAATTGCTGTAGTCAATGGAGCTTATGACTCATTGCATTTATTTTTGTGGAGCTTATGAGCACTTATACTTATCATTGTGGAGCTTATGAAAGATTATGCTTATGATTGTGGAGCTTATGATTGATTACACTTTTATTCAGTTGAGCTTATGATCGCTTACATTTATTATTGTGGAGCAATGTGCGTGGGCTATATATATAGTTTTAATATTATATGTATCATGCCTTTGTACTTGAAAATGATCTCAACATGGAGCTTTGCGAGAGCCCTTGCTCTTCAATTCCTCACTAACTCATTGATAGAAGACACATGCTCGCACAAGAAAGGGCATGGAGAAGACTAGTCAGTACCTTGTCTCACACCAATCTTGCTATAGAGTAGGGATGCTCGCCTAACTTCACCTAAACTACTAAAAGCTCCAAATTAATTGTGACCGCTTGCCTAGTTTCGTTCACCTAAACATTTTCCCCTAGAAAAAGGTAAGCATGTTTAATAAAAGGTAATCCATGAACTACCAATGTACATACATGGAAGAATAGTTATACGATTTCTTTGGCACTTTTTGTAGCCATGGCAATCAAATATCTATAAACACATAAAGAAGATGAAAAATAAAGGCAAAAGATTGCAAAGCATAAGAAGAAAATTTATGAGTGTGGTTGGCAAATATATGATCATCATCATTCATGATATGGACCAAAGAACACTAATTACTGACATTTCAAACAAGTTCCAAAATACCTAAAAGAGGAATTGATCATACACTACCATATGGTTTGTTGCATTCTCTATCATGCAACCTTGATAGCAAATGTGTTTGTGACAACTCTAAGTTTGAGAAATGATCTGTACTTGATTTTAATAGTAATGAATGAAGTTTCAAAACGTTAAACTACCTTCCCACTTTTCCAATATGTGAAGTGAGACAGATAGACTAGAGCGAATAAAAATCAATTGTTATTGGCTTACTTTTCTATGCTTATGGAGAAGGGAATTTAAAAAAAGGAAAAGCTTGAATTCCTATTGGTTGTGACACATATGATCACATTGGTCAAATGTTTTTTATGGGATGGTCATTCCCTTGAAGAAATTCTAAGGTCTGGCTATGTTCCGGAATCATGCAATTTAGAACTTCATGAGACAAGTGACTTTAAATGTTCTCTAGAGCTATTGATAGAAAGGTTGATGGTTGCATTGCAAGTTTGAATGATCAAATCTTATAGTGTCATTTAGAACAAGTAAGGGTGTAAATAATATAAATTTGCTATAAGGAGAACTCTATTCATTTAGTTTCATATGGCTACCTATCAATGGCCTCTTGATCTTGAAGTTTAAACCTAGCAAGGGTTTTCTTTAATCAAAGAAATTACCATTAAAATCTCTTGCAGAAGCATCTAGAGCAAACAAAGAATATAGGAAAACAAATCCATAGACTTATGTGGAGAGATCCATGAGACTATGGCTAGTGCTTCCAAATATTGTTAAGATGTTGGGTGCACCCATTCTTTGCAAAAAAAAATACAATAGTCGCAAATATGGAAGAAGAAATAGACACTTGCAATTTTGAATGTCCATGTGGTATGGACCACATAATGTTGAGCCCAATGCTTCAATGTTCATAATTCCTAGTAACAGAGAGTAAAGAGAAATGTACCTTGGGACAAGAAGGAGAAAGTGGAGAAGGGAAGAACTTGTGGAGATGTGGAGTCAAGTATCTTAAGGTTGGAAATATGGTTGCAATGTTGAAAATAGTGTTAAAGAACAATCAACATTGAGTGCATTGGTACCTTACAAAGTCTAGTGATGATTTTCTTGGTCGTTACAATCTAGTGATAGTGGCATCGACAAACAAAGTGGGTAGAGGCAAGATGGCCATTACCTATGAAGAGCATGCTACAAGTTGGCTGGTGACTAGATTTGGGAATTCATCCAAGAAAACACAAGATATAATTTCTAAAGGCTACCCAATTCTTTACATGTGTAGAGGAAAGGAGCAAGAGAGAACCTTCCATGAGGAGCTATAGGCAATTATCTAGAGAGGTTGATTCAAATGGAGTGGATGTAAATAGCAAAGGAAGAGAAGGGATCAAGCACTTCCAGCCTAGAGTGCACGTGGAGCGAGGATGTTGAGGAAGTTATTTCATCAAATAAGGAGTTTGATTTGCCATAGTAGACTCTTGGGGTTGTAATCATTGAATTCAAAGAGTTTTAAAAATCAAACTATATTGGAACATTAAAAAACATAGTCTTCTAGTGTTTTCTCAAACACTGTTGATGTAACAAACATGAGAGCTTTAACAAGACTTTTGAATTTTTGAATGCAAAGAAACTATATATCTTTTAAATTAGATGGTACCAAGGAGCTAAAAAATTGCACATTTGTAAGAATAGCATGTTTTTTTAACTTTTTTGGGAATCTTTTTAGAAGATGGATTTTAGTTTCCATTCCAATGCAGCATCGTTATATGCCAAAATGTTGCTCCTCATGGGCTAGAAGTTTGGCCAAAATGGCCCTCAAAATGGAGTCTAAATAATCAAGACATGATACCTAAATTTGGGTGTTTCCATGCTTTGAAAGTAGATTTCTTTGGGCACCAACACTAGCTCTTTGACCTTTCTTTGAATGCCATTACTATGAAGAGAGTGGGAGAGAAGGAAGGATTCTCACTTGCAGCTTTCTCACATACACAATGGGGGAATATACACAAATATGGAGGCTGAAAACAGCTTTCCTCTTCTTAGTTGTGAAAGCCAAAAGAACTCTAAGTACAAAAGAAAAGGTGAACCCTATATGTGGGTCTCAAACCAAACTCAGCTAACTAAGGTGGCATACTAACTGAGCCACGAACTAGAGTACATAAAGATAGCTGTCATCCAGCTATTATTCATGGGCGGTGTACCAACCGCATCTGCAGCTAACAAGTCGGTGACATAAATGCACAATGGTCACCCTGGCATATCACGAGTGGAGCTCGATATCTCAACACTCCCCCTCGAGCTCAATCCCAATTCCTGCACACCAAGCAGGTCTCTGAACTTGCGCAGCTTCTCTGCACCCAATGCCTTCGTGAATATGTCAGCTACCTGATCCTCTGTGCTGACATAAACTAGATCAATAAAACCTACTAGAACCTTCTCCTGCACATAGTGATAATGCACCTCAATGTGCTTTGTTCTAGCATGATAGACTAGGTTATTTGCCAAGTGTATACTACTCATGTTGTCACAATAAATGACAACTGGCCCATCTGTAGACTGATGCATATCATAAAGTAGCTTAATATGCAACCAAGCTACCTCACATGTAGCCATTGCTGCACCCTTGTACTCAGCCTCTGTGCTCGACAAGGCAACTGTAGGTTGTTTCTTACTGCTCCAAGTGACTACAGCACTCCTAAAAGAGAACATATATCCACTTGTAGATCGTCTATCAGAAATACTACCAGCCCAATCAGCATCAGTGTATCCATGCAACTGTATTTGAACCCCAGTCTCATAAAAATGTCCATACTCCAATGTGGACTTCACATACCTCAATATGCGTCTAGCCACATCCAAATGCGGTTTCCTTGGAGCCTGCATAAACTGATAGCATAGCTCAAATCTGGCCTGGTAATAATCATATAAATCAAACTTCCTACTATGCGTCTGTACATAGTAGGGTCTTCCAGAAGCTCACCTGCATCTGCGCTCAACTTCACATTCTGCTCCAAAGGAACTGAAATAGGCTTACAGCCTGTCATCCCATATTTGGACAGCGTGTATAATCCATACTGCCTCTGCAAAAGCCATATCCGACTTGTGGATCTAATCACCTCAATGCCCAAGAAGTAACGCAGCTCTCCCAAATCCTTCATCTCAAACTTTTGCTTCAATAGCATTTTCACATGAAGGATATCTTCATCACTATCACCTGTGATGATCAAATCGTCAACATAAATGACAAGCTACATAATGCCTTTCTCTATTTTTCTCACATAAAGTGAGAAATCTGCCTTGGAAATCTGAAAGCCAATAGTGACAAGATACTATCCTATCTTGTCAAACCATGATCTGGGTGCTTGCTTCAAGCCATACAAGGCCTTCTTCAACCTGCAAACAAACTCAGGATGAACAGCATGAACATAACCTGGTGGTTGCTCCATATAGACCTCTTCTTGCAAATCACCATGCAAGAAAGCATTCTTTACATCCATCTGATGTAAAGACCATCCCTTTGATGCAGCCATAGCAATGACTGCTCTTATGGTTGCCATCCTTGCAACCGGACTGAATGTTTCTTCATGATCAATGCCATATGTTTATCCACACCCCTTGACAACTACTCTTGCCTTGTATCTGTTCACAAAACCATCTACATTGTGCTTCACCTTATAAAGCCATTTGCAGCCAATTGCATTCTTGTCTTTAGGCAAAGGCACCAATTCCCATGTAGCATTCGCTTCCAAGGCATCCATGGCTTTCTCCCATTTTTCTTTTCCCATGGCTTGCTCAAAAGAAGTGGGTTCTGGTTCACGTATTACTTTGACCATATAGGCATAGTGAATGGCTGTAAATCCATCATATTTTAGCCTATCCACAGGATACCTAGCTCTGGTAGACCTACGCAAAATAGGCTCACTACCATGTGCTCTCAAAACATCCCTTGTCTTCCTTACTCCTAGTGTAACAACAAAAGGAATACCCAACTCATCATCAAGGCTCTGTTATGAGCCATTGGATTCACCATCCACATAAGAGTGACCTGCATTCACATCAACCATGGGCTGATCTACTTTCTCTTTTCCTTTTTGTGATACTTGCATACCACTATCTGCATTGCTTTGAGGAGATCCTCTTGATCTCAATCTGCCTGTCCATGGCGAAGTATGTGAACCACTGCTAGAGAACACTATAGGTCCACTAATATTTTGTGATTGTTGTTGTGAATTTTGTGCAGCATTACCATTTTGTGCATCTACATCATCAATCACATTTACTGGTTTATACCAGCTACTCATCTCATAAAAAACAACATCTTTGCTCACTGTAAAGTTACCAGTAGAAGGGTTATAGCATCTATACCCTTTCTATTGCAAAGAATAACCAATAAAGATGCACTTCTTAGCTTTTGGATCCAACTTGGATCTCAACTCATCTGGCACATGAACATAGGTAATGCAACCAAAAACTTTCAAATGAGAAATATCTGGTTTCCTACCAGTATACCTCTCCTCTGGTGTCATGCCATGTATTGCTGCAGTGGGAGTCCTGTTCATTATGTAGACTGCTATAGCAACTACTTCAGCCCAATAATAATCTGGCAGGTCTTTTTCGTTGAGCATGGCATGAGATACCTCTCCAATATGCCTTTGTTTCCTTTCTACAAGTCCATTTTGCTGTGGGGTATGACTACATGAATATTGCTGCTTTATGCCATGCTCCTGTAGGAAACTTGCAAACTCATTTGAGAGGTACTCTCCCCCTCCATCTGACCTTAGGCATTTTATTTGTAGGCCTATTTCTTTTTCAACCATAGCTTTAAAAGCTTTGAAATGCCCAAACACTTCACTTTTCTTTTTCATAAAATACACCCAAACTTTTCTGCTGTAGTCATCAATAAAAGTGACAAAATAATGACAGCCTCCAATAGATGCAGCTTTAGTAGTCCACACATCAGAGTGGATTAATTCCAATGGCCTCTTACTCTCTTGAACATGTCTAGGAAATGGTTTCCTTGCCTGTTTTCCAAATTGACAGGCTTCACATACCTTATGCATTTCTGCAACCTTGAACTTAGGCAATCCTACAATAATATTTTTGGCTTGCATTAATTTAAGTCGTCGTACATTAACATGACCAATGCGTTTATACCAGATATCAATATCTGCAACTACACCGGTCCCATGTGCAAACATTGCTGCACTCAATTCAGGCATGTCCACATCCAACGTAAACATCCTGCCCTTCTTCTTCCCTTTTGCTATCAAGCGACCTTTACTTTTCATATCCTCAACAAAGCATCCATGAGGATTAAATTTGACCTGCAAGCCCTGCTCAACCATTTGACCAACAGAAACTAGGTTCTTGGTGATATTCGGGACATGAAATACATCATACAGGTATTTCTTTTTTCCATCCTGCATAGACAAAGGAATTTTACCAATCTACACAATAGGAAGTGCAGTATCATCACCAGTCTCCACAAATCCTAGTCTTTCCATTTTCCTTGCATCCTGCATCCATTCTGCATGACCTGTCATGTGGTTTGATGCAGCTAAGTCAACATACCACACATCATTGCTTTCTTCTGCACTTGTCACAGAATTGGTCATGTGCTGCATCATAAACAGATGCTCATTTCTGTCATCACCCTGTCTACTAGAGGATGCATAATTGCCTTGCTGAAATTTTCCAATCATGATGTCATTCTGCTTTTTATAGCAGTCTTTAACCATATGACCCATTTTACCATAGTATTAGCATTCAACATTGTTGTTTGCATTTTGGCCTCTCTGCCATCCACCACGACCTCTTTGGCTCCCCCTGCCTTTAAAGTTACTACGTCCTCCTCCATAGGACTGGTTTTCTTGAATTTGCTGCATATTCAAATTTTTGCCACGACCTCCAAATTGGCCTACTCTACCTCTGCCTCTTTCTCTTCCAGCATTTGAGTAGAAGACAGCTTCTTTTGAAGTTCCTACTGAAGAAGATGCACCACCAGTTCTCTACTCTTCAGAAATTAGAAGAGCAATCAACTTCTCAAAATCAGGACAATTCTCACAAACAGCAATGGATGTCCGGAATTGTGCATAATCCTTTCCTAGACCATTCAAGGTCACAGAAACTAAATCATCTTCCACTGGCGACCCAATAGAAGCAAGTGCAGTTGTGTTCCATCATTTGACCAACTAATAAGAGGTTCTTACTAAGTTTCGGAACATAGAGTCAATCTTTTGCCAATCCTTTCATAGTAGTGAAATTGTTCATAGGGACAATGCCTTTCCCTTAAACTGGATTCAGTGTGTTATCTATAGTGTAGATAACGTTATTCTAACCTTCTGATGGTTTCATCTCTATAAACCATTCCTGATGCTTTGTTATATATCAATGTACCAAGGATATTGATCTACTTGATCGACTTGATAATAACTAACTTCCCCTTTTGAATTGCAATCAATGTCAAGATATATTGTTTCAGTCTTTTGCATACAAGAAGAAATGCAGATGCGATGTGTTCTATTGTGTGCAGTGTAAGTGATTCTGTCATGGTGTTAACTCAACATGTCACCATAGCGGAGGAGGCATGGACGGTGTGTTTCTACCACCTTGTTTTTTTGAAAATTGTTCTTTGTCTGGCAACACAACAATGTGCATTGCATGTCAAATGCAATAATTCTCTCTTGCTGAAACTTATTACACGTTCCAAATTGCACTCTATGTCATCATGTCCGTGTATTTCATTCCAATGTATAACATCTTCTGCATCCATAAATTCCTTAATTGTCCTGTGTTTCTAACATCTTATTTTTCGAACATTGTCCTTTGTCTAGCAATAGCACAAAATGTCGTACATGTTGAATCCAATAATGTTCTCTTATGAAAACTTCTTGAATGCAAAGCATTACCCAACGATCTTTCTTTTTTTCATTTCACCATCTTCTGTTTACAAACACAACTAAATATATTTCTTTGGCCCTCTCTCTCTCTCTCTCTCTCTCTCTCTCTCTCTCTCTCTCTCTCTCTCTCTCTCTTTCTCTCTCTCTTCACATGCTTATATACTCATGTATGCACACATATATACTTAAACACATGGACACATGTGTCACATGTGTCCGACGGTGCATGTGTTCGAGTATGCATAAATACATGTATAAAGTGTATTTAACATGCGTATGTATTGATTTTAGGAGATATATGAGTGTCTATGATGAAAAAATAAAAGCCATATGAAAAATTTTCAATCATCGATGGTGTAGGGCAATCTTAAAGTTTCAATTATCAATTGTGAACAATATGCAAAAAAACAAAAGAATTTAGAAATGGAAAGGAACAAACATCACCTACCTGACCAAAGAAAAGAAGCGGATAGGGGTACTGGCAATGTAGTGCCTATAAAAAATTTAGTTTTTAGTGTTGGCATGATTATCAAAGCAAGTTATATATATCTTGAAAATTGAGATCACAAATGTATGTATACAAATCATATGAAACATTTCTATCTAGATGCAAAAAGTAATTGCAAATGTTTACATGAATTGAATCATATATGCATCAAACCATATTCTAAAACCTTTCTAATTTTCTTAATGATAATGGATATAAGAGAGCTACAAAGCCCCTCCACTCAACCTCCTATGAACAATATGCAAAAAAATAGAGGCATTTAGAAATTGCAAGGAACAAAAATCACATACCTGACCAAAGAAAAGAACTGGTAATGGTGGTGTCAAAGCCTAGTGAAATAATGCAGCTAGATGGGGTGCCTGCAAAAGAAATTAGCTTATGGTGTTGGCATGGTTATCAAAGCAGGGTATATATATCATGCAAATTGAAATTGCAAATGTATGTATACAAATCATATGAGACATTTCTATCTATGTGCAAAAGTAATTGCAAACGTTTGTTTAACATCTATGTATGAATAATTGAAACATGCAAATGCTATGTCACGTGTGCCAACTTTAATTGCAAATGCATATATACAAATCATATGAAACATTTGTGTCTTAATGGAAAAGTAATTGCAAATGTTTTCTTAACATCTATAAATAAATAAGTAAAGTAGGAAAAAGACATGTCATGTGTGAAATTTAGATTGCAAATAAATGCATCTTCAAGCACATGAAATGAGAAATAATGTCTTAAAGCACATTTTAAAAAAACCTAAATACTAACTAAACATCAAATAAAATATTTCAAAAATCATCAAGTAGTAGTCCCAAATCAATGAGACTCAAGATTTGTAAACCTCAATCAAGATAGGATGTTTGAAATCATCAGGCAATAGCTATAGAGAAGGAAAGATGCTAGATTGTTGTGATCAACCGAAATTTATCTTGTGCTGGATTGTCTAGAGATATGGCGAACAATGTGGTGATGATTCTATCCCTCTTGCAACATGAAATTTTATTTAATGCTCTTCGATTCGATGGATGCATCTTCAACAAAATTCCTCAAAAGCATAGCTGTCAATAGCAGTTACGTAATGCAACTAAATTGATCAATTTTTATCTCTAGTTGACATAGTACATCAGCTCAATCGATGGGTGGTTACCTCCACTTTGAGCATAGTAGATCAATTGATGTATGGTTTTACTTACCAAGAGATTGCATGGTAGCAAAAAATTTGATATACATTGAGCAAAAAATTAACTTCCATATGGGATGCAGCCAACCTGTTGTACCGCTTTAGCAGCCCAAACAAAAAGCTTGATGAATCGGCTTGCACTATATGCAAATCGGCTTGCACGGTAGCAAAAATTTTGATAACACCATGCATTGAGCAAAAATCGACTTCCATATGGGATGCAACCAACGTTGTATATCACTTGAGCAACTCAAATAGAAAGCTTGATGATTTGCCTTCTTAGACTTTGTTATTAGTTGTATGGAATTTAAGGGAGCGGGTTTGTCATTTAACTCTCTGATGTGCTCGAGTTGGAGGTGAACAAAGGGTTCAAAATGAAACAAACGTACGTTTGCATAGAACGTTCAAAATGAAAGGAATGTTCAAAACGATGGCATGGCCAATGAACATCCCGGCACACAATCTGGTGTTCAATCACTGGCATTAACATGGGCACTTCATATTGAAATTGTCGGCCAATCCATCCACATCAACTTTTTGTCAAAACATTATCCCTGGCCTCATTAACGTATGAATCCCATTGCCAACCCAACAAACACAGTCAGTGATGCAAAATCACTTGTCAAATCGACAAAAGGGAGCCTGGCATCTTCCCCATTTAATTTCTGGACTTTTGGTCGCGACAAATGGTGAGATGGGCTAGTGATAGAGAAATCATGTCTATGGGCTACGATGCAAATAGCATAGACAAATGGAGGTGCCAATTGTGTCTATGGGCTACGATGTGAAAGGCCTCTTTTGCGGCTATAACCCTCTTGATAGTCTGTCACCTATCTTGAGAGGACTGAGGCTTGTCACATCTCACCTGACAAACATCTATAGCACTCACCTACTCTCGATTGATCAGCTTAGGTTTCGCCTAGAGAAACGTACCGCATTGGTAGCACATCGGCTTTAGCGTATACACTCAATATTTGGATGAGTAGGGTGGCCATCACCATCGATTATAGCGCAATGGTAAAAAAAATATTGTAACGAAAAACATATGATAGACCTGGAGGCGATAGAGTCCTACGGAACAGCGATGGCATGAGAGAGCTAGCAGGATAGAGACCTGCACTTCGGAGATGGAATGGCTGTGGAGCTAAAAAGGCGATTAGTCTGGAGCTGAAACGTGGCACAAAGGTGTGGCTGACAGAAAGTACAAAGTCAAACTCAAGAGTCAGAAAGTACAAAGTGCCCGAGGACTCAAGAGTCGTGAGGAGGGAGGGATCGCTTTACCTCAATCGACTCAGCCCGACCCATTTCGCTCGAACTTTTAGGATTGCATGCATCTCGATAGCTTCTAGATTCTATGGTGGCTAGATGGTGGCTCGCACAGGCAACTGGGGATTTAGGAGGGAGGGAGGCTCTCTCAGGTTGCCTTCATCTCCTTCCACGTGGCAGCTCTTGCTTTCCTCTCCTTGGCCTCCTTGCACGCCACATGGGTTCTCCTCTTCCTGCACTTCTAAAACCTCCCCTTAAAGGAGTAGAAAGATGAAGCCATGGAGAAAAATAAGTTAATTAATGCATAAATAAATTAAGCCATAGAAAAACATAGATTAATAAAGTAAGCCATAGATAAACGTAGCCTCCATGTAGAAACATGGGTTAATAATCTAATGAAGTGGTACCTCCTGAAATTTGTACACAAAATTAAAGCATGGCCTTGGTTTGAAGGCCATCGGAGTAGTAAGAGATACAAATTTTAGAAGCAAGTAGGGTGGGTAGAGCGAGAGAGGTCTGGGTGGGAGGTGTTTTGCAGTGAATTAGTTCATTTCGTGCTTGATTAATGTTGATCAAGCTTAATCGTAAGCAATATTTTGTTTAATGCAGCAATGACGAGAGAGAGAGAGAGAGAGAGAGAGAGAGAGAGAGAGAGAGAGAGAGAGAGAATGGAGCACTTAGGGAGAGAGAACTCTCCCTCCCAATCCCTCCCCTCTATATACTGTTTCAATTGCTGATGCCACGAACTTTCTGACACTATGAAGGTTTTGGAATCATCGCATAGGTTCGCCACCATGTAGGTTCTAGTATTTCTTGCTTGCCTTGCCTTAATGGCCTCAACGTAAGTGACCCTACCTTAATGCTTACCTCAAATTTTCCTTGAGTGTGGCAACTAATGCTAATGGCCAAACAAAGATTCCATGAGAGGCGATCTTTTTATAAAAAAAAGTGTGTGTTGTATTGAGATTGAAAGTGCCAACAAGGCCTCTATACAGGGTGACCAAGATAGAATCCTAAGATAGAATTCTAAGCGGCTCAGGACCGGCACATACACATCCACACGTTTTAACGGTTTCCTGGTGGCACCCGAGCGGTGAATTCGAATTCGACTTTGACTGGGCCCTATTGAATGCCATGGGGACCTACTCCATGGTGTGCACTAATCCTCCTCGCTTAGCAACACTAGCTCATGCGGTTGGGCATTCCTGCGTTTGCGGGCCGCTATATAAATAATAATAAGACACAGTATGAATTGTGAGGAAGAATTCATGCCCAACTCCTACTTTTATGGTTCTGCTTCATACTCCTCCTCGCAACATGTTTGCCGCAGGCCCCAGAGATCCTTGTCATATGTTACACGGAACTGGAACGAAACCACGGAGCCTTATCGTGCATGGCCCGGGGTTTTTTCGTAGCGCAGATCCAAGGCAATCAAGCCCTCGCTCTCTGATGGCATGGCCCCAGGACAGTGGAGCGGTCATGGAGAAATGTCCACGTGCAGGTAATGCTGTCCTTTACTGTATTTTTGCACTGGTCGGCTTTTTTCCTCCGTCGTCACATCTGCAAGAGGGCTGTCCTTATGGTTTTGGTTATGGTCAGACTTCGCCGGTAGGTTAGTAATTGAGCGCTCATGGAAGGAGTACTTCATTGATCCCTCACACTGGCGGGACGACCCAGAGAGCAAAGTAAGCGCAAATCTGAACTGAATGATTTGCACAGGTAAATTTGTAGTTTGGCTAGTCTGACGAGTCTGTTGTGAATCAGAAGAACCCAACAGACAACCCAGGTTGGGTTAAAGACCTGCTAGAGAAAAAGCCCAAAGCATCCACTGGTCAAGCCCAAGACCGCGTCTTGGTGGAGGATTGTGGCAAGGATGGAGTGAACGTCGATGCATTTAAAGCACAAGAACTGCGCGAGAAGAGTGACTGGGAAACGATCAGCTTAGAGGAGGCACTCGCGTCTATGGAACAGATGCCCCAACCGCCTTCAATTCAGAACCTTACATGCATCTTGCATAAGTGCAGAACAAAGAAAAATCTAGCGTATACCAAGCGGTTGTATGCCTATCTGTGCAAAAATGGGCTGGAAGATCATAGATCTCTTGGGAACTATGTCGTTCCAATGTTGGTCCAAGCTGGAAGCATGTGGGATGCTCAGCAGGTTTTTAACAAGTTGGTTGATCGGAACGAGTATTCATGGAATTCTCTTATCTGGGGTTGTATTGAGTTTGGTGATCCAAAGCATGCTCTCAACCTCTACCAGAAAATGCAAGAGGATTTTGTACATCCCAGCAGGTATACCTTTGTTACGGTACTGAAGGCTTGTGCTAGGCTGAAAGATGCAGAAAGAGGTCGGCAAATACATGCTGAGATAGCGAGAAAGGGGCTGGAAACTGATCTTTTTGTTGGCAGCACCTTGGTGGATATGTATGCCAAATATGGCTCGCTTGCAGATGCACGGGAAGTGTTGAACAAGCTGCCAGTCCGAAATGTGGTATCATGGACTGCACTGATCAAAGGATATGGCGAGCATGGGCTTGGTGAGGAAGCGCTCAAGTGTCTTGAACAGATGCAACTGGAGGGTCTCTGTCCAAATGCTGTCACATTTGTTTGCACCTTGAAAACTTGTGGCAGCATAGGAGTGATAGACAAGGGCCGAGAATTACATACCGAGGTAGCCAGAAAGGGTCTGGAAAGAGATCTTCTTGTTGGCACCACCTTGGTGGATATGTATGCCAAATGTGGCTCTCTTGGAAAAGCACAGGAAGTGTTCGACAAGCTGCCACTTCGAAATGAGGTCTCATGGACGGCACTGATCGCAGGATATGCCGAGCATGGGCTGGGTGAGGAAGCACTGAACTGTCATGAACAGATGCAACTCGAGGGTGTCTCTCCAAATGCTGTTACATTTGTCTGCTGTTTGAAAGCTTGTGGCAGCATAGGAGCTATAGATACGGGTCGAAATATACATGCTGAGATAGCCAGAAAGGGGCTAGAAAGAGATCTTCTTCTGGGCAGCAGCTTGGTGGATATGTTTGCCAAATGTGGCTCGCTTGTGGAAACATGGGAAGTGTTTGACAAGCTGCCAGTTCGAGACAAGGTCTCGTGGACTGCACTAATTGCAGGCTATGCCGAGCAGGGGCTTGGTGAGGAAGCTCTGAACTGTCTCGAACGGATGCAACAGGAGGGTCTCTCTCCAAATGCTCTCACATTTGTTTGCATCTTGACAGCTTGTGGCAGCATAGGAGCGATAGACAAGGGCCGAGAAATACAGTCCGAGATAGCTAGAAAGGGGCTGGAAAGAGATCTTGTTGTTGGCACTGCGTTGGTGGACATGTATGCCAAATGTGGTTCTCTTGTGGAAGCACGGGAAGCATTTGACAAGTTGCCAGTTCCAGACAAGGTCTCCTGGAATGTACTGATCGCAGGATATGCCGAGCATGGGCTTAGTGGGGAAGTTCTCAACTGTCTTGAAAAAATGCAACTCGAGGGTCCCTTTCCAGATGCCGTGATATTTGCTAGCAGCTTAAAAGCCTGTGGCAGCATAGGAGCGATAGACAAGGGCCGAGAAATACACAGCGAGATAGCCAGAAAGGGGCTGGAAAAGCTTCTTGCTGTTGGCAACACCTTGGTGGATATGTATGCCAAATGTGGCTCGCTTGCAGAAGCATGGGAAGCGTTTGACAAGCTGCCAGTTCGAGACGAGGTCTCATGGAATGCACTGATTGCAGGATATGCTCAGCATGGAGAAAGTGAAATGGTTTTCCATATGCTTGAGAGAATGAGAGGAGAAGAGATAAAGCCAAATGGGCTCACGTTCTCTGTTGTCTTTAACGCATGCAGTCACATGGGTCTAGTCTACAAGGGCCAGAATTACTTTGAGGCCATGAGCCAAGACTACGGCATCACACCAACTATTGAGCATCACAACGGCATGGTTGATCTCTTTGGCCGAGCAGGCCAATTAGAGGAGGCTGTAGCAATGGTGAAGAAAATGCCTTACCATCCTGATCTTTCAGTGTGGCATACAGTGTTAGGTGCTTGTCGAAAGTGGGGTAATGTGGAGCTTGGAAGGCGTGCCTTTGAACATGCAGTGCAATTGGATGCAAAGGATGCTGCATCTTATGTCTTGATGTCCAACATCTATGCAGATGCTCACATGCAAGACGAAGAGAAGAAGTTCGGGGCAATGAGACTGAAAAAGCGAGCATGTAAGGAGCCAGGGCAGAGTTGGTGGACTGACAATAGGGGGTTTTGCATTCGTTTGCAGCAGGGGACACCAGACATTGTCAAAGCAAAAAAACATATGCAATGCTAGAAGATTTTGTCTCCAAATGAGGGAGGAAGAGTATGCCCCAGCTTTGCATTGGACATATTCGTTGATGCACAGAAAGATGGGTTAGGTGGACATAGTGAGAAGCTGCCTGTCTTGTGTGCACTAATCAATATATCCAAGGGGACACCCAGATGCGCTCTCAAGCACCTCTGCGTTTCTAACGACAATCATGCAGCTACTGCATCGATATCAAAGATCAGCAAACTGTTCTTGTTGGAGATGCTGCTGTAGCCCATGGCAGGGCTGCCTACATAGCAGCTCTGGAGCCTTGCAGCGTACAAAAGCAGGTATAGCAAGTCAGCCTGCAGTACAGGAACGGACTGCCTCACAGGCAACCATACAGTCAGCAGATGGGCTGCGTACAGCAGCCGTATAGGATAATAGAGTCAGCAGGTCTGCGGAACAGTGCAGCAGTCCTTACAGCGGCCTTACAGGCTGTCTGGCAGCCTGCAGATAGGTGCAGAGCAGGCAGGAGCAGGTGCAGGCACAGGTGGATGTGGCTGACAGCCTACATGCCTACATTATCATTTTTGGTTGGGATCCACGTGCGCACACACACACACACACACACACACACACACACACACACACACACATATATATATATATATATAGAGAGAGAGAGACACACACACACACACACTATATATATATGTATAGAGAGAGAGAGAGAGAGAGAGAGAGAGAGAGAGATGTGTGTGTGTGTGTACGTGCACGTTCACACATTCAATCAATGGCAAAAGATGTCATACTTTTTTCCCCTACATGGCTAACTTCACACTTTATTACATAGCAATTGTGACTTGTAGATCCCAAAGGCAAAGGGCAGGCTAATTCAAAAATCTTGTTGATGCTCGATTAGACATTAAGCAACAAATCATAGCAAAAGAGATCACCCCATACAACCATCAGCTCAAGTATAAAGACTGTTCAACTTAAAAACGTAAGAGTTTTAGTATCTTGTTTAATTTTGTAATTTATGCAATTTTCTTGCATTTTTGTCCTATAAAAGAGCACAAGCTAGCATTAGGCCTCACATTATAAATTCCTTTAGCGTTGTAAGCGCATTTGATAGGTTAATGGAATAAACACATTTGATAGGATAATAATAATCCAAGTCTGTATACTTTTTTGCAAGAGAGTTGTTTCAATTATTTCCATGGTCTCTTCATTCTAAACCTCCTAGATGAATATTTTTGTTATGGTTCTTCAACATTATGAGTATGGGAATGGGCTTGACTATTGCTTATTTTGGCTAAGAAAATTAGGTATTATTGTCTATTTTATAAACAATGATTAGCACTTAATGACTAGAGATTAGTTGCATGGTTGATGCAAATTACTAGTTTAAAGAAGAAAGCATTCATTCAAACTTAAAGCAAGAGCGTCCAAATTTACTTTAGGGTGGTTGTGAAGTTTTTGTGTTACAAGTAATATGTTTAAATCTACATAGAGCTCCCACTTTGGGTGGCATTCAAATACTGCCACAATAAAAGGTGTAATATTGGACACAAAACATAAGCTCATGAGGCTAACTATACTTTTGATATGCGTGACATAAATTTGTGAGGCTAATCAAAAGTTTAAATATGTGGTATTCACTTCGAATGTATTAAATGTGATTCTATTTTAAAGCAATGTAAATGAGTCATTGAAGGCTATGACCACACACATGTTACAAAACCCATCCTCCATGTCAAAGTAACTTGTCAATTCTCCATGTAAACTGAAGATCTACCTACTGTATGATGACAAATAGATAATGCATGAAAGGTAGACACCATCAAAGATGTTTGAAGGTAGATAGACACCCTAAAAAATATTGTAAGTTTGATCTAACAATTTGGATCTGAGGGAAATATGTTGATAAATGTTATTTCAAGCGAGGCTCATGCTCCATATTGAAAAGAGGCAAATGAATATGGGAAACTTAAGAGGCAAATGGAGAAGTAGGATGGCTAGGTGTGACCCACTGTGCTGAGCCCACTCCGCCGCCTCTGAGAAGGTGAAGACATTATCCAGGATACTGCGAGCCTGGATAAAGCTTGTCTGAGTGTCGTGAATGAGGTCTGGAAGTAGAGGCCGAACTCTGGCACTGATCATCTTGGCAAGGATTTTGTAGGCAGTGGTAAGAAGGGTGATCGGGCGCCACTGACGGATCTCATGTCTATCTCCTCCCTTCGGGATGAGGCAAATCAGTCCCGAGGAGAGGCTCTCTGGCATATAACTGCTGCTGAAAATCCTCTAAAGAGCTGCTAGGAGGGGCTGATGGATTTGATCCCAGAAGGAGGTGAAGAATGCCCGAGATAGCCCATCCTCGCCCGGGCATTTCTGCCCGTCGATGGCCATCAAGGCCTCCAACATCTCGTCCGTAGTGAACGGTGCCAACAACGTCGCCTGCATGCTGGGCTGGACCAGGGAAGGAATGTGCCTCCACACCTCCTCACGGGAGCGTCGAGTGCGAGGGGCAAGCGACTCCTGCTGGAAAAGAGTCCGGTAGAAGTCGGTAGCCAACCCCAAGACCTCACCCGGATCCGCCGTAACGATGTGCCCCTCCGCTGTCCTGAGACTCCGAAGCTGATCACCTGCTGCTCTCTGGCCATGCGTCCTGAAGAACTCCCTGCACATCCGGTCACCCTTCCGAGCCCAGAAGGAGAGAGAGGCGTGATAGGAAAACTCTGAGCGGCGCTAGAGGGTCTCCTCAAGAAGGGCTCTGGCTCGAAGGGCCTGGATCCGAAGCTCCTCGAGCCCGGGGTTGCCTGCTGAAGTCGCTGAATGGAGGTGAGGTCCCTCCGAAGAGCTCTCTCTCTGCCCCACCACTCCTGTCGAACCTGTAGGGCTGCGAGCTGGCAAATCTGGCTGGACTCCTGCAAAGCCTGTGCCACCGAATCGAAGGGCCTGAACTGCCGAGTCTAATGATAAGAGCATAGGCGCATGGTCGGAAAGTGTCATCCCTGGAACTATACCCGCCTGACCGCCTCTGCTGATGGCCCAATCACTGACATAAAATCTATCCAGCCTCTCCAGGAGTCTGCCTCCTTCCTTGCGGAAGCCCCATGAGAAGTCCAAGCTCCCGTGCCAACGCCGGAAGGACGGGTCTCTCCAACTGTCCCTACCCCCTGTCGCGAAGATGAATGAGTCCCAAGCGGACTGCTCTGCCTGAGACATACCTGTAAACTCCGGTCCTCTGCCCTGCTGGTCCTCCAAGGTCTCCAGATTGTTGAAGTCACCTCCAACAATCCAGGAATCCATGTCTGGGAGAATCCCTGTAAGTGTCGTCCAGAAGGTGGCTCTGCAACGGAGGTCTGTGGGAGCATAAATGTTGAGGACTCCTATTCTGGAGCCCTCTAGTTCCAAGCCTACCCAAAGGGCACGGCCTGGGATCAACGTGCCATGACCGAAAACTCCCTGGGCTAGCTGCTCGCACACGGAAGTACAGACACCTCCACTCCTCCCCTGTGCGCCGATCGAGGGCTCCCAATAAGTGTGAGAACGTCCAGGGAGAATCTTTCCGCAGCTACGGGAGTGAGCTGCAGAAAGCTTGTGCTCCTGGAGCAAAAGTACGTCCAAACGACCAATCACTGCTGGCTGAAGTTCCTGTCTCAAAATGAGCTTCCTAGGACCACGGGTGCCAGAAGAATGAAACCCGTTCACATTCCAGGAAACGAGGTGTAGGCTCATGGTGAGGACTGGGAGGCTGCGAACAACTGTCTGCTTGCGGTCGAAGTCGAAGAAGAAGCTGACATTTCAGAGTGGAGGCGCTGACGCTTATGAGAAGGTTTGGAGGGGGAGGCGGGGTCGTCCTGCCCGTTCTTCAACACCTTCAACAAAGGCGAGAGGGCTTTGGTGCCATGAGCAAATGCTTTCTCGAGCCAGCTCAAGATCTCTAAAGTAGTCATCCGGTAAAAGCTTGGAGTTTCTGAGGGGTCCAGGCTCGGACATCCTGGGGGAGGGGCCATGACAGGGGGGCCTGAGGATTACAATCAGTCTGAAGCGTTTGGCGGCGCAACGCCACCGCAGGCGCACGTCACCCTCGGACCACTGAGTCTCGAGAAGCTGCCCACCGGACGGGCCTATCCAGTAGCAAACCTGAGCGTGCGTCTGCTCTCTGAGAGCCTCCCAGACTGAGTCGTCTGTCCAAGTCTCGATGCTGTCGCTGAGGAACGTGAAAGCAAAGCTAGGGCCATCCCTAGGGGCCAAGGCGGCTATCTTCCCATCCGCCCCTTTGCGGAGCAGGAAGATACTGATGTCGAGACAAGCAGGGAAGGTCCCGAGGTCGGCCACATCCAAGTAGTCCCAGGGGCCAGATCTGTAAAAGTCGCGAGGAAGCTCTCTCTCCTGAAGCTGAGGCCCATCAGAGTCTGCCATTGAGGGGCTAGCGGACAGGGAAGCCTGCTCCAGTGGTGGTGTAGACTCAGGGTGTCTTGCCAGTGGCGGGGGAGGGGGAGGAGGCTGGGGGGTAGGCGACTCAAACTCCACGGAGGCGACAAGTGGAGGAGGTGGAGGAGGGGGAGCGGGGGCTGCCCTCAGCTGAGGAGCCGTCGATGCAGCTAACTCTGCAGGAGAGCTGAAAGAGGCGGGGGGGGGGATGGGGATGCATCTGGAGCTGGGGCTGAGAAGGAGGAGGAGGAGACTGAGGGGGAAGAGGCGGGGGCTGAAGCTGCGGGTCGGGAGAAGGGGGGTGCACCTGGGGAGGGGGCTGGGACTGAGTGGAAGGGGGCTGGGGAGCGGAAGAGAGGGCGACCTGAGGCTGTGAAGGGCGGGCTACCGTCGAAGAAGAAGCTCTCCCAGGTCCCTGGGGCGGCTGCCTGTCAGGTCTCTGAGGTGCTGCTGCAGGTTGGGTAACCTCTGCCTCCTTGCCTTTATAAGAAAACTTCTTGTTTTTTCCTCTTTTCCTTCTAACCTCAGTCCAACCGCCAACTAACGGGCTCTGGCTGCCTCTGCTCCTCCTGACGTGGTTGCCCGGAGGGGGGGGGAGGGGGCGGAGGGGGAGGGGGCGGGGGAGGCCGAGAGGAGCTGGCGAAGCGTGGACAACCAGCCGCCAAGTGCCCAAAGCCGTGACACCTCAAGCACTGGCCTGGCTGTCCGGTGACTACCATGCTCTGGGTGATGCTGCCGGCATCTGTCACGATCTCGATCACTGCAGGGAGAGTCGCAGGATCCGCCATTGCCACACGGACTTGGGGGGCTCCTGCCGTGGTCACCGCATCGACGAAGGTGTCGTGCATAACCCAGCCAAAGTGTGAGCCCAGGTCCCTGACAATCGGCCACAGCTCAGCAGCAAGACCTGGAAAAACTAGCGTCACTGGATGGCGAGGTATACAGAACCGAACATCAAAATCCGCTGCGCTGAATCCACGGTACCACGGGACTATCATAATAATCTTTCCATCCACCGACATGGGGGAACCTGCAATCAGGTTGCTCGCAGCTTTCGCATTGGAGAGTTTGAGCCAGAAGATGCCCCTTCCCATAAGGGCCACCTCCTCAATATGGCCGTCCTCTAGCATGAGAGTGGACTGGAGCCAGTCCCTGATGGCTGATTTGGAGGGGGAATGTCCAATGACTCTGCCATAAACAGAGGTAAGGGCAAAGTCATTGGCAACCTCCTGAACCCGAGACGATTGTTGCTCTGTCAGGATGACGCGGTAGGCATCTGGTGGGCCTCCAGTTCCGGGCAGGGAGCCGCCATACCGCCAAGACAAATTGCGAGGCTTCCGATGAAGAAGAGGTTGCCACCCAAAAAAGGGGGGGATAGATGCGGGAGGGTGGAGCCTGGGTGTGAAGAAGACGGGTGCGGAGGCGGAAAGCGGGAAGGATGGAGGGCGGAGGGCGGAGGAAACGGGGCGGGAGGCCGGGAGGCGGAGGTGGCGCGGGGTGGGGGAGTGAGGATGGAGAGCGGGTGAGGTGAGGAGGCGGGAGCGGGCGAGAGGCGGGGCGGGGCAGAAGGGCGGGGGGGCGGGGTGGAAGGGCGGGACGGAAGGGGCGGGGCAGAGCGAGAGGGCGGGAGGGGCGGGGGCGGAAGGGCGGGGTGAAAGGGCGGGGGTGGAGTGGAAGGGCGGAAGGGCGGGAGGGGCGGGGGCGGTGTGGCGAGGGGGCGAGGGGGTGAAGCGGAGGGGCGGGGGAGGTGCGGAGTGGGGCGACGGGGGGGGTGGAGCGAGGGGGGGCGGCGGGGCGGGTGGAGCGAGGGGGGCGGGGGGGTGAGGCAGAGCGGCGAGAGGGGGGGTGAGGCGTAGCGAGGGGGGGGCGGCATGAGTCAGGGTGAGGCGGAGGGGCGGAGGGGTGAGGGAGCGGAGAGGCGAGGGGTGAGAGCGGAGGGGGACGAGGGGAGGTGAGAGCGGAAAGCGAGGGGGGCGCGGCGGCAACGGCGAGGTGAGGCCGCGGGTGAGGGGGGGGTGAGGGCGGAGAGGCAGGGGGGTGGGGGTGGTCGAGGCGAGGAGGAGTTAGGGGGGGAGGTAGAGGTTGCGAGAGGGGAGGGGAGGCTCGCAGGAGCAACAGCGGAGGTTGTTATTTGGTATGTCCTTAAGGTGCTTTATATTTAGTTCGTTGATGTCCATATCCGTTTGATCTCCTATATGTATTTTATTGAGGACCTCCAAGAATCTTAGGCCGGCAGTTTTTCTCGGATCATGTGGTGCTTGCAACGTTTTGTTGCATGTTTTTTGTTTGATGTCCTTTGCTGTAAGAATATGTGGGTCTCTAGGCATGTTATTGAAGATGGTGCGGTTGTGATTGTCTTTTGCTGCATTCGTAAAAAACAAATGTGGGGTATCATTCTTATTTGGTATGTCCTTAAGGTGCTTTATATTTAGTCCTTTGATGTCCATATCCGTTTGATCTCTTGTATGTATTTTATTGAGGACCTCTAAGAATCTTCTATTTGATTGGCGCATTGGCTCCATCAATTCATAGTATTGTATTTGCAATCTCCAAAAAGATCCAAGCATTGAAGTTGTTGTCGACTGTGTATTGAAAATCCAAGAGTTGTTAATAGGGCTTACCTCGCAACGGTCGCCACATAGTATAACATTGACTCTGCCAAATGGCTCTTGGTCATTTTGTTTTATTTCTCGCATTCACATGTCTGTTGCAAGGAAAGTGTTGATGCCCACTAATGAAATCTCATCTATCAGAATCAAGTGGACATCCTAGTATTGTTCTGCGAGGATATGTTGTTTCTCTACCGAAAGCCCTATGTATGAGCTTGTTAGTAAAGACAAGTGCAGAGCCGCATATGTATGAGCTTGTTAGTAAAGACAAGTGCAGAGCCGCATGCAATGTGCTTCCTCCAATTGTTCTTGACACCTTCCCAATATATGCCAAAAGCAATACCTTTGGGAGATCGATGTTTGTTGTGCTTTTGTGTGTGTGGTAGCATCGAAGGGCCTCTGCTGCTAGTGTAGCCATGAATGTTTTTCCTGCTGCTGCGTTCCCCGACAAGAATAAGCAAAATTGTTTGGTTGGTTATGTTCTTTTTTTTAGCATCATGTCGTCAAAAATGAGTCATTGTCGTGGGTTCATTTCTCTAAGAGAAGAATAATAGTTTTCATTGGATAGATGTGTTTGTTTAGTTTGCCGAAGATTGGTTTGTTTATTAGCCTTTGTTTGCTAGTTCGTTTTGTTTGCAAGGTCGTATTTCTCTTTGAACACTGTCGTATTTCTCTTTGATCGGTTGTTGCTCGTTATTTATAGGATGTGTTGTTGGTAGTGGATGATGTTGTGTGATACGAAATGTTCTTGCTGAAGAGTGTTTTTTGCTCGTCAATAGATATTTAAAAATGTTTGTACATGTCTTTCCAATTTTTGAATTGTTCGTCCAGAACATGCTCTTTGAAATGGAACGGCAAGTACAATAAGCAAAGCTCCCTGTAGTGATCGTCTGGGACTTTTTGCTTGCTGTAGTTGTTAAATCATATTACTCTCACTCATTTTCTTTTTCTTGTTTGCCCTGATTTGAAAGTGTAGTTGGATGCGAAAGATGCCAAGCAGTGGTTTTGTAAACGGTGGTCTCTACTAGCAGCGTACTTTGTGATTATGTCCTCAAAGAAGATGTCGGTGCTTTTTGGGTGGAGTGTCTCAAGTTGCACTCAACGTTTCAGAAGCAATGTTCTTTGCTCAGGTGGGCTTGTGTTGATGTAGACAAATTCTCCTGTTGCGTTGGTGAGCGACAACAAAAGACATAAGTACACAGCTTGTTGCACACTGATGTGTTGAGTGTTGAGCATTGCATTGCCTACTTTTCTCACATGCTCATCTGCTTTCGCATTTTGTTGAAAGATTTGAACGATCGCATCCTTCATGGCATTGTTGGTCTGTTTTTCTATTTTAGTTATGTACGACGTGCAGTAAGAGGCAGCTCCGTGTTTGCTCCCCACAAATCTGTCAAAGCCGCATTGAAGTTGTTTGTGTAGATATCTTTCGGGCACCTTTTCATGAAGAGTTTTGGTTATGATATGCTGGTTCTCAAAGCAAGCTTGTAATCATCTTTAGTCAAGGAGATGCTTTCAAGGAAAGTTTGGAATGTGAATGCTGAAATGTGTTCCTCTCGTATTGCTTTCGTCAGTTTTTTGTAGTTTTCTTGATGGATTGATATGTCAGTCCCATTCGGAAGCGGGGTCAAAATGTTTGTGTTTTGCATAGGTGGTCTAGGAAATCCAAAGCGGCATTGGTTCTTCTTTCTTTGGCATGTTCGCCTATGCCTATGGGTTTGCAAATTTTGGTTACTGTGTTTGATTTTTGTACTGTCAGTTGTGTGATGCAGTTTATAAATTTTACGATGCAAGCATTGTCGGAAGCATTAAAGGTAGGTGCATCTTTTATTCAAATCAAGCCATGGTCATGCTGGCTGCATCTGCTTTGGAATTCTGTGGCAAAAAAGAAGTCCTTCATTGCGCCTAGAATACTGTCATCTTGTCTCGCAGCAGTGTTTTCAAGGCTTTGAACTTATGCACATAATATCGGGCCGTTGTTACAGGGTCTGATCTAATGAGATCCTGTACAGTTTGTTGGTTGATACACATATTTTGGCTATTTGCTCTTCCTCTCAGTGTACAGAGGCATGCAAGCAATGGCTCCCATCTTTTTTCTGTTGTCGATAATGTGATGAAGAATGTTGGCGGGCCAAGTTGTCATAGCACTGCGAATACATTGCGCTTCAATTGTCGTTGTTTGTAGTCTACAGATGTTCGTAGTAGGCAGACAAAGTCCCAAAATCCGATTTTGGATAATAGAAGTTGCTCAATGTTGGTGTCTAAATCTATTATCCTTGCTGCAAGAGTTGCCCCTTGTAGTTGACCTTTCCTCATGTGCAGCCAAGTTGATGACCTTTCCTCATGTGCAGCCAAGTTGATGACAGTACCTGCTGCTACACTAAAATTTTCATTGTTTTGAAGAACAAATTCTCTATACACCATGCGAACCTTCGGTCTTCATTTCGTAATTCCCATTTCACTATGTCTCGGTAACTAGTCTGGGCTGCAAGGTTGTACGCACGGCCATGACCAAAGAATAAGGTTGGGATGCCAGCTCTTCGTATTGTTCATCTTTGAAAAGGCCGAGCGATGAAAAACCTTCTGGCGGTGCAACAGCTATCGGGTTAAATCGATTGGAACAGGCAAGAAACCAAAACCTTTAGTTGAATTCGTCTCTTTTGGATATTGCTCTGCTGCAAGGAGCATCTTTTTGTGTTCGGGACGTATATCAGGAATCATAGCCTCTTTCAAACTCCCCGCTGCTCGTATCCATCGATTCTCCTGATCCCTACGATTCATTTTGGGAAGGGGACTTCTATGCGCCTGACATGATCGAGATAAGGTACTTGGAGATAAAATATCAAGCACAGAGAGCAAGAGACCAAGCAAGAACGGAGAAAGGCACAGAGAGCGAGAGAGCAAGTAAAAACGGGCATTAGAAAGCGGCTTTTATAAGCCAGCTCGAGGATCTTTGTTTTCGGAAAGATATAGGTGTGCCCATGCCTCTCTTGATCCTAGGTGTGCCCAATCCTCTCTTGATCCTTCTAGCACTCGAGTTCTTGCCTTATCAAGCAGATATCACTGCATTTTCCATGAAAATCTCCTGGGATGATCTAACACGAGGTTTCGTGGATATAGGTAACAAATATTACCAAAAGCATCGAAGGCAAAACAAAGACTTAGTCCGCATAGACAACCAATTTGTTCCTTTCTTCTGGAACCATCTGTCAAGCCTTCCTTACTTTACTGCGGACGTTGCATACTTGAAGAAGTCCACGAGTACTGCGGCTCGAAAGGAAATGCTGGCATCTACGATGGAAGACGATCAAATTTAGTAAGAATGTCTACGATTAACGATTGAAGACGATCAAACCAATCTTGCATGGGGTTGAGAAGCAAGGCTTCGAGGCGGTTCTACAAAGATATTTCATTGCTCGCATGAAATACCCGGCATCTTTAAAATAGGGATCTTCACTCCTCCTACTGCAGCATCGTCCATGTCCTCCACACAATTAGAAATTGCATTTCCTTTATGTTTACACTCAAAGTCACAGTAGCGACTCAATGGAGCATAACAGACGATAGTTGAAATCCTATTTCCAACGTACCCGACGGAACTCACCACAAGGACTGTTACTCACCTTGAACATCCATGCAAACAACTTCTTCAAGCCCATACGAACAACCGGCCCGATCCTTCTCTTTGGTCGGTAGATGAATCCTTAAAGATTTTGGCTCGCAAGAAGTACAGATGACCAACAGAAAAGAGCACGATCAAATATGGCATACACCTGATATCAATGTATGAGAATGCTTTCCTCGGATCGAGCCTAACAAGCAGATGATCCTAATGATCGTTAGTATGGGTAACAATTATCTGGAAAGAAGAGCATTCCTCAAACTGGTTTGAGAAAAGCAAAACATCTTTTTATAAGAAGCCCACCCGCCCCTTCATGCTTCTGAAAGACAAAACAAGAAAATACACGTGGAAAGAGAGCCCAAAAACCCTTGAAAATCAATTTTGCTTCTGCCCACATCGTCTTCACTAAAGCCTCCCCTGGCAGGCCAAAAATGGCATTGTGATCAGGTTGATGAATAGCCTCACCAATGGTGCAGAGTTTTGCAACATAGAGGAATAACCTACTTAATTAAAACGTATGACGAATTGCTCTATAGATCAAGAAAGGGACTTGGAACTCGATGAAAGTGCTACTCTGAGATATGGATAGCGAAGAAGAGGATGAAGAAAAATCGGTGATAAAAAAAGACACCAAGTCCGCAAAAAGGAACTGAAAAAGCTTCTAAAAGAGATGGAATTAGAGGCACCCTAAAAAGGTGAATTATGGTATCATACCCCTTGCACCTGAAGACATAGTGCCATAGATGCATAATGCTTCGTAGGCACACACCTTACATAGTAGCACATTGCCACATTATCACACATTGCCAAATATGAAGAATGCTATACAAGCATACCATGTAGCCAACTACATATGAACACATGCTACATCACACAATGCTCTTTTGCACTTTGTCTGGCAAGGACATCTTATAGAGGCACTTGTGCAGGTACTCCTTAGAAGAATGCAAGAGCTCAAAGGAAGAATGGTACTTTAGCGGACAATGCTAGAGCAATGCTCAGAAAGAAGCATCTTTCAAATTAGTATTGGGTGCAGAAGCAATAGCCACTGCAAACTACTTGCTTAATCATCTTTTGACCAAACCGACTCAAGGTATGACACCTTATGAAGCATCACTGGACACAAGCCACACATCGGGCATATTTGCATATTTGGTTGCATAGCATATGCGCACATACACGATGACCATCGCTCGAAATTGGATGCGAAGTCACATAAATGCATCATGGTTGACTATAGTGAAGAAAGCAAAGCATACAAGTAGTATGATCCCATCAACCAAAAGTCATTATCTCTAGAGATGTAATCTTTAATGAGGAATCAGAATGGAAAACCTCAAATACACAGGAGATAGACGCACCAATTACACAGTCATCTATAGAAAAGGTTGATGAATAAGAGCAAGAATTGCCAAAAGCACCTCGAGAAGAGCAACAACCACGTAGATGGTCTACTAGGGAAAGTAGACCACTTGCCAGATTGAGATATGCTCAGAAAGGAAAAGCAATTCAAGTTGAAACCACCAATTATGCTCTAATGACTACCATCATGGCTACAGAAGTGCCAGTGTACTTCGAAGATGCAGTTGACAAGCCAGAATGGCAAATTGCTATGAATGAAGAAATGGAAGCTTTATACAAGAATAATACTTGGGAATTGTGTGCCCTTCCGCAAATTGCTATGAATGAAGAAATGGAAGCTTTGTACAATAATAATACTTGGGAATTGTGCGCCCTTCCACCAGGAAAGAAGGCCATAGCAAATAAATGGGTTTACAAAGTGAAGTACAATCCAGATGGAAGCATTGAAAGATACAAAGCCAAACTAGTTGTTGCAAAAGGATTTGCACATCAATATGGTTAGGATGATGATGAGACCTATGCTCTAGTAGCAAAGATGGATAACATAAGGTTCTTGATATCACTAGCGACACTCGGCAGATGGAATGTGTACTATCTTGATGTCAAGAATGCTTTTCTCAATGGTTACCTAGATGAGGAAGTCTACATGTAACAACTAGTAGGTATGTTGAACCAAGAAAAGAGAATCAAGTTTTCCATCTCAAAAAGTCTCTATCGCCAAAAGTTGGTACTGCAGAATCGACAAGTATTTTGCTAATCTGGGATACATGAAATCCAATGCAAATCATACTCTCTACTACAAAGTTAAAGGGGAAGACATTACTATTGCACTTTTGTACGTAGATGATTTGATTGTCGCTGGAAGCAATGATAGCTTCATTAAAAAGTTGAAAAAATACTTATCTGCAGAGTTTGACAGGAAAGATCTTGGAATTATGCACTATTGTATTGGAATTGAGTTCTGAAGAGATTTAGATAGCACCTTCATGAGTTAGCTAAAATATGTTGACAGTCTCCTAAAGAAGTTTCATATGGCAAATTGCAAGATTGCAGCCACTTCCATGGAACAGAGTTTGAAACTTACTAAAGATCCAAAAGGGCCTATCGTCAATGATAGGTACTATCCGTAGCTCATCGGATCTTTTATATATCTAACTATCACACGGCCAGATATCTGTTATGCAGTAAGCTCACTAGCACAGTTTATGGCAAATACAAAATAGTCTCACTGGAATGCAGCCAAAAGAGTATTGAGATACATCAGAGGTACAAGCCAGTTTGGAATAGAATACGGAGGAAGTAATCCAAGGTTGCATGGATACTGTGACAGTGACTATGCCAAAGATCATGAGACCAGGAGATCCATATAGGGATATGCATTTTTCCTTGGTCAAGGTTCTATATCATGGTTGTCAAACAAACAGCCAACTGTTTCTTTGTCTTCAACCGAAGCAGAATATAAATCACTCACTACAAGCGCATGTGAGGCTATATGGCTCAGATGACTATTGTCAGAAACAGATTACTTTGATGAATCAAAGCCAACAACATATACTGTGATAATCAATCGACTCAAGCATTGGCCAAGAATCCAATATATCACTCTAGGACAAAGCACATTGATGTCATAGAGCACTTCATTAGAAAAAGAGTGTTACTTGGTGACATCACACCACAACAAAGAAAATGTTGCAGACATCTTTACCAAACCACTCCGGTAAATAGCTTTTCGATGAGAAGCACTAACAAGCTCTTGCTTTGACGTAGAGGAAGAACATTCCCATTAAAGGGGTGTGATGGAATGTGATGCTTAGTCCTTCTTCAATTCCCCAGAATCATCATCTTGAGGGAAAGCCTACTTCATGATGTTGGTCTTGAGGGAAGGTGTTGAGAAACCATCTCAACATCATGTGTTACATATTGTGCATAACACAATAACACATAGAGTGCTATAAAGGAAAGAGTTAGATGCCCTAAGCCTAACCCTAAAAGCGTTTGCATATATTCTACATTTTCAACTAAATCTAGTGTTCAATTAGTCATTTGTGGTGTGCTCTCTTGCTATGCCCTCTCTCCTCATCTCCACTCTTCTCCTCTCCCCTCTTCATATTTTGTCACCCTTTGCCTTGGCCCATGGAATTAATTGCATTGAAGCGTCCTTTACAATTTTAATTACTTTGAGGCCAGGTCAGTCCCCTTAATTTCCTATTCATGTCTCCTTGATGATAGGTTTACTCTTCAAGGGGATCTTTGTGGACTTATGGTGAATATTTCCTCTCAAATTGATTTAAATTTACACGAGTCTAATGACAATTATTTTGTTTTTCTTTGAAAACATATCAATTATTGCAATTCAAAGACTATGATGCTTTGTAGTGTATAGAGAATCCTAAATTGTGTTTTGATCATAATTTAAGTTCATTTTTTGCTAAACACTCTCATGAAGGATGTCTCAGTTTGTGATAATGTTAATGATAAGTTTGTTGTCCCACAAAATAGTAAACAAGAGAAGAATGTAGCACCCTGTAATATTCATAATAATACTTCAGCCATGGCTTTGGTTGCCCACATTGATGAGTCAATTGTCTATTGCACTGCAAGTAAAAGCTCATCTTCTTCGTCAAATCATATAATGGAGAAGATTTATGTGCAAACTGATGGATAAATATGTGATAAAGAGCATAGACCAAGGATTGATCTAACTTCATACATAGTCTTATGATCAGGCCATTCGAGTAACTTTCAACTTATTTAAATCCATCTTAATCTCCCCCTTGACACGATGTGACCAAGAAATCATATCTTAGATAGAAATAATTTAGTGTTCTTAGCATTCATAAATAGCTAATTCTCATTTAGAAGGTTAAATACCACTTTTAAATGCTCCATATGCTCCTCTTCATTCTTACTAAAGGCAATGATGCCATCAAAGAATGTTTCTACAAAAAATCATGCTTTTGAAAGACCCACCTCATCATTCGATTGAAGATGGAAGGAGCATTAATTAACCCAAAAGGAACAACAAACCTTGCAAAATTTGAAGAACCATCATTTGATTTTCTCTTACCAGAGGTTGAGTAAGAAAATAGCATAGACTTTGATAATCACTCTATATAAGGAAGTCAACTCCAAGGAGATAATGCTTCCAGACACAAAAGCATGAATTGTAACAAGAAACTCCTTTTCATGGTCATCATAATTAAGCTCAAAATCTTTCAACCTTCTACGCCGCATAAGCAACTGCATGACACCCTATAGGAAATTTTCTCTAATGCAACCCCCACTAGCATGTTCTTGTACCACAAAGGGTTTCTATAAGTCTAGCATTACCAACATTGGTGCTATAGTAGGAGCTTTCTTGAGCTCTCTAAGGTTCTTTCTCCTTTTCTTCACAAGTTAAAGCTCATCTTCTTCGTCAAATCATGTAGAATATTTATGTGCAAATTGATGGATAAATCTATGATAAAAGAACATAGGCCAAGGAATGATCTAACTTCATGGATAGTCTTAAGATCAGGCCATTCAAGAGTATCTGTCAACTTATTGAAATCCATCTTAATCTCCCCCTTTGACATGATGTGACCAAGAAATAGCTAATTCTCTTTTAGAAGGTCAAATACCACTTTTAAATGCTCCGTATGCCCCTCTTCATTCATATGAAAGACAATGATGTCATCAGAGAATGTTCCTACAAAAGATCATGCTTTTGAAAGACCTGCCTCACCATTTGATTGAAGATGGAAGGAGCATTACTTAACCCAAAGGAACAACAAAACTTTCAAAGTTCAAAGAGCCATCTTGTGAACATCATGTTCTATCCGCACTTAATGATAACCACTCTTTAGGTCCATCCTATTGATAATCCGAGTTCGGTTTAGGTGCTTCAAACGTCCCATGTGCTTTGCAAACTATGAGTTTCTTTAATGTCCTCACAATCGTGTCTACTTCTCCTTTGGACTTCATTCACTTTCACTTGGTGGAACACTCTACGCACTACACTATTCTTGAGGCTTTGTTTACTATATGTTGATTGTGCCCCTTTGGAGAGGTTGGTTGTGAGCCATGTTACAGCATCATGGTCATCATTGTGCTTTTATTGAGGTCATGCTAATTGGTGTCTAAATAGAGCTCTCTTAATAACAGTAATCCATCATGTTACACTTTGCCATGGCTAGATCCAAAGAAATTCCATGTCATGTTTAGACCGGTTAGGGATTTAGGCCTTGAGACAAAGTAGAATCCACGGGTTGATTTAAACTAAGTGGAAGCACCATCTAACCACACCCAATGTTGTTTTATGTTTTCTTGTACATGGGATCATCATTTTTAGCCATTCCCAATGCAATAGAAAAGTATGCTGCACAAATAAGGTGTCATGATCCCTATCATCCAAAATGTAGAAATGGTAGTGCGTTGCATTGACCTAGACTTTGATTCAATAATAAGTAGATTGGCATCAGTCGTACAGAATCAAGCAAATGACTATACATGATATGCACTAGAATTGTTATCTACTTGTTGTACCAATGAACACTTTGTATCTCATCTTGGTCTTGATATGAGTAATTTTTTGCAAAATCTATGACAAGGACAATAGTGTCATGTGGAAAATTGGTAAGGCACTTCCTAAATGGCTTATCTTACCAATTGGCCATGAAATTATGAAGCACATATTTTGGGATGGATTAAACCAAGCCCTCTACAAGCTCCCTCAGCTGAGTGCTCTTATGGGATAGTAGCCATATCTTTTTCTCCAATCATCAACATTAACAAGGTCAAATATGCTCCATTTTGGAGCAATAGGTTTGTCTTTCCTCATTTCATTTGGACAGACATCAAATTGCCTCTTCTTTAGATTGCAATGCATGCAAGTGCCATCAATGCATTCAATGTGGTGCCACTAAGAGTCTCCCTTTAGACAGGCCATTGACTCTCATAGAGACCTTAGGCTACCAACTTGATCTCCCTTGCAATATGTGACAAGGCTCCGGGTGGCCTACAGACTGCACATTCATATGCGCAACATGGGCATATGTTTCCACGGAGCAATGCTCTAGTCATTCAAAGCTTGATGGGCTAGGTCAAAGTCTATGTGTATTTTACAACAACACACATTCTTGTCTTTAAGTTTCTTGACATACTAGGGCTTACAATGCTCAAAGGTCCTTTGCCCAATTGAAAGGTCAGGGTTCTGAGCCATAAATTTTAGATACAGCTCCGTCTTCTCACCCATGCTAGAAATAAAACGTTGGGGAAACAAAATGCAATGACTCAGAGCCTGGACTACTTGACGAATTTAACACCTTTGTACCAATTTTATACACATTTCATGTACACCCCCATAATGAAAATTTTATTCTCTACCCTTATTTAAGCTTTGTGTGCCCTTGTACTTAACACATTGTAAAGGCAGAATTGAATTATTGAAAAGGCTGCATGATAGACTCCTTTGTACAAAGACTCATCGAGAGCAATATTTCTTGTAAACATATGACAATGTAAAATTGCAAGCATATATATTACTATTTTTGGAGCACAAAAGAGTCTTCCATGTCTCAAGTCTATTTAAACCTTTTAATTTTTTGAAACTTCAAGAGTGTTATAGTTTTCTACATTAAATTTTACGTGCATTCTTTTGGATTAATGAGTCCAAATAATGTAAAGTGACGGCCAATGGTTGAAAACCACAAGGAAGGTCCTTGCATTCCATGCAAAGTGTGCTAATTTCAAAACTATAGAGAGATTTTTGTAATTTACAAAGTTTGTTTTCCAATCCATTGACCCTATAGGTTATGTAGATTTCCTCATCTAGATGTCCATTGAGGAAAGCATTCTTGACATCCATCTAATGAGGTGGTGAAATACAAAGCTCTATTCAATGACTACATTGAGGAATAACTCCAAGTCTTTCTAGAGTAACCATTTGTAAAGATGATGTTATACGTGGCTTTATTTAACAAATAATCAAAAGAGGTGATGACATACAAGGATCTATTGAATGACTAAACTTAGGAATAACCCCAAATAATTGATTTTATGACAGAGAGAATATATGTGCTCTTAGACTATGAAGTGGGAAAAAGTTACCTGTGTTTCTGTTCCATACAACATGATTCATAAATGTCCTGGAAGTAGACATGCAAAAAAACTTGAACCATGTTTTTTTCCTTGAGTGAAACCAAGTTTTTAAATTTGGGATGTGCAAAGTCATGTACCATTAATATGACGTTGTTTGGATTGTAAGACTCCTGGTTCAAGTCTACCTCCATGTCTCTTTTAGTCAACTAAGCAATTGACCAGAGGTTTTTTGTCATATTAGGAGTGTATGCCTTTCTACTTGTGCATATTAATGTCACCAATTCTTACTATTTTTCACAAGGTATTATCGCCCGTCACTACATTCTCCCTTGCATTTCTATTTGAATGCGATTCCAAAAACCATTATTCCTTGTGTGACATCTGAATACTTGCTCTAAACCAAATCACCAAATAGCCCCATCATTGTGCAATAACTTTATACTTACTTGCTTTGATACCATGTTATAATATTAGGGGAAGAGAGAGAGGACTGCACAACCAAGATGGCTAACTATACAAACTTGTAGTGTCTCTTTGCTTTTACATGTATTCAATTTCCCAATGACCTAGTATACCACAATAATATCTACTACCGGTTCTCTTTGAAGCTTTAAATTGATAATCCCCTTCTACTAGGGTTTGCTTCTAGGATTCCATGTCCTGCTTAGGAGCATGCTAATTGTAGAAGATGGTGGAAATGGCACTACTTGATAATTCTAAGAACCTCTACTAAGACTATGTGACTATATAATTACTTGTGGCTTGATGATTGTACCTACTAGCATTGTATTTATTTCTACCTTAGCCTCTTTGAGAACCTCCATCTCTAGTCGATATGCTTGATGCTGTTGAAGAAAGTGAAAATCATCTGCATATTCTCTTCCTTAAGAATGCTAGAAATGACTTCATAACCATTTATGTTGGCAAAGAGGGGGGTGGGGGGGAATACAGAAAAAATACTTAATAAATTATTAGGCAATGTTAACAAACATTTTCCCACAAGGATGCAAGTGATGAGAAATGGTTACATGTGATACATTTAAAATTTCATGGGATACATATTTTTCAAATTGTAGATGTGGAGATTCATGATGAAGATGAAGGACATGAAGCCACGAATATTGATGCCAACATGGATGATGAGGATTATGATGAATATGAAGGGGGGGGAGAGAGAGAGAGAGAGAGAGAGAGAGAGAGAGAGAGAGAGAGCAATAAAATTAACAAAGAAATTCATATATGATGAGATTGAAACAAGTTATGGTGCTTGAGATACAACTTTTAAAATTTGAAGATCTACACATGTGACTACTAGATGAGGTTGAGGATGTTTGCAATGTAATGTATTTATTTAAATGTTTGAGAATCATTTATATTACATTTTGGGATTTATTTTCATTATTTAATTTTTTCCATCTTCATTACTAATACCTTTATCCAAAATGGCTTCCTAGTTAAATGGTTATGCTTAGGGTTCAATTCTCCATAACCTACAGTCATTCAATCCTCCATAATCAATCCTCCATATGCTACAATCATTCAATGTTAGATAGTATAGATTTTCACATTTTTAACTTCAAAAGAATCAAGGTTTAGTGAGAATTGGCTTTATCCAAAATGGCTTTCTAGTGAGCTGGTTAATGCTTGGGATTCAGTTCTCCATAAGCTACATTTATTTAATGTTAGTTAGCACATATTTTCACAGTTTTAACTTCATAAGAATCAAGATTTAGGGATAATTGGTTGGGATCATAAGATATTTCACAGAAAGAATACCCAACATTGATTGGGATCATGAACATATGCTATGTCAAGCAAGGGAGCACATGCTCAACTTTGTTACAGTTACAAAGAAGAAAAAGTAAAGACCCTAAGACATTCCAACAAATTAGCAAAAGAACTCACTCCAAATTAAAGCAAGCACAAATCCAGATTTTACAACTAAACCCAAAGAAGTTTAGCCTTAAAATATTGCAATAGAAATATTTATTCTGCCTTTCTTCACTTTGTCTCTACCAAGTCATGAAAATTAGGGATACCTACATTTTCCCATTCACATCCACTTTGGTTCTATAGCATAGTGAGAAATTTCTTTAAATATGAGACAAACTAAATTAGAAATCCCACTCTAGTTTGTCATAAGTTAGGGTTTGTCCCATGAACCCTATAACATCTATGGATTGGTGAAATTTACATTGTTCTCATTGGATAAGTAGAAGGTGCTTTACAATAGATTTTTTGGGATTTTTGCTACATTTTGGAAAAAAGAAAAAAAGTGCATAGACTATAGTAGAAATAGAATGTACAATGAGGACAAATTAACATTCAGTTTCCCCTCTTAAATTGTTATTGGTTGTGAAACCATGCTAATGTGAAAGGAACTAGTGGAGATGTTAGCAATTGAGATTGTCCTTCTTCTTGTAGAGGAAGCATGAATGACATAGTAAAACTTTTCTCATGGAAGAAAATTGATGAACCTCACAAGTGTTCAAATTGAAACATTTTCTATGTGGAGTTTTAACCATTGGTTGTTGTTGTCATCCTAGATCGAAAGTATACATTTGATTAAGAAGAATTGGTTAAATTAACCTTGACTTGTACTTAAAATCTCTATGGGATTTCAAGATGAAACTACATCCATGAATGTTCCACTATGTGACCAAGGTAGTGTCATATGAGACTAATGTGAGTTGATCACATATAAGGGTGTTAGCATAGAAGCAAAGTACACAATCTGGAGGATTGTTTATAAATCATAACTTGATGATAAAATTAAGATGGAAAACTAGTGTGTAGACTTAACAAGATTTTGATGTGTCTAGGGAGGCTTATTATTGATTGTAGCTACTTGATTGCTTTAGTGCATCGCATCTGATGCTAAAATAGCATATCTTGTTATATGTGCAAATCATTCTGAAATACCTAAGTTGAAATATTTTGACGTAGCAAGCCTTGTTACTACTTGAATTGGATGCATGTTATTAATACTTGAGTTGGATGCATCTTGAAGTGATGAACAAACACAACTATTGATGATGACATATATTGATCCACTGCATGCTTATCTCCAAGAAATGTTAGTGCATTGTTGCTTTGAGTCTAACTTTCTACAATATGTGATGAATGAATATTGGCATTGTGTAAACATGATGGCATATTGATCTCTATTAATAGAGTCATTGTTTTTTGTGTTCCAACATTATCTGAATAAAGTTGCACAAAATCTAAGATAGTGACCAAAGAAATATCTCCAAACTTGTTACTGACAGCTAAGGATGAAAATTTTTATTTGATGCCCAACATTCATATTTAGATGATGGAAGATAATTTTCATTGAATTACAAATTGCAAATTGCATTTATCCCTTCTCCATAGATTGTATTGTCATTGAATTGCAAATTGCATTTATCCCTACTCCATAAATTTTATTGTCATAAATCATGTAAAATTACCATAACTTGAGAGAATTAGCATGATATGATGAGAACATGTGATAAATGAATGAAGTATGCCATGATTGATAGACAATTTTGAACCATTTTGAAATAATGGATTGGCATAATTTTTGAAAGATTTGATATTTGCATTCTCACATTCTAAATCCGACTGTGTTGCAATGCCACATATCTTGATGACTTCTACATGAGTGTATTGACTTGAATCGGATCCCTAGTAGAGTCTAATAGATGGTTGAAGAATAGAAGATGTCTACACATATGAAAATATTTGAAGATTACTGAACTTAGGTTAAACCATCTTGTAAGTTGTTGAAAAAGTATGATGGTATGTGAATGCCCTTTGCACTATGTTGAACACTATCTTTGGTTGGAGTTGATGATGGTGGATAAAATTCATATGTAGTAGCATCAACAAAGTAAAATAATACATATTCACTTTGGCATGTGATGTCATAAGTGTCATACGTGTGCTCTTTGCATTATGTTAAACACTATCTTTGATTGAAGTTGATGATGGATAAAATTTTCAAATTCATATGTACTATCATCAATCAAGTAAAATGATGTGTAAGCACCTTGATATGTGATGCCATGAGTGTGTTCAATTGAAATAACCAACTTTGTTGCTTCAAAGTTAGATTCTTTGTTTGTGCATCTTCGAATAGAAATGATCGACTGAGGATGGCTTGTCCTCTTGTTTTTTCATTTTTGTGGGACAAATTTAAACCGCTCTGTGTTTGCTTCTTTCCATCTTAAAAGGGCAGAATTGCTGAGGTATTCGTCCATAGCAAATCACCCTACTAGACACCACATACAAGATCTTAGCTAAGGACTTGATTTTGCATTTTTTCTCTTGTAGTAGACGTATACCAAAGAGCTCAAAGCAACCTCATGAAGAGAGCTCAAAACCGAAAGTAAAATGTGAAACCAGCCCCCTAAAGGAAAGGAGCAAGAAGGATTGAGATGGAGGGAGCTCAAAGCAAAAACTAAAATATGGAACCAACTCCCTGAAGGAAAGAAGCGAGGAGAGCCAATCCTCTCATCAAGAAGCTAAAAGACCTCCAAGCGACTATATGTAGCTAAAAAACCTCAATGTATGAGATGTATCTGTTCAATCATTAATAAAACCATTCTTTAGTTATTGACAGAGCTTTGCAACCATTTGAATAAAAGTTTCCCTTATACAAGCAAGCTGTTTTAGGATCGCAACTAGCACGGTGGTAGTATAGGATAAGTGGTCTCACAAGTTTTCTTTATATAAGCTGTTTCAGGATCGCAACCAGCATGGTGGTAGTACAGGAGAAGTAGTTAGCAGCACAGATGGTTGGTTGCATATGATAAAGCCCGGGTCCCCCTTTAGGAAAAAGGACCATATTGACATGCCATGTATGTCCAGTGGCATGTCAATATGGCCCTTGCCCCTAAAGGGGACCCCCCAATGTATAGATCCCACATGAAAAAGAAACGCCCTTGTCCCTAAAGGGGACCCCCCAATGTATAGATCCCACATGAAAAAGAAACACCGTTGGCTTATCTCCACCTGTAACTTGCCCTTTTCAGATTCTTGATTTGCTGGTTTTTGTCCTCTTAGACAGTCCAGAAATTTAGGGGCACACCTTCATCTCCCTTCTGTTTCAGCAACCTCCTTGACCTGTACCTTGATTTCTTGATATACGGTTCTTTTTCCTCTTAATTTTCAGAATGGACAGTGGAGAAATTCACGGGCTCCATCACATCTCATACATAATCCTTCCTTACTGAAATTCTGCAAAGGGTTTGAGATCAAGCTTCTGAGGTGAAGCTGCACTACTTTTCTGTCCTGATTTATTACCTCCTCCCTCAACAGTATTCAGTTTGTTACTCTGAAAATGCGGGTTTATTCTGCTGAAACCTGTCCCTCTTCTTTCTGAATTCTGATCTATTTCTTCCCGTATCAAACCTCCATCATTCCTGTTTTCTCACCTCTATTTTGCAATAGCAATCATTTTCTTCAGATCTTTTACTTCAAAATATGAGCGCCTCTCTAAATATTCTCCACTTAAGTACTTTTTGGACTGCTCACTTTGTGTGACCGGGTTCAACAAACATATCTATCTCAAAGTCTGGTGACAATAACTGCTCTCTTATCTGTTTGTTGGATGTGTCCCAAGTCTTCACACCATACCTTGGGACTAAAGTGCTTGATACCATAAAGCAGCTGAACCCTCAAGTGTTAGTATAGCAAAATTCAGCTTAACACTTCTGTCAGCTCCTCTCTTGCAAAATAAGTGTCCACTGTCCAAGCTCTATAGCCAACCCAAAAGTGTTTCGAGCTTATGATCGAGACATGTTTTTCCTAGGATGATTCATTATTAGGTGTACCTATTTTAGCTTTTTGGGGGGTATAATCTAGAGCGTTTGGACTTTATTCCAAGGGACCATAATACATCAAACAAAACCATCACTTAAGGAATATTGAGAAGACCTCTTACCAAGATGATCCAGTTTCTCCCATATATAAAATCATGTAAATTGCTATTTGAGCATTAGAAATCCATTTTAATGTACTTTAATCCAATATTACATTAGTTTGAGTGTATCCTCCGAGGCATAAACCCATGCCTCTTGTATATAGGTGACAAATATATGCCTTCTAAAATAAAGCATCCTTTTCTATTAATTAGACAATAAATACATGCAATATTATCTAAAATGATTCTAATGAGAAATTTCATATGAATGCTCTAATCCAAAGGATTAAATAACAAAAAAAGGGAAAAAAGGGCAACACCAATAAGGAAAGGCTTCCCAAAATTTAAAGAATTAAAATTCTGCAGCATGATGCTGCATGGATGGTGTAATGGAGGATGGCTTTCTGAGCTTCGTCTTCTTTTTCAATTTGAATTCACTCACGAAATCAATCAGACCTTCATCACCTGCCTGCCTGCTGCTGGCGCTGCTGCACCTTCTTCTTCTTCTTGTTCTTCTTCTTCTTCTTCATCTTCATTCACGAAATCAATCAGCAGCTTCATCAGCTGCCTGCTTGATCTCCTCTTCTCCTCCTTCTTCTTCTTGTTCATTATCGACTCATTCTTTCACGCTCCTACTCTCTCTTTCCCGTGCCCCTCTCTGCATATGATATGATCTACATGTTTAGGACGTCTAGAATGATCATCACGATTCAATCAAGAATCAAAATCCAAAAGGCATCAACCTAAATCTCCTTCCATAAAGGTTTATCTTTATTGGAATAATGTTTCACCTTCTCTCCAGTTCCTCCTCATCAAAAACTGTGAATTCGTCCTCCTCTGTAAAATCCTCAACATCATAATCATCCTAAAACATTCGCTCAGTTCCTCTAAATCCTTCAGGGCTGTGCTGTCTTTTCTTTATAACAGGTCTTTGCTGAATTCTGCCCGACAGTTGGCCGAAATGCATCCTTCTCCTTTTCCAACTTCCCCAAGGCCTTCTCAAGGACAACCCTGCAAACTTGGACAACCCTGCGGATTGTAGATTAGCTCCATATATACTCGAGTTCACCCATGCACTATCTCCCAACATCATGTCACCTGGAGGTAAATGGTTGTATATTATATGAAGTGTCAGTTGTGGCTACCCTCACTAAAGGTGCCACCACCATAGCAAGATGATGTAACCCATGGTGTATAAACCATGGAAAATGAAAGAGATCTCTGTAGTAATAATGACAACCAGTGGATTCGATGATGATATCCTGGCCAACATGTGAAGTTTGTTGGAGGTCAATGTCCCAACGAGGACAAGGGGGCATTAGATCGTGAGGGGGAGGGTCTTTTGGGGGTGGCTGTGTGGACTGCCAGATGTGCAGCAGCAACAAAGGACCAACCCTATGGGAGGCCTTATATATAGGCCTACCCAAGGGGGTCGGCCCAGACAGAGAAAAACTGACCAGCAGGTCGGCCTACTTCAGGGGGCAGCCAGCCCCTATATAAATACCTCCTACTTCCCCACACTTCTCAACCAATTTTGCTGAATCCTTCGCCTCAGGTAGCACGACAAGGGAGGAGAGTTGCAGTTCGCAGAGAGGACTCACTCAAGGTTTATCCCAGCCCTTGCTGGATGTTTTGTAGTTCTCACCATTGAGCCTGTTTTACCCAGTGATTGGTGAATGAATATATTCTAGTTCTCTCTTTTCCCTTTGCTATTCTATGTGCTCTGTTTTCTGAGAGAGGTTAGCATCATTGTGATCCAATTCAACTCAAGTTTGCGCAAGAGTTCGGTCATTTTTTACAGCAAGAGTTATTTGTAGATTTGCCATGTGTTGTTGCAGCAAGATGCTGAACTCCACAACCCCTTCAGCCACTGCTCTTCCTTCCTCCTCCACTCATATTCCTTCTTCTTATATCCCTAACTTTGGAGAGTCCGGGAAACTAGATGGATGAAAAATCCCATCTGGAAAGTGAAGATCCGGAGTCATGTTGTGGCTCAGAAGTTGTGGAAGATCACAATAGAAACAGAGGCAAAGCCGGAGGACCAAGTTTGATGGCAAGGGGAGGATTCTTGTGCCTGTAGATGAGGCTGAACTCGAAGCATGGGACGATAAAGATGCCAAGCCCTTGCGTTGATTATAGGAACAACGGAAAATGCAGTTATTCCTCACATCCTGATGGCACATACGTCAGTAGAGGCGTGGGCCACTCTAAAGGATCTATATGAGACAGACAACACGTCTCGTATTCTGACTCTTCAACATCAGCTCTTCAACATGGACATGGATGAGGGATATTCTGTTCAATGAAAGTCAAAGTAGTGAGAGATCAACTTGCCTCAGTTGGTCAAAAGGTGGATTCAAGTCAGCTGACGCTTGTCATGCTACCCTTACGTTTGGAAAGCTTGGACCCTTATTGCTGCAAGAGAATGAACAGGAGAAGTTGTACAACAAAGAGGATGACAAAGCACTTCTAGCAAAAGACAAGGGAAGGGCAAGTCTAAAGACTCCAAAGGCAACAAGGGTGAAGACACAACCAAGATTAAGTGCTTTACGGTGAGAAACTCGGCCATTACACAAAGCACTGCCGAAGGAAGAAGGCACACTCAAAGCGGAAGAGGAAACCCAAGAGCAAGGAGGAGCCAAAGACAGATTCAGCAAAGGTCACTAAAATGAGCTCTTCTTACTCATTGAACACTGATCTACTTATGCAGTGAGTGAGAGCAAGGAGGGCTGGTATGTAGACAGCGGGGCTTTGAAACACATGCCCAACAAAAGAGAGTGCTAGATACTCATCCCGAGTAAACGATGACGGTGAGGGACAGCCGGACATGCCCTATGAGGGGTATAGGCAGCATACCATTCATCACAACCTCAAGGGATGAAAAGGTAATTTCAGGTGTACTTTATGTGCCTAATCTTTGCAAAAATTTGTTCTCAATGAGTCAAATGGATAAGCACAAGATGTCGGGCCTGCTACTCCACAACCTGGACACACTGCTGCTCGACCTACAAATCTACTGACATGTTGTCACGAGGACGTGAATTTATTGGAATCTTGATTTGCGACTACCGTAATTTGCGTGTTACTGCCTTGGGCCTCTGGGGTACGTATGTCTGGCCATGAGTACGGGACTTGGGGAATTAAAATTCCTAGCGGACCCTTGGAAATTGTGAATGTGCAGGCCAATTACTAGGCAATTAATTCCTAGGACCAGTGTGTACAACAGAGGGCAAAAGGTGGTGCAATCAACATTTACTATTTTTAGCACGAGACTCCAAAAACGGCAAAGGACAATGCAAGAGGCCAAATTCAAGCCAGAAGGAGAGAGAAAGTGAATCGCAATTTTGCCAAGAGAGTGTCTAGAGCAGGGTGACTTGTTTCTAGCTGGGTTTTTGGTCTTCTACTGCTGTCGGTGACCTCCAGGAGGCAGGACGACCGGTTTGCAGGCAGCTCCAAACAGGTCGCCCCACCTAGAAAAGGCCTCGAAATCAGCAACAACTGGCAGAAATCAGCAAAAAAAACAGTTCTCCCCACTTTTTGGTGCCCATTTGCAACCCGGGAAGCAGCAGGATGGGTTGCGTCTTCTCCTAAAGCTCGGAAATCAGTGAAATCAGCATGTAGAAAAGTTCACAGCCCTCCTAGAGCCCAGAAAACAGCAAAACCAGCCTGAAGAGAACTCGCTTGGTTGTGCAAGTGCAGTAAGCAGACAGACAGTTTATGCCTTTGGGTTCTGTTGCACACTTGGTCGGAAGGAGGAGTGTGTGATTGCCTAGTATTGGATCACATTCACCATATAAAGTTGAGCAGGAATTGCAGGGTGTGCAGGATATTGGAAGTTTGTGGGCAGTGGTTTGCCTATGGAGCAGCTTTCATGAGACCTTGTAATCAGCCTCTTGGCTTTACATGAATATTAAAGAAATACCGCAAGAGGCGCCAGAGTTTGGGGCGAACCAGTATCTTTGTTTCTGAGTAGGAGCCCTCTAGCTCCTGCAATTTGATCTATGGTGATTGCTAATTTGATTATTTACTGTATATGCTGTGGTTAAACTGGATCTTACCATCCTTTGATTAGTGAAGGCTGGTTTCATGGTTCCATTGCCAAGATCCAGCTAACTTTTTCAAGAGGTGAGCCTATGGATGGCTTAGTGCAAGTCCAGCAGACTAGGCAAAGGATACAACATACAATCCAGTAAATATGTCTCATAGGGAAAGATCTCTAACTCTCACAGAAGAGGACGACGAAGAGAGGATGGCACAAACCCCTATCGATGACCAGGGCGTGAGAGAGGATTCCTAGCATGTTGCTAAGCATCAGGTTAACAATATTGATCAGGAGGATGTGGATTTCTTCAAGGAACAGTTGCAGAGCTTTATGAGTGCTTTTTCTCAATTCACACAGAACACTCGTCTTCAGAAGATTCTGAATTCTGAAATGCAGCCAAAGAAAAGGAGGCCCGACGATACAGATTAGTTCGAAGTTATCAAGAGGCCGCTTGTGAATTTTCAGGATCAACCCTCGCAAAACCCCTATGGTTTGCAACAATCTAATGTTATTCTGAGGCCGAATCAAGGCAATAATTTTGAGTCCATAGTTTTCGGACAGCAAGGAGTTATTGCACCCCCTGTGCAACAGGATTATTTCGGTGGAGGATCAGTTTTTCAGGCTATGATCATCCCTCAAGCACAATTTGCTGGTATGCCTGCAAGTCAGATGGTGGGGTTTCAGCCTACTATGCAACCCATGGGACAGAATTTAATGTATGCAAATGTTGGGGGAGCCCCAGGGATGCAAACGGGTATGCCTAATGCAACGACAGGTAACATGGTTATGCCAAATATGCAAAATTTAGGAGATGGTCTGAATAATACAGCTTTGCCTCATGGTGTTGGTGCTAGAGATAGTGTGGGTGTTGTTGTTCCTTTTGCTCAGACACCTGCATATGATAATTTGGCATCGAAAGGGAAAGTAAAAGGATCAGCTTGTGAATGGGCAAAGACACGAGCATTATGCACTTAAGGATGGTTATATAATGATCCATGGCAAGATGTGTGTCACTAAGCAGTTGAGACAGAAGGTCATGAGTGAATGTCATGATCCATCGTATGCAGGACATCGTGGTATTGATGCTACAGTTAAGGCAATGGAGCATTTCTTTTATTGGCCTACGCTGCGTCGTGATGTTGAAGAATATGTTTGTACATGCATGACCTGTCAGAAGGTGAAGTACGATCGTCAGAAAACTCCTAGATTTTTACATCCTTTGCTCATTCCAGATGGACCGTGGGAAAGCATAGCCATGGACTTCATTTTTTATTTGCCCAGGATTCCTACAAGTAATGATGGAATATGGACGATCATTGATCAATCAAGCAGGCACATTTCATTCCTATACGGAGGAAGATTGGGGCAAATCATATGGCAAAGTTATTTATGCATAATATTTTTAAGTATCATGGCATGCCTAAGTCTATCGTGAGTAATAGAGACCCTCGCATGACCAGCTTGTTCTGGCAAGGACTTTTTGATAATATGGGCACTAGTCTCCAGTTCTCTTCTACTTTTCATCCGCACGCAAATGGACAATCAGAGGAGGCTAATTCCACTTTGTTAGATTTGCTGAAGTGTTATGTTTCGGAGCACCAGTCACAGTAGGGTAAGCTTTTACCATTGGTTGAGTATGCATACAATAACACAGTGCATTCTTCTACAGGTAAAGCTCCATTCGAGACAGTGGAAGGCAGTCGTAAGATTCCACCCATCTTGCAGACAAAAGATAAAATCTTTGAGGCTGATAAGTATGTGGAAAGTATGGATGTAGCTTATCAGAAGGTCAAGCAAGTACTTCAGCGGTCATAGGAAAGCAAAAGAAGGCAACAGAAAAACACCATCGTGAAGTTGATATTAAAGAAGGTGATTATGTCTTGCTGCGTTTTCAGAAGGCAAGGCTGAAAAGTACACGGGGTCGTACTCGGCTTTTTCCTAAGTTGAGTATGAGGTATTATGGGCCTTTTAAAGAAACTGAGAAGATTAATGATCAATTGCTTGATCATTGAAGGATTCATAATGCTTTCCCTGTGAGTCTTCTCAAGCCTTTTCAGGATGATGTGCCTAAGGATCTGCCTTGGGAGATCCTATTAAGCAACTAAGCAATTCCCACTTTACGGGGCAATCAAATGGCTTACAGGCCAGCCAAAAGGCCAGCTCTCTCAGCCAAACAAATGGCCTGCAAGTCCAGCTGGTCTGGCCGACCAGATCTGGCCGACCAGCTGGCAGGCCCACCGACCAACTGGCAGGCCCAACCGACCAGCTGGCTACAACCGGAACTGGATTTAAACTGTGAAGCCAAGCTCTAAAACTGAATTTAAAACTGTCCACAGCTCTCCCTTCTCCAAAACTCTCTCTCTCTCTGGACAAACACTAGGGCCCAGGACAAATTGTCGGGCTGGACCCCCCCGAAGGTCTTTATTACTTTTAGAAAAACTGTTACAAAAGTTCAGCTTCAAGCTGTCTCGTAAGTCTCTCCCTCTCATACGTGAAAAGAAATCCTTCTTTACAAGGGCTTCAAACCCCATTCAAATTGGCAACATGCCACTTGTCTACAATCTAGACTAACTCTTATTACAAGCCACATAGGGCCATTCTGGAGTCTTCCAGGCTCTCGGTCACACGAACCGCTTCCTAGGTGCTTGTCAGGCTCCCATTTCGCTTAGGAAAAATAATCCTTCCAGTACCTGCAACAATTAATTAAAGCGCACCACCATGGTACCCATTAATTGTTAGCGCTTTGCATGCAAAATAACACACTGTGGACTAATCCTAGTCACGGTGGGCGTCCCCACTGAACACATGTGCACATCTAAACAAATATATATATAAATAAATATATATATATATATTTTCTCTGGTTGACCGAGGTCAACACTCTTGATTATAATTAAAGAGCTTCGACCAAAGGTCGAGGCGCTTTAATTATAGCCAAGTCTCTCCAACCGGAGTTGGCACATCTTGGTTAACCGGGGTTAACCCTCTTGGCGCATGCCAAGTCTTGTTGACCAAAGTCAACATTCTCTGACCGTAGTCAGGTTTACTTGACTGGAGTCAAGTATCTTTGACCGTAGTCAATCCTTTGACCATTAAAATAACTCTTTGACCGTAATTAACACATATAACATTCTTTAATTAAGATCAAATAAATGGTCAACTGTACTTTGACTTAGGATATTTACATTGTGGTGACATCCCCTCGGCTTCTATTCAGTTGACCTCAACTGAAAAGCTTCCTTGTAAACATCCAAAAGCTGTGGATGATCGGATAACATGTCTTCGTCCATCCACTTGGCATCTAATGCCGTATAATTCTTGAATTTTACAAGATACCTGTAAAATTCCTTACCCTGAGGGCCTTTACGTACAGTATGGTACACAATTTGCTCTGGCTGAAGGACTTCCTCCAGCTCATCCACTTCTGGTGGATCCTCTGATACTGGTTCTGTAGGCTCTGGTCCTTGAAATTTCTTTAGAAGACTCACATGGAATGCATTGTGAATCCTCCAATGCTCTGGCAATGCTAATCTGTATGCAACCTCATTTATTCTTTCTGTAACCCTGAAAGGGCCATAGTATCTGGGAGATAACTTTGCATACACTTTCTGTTTGCCTTTAAACTTGCGGAGCCTAGCTTTTTCAAACTTTAAAAGTACCCAGTCCCCTTCCTTGAGATCTAGCTGTCTCCTATGTTTATCTGCAGCCCTTTTATGTTTCTCTTGAGACCTTTCTATTGCTGTCCGGACTTGGCTGTAAGCTGTCTGGAGGTCTCTTACAAACTGATCAGCTGCAAATATTTCATCTTTAGTCCTTAATATAGGTGGCAAAATCACCTTCCCATATATGACTTCAAAAGGGGCTTTCCCTGTAGAGCTATGTACTGTATTATTGTAAGCAAACTCTACTAAGGGTAGGTACTTTTCCCAGTCTGAACTCTGGTCACCCACGTAGCATTTCAGCATATCCAAAATGGTAGAATTTGCTACTTCACTTTGACCATCTGTCTGGGGATGGAAAGAAGAAGAAAAATTCAGATTCGTCCCCATGTTATCAAATAAAGCTCTCCAGAATAGACTGGTCATTCTGGGATCTCGATCACTAACAATGGACTTAGGCATACCATGATGTTTAAAGATCTGTGCCATAAACAACTTAGCCATATGATCTGCCTTTATGGTTTTGCGAACCGGAAGGAAATGAGCTTGCTTGCTGAATCTATCTATGATAGTCCAAATCCCGTCATTCCCTGACTTTGATCTTGGCAAATCAAAAATAAAGTCCATTGTAATATTTTCCCATGGTGCCTGAGGCACGGCAAGAGGCATAAGTAGGCCAGGTGCCTTCTGTCTATCATACTTCATTTTCTGACACGTAAGGCATTCAGTAACAAACTGATGTATATCTTTCCGCATTCCTGGCCAAAAGAAATACCTCTCTAGAGCTAGAGTTGTTGCTGTAATTCCTCTGTGTCCAGCATAGGGAGGTGCATGGCATTCCTCCAAAATCTTTTTCCTCATCTCCTGGGTGATGCATAGGCAATCATCTTTCATTAAATACCCATCTTTCAGGGAATAGTGACTGGTGGATTGCCCTTCTTGCATCTGCTGTAAAATTTCACCAAAATCAGAATCATGAACATATTGTTCCCTCATGCCTTCCAGGTCCTGATGATAAGCAATAGTTACATTATTGACCTGGGGTCTTCGGGACAAGGCATCTGCCACTCTGTTCCGAATTCCTGGAGTATGGACAATCTGAAAATGATACATTGACAGCATGTTTGCCCATTTCATATGCTTCTCTGAAAGCTTGGTCTGAGTCAAAAAGTATTTCAGACTTTGGTGATCTGTTTTGACAGTAAAATCTGCACCCAAAAGATAATGTTTCCATGTATGGATAGCATGAATTACAGCCAATAACTCTTTCTCATAGATTCCTAAATATCTTTCCGCATCCCGAAGTCGTCTGCTTTCATAGGCTACTACATGACCATTCTGATGCAATGCAGCCCCAACACATTCTCCACAAGCATCACAATCCACATCAAAAGACTGATACAGATCCGGAACTACCAGAATAGGCTCTGTAGTCAACTTTTCCTTGAGTGTATTGAATGCTTTCTTCTGTGATAATCCCCATGTGAAAGCTGCATTTTTCTTAGTGAGGTCATGTAATGGAGCTGCGATATCAGCAAAATGTCTGATAAATCTTCTGTAGTAAGAACACAAGCCTAAAAAGCTTCGAACTTCATGCACAGTTTTCAGCTCTGGCCATTCTTGAATGGCACGGATCTTCGCTGGATCCATTTGTATCCCATTCTTGGATATTATATGCCCCAGATAATGGATTTCTTCCAAGAAGAACTCACTTTTCTTGCTGTTTGCATAGAGCTGATGATTTCTCAGCTCTTGAAACACTATAGCAAGATGTTCTCTGTGGTCTTCATCTGTCTTAGAAAAAACTAAGATATCATCAAAGAAAGTACCAGTAAAATGCCTGTACTTCCGGAAGATGCGATCCATCATTCTGTTAAATGTGGCTGGAGCATTTGTCAATCCAAAAGGCATCACTAAGTATTCATACAACCCGAATGTTGTGCGGAATGCTGTCTTATGCACATCCTGAGGCTGTATCCTCACTTGGTGGTAGCCACTCTTTAAGTCTATCCTGCTGAAAACTGAAGCTCCATTTAGCTGATCCAAGACATCATCAATACGCGGAATAGGGAATCTATTCTTGATGGTCATTTTGTTCAGTGCGCGATAATCGACGCACATACGGAATGAACCATCTTTCTTCTGTACTAACAGTACAGGGGAACAAAAAGGAGACGAGCTGGGCTGAATCAAGCCTTTGGACAGCAAGTCCTGTACTTGAGCCATAATCTCCTCTCTCTGAGTCGCACTGACTCTATAAGGGGGTCTGTTTGGTGGCTCACTACCAGGCATTAACTCTATCTGATGATCTTCTGGTCTCTCTGGGGGTAACTCCCCTGGTAAAACATCAGAAAAGCAATCTTTAAAGTTTACCAAAAACTGAAACCTATCTTTGTCTGCATCATCCATTTCAGCATGCATATCATTCGCTTTTTCTTTTACAAAAACCATGTACGCAGAAATTGCAGACTTTATTGCTTTACCGCATGAAACATCAGATACAATGGGGATAGTGTCCCCTTTATTCCTGGCAATTACACGCTGATTTTTCCCCCTATGTACAAATTCCAGCACTCTTTCAGGAAGAGTCAACTTCACTGCCTTGCGGTGAAACCAAGGCATCCCCAAAACTACATCATAATGTTTCAGTGGAGAAATGAAGAAGTCTTCCTGATCCACATAACTTTGAATATGAAGACGGAGCTTCCCTATCAAGGGAGTAACTGGCACAGGATTCCCACAAAACATTTGATCGGCATCCAAAGCCCTGCCTAGCTCTTCCGTCTTTATTCCCAGCCTCAGGGCTAGATCCTCTGATATGAAATTATCAGTAGCCCCTGGATCAAATAAAATCAGCGCTTGCTGGTCTCTAACTTTGCCCCATGATAGCAGCAATTCTCGTTCTTCTGGGTTCAAAGCATGACCCAGTATATCAGGAATACCCCCCGCCATTGGCTTTTGCGGTCCTCGTGGCTTCTCTGCCTCTTTTCCCTTCGATGATGAAGGCTTTTCTGGGCACTGGGCAGCCACATGCCCCTCTTTACCGCACCTGAAGCATTTCCCATCTCTACGGAATTCTGCTATCTGTTCAGGGGTAAAAGTAGATTTGCCTTTATAGGTCTTTGAGAACTGAGTACCCCTCGGCTTCTGAGACTGAAACCCTTTCTTTTCAGCCTTAGGGGACTCTTTCTTTTCTGATTTTTGAAAATCAGATTTCTTTTTATCAGCACGTCCTGCATGCAAGGATGGCACTGTAGATGGATCTTGTAGCGGCACAAGACTCACTACTGAGGCCGAATGCATAAGATCTTGAATATTCTTTGCCCCCAAAGCATTCACTACTGCCTGAATTCTTGGAGTGAGACCTGCTCTGTACTTCCTCATCTGGGTACCTTTGGAGATCTTTTTGAACGGTGCAACCTGCAAATAAGCATCCCAGAACTTTTGGTTGTACCCATCCACTGTATCTCCTGCATCCATGTGCAAGCTGTCCTAGTCTTGAAGAACATGGTCTCTGAACTGTTTAGGCATGAACTGCTGGTAGAAGGCTTTCTTGAAGCCCTTCCACTTTCTTGGGGCTGACCCATCTGTAGTCAGTGCACTCCACCATGCACTAGCCGTTGCTGTTAAGTGTAAGCTGACCATTCTTAATTTGGAGGATTCTGAAAATTTCTCTGTACCAAATGCAGCATCAAACTGTCTGATAAACTGCAATGCTTTGTCTGTATGACCATACTGTCCATTGTAGGTCATAAACTTGACAGATTTTCCTCCCTCTTTAAATTCCTTGGTCGCTTTGGAAGACTTTCTCTTCCCAGACTTCTCGTGTTTCCTTCTTTTCCTGGATGATTTATCTGATAAGGAAGAAGAAGACACAGAAGTCGAACTCGAGGTAGACGGTGATGGACTAGGAGATCGGTGACGATGCCTCGATCTCTTTTTACTATGGGACCGTCTCCTATGAGATCTACGAGATCTCTCTCTCTCAGACTGTACACGGGAGTGTGCCTCTGGCATTGGCACGTCATATACTGGATCAGGCATAGCCTCTGCTGGAAACAAATGCTGAGCCCTGGGATCCCTTTTAAGATTTTCCAGCTCTTGTATACGAGTGCGTACCATTTGTTCAAATTCTTGTTGAGTTTGTGGCACATTCCTCTGTCTTGGATGCACATCCCTATCTTGAGAATCCCACTGGATAGGTGATTGATCCATATTCTGAGATCTGCAGATTTCTCACACAGTGCGGGTAACTGATGCACACTACCTTTGCTTTTCCAACAGAAAAGGTACCTCAACAAGAGGTGTTTTGCATTCACAATCTATGCCAGTACTGGCTGTCAGTTCAAGGCATGTACCCACACAGTTGCCAAAGCATCATCAACTATGTTGCCCTGTTTTGGCTGCTACAGATGGCTTCAAAAGGCATCTGTTTTTCCCTCTTTTTACTGCTCAAAGGCATGCATTCTCCTTTTTCTGCAAATCTCTGTTTTCTCTGCTTTTCTCTGGTTTTCTGCTACTTTTCTGACAGTAAAAACCTGACAGGCAGGAGAAAATTGATAGCCAAAACTGTCTCTGCAACTGTCTCTTTTTTTTTTTTTTTTTTTTTTTTGTGAAAACAGTAACCAGATGGAATGACTGTTAGTTAGTCTAACCAGACTAACTGGTTCTGGTTACACCAACCAAACTGATCTGGTTAGGCCAGATTAACTGGACCAGAGTTGAACTGACTGGACACTGGTTCAACTAACCAGAGTTAACTGACTGCAGTTGACTTAACCAGGGTTTCACTAACCACAGGTCAACCAACCAGGGTTTAACTGTACCAGGGTTAACTTAACCACTGGTCTGCCAGGCTGGCTGCCACGTCAGCATCTTGCAAGACCTCTGCCACGTGTCCTGCACCACATGTCCTGCGCCACGTCAGCTCTGAGCTGGAGGCCACGTGTACTGCCACGTCATCACCTTGCATATGCTGCCACGTCAGCACCCTCGCGTGTCTGCCACGTGTCTGCCTAGGTGGCACCCTGGCCACATCAGCACAGCCAAAGGTTTCAAATCTTGGCTATGCAGGAGTGATCGCGCGTCGCGCCTGCATCCTGATGGCTTTTACAGCACCTACGCCCGTGCAGGGAATTCGACGAAAGAACACCTTCACCCTGTCGCTCCCGTCTGTCCGACTGGCTTTTTTATTAATGATTTTAATATAGGCATTCCGTCGGTCGTCCGTAAGCGTACAAGTATTGTGCGGCGATCTTCTATGAGCATCTTTGGAAGGCAATACAAATTGCATATGAATTCTTTCATATTCCCGAAAGAACACGACATCTCTTGCTTCTTGCCTAACTAAGCATCGATGACGACTTTCCCGCCATATGCTCTCCGTCAGGCGTATCCTTACTTCGTCGCGTTGCAGATTCCAAGCCTCCCAACTAGCTCCTCTCCTTTGCTAGAATCGTCACAGCCTTAAGAGGCTGTGAGCCTACGCTCTGATACCAATACAACCGGAACTGGATTTAAACTGTGAAGCCAAGCTCTAAAACTGAATTTAAAACTGTCCACAGCTCTCCCTTCTCCAAAACTCTCTCTCTCTCTGGACAAACACTAGGGCCCAGGACAAATTGTCGGGCTGGACCCCCCCGAAGGTCTTTATTACTTTTAGAAAAACTGTTACAAAAGTTCAGCTTCAAGCTGTCTCGTAAGTCTCTCCCTCTCATACGTGAAAAGAAATCCTTCTTTACAAGGGCTTCAAACCCCATTCAAATTGGCAACATGCCACTTGTCTACAATCTAGACTAACTCTTATTACAAGCCACATAGGGCCATTCTGGAGTCTTCCAGGCTCTCGGTCACACGAACCGCTTCCTAGGTGCTTGTCAGGCTCCCATTTCGCTTAGGAAAAATAATCCTTCCAGTACCTGCAACAATTAATTAAAGCGCACCACCATGGTACCCATTAATTGTTAGCGCTTTGCATGCAAAATAACACACTGTGGACTAATCCTAGTCACGGTGGGCGTCCCCACTGAACACATGTGCACATCTAAACAAATATATATATAAATAAATATATATATATATATTTTCTCTGGTTGACCGAGGTCAACACTCTTGATTATAATTAAAGAGCTTCGACCAAAGGTCGAGGCGCTTTAATTATAGCCAAGTCTCTCCAACCGGAGTTGGCACATCTTGGTTAACCGGGGTTAACCCTCTTGGCGCATGCCAAGTCTTGTTGACCAAAGTCAACATTCTCTGACCGTAGTCAGGTTTACTTGACTGGAGTCAAGTATCTTTGACCGTAGTCAATCCTTTGACCATTAAAATAACTCTTTGACCGTAATTAACACATATAACATTCTTTAATTAAGATCAAATAAATGGTCAACTGTACTTTGACTTAGGATATTTACATTGTGGTGACACTGGCCGACCAGCTGGCAGGCCCACCGACCAGCTGGCCGACCAGCTAGGTCTGGCCTATAAGAGGCCTTTGCCCTCACTCTTCCTACTACTCTTCCTGGACAGGACACGACCTGCAGCTGATCCTCATCTCCTCCATCTTTTGCTGCAGGCCTGCCTGCTCCATCTACCTCTCCTCTGCTGTCTCCCTCTCCTGCCTCTCCTTCCTGCCTCCTGGCTGCTCCATCCTCTCCTCCAGATCTGTCACAACTTCTGCTCCTCTGCTCAGATCTGCTCCTCTTCTCCAGATCAGATCCTTCTACTCCAGATCTGTCCCATCCTGCTCCAGATCTGTCCCCTTCTGCTCCTCTTCTCCAGATCAGATCCTTCTACTCCAGATCTGTCCCATCCTGCTCCAGATCTGTCTCCTTCTGCTCCTCTTCTCCAGATCAGCTCCTTCTGCTCCAGATCTGTCCCATCCTACTCCAGATCTGTCCCCTTCTGCTCCTCTGCTATAGATCAGCTCCTTCTGCCCCAGATCAGCTCCTTTTCTTCATCATATTGCTATTCCAGATAGCCTGAAGGTTCCTTCCTCAGAGCATGCTGGTTTCAGCCATCTCCAAGGGCAGCTTCAGCTCCCATCATCCTCGTCATCATTGAGCTACACAGAGGACTGCGTGACGCTCCCTCTGCTGCTATCTTTTCTACTGTCTCTCTACAGATTCACCTCAGCCACGGTCCTTCAGACACGATGGCTTGAGGTTCTTGTATTCAGTTTTTCATATTATCGACAGGCACTATGTTTTCTGAGTTCCGTTCTTCAGTTGTATTTGAGTATTGTCTATTTTCTGATCGCTCCACTGCAAACCCTATGGTTTCTCTATCGTTTCTCTATATGGTATCAGAGCCATGGTGATGAGAGCCATGGTGATCAGAGCCATGGTGATCTAAAGACCCCAGATCTCAGGTGATCTAAAGATCCTGCTTCTTCATGGAGGCCATAGGTACAGGGAGCATCACTCCTATGAACATATCAGTTTCCTCTTCATTCCGCTGCGCACTAAGGGAGAGACCTCCATCTTCTACTCCCATCCCTCCCTCCCTTTCAGAACTCCATCTTCTACTGCCATCCCTCCCTTCCTTTCTTACCTCCATCTTCTACTACCATCCCTCCCTCCTTTTCTAGGTTTCTGGCTTGACACTCCCCATTCCTTCGAAAGAGGGGGTCATGACACTTCACCTCTACCTCCATCGGCATCGACTTCCAGGATCTACAAGTTCTCCCTAGGAGGGACCCTTTCTGTTCACATGTGTCTAGATGACTGTTGTTTCGAATATTCTACCTGCATGGAGGCGGGAATAGACTCCTCTCTCCCGAGGTCCAAGATCGGACACACACTGGCTCACTGTTCAGCTCCGATCTCTTTGGATTATCAGTACTGCTACGACAAATTTGTTCCTTCCCTTTGCACTTTCCTCCACCTTTTCGGCGGTGAGAGGGGGTGGCTTATTCTCTCAAGCTTCACAGTGTTCTTATTTCTATCTGGTATCATACGTGTAACTACGACACTTGAGGAAGTGAACAATTCCCTTGCAAGGGCACTCCTCTTGTGATCTTCTATTGGGTATTTCACAGGAATAGCCAGCACCACCATCGACATACCTACACGAAGCTCCAAGCACACAATGTTTGCCCCTCAAAATTGGCAATTGAGAGGGGGTATTAAGCAACTAAGCAATTCCCACTTTACGGGGCAATCAAATGGCTTACAGGCCAGCCAAAAGGCCAGCTCTCTCAGCCAAACAAATGGCCTGCAAGTCCAGCTGGTCTGGCCGACCAGATCTGGCCGACCAGTTGGCCGACCAGCTGGCAGGCCCACCGACCAACTAGCAGGCCCAACCGACCAGCTGGCCGACCAGCTGGCAGGCCCACCGACCAGCTGGCCGACCAGCTAGGTCTGGCCTATAAGAGGCCTTTGCCCTCACTCTTCCTACTACTCTTCCTGGACAGGACAGGACCTGCAGCTGATCCTCATCTCCTCCATCTTTTGCTGCAGGCCCGCCTGCTCCATCTACCTCTCCTCTGCTGTCTCCCTCTCCTGCCTCTCCTTCCTGCCTCCTGGCTGCTCCATCCTCTCCTCCAGATCTGTCACAACTTCTGCTCCTCTGCTCAGATCTGCTCCTCTTCTCCAGATCAGATCCATCCTGCTCCAGATCTGTCCCATCCTGCTCCAGATCTGTCCCCTTCTGCTCCTCTTCTCCAGATCAGATCCTTCTACTCCAGATCTGTCCCATCCTGCTCCAGATCTGTCTCCTTCTGCTCCTCTTCTCCAGATCAGCTCCTTCTGCTCCAGATCTTGCTCCAGATCTGTCCCATCCTACTCCAGATCTGTCCCCTTCTGCTCCTCTGCTATAGATCAGCTCCTTCTGCCCCAGATCAGCTCCTTTTCTTCATCATATTGCTATTCCAGATAGCCTGAAGGTTCCTTCCTCAGAGCATGCTGGTTTCAGCCATCTCCAAGGGCAGCTTCAGCTCCCATCATCCTCGTCATCATTGAGCTACACAGAGGACTGCGTGACGCTCCCTCTGCTGCTATCTTTTCTACTGTCTCTCTACAGATTCACCTCAGCCACGGTCCTTCAGACACGATGGCTTGAGGTTCTTGTATTCAGTTTTTCATATTACCGACAGGCACTATGTTTTCTGAGTTCCGTTCTTCAGTTGTATTTGAGTATTGTCTATTTTCTGATCGCTCCACTGCAAACCCTATGGTTTCTCTATCGTTTCTCTATAGATCCAACCAGAGGTGGAAGAATTAGAAGAAATTCTTGTACCCAAGCAGATTCTAGCACATAAGGAAAGGAAGGTAAAAGGTAAAGTTACTCGATGCTACTTGGTGAAATTTTGGAATTATTCATCATTGCATGCGAAGTGGTTGAGGAACTGGATACTCCTCAGGTGTTGCAGATTTACCTAGAGGCTTTCCAATTGGAGCAACTTTAGTTGACACTCATTCTGGAGCATTGCCTAAAGGGGAGGTTAGCACCTCCACTCCCTCTATACAGACACGCTCGAGTACCTAGAGGTTGCTTGGTGTTGCAATATGTCTCGCCCAAGGTACTTGCTGCTGCTCACAGTATTTCTACCGCGGGGCTTTGGTGTATTAGTCACTTGGTTATGATGCATTTGATGTGCAATGCTATATGTATTTGTTATCCATGGCTCTACAAATATGTATACATTGTTGGTTGATCTGTTGGCGGCATGGCTGGCTATCCTTTCAGATTTGGTTCGTCTATTGGTTGGCTATCCTTTCGGACTTGGTTGATCTATTGGCGGCATTGTTGGCTATCCTTTCAGATTTGGCTTTTATTTGGCTTTTTCTTTTTCTGTTGTTTTTGTTTGCAGGCAATCGTGGACATTTGCCTTCTTTCAAGAGGGGGGTTGTCACGAGGACGTGAATTTATGGAAATTTTGATTTGCAACTCCAGTAATTTGCAAGTGACTTGGGCCTCTAGGGCATGAAAGTCTGGCCACGAATGCGGGACTTGGGGAATTAAAATTCCTAAGCGGACCCTTGGAAATTGTGAATGTGCAAGCCAATTACTAGGCAATTAATTCCTAGGACCAGTGTGTGCAACAAAGGGGCAAAAGAGTGGTGCAATCAAAATTTACTATTTTTAGCACAGGACTCCACAAAAACGGCAGAGGACACCTGTTTAGCATGCCAGAAAGAGAGAGAAAGTGAATCACAATTTTGCCAAGAGAGTGTCTGGAGCAGGGCGACTTGTTTCTCACTGGGTTTTTGGTCTTATGCTGCTGTTGGTGACCTCCAAGAGGCAGGGCCACGTGTTTGGAGGCTATTGCTGCTGCCGGAAGCTGAGCAAGAAGTGAAGCAAGTTCTCTTCAGGCTGGTTTTGTTATTTTCTGGGCTCCAGGAGGGCTGTGAACTTTTCTACAGGCTGATTTCACTTATTTCCGGGCTCTAGGAGGAGGCGACCCATCTTGCTGCTTCCTGAGTTGCAAACAGGCACCAGAAAGTGGGGCAAACTGTTCTTTTGGCTGATTTCTATCAGTTGCTGCTGATTTCAAGGCCTTTTCCAGGTGGGGCAACCTGTTTGGAGCTGAATTTGGACTGCGCCAGGGCTGAATCACCTATTCTTTGCTGGATTCAGGGTTTTCCAATTCAAACAACCTGATTCCTGTGGATTCTGGGTAGAGGAAGGCTAGTTTTTGCCTGCTTTTACCAAGGTCATTGAAGATATGACTTCCTATTAAGCATACTATGGTAAGAAACCGACTATTTCACATTTAAGGATTTTTCATGCTAATGCCTTTGTACATGTGCGTAAGGACAAAAGGACAATGTTGGATTCCAGGAGCATGAAGCGTATCTTCATCGGGTATAGTGAAGAATCCAAGGCATACCACCTCTTCGATCAAGTGAAGCAATAGATACTCATCAGCAGGGACGTGGTCTTTGAGGAGATGGAGCCCCAACCAAAAGAGGAGATCTAGGAAGTTCATTGTATCCCAACCCAAGTTAACCATTAAAGATAGCAAGAAGACTAAAGAGTCCGAGGAGACAGAGGCAGAATGGATGAACCAAAGCCACCTCCAAAAACAACTTCCTCTGAAAAGAAGTTACGAACGTGGTATCTAAGAACCTTGCAAGACTCTCACATCACGAACATCCCCGAGGCTAGTTCTTCAGTTTAGAGGTCTCAGCGCAGTATGTCTACTCCCTCCGCAAACTTCGCCATGGTGGCTCAAATCAATGAGCCTAGACCCTTTGCTCATGCAGTAGCCTACGAAAGTAGAAGACTGAAAAATCTGAGCTTCATTATGACATTTATGAGAAGGAAATCTTGACAGTAATACATGTCTTAAAGATTTGGAAACATTATTTGTTAGGAAGAGACCTTGTTAAGACTGATCATCAAAGCCACAATACTTTTTGAAGCAACCTCTCTTGAGATATGAGATGATCTCTTTTCCTACAGTCTTTTCATTTTCAAATCCAACAGACTCCTCGAAAAGAAAATGTTGTGGCTGATGCACTTACTCATGGGCCGAGAATTCAGTATATCTTTGAGTTGACAACTCTTAAGGATATGTATGCAGAAAATACTGATTTCCTTCAAGTATGGGCACACTTGATGACCGGAGGTACTCACCATGCTTACTACTAATGATGGATACTTGTACCTGCAAGCGAAACTATGTATTACAAAAGAACTCCGACCAAAGGTTCTAGAGGAAGACCATAATACACACTATGTGTAATCTCACTCCAATTAGACTTATAGAAACAGCATCACCGAAATGTTTCTTTCTTGCTGGCTGAGCAAACTATTGCTTAGAAAATCACACACACTCTCTCTCTCTCACGAAGCACTAGGGCCCAAGACAACTTGTTGGGCTGGACCCCCCCAAAGGATTTTATTCATTCAGTAAAACTGAGTACAAAGGACAGCGTTCAGCTGCTACTCCAAAAATTCATACGTGAAATCAAAACAGCTCTCGGGATCATTCATTTGGCAACATGCCACTTGTCAAAATAACTTGCTAAACTTTAGTTACATGCCTCAAAGGGCAAAACTCTAGGGTCTTTGTAGCCCTCGGTCAGATGGACACCTACTGACTGCCGACTGGACTCCTTAGTGCTTGGGTAGTCAACCCCTCTTAGAACCTACAACCATTAATTAAATGCACATCGCCATGGCACCCATTAATTGTTAGCGCTTTTGCATCTAGACTAATCCTAGTCTCTGTGGGCGTCCCCCACAAGCAAACATGTGCACATAAAATATCTAACTCTGCGGTTGACCAAAGCCAACCCTTCTAGCCATAATTAAGGACTTTGACCAAAGGTCAAGGCGCCTTAATTACTGCTAGAACTCTCCGACCAGAGTCGGTAATGATCTAGGTTGACCGAAGTCATCCTGCTTTGGCCGAAGCCAAGTCTTGTTGACTGAAGTCAACTCTCTCTGACTGGAGTCAGAGGTTCTTTGGTTAAACGCAATTAACCCTCTTGGCATAAGCCAAGTCTTCCTAACCGTGGTTAAGTACACTCAACCAGGGTTAAGTATCTTTGACCAATAAAAGATAGCTTTTTAAACATAACTAAGTAAACGAGAGACTCTTTAATTACAATCAAATAAATGGTCAATTGAAAATTTGACTTTGGAGTATTTACAAGTTGGTGACTCTATGCTAGTCATAGAGGCCTTGTGGCTACATTTACAGCCCTAGATAGACTCTTCTATTAGCCAAACATGAAGAAAGACACTAATGCCTACATTTCAGCATGTATATCATGTCAAAAGGAAAAGTATGATAAACGAAAACACAAAGGGCTATTACAATCTTTACCTAGTCCAGAAAGACCATGGGAACATATGGACTTCATTACTAGAATTCCCAAGACTAATCAAGGACATGACATGATTTGAATCTTAGTGGATAGATTTCTTAAACAAGTTCATTTCATTCCATGTCGGAAACAACTAAAGGCTCCTAAAGCTACACACCTATTCATTACGTATATCTTGAGACATCATGGGATGCTTAAATCTATATTGATAGGGATTCTATATTCACTAGCAATTTCTAGCAAGCATTGTTTGAAAACCTTGGAATCATTCTAAGTTTTTCTTCAGTATTTCATCCTCAAACTGATGGCCAAAGTGAAAGTACTCATACCACCCTATTGCATCTGCTCAAAATCCGTAAACCATGTGGGAAAAGTATCTCCCCATAGTTGATTTTGCTTACAGTACTACTGTACACTCTTCTACAGGAAAGACTCCTTTTCAAGGATCATCTAAGGTAGATCCATACCAGTTCCATTAATGCAAACCAAGGATAAGATCTTTGCCGCTGATCTATTCGTAGAGGATTATGAATCCACTTATGCAACAGTCCGCACAACCTTCCAAAAGACTTAGGGGTCAAGGAAGGACAATGGGTTTTACTAATGTTTGGAAAAACCAGGCTGACGACCAAGATAGGACAAAGAAGATCTATTTGAAACTCTTTTTCAAGTAGTATGGCCCTTTTAAAGTAATAGAGGTTATAAATCACATTTCAGTTCGGCTGGATCTACCATCATATTGGAAGATACACGTCTTCCATGTCAATATCAAACCTTATGTTGGGGATATTCCTCATGATCCAGTGGAGGATAATGAGGTACAAGTTATAGAACAGTTCATCCTTCACAACTTCAGCACAGGAGAGGAGATGAGGAAAAGTTACAAAAAGTATTTTCGGAAGTTCAAGGGATTTCCATCCGCAGGTGTTAAATGAATTGAAAAATCAATGTTCAAGAGTTCCATGACATTCTTGATGCTTATGATGAAGCACTTCAGTTGAGTTCAACTCAATGAAAGATGGAGGAACACCCCCCTCCCCTCATTTGCCCCCTCTTGCTGGTGCATACTCTCCTGCAGCCTCTCCTTCTATAGCAGCTCCTCCTCCCTCTGCAGCTCCTTTCCCACACAGTCCAGCAGCAGCCCCTCGTGCTCCTTCTGCAGCAGGTCCTTTCCTGCTCCTTCTGCAGCAGTAGCAAGCCCTTCTGCTCCTCTCTGTAACAGCAGCCCTCCTGCAGCAACTCTTTCTCCTGGAACACCTCTTCCTGTAGCTTCCCCTTCACACAATCTTGCTGGTGCAGCTACTTCTACAGCTCCTTCTCCACGCAGCCCTGCTGGTCTACAACTCCTGCAGTTCCTCTTCCCAACATCCCTGCAGCAGCCCTTTTCCATGCAGTCTTGCTCCCACTATCGATGCAGCTCTCACCCTATGTAACGCCACTCCCAGCCCACAATTATACTTCAACCATAAGGCACATCTGTAGCAAGTTGTATTGTTTCTGCATAGCTTTCGAAGTTTCATCAGAGAACTACAAGTATCCAGTTATGCTAAATCAGAATCTGTTTTTCTAAGCATTGGCTAAGTGTTACTGATGTGTGGAAGCAGTGGTAAATTGTGCAGGCATCTTCCCTCAGGATTGCAGACCCTTGGAGCCTTGACCATCCTAGCTAGCCTGTCCCTTGTCTATGTATATAGGCTTACTGCTCAGCCTTGAGACTCATTTTCATGTCTGGTACATAGCTTCGGCTTTAGTCTCGAGTTTGGAAGGTGCTGATAAATTTACTTGAACACCTTCATCTTGTATTTCTTTGTAATAAAGAGCGTAGATAGAGAGAGGGGGGTGCATCTTGGCCCCTTAATCATGTGCTCTATCTTTATGGCAATCATTAAAATCTCGAAGAATTCTTTATAATGCATATTGGTGTCCCCTTGGAGTGTATCGATTAGAGCACACTAATAGCCAGCTTCTCACTGTGCCCACATAACCCACCTTTCTTTGCGTCAACAGATGAGTCTCGTGACACCCAATGCAACTCTGGGACATAATCTTCCTCCATCATTCTGAGAGAAAGATCTTCTAGCTTTGTATATATAATTTTGCCTAGGGAACGCCTTGTATCCCCTACAAAAAACGAATGCACACTCCCCCCACTGTCAATCCACGGACTCTGTCCTGGCTCTTTCCATGGTTGTTTTTTAAATCTCATTGCCTCTACCTTTTTCTCTTCCTCGTTCATGTGGGCATCTGCATAGATGTTGGACATCAAGACATAAGATGCAGCATCCTGTTCATCCAATTGCAGTGCATGTTCAAAGGCTAATCTTCCAAGCTCCACATTACCCCACTTTCGGCAAGCACCTAACACCGTATGCCACACTGCAAGATCAGGATGCAAAGGCATCTTCTTCACCATCACTACTGCCTCATCTAATTGGCCTGCACGGCCAAAGAGATCAACCATTGCACTGTGGTGCTCAAGAATCGGATCGATGCCATAGTCTCTACTCATGGCCTTAAAGTACTTCTTGCCCTTATTCACTAAACCCATATGACTGCATACAGTAAGGACGATAGAGAATGTGACCCCATTTGGCTTCATCTCTTCTCCTTTCATTCTCTCAAGCATATGAAAAACCATTTCACTTTCTCCATGCTGGGCATATCCTGCGATCAATGCATTCCATGAGACCTCATCTCGAACTAGTAGCTTGTCAAACACTTGCTCTCCTTCTGCAAGTGAGCCACATTTGGCATACATATCCACCAAGGTGCTGCCAACAGCAAGATCCCTTTCAAGCCGCTTTCTGGCTATCTCGAAATGTGTTTCTCGGCCCTTGTCTATCGCTCCTATGGTGCCACAAGCTTTCAAGCTGCAGACATATGTGACAACATTTAGAGAGAAACCCTCCAGTTGCATCTGTTCGAGACAGTTGAGCACTTCCTCACCAAGCCCATGCTCGGCATATCTTGTGATTAGTGCATTCCACGAGACCTCATTTCGCACTCGCAGCTTGTCAAACACTTCCCGTGCTTCTGCAAGAGAGACCAACTTTGTAGCATACATATCCACCAAGGTAGTGCCAACAACAAGATCGCTTTCAAGCCCCTTTCTGGCTATCTCGGCATGCATTTCTCGGCCCTTGTCTATTGCTCCTGTGGTGCCACAAGCTTTCAAGCTGCAAACAAATGTGACAGCATTTGGAGAGAGACCCTCAAGTTGCATCTGTTGAAGGTAGTTCAGTGCTTCCTCAACAAACCCTTGCTCAGAATACCCAGCAATCAGTGCCGTCCATGAGACCTCGTCGTGGACTGGCAGCTTGTCAAACGTTTCCCATGCTTCTGCAAGCGAGCCACATTTGGCATACATATCCACCAAGATGTTGCCAACAAGGAGATCTCTTTCCAGCCCCTTTCTGGCTATCTCGGCATGCATTTCTCGGCCCTGGTTTATCGCTCCTATGCTACCACAAGCTTTCAAGCTACAAACAAATGTTACAGCATCTGGAAAGAGACCCTCCAGTTGCATCTGTTCAAGACAGGTCAGCGCTTCCTCACCAATCCCCTGCTCAGCATACCCTGCGATCAATGCAGTCCACGAGACCTCACCTCGGACTGGCAGGTTGTCAAATGCTTCCCGTGCTTCTGCAAGCAAGCCACATTTAGCATACATATCCACCAAGGTGTTGCCAACAACAATTTCTCTTTCCATTCCCTTTCTGGCTATCGTGGTGTGTATTTCTCTGCCCTTATCTATCGCTCCACTGCTGCCACAAGCTTTCAAGCTGCAAACAAATGTGACAGCATTTGGCGAAAGACCCTCCAGTTCCATCTGTTCGAGACAGTTCAGTGCTTCCTCACCAAGCCCATGCTGGGTATATCCTGCGATCAGTGAATTCCATGAGACCTCATCTCGAACTGGCAGCTTGTCAAACGCTTCCAGTGCTTCTGCAAGTGAGCCACATTTGGCATACATATCCACCAAGATGTTGCCAACAAAAAGATCTGTTTCCAGAGCCTTTCTCGCTATGTCGGCGTGTATTTGTCGTCCTCTTTCTGCATCTTTCAGCCTAGCACAAGCTTTCAGTATGGTGACGAAGGTATAGTTGTTAGGGTGTACAAAATCCTCTTGCATTTTCTCGTAGAGATCGAGGGCCTGCTTTGAATCCCCAAATTCCATATAGCCCCAGATGAGAGAACTCCAAGAATACTCATTCCGATCAACCAACTTGTTGAAAACCTGCTGAGCATCCCAGATGCTTCCAACTTGCACCAACATTGGGACGACATAGTTCCCAAGAGATTTATGATCTTCCAGCCCATTTTTACACAGATAGGCATAGAAGCGCTTGGTATACGCTAGATTTTTCTTTGTTCTGCATTTATGCAAGATGCATGTAAGGGTCTGAACTGAAGGCGGGCGTGGTGCCCGTTCCAGAGCAGCGACTGCCTCCTCTAAGCTGAGTGTTTCCCAGCCCCTCTTCTCGCACAGTTGTTGTGCATTACATGCATTGACCTTTACTCCAGCCTTGCGACACTCCACTAAGCAACAGTATTGGGCCTGACCAATGGATGCTTTGGGCTTCTTTTCTAGCATGTTTTTAACCCGACCTGGGTTGTACTGGCGGTCTATCCATAGTGGCTCCTTGGTAATCTTATGCTTGAAGTCAGGAGATCTTGGGTTTTTCTGTTGTTAACGTTCACAAGAGACTCGTCAGATTAATGTACGGATTTTACCTGTGCAAATCATTCTGTTCAGATTCGTTGAACGCTTACTTTGCTTTCTCGGTTGTCCCACCACTGCGAGGGATCAGTGAAGTACTCTTTCCATAAGCGCTCCGTCCCTGAGCTACCTGCGAACAAAAACCAATTGCCAGAGGCGGTTAGCAAAACTCTTTTTTGGCCAATCAGTAAAAGCCCTCCTTATCCTGTGTGAAGACGATGATAAAAACTGACCGTTAAAAAAATACAGAAAAGGACGGCAGCACCTGAACGCGAGCATCCCTCTACGACCGCCTCGAGGGAAGCCATTGGAGGGTGACGGCTTGATTGCTTGCGGAGAAACGCAATCCTCCTGGTTGGCAGCTCATCAGCGCGACAGAAAAACCGCGGGCCAAGCACCTGAGCGCTGGTTGGTTTCGTTGCGGTTGCGTCGAACGTATGGTTGTGCATCATACAATGGCGGGAAGAAGGGGTAATCGACTACATAGGCAGGCAGGGAGCGAAGCCCAATTGTCACGAATGCAAATGCATTTCAGTGAGGGAAAAAAATCGACCTTTGTAATGTCAAAGGCCATCTTTCTATGCTCAATATGGTCACAAAATCTGTCGCTTGAATTTCTTGGTTACTATTGGATGATTCCCACTAGTTTGGTTACTTGACTTTGGTACTCGTAACAACAGTCTAGTTCCACACCCCATGACAACCTCACCCTCGCAAAAATTCTTCGCTCGTCCAAGTATATGCTTCCGCGGTTTCCCCTTCCCCTAGACATCTCTTCTCTCAAACCAAATTGCGACAACTCATTTTGCATCCTTGCCCCCAAGGACCCGGTCTCGACCCACCAACCTGGCAGCTTCCGCAAGCCTCCTTCATTGCCAACCTTAAGCCTTTTCACAGACCTGATTTTTAACATGTCATTCATGCTTGGATAGTGACTATGCAGGCTTCTTCTCACTTGGACAGCTACATGTAAAGTGCTCTAGATGTGCAAGACTGCGGAAGGAATCTTCTAGAAAAGAAGACATTATAATCCAACGGTTGGGATTCTCTTCCAGTGGACCGTGGACCTTGACACGCTATAGAAATGCCCACATGCACATTTCTCGTATAAGAAAATGGCTAGTGGTGTCACACCATTTTCTATGCAAGAAATTGCGACTCCAAGTAGTTCTTGTGCGACAAGGGCTTGGGGGCAGCTGAAAACCATTGTTGATACCGACCTTCAATTGAATCTTTTCTTGCCAACTCATTATAAATGCCATCTTCTAAGGTTGATGGTGACTGATCAAGCTTGGAAGACTAATGGTGACAAGTAGAGAGTGTGCATTGTAATTCTGCATACAAACGTTCGATGATCAGATGGTCAAGTTTTCAGCCACCAATAGACATTAACGATATGAGATGAAGAAAGCTCTGCAACTTCAACTGATAGTTCCCTATCGACTGAGGTGAAAGCTTTCTTTGCCTCCAGCTAGCAGACCTCGTGCTAGGGAAAAACTACCTTCTAGTATATTTTGCACTCGATGAAATTGAGAAAAAACGCCTTAGATTTCTTGGTTAAGAATTTGAGTAATTTAGTCTAAATTCCAACAAATGTGTATGTGTCTTGATTTTGATTGGTTGGGAAAAAAGTTTTCCGCCAACATTAAGCAAAGCCTTCCCAACTCCCATTGCCAAGCCATCCTCTCGACCAACTCCCCTCAACTCACTCTTGCTATAACTCATATATGCTGGCCTTCCGTCAAAGGCTTGGGTTAGTGGACTTTGAATCTCCACCATCACATTTTAAGCCTTTAGTAATGGTAGTCTATACATCTCGAATCAAGGTGTCAAGCTCATTCAGGTGTCTCAAGGCCAATGATTCTATAGTCACAATCAGCTTGGTAAGCTAATTCATTATCATTCTCACGTCCCCCAAGTCCTTGACGGTCAACAAAGTGGGCAAAATGGCCTCTACCCCTCATAAAATGACTCAGGAGCTCTGCTCGATGTCAATATCTTATGTTTGATCATCTCCATCTGCCAAGTTCTCTACTCCTACCAAGATTATTATTCACATGCTTAAGGCCTTATGACATTCTTGTACTTTTGTGGAAAATGAAAAAATTAATGCTAAGGTGGCATGTGGTCCCTAACATTCTTTTCCAATTTCTCCCACAGAACTAGTGAGCTCTTAAGGCCAATCGTTTTGCAGAAAAGAAGATTTTGTGAAGCATCGAGGGTTGAAAATGACATAAATTCCACATTTACACCAAACGTTATGATATTTAACATGGGAATTAGTTTCCCATAAAAACCCTTCTCCCACAATGTCATTAAAGGTCTACCACCATTTTACCCTTGTTTTGTTTACCCTAAAAACTAATTGTCTACTAACCACATGAGAATTGGTGCAAAATAGATTGAAAGGAAGCTCACACATGGCATTCTACAAGATTGACATGTGTCTCTACTAATGTTTTTTAGTACCGATGTCAAGCTCATGCTTTTTCATTGTTCTATTGAACATTTAGTGGCATAGTGTGATTGCATATTTCCCTCCCCTTCACTCCTTACTCCTTTGAATGCATCTTTGCAACAATGTTGCTACAACACCTTGGCTATGGCAATCTAATCATAGATTAATGTTCTCCTTTGCTTAGTGGTCACAATATATAAAATAGATTGTTCCAACAATCAAGCTATGTTATTCTATTCCAATACGTTACAGCAATGTAGGAACACTTGCTTTTCAGCCTAGAGCTCATGGTTATGCTATATGATGCTGGCTATGGCTACTATGGTGTTGCTATCATTATTTGGCTTTGGTAATAGCAAAGCCCATTTTCTTCCAAGCTACATATTCTTGTGTTGGACGATGAATAAGAATCATTTCTTCACTTAAAATGTTTTCTCTAATGACTTGACAAGGCATGATGTCCTTTGTTTTGGCACAAGAAATTGGATACTTTGCAAGTTGAATATTTCTCAATTCTCTCAAAACTTGAAATATTGCTTACTTTGCAATATTTCAAGTTGAATATTGCTCACTTCTTTCAAAACTTGAAATTCTTTCAAGAGGCTATCTCTATTCTTCTATGGTAGAGATTCTCTCTATTATTCACTTTTACCATGACAAGATTGCTAATCCAAAACTAAATGCATAACCATTGGTGCATCTTTGGTCACTTACACTTCTATCAATATCAATGTATCCAAAGGGTTTAGCTTGTTCAATATTTCTTATTTCAAACCATAACTCATAATTATGTGCCTTTTGTAGTCTAGTGACTAAATATGTCCCCCAGTGAAAAAATAGTGTCTATGATAATGAAATTTATGGGACCCCAAGTGCATATGCTATGTATGGCCATGCGATTGTCAAATGGATCAGACTTCCATTGAACTATTTATATTGATCTGGATTTGTCTTTTGGGATTCGACCTAAGCTAATAATTTCATGTTGGAGTCCATTGGGTTTAGAACTGGTTTGCAATCGTGAAAGGGTTAATTGCTTTAAATCTTTTTGTGTGTATTTTCATCAGCAAGAATAATGCCATGTTCATTTCCATATCTCTATGCCAAGAAGTAAGTTCAAATTTCTCATGTCTTTCATTTCGAATTGTCCTTCAAAGATTAGATTTGCATGTTGAGATAAGCTAACCATTACAATATGTGACGATCACAGTCATCATCAACATAAAGAACAAGGATAATGTCATGTTTTATTTTCTTAATATTAAGAGAAGATGCGTGTCTAATGCTTGAAAATCCATATTGACAAAGTGATTGTGGATTATTTCTTTCATGAAGCATACACTATGCTAATTCTACAATGAGTATGTTCTTCTTTTCTACTACTTCATTGTGCTCTAGAGTATGTCTACATGTTATCGCCTCTTTATTGAACTCGGTGAACTTTGTCAAATTTTCTTTTTGAGGCAGACCTTCCAAATTTGTCATGTAGACCTCTTTGTATAGATAATCATTCTCACATCGATTGAATAAAGTGGCAGATCAATATGAGAAGCAAGAGCAATAACCTTTCTACCTATGGTCGACTTTGCAACTAGGGCAACATTTCTTCATAATCTATTCTATATTCCTATGCATAACCTTTGATAGAATAGGGATCTCATGGGATTGATGGCATCACTTCATAGAATAGACAATATGGATCTCATGGGATTCATATCCCTACTTTAGTGCTTTGAATGTTTTAATTTTGTTAGGGGGGGAAAGAAAGTCTATGAATGTGATGGATCAAGCCACAATCAAAGATGGGATCTTGTTGCCTTCATGGATGTGTGCTCAAGCATGTGGTTGGGCATCCAGTGCACTCATTCATGGAATTTCAAAACCAAGATTAAAGTTCATATCTCCCTTATCAAATTCTCTCCTGAGATTTAGTCCTAACTATTGAGATAAGTTGATCATTAGAATATGTGATAAACATATATAACAACATGAAAATGTCATGTGACCTTTTGTTGATATAAGAAAATGACTAAGCCTAACAATTACAAACTCTTATTGTTGACAAAGTGATTGTGGGTTTGGGCATTCCATGCACAAGGTGCCTACTTTAAACCCTATAAAGTTTTCTTCTATTTGCAAAAGTTTTTTCCTTGAATTTCCATAGCACATTGTGTTATTTAGGTCTCTTCCTCTAGATACCCACCATTAAAAATTTCAGCTTGTCATGTCCATTTGATTAATTAGCTAGTCAAAAAGTGAAACAAGAGCTATAATGTTCTCACATTGTCATCTTTCCAATTGGGGCTCCATAATCTATTCCATATTCTTGTGTATAACCTTTGGCATCTAATGTGGCTTTGTAATTGTCAATTGGCTATCTAGATTGTGTAAAGACAATACATTTCTATAGGTTCTTTTTCTTCATTAAATATGTTGGTGATGTTGTATGATTCTTCATAAGAGCCTTTAACTCTTCATTCTTTTCTTATTATCATTTGGAATTGTTGATGCTCCTATGAAAGATGATGTAGGCTCATCAATTTCTGCAGCTTTGGACATGCATGCTATATATGATTATCTGAGCACTTATTTTTTGCTTGCCTTTACTTTGTTTTGTGATGGCACATTGAATGTTGCTGATGGAGATGGCCAAGAAATTGTATGAGTTGTTGCAATGGAGATACAGTTGATGATGACACTTATATAAGTCTTATTTGATCAAAGTGTAATTATGATGTTATTGATCAATAGTCACACCTCTAGAGATGACACAGCTTAGAAATATACTTTTTAAGTATCACAATTTATAGAAAGTCTTTATGTTGAATCCAATGGAAAGAAAACAAGTACACAAATATGGACTATAGTAGATGTGGGAAAAAGTCATGGCATGCGACAAAATAACTTCAAGGATAGATGGTTATTTTATCATGATTGATCTTCTATCAAGATAAAAATGATTTCCCTTCAGATTTGAGAATTTGATCTCCATACTTTCAAAGCCTTCTTTTATTCTACCCCCTTATCTTTATATTTCTAGTTTTTGAAATGAGATTTGTCACAACCATGTGTAAAAATAAGTTAAAGCTAGAGATGAAACTTGAACAGCACAACCCATATTGCTAAAGTAGTTTACAAGGCACAAGTCGCCATGCATTTCTTAATTGATATAGATATGGCTATCCTCTTGGCTGTGCAAGCACCTTCACAATATTTTGGAAAACACTTAACATATGTGCAAATATGTCTTGTTATGTTCTTTCCTTGATCGAAGTATGAAATTACGTAGAGGTAGGATATTGTTCACATTGGTTGCAATGTAGTCATAGTAGAACCTCAATTTTTGGAATACTTCAATGTCATCACTCACTACGGAATAGTTTCAAGCACATAGTGTGCGTTACAATGTAGTCCCCTAGTTCTAGAGCATTGTTTTTCTTTGTAAGGACTTTCCGCATTATCTTTCCTAGACTCGTGTTCTTTTATAGTTATTGCCACCCTCTTGAAGTGAGGTAGCAAATCATCCAAGTAGTGGGTGAATGACCTTGGGTTTCCTTGGATCCTCGGTGGTGGGAAGAGACATGTCAACATTTTGTAAATATCATGGGACTATAGAGTAGAACCTAATGGTGCTTCTAAGGGTAGAAGTGTTGCAAATTCTTGGAATTGCAAGCTATTTTGTTTAATTGCTCTTAGAAGTGGTGGCATAGGTTAAGGTACTGATGTGCTATTTGTAAAATGGATGAGTGACCATAATCAAGCTATGGAAAATGTGATGATTTGGCGTGTGATTGATGAGTGAGAAGAGAGGAGACTTAGGTATGGCACTCGACTTGCTACATTACAAGAGCATAGTTGAGGAGCCATGGAGTCAAAAGCTAAAGTACACAACCCCGCTTAAAATATAGCCGACATTGAGTTGAACTCATTCATTGTTCAAAAAAAGAATAGGTTGTTCTTCTCTTCATAAAACCACTTTTCTTGACAAGTTCTTCTAATTCCATCCTTGGCTTGGCATTTGCCAAAGTGAACTACAACCTAACATGGCAAAATGATGTTTAAGTTGTACATTTTTTTACTACCCTTTGAACCTCTCCTATAATACATATTTTTATACTTTCAATTTTGGATAGTATAAACTGAAGTATATGTGCATATGCCCGAAAGAGGATTATAAAATGAGCAATGGAGACCTTAACTTGTGTATGAATTTTATTTAAATCCTTCCTAACCTAAGTAGCTAGTCATCTTGTTGTGCAAATTCTCACTCACTTGAGCATTCACCTGTCCTTGACTTTCTCCCTATTCCATCAACACAGCTAGTGCCATGATGCATTGTAACATGATCTTTGTTGGACATCCTACATGCCTTCTATATTATTGCTTTGTGGAGACATTTGGTGAGACACTTTTATTTTTTTCCCTTTAAACCCTAAAAAGTAGAAAGTAGATATCCTACATGCCTTTCATATTGCTTGGTGAGACACATTTATTTTTTCCCCTTTAAACGCTAATCACCTTTTTTACACAATGCTACACTCTTCCTTATCCTCTATTGTCTATCTATACTGTCGTGCAAACATCCCTTGCACCTCTCTCTCTCTTTCTCAAATGTTGGACTTATGAGTGGAACTAATTGAACACTTCAATCATCAACATTCACTTAGGTTTCATCTTTATACAAATCCTTTCACTTCAATTTCAATTTTGTAGGAGGCCTACTAGGAGGATGTAGTAGATGTTGCCTTATTGGGGTTAAAGGAGCGGGGTCTTTGAGAGGGAGCACTTTCATGAAGAAGTAAGCCTTGTAGCATACTCTTCATTGAGGCTCTAGATAGTGGGCTTGGAGGGGGCTCTCTTGCCAAGCTGTGAGTCTAACTTGTCAAGTTGGAAGTGCATGGTAGGCTTGTCCTATCGAAGGGGTGAAGCAATCAAGGGGATCTTCTCAATTGAAAAAACTGAGAGGTAGATGGCAATATATATTGGAGCAAGGATCTACCGTTGCGAAAGCTAAGTAAGAGCAACAACACCATGTATCCATAGTTATCCATAACTAGAACTATAAGCTTTGGTACGAAAAGAAAGTGTGCTTCTATATCATAGTGGCATATTGGCATAGCTTGACAATTGGAGCAATCTTCTCCTATATTGGAAGTCGTGAGCAATGACAAACACTAATAAGTGATCAGACCAATATAGTTGGGATGCACTGTAATAACGGAGAGTATCTTGTGATATTGCCACAGTAGGTAAGTGGAATCTATTCAATTGACTTCTCCATAGAAGGAAGGGAAACATGCAATCACACCACACCACCATATTTACAAAAGAATGATGGAAAACAAGAGCTTGAGCAAAAAACAAGAGTAAAGCCACATGTTAGCCATGTGTGAGCTTCCTTTTAGTCACTTGCCAATCTAGGAATGGCTCAAGTTGAATCCCGCTTCCCTCCTATCACATCAAATCTAAAATCTTGACTTTCAAAGTTTGCAGAACCAAAATTCTCCTTGGCATCGTTGCTCATAGAAAGTCAGATGGTACTCGTTGCTCATAGAAAGTCATATGGTAGCCGGGAATCCCACGTGGTATGGGACATTGACAAGGCGATGCTACATTCCCCTCTCGATTTCCGCTATTGTTTGGAAGACGTGGGTCTAGAGACTTCACATCTCTCTTGTCAAGATTCCTTTTTTTTTTTCGAGAAATAAAAAGAAAAGAGAAATTATTTGCAAGTCAAGATACTCTATAACTATATTAAGATTGCAGCCATACAGAACTCAACGTCCATCTTGCAGTGCTAAAAAACCTGTAGATTCCTAATTTTCCATATGTGGTGAACAACCACAGCTCGTACCCCCATTATCTGGTCCCTAAGAAGGAATACTCATGTGAGCTTTAGCCAACCACCTTTGAATCTACCTCTGGCGCTCTTATCAAGATTCTTTGTGGGAATCTGGCCATGGTAATGAAAATGCGCGCTGGTCGGTAAGCACATCCCCACCCGTCTACCTGTGCAGAGCACAGATGTGACGAGGAATCCTAGTCACAAAAAATTCTCAGGCGACCTAGATGCAGTGCGTCTCGAAGGTATAAGCCAATGAAAATTTGCGGGCAGGTCTCACCCAGGTCCCCCTTTAATGTCTCGACTATGTATCAAAACACGTCCACCCGAAAACAACTGTGGACGGATGGGGCTATTGGGTTGAAATTCTGGCGGATGGAGATTTGGGGGCTTCACTCATCGGTGAGCGGCTGTGAACCCCCCCTAATTTCGCTTACATGGCAAGTTGGGAAGTTCCCAAAATGCCAACGTAGATTTGCTGATGTGGTCTCTCGAATCAAGGACGAAGATTCCTTACAGGAATTCAACCCTGCCCTCATTGTGGTTCCCTGTTTGCGGCTCACTTAGTTCCTCTCTTCATGATGATGAACGTTATGTACAGGAGTAGGGAAAGACCTATGTTATAAGTTCGACACAACCTCAAAGAAACCCAGGCCTATCATGGGCGCCCAGGTGCATGGCCTGGGGTTTTTCCGTAGCACAGATCCGCAATCATACCCATTGGCAGCTCATGTAAGTCAGCAATCAAGTCCTCACCCTCAGATGGCTGCCGGAGTAGAGGTCAATCCAGGTAGAGCTCAAGAACTGTACGAGAAGAGTGGCTGGGAAACCCTCAGCTTAGAGGAGGCACTCACGTCTATGGAACGGATGGCCCAGCCGCCTTCAGTTCAAAACCTTACATGCGTCTTGCATAAGTGCAGAACAAAGAAAAATCTAGCGTATACCAAGCGTTTGTATGCCTATCTGTGCAAAAATGGGCTGGAAGATCATAGATCTCTTGGAAACTACGTAGTTCCTATGTTGGTGCAAGTTGGAAGCATGTCGGATGCACAACAGGTTTTTAATAAGTTGGTTGATCGGAACGAGTATTCTTGGAGTTCTCTCATGTGGGGTTATATAGAATTTGGGGATTCAAAACATGCCCTCAATCTCTACCAGAAAATGCAAGAGGATTTTGTACACCCTACCAAGTATACCTTTGTCACTGTACTGAAGGCTTGTGCTAGGTTGAAAGATGCAGGAAGAGGGCGACAAATACACGTGGAGATAGCGAGAAAGGGGCTGGAGACAGATCTTTTTATTGGCAACATCTTGGTGGATATGTATGCCAAATGTGACTCGCTTGCAGAAGCACGAGAAGCTTTTGACAAGCTGCCAGTTCGAGACCAGGTCTCATGGAATGCTCTGATCGCAGGATATGCCCAGCATGGGCTTGGTGTTGAAGCGCTGAATTGTCTCGTACAGATGCAACTGGACGGACTCTCTCTAGATGCTGTCACATTTGTTTGCAGTTTGAAAGCTTGTGGCAGCATAGGAGCGTTAGACATGGGCCGAGAAATGCACACTGAGATAACTAGAAAGGGGCTGGAAAGAGATCTTGTTGTTGGCACTTCCTTGGTGGATATGTATGCCAAATGTGGCTCGCTTGTGGAAGCACGGGAAGTGTTTGACAAGCTGCCAGTTCGAAACGCGATCTCATGGACTGCACTGATTGCAGGATATGCCGAGCAGGGGCTTGGTGAGGAAGCGCTGAACTGTCTTGAACAGATGCAACTGGAGGGTCTCTCTTCAGATGGTCTCACATTTGCTTCCAGCTTCAAAGCTTGTGGTAGCATAGGAGCGATAGACAAGGGCCGAGAAATACATGCTGAGATAGCCAGAAAGGGGCTGGAAAGAGATGTTGTTGTTGGCAACACCTTGGTGGATATGTATGCCAAATGTGGCTCGCTTCTGGAAGCACAAGAAGCGTTTGACAAGCTGCCAGTCCGAGACCAGGTCTCGTGGACTGCACTGATTGCAGGGTATGTCGAACAGGGGCTTGGTGAGCAAGCGCTGATATGTCTTGAATGGATGCAACTGGAGGGTCTCTCTCCAAATGCTGTCACATTCGTTTGCAGCTTGAAAGCTTGTACCATAGGAGCAATAGACAAGGGCCGAGAAATGCATGCAGAGATCGCGCGAAAAGGACTGGAAAGAGATCTTGCTGTTGGCAACACGTTGGTGGATATGTATGCCAAGTGCGGCTCTCTTGCAGAAGCACAAGAAGCGTTTGACAAGCTGCTGGTTCAAAACGAGGTCTCTTGGAATACACTGATTGCAGGATATGCCGAGCATGGGCTTGGTGAGGAAGTGCTCAACTGTCTTGAACAGATGCAACTAGAGGGTCTCTCTCTAAATGCTGCTGTATTTGTCTGCGGCTTGAAAGCTTGTGGCAACATAGGAGCGATAGACAAGGGCCGCGAAATGCATGCTGAGATAGCCAGAAAGGGGCTGGAAATAGATCTTGCTATTGGTAACACCTTGATGGATATGTATGCCAAATGTGGCTCACTTGCAGAAGCATGGGAAGTGTTTGACAAGTTTCCAGTTCGAGATGAAGTCTCATGGAATGCATTGATCGCAGGATACGCCCAGCATGGAGAAAGTGAAATGGTTTTCCATATGCTTGAGAGGATGAGAGGAGAAGGGATAAAGCCAAATGGTGTCACTTTCTCTATTGTCCTTACTGTATGCAGTCACATGGGTTTAGTGCGTAAGGGCCATAATTATTTCGAGGCCATGAACAGAGACTACGGCATCACTCCAAGTATTGAGCACCACAGTGGCATGGTTGATCTCTTTGGTCGTGCAGGTCAATTGGACAAGGCAGCAGCGATGGTGAAGAAGATGCCTTGCCCTGATCTTGCGGTGTGGCATGCGGTGTTAGGTGCTTGTCAAAAGTGGGGTAATGTGGAGCTTGGAAGACTGGCTTTTGAACATGCAGTGCAGTTGGATGAAAAGAATTCTGCATCTTACGTCTTGATGTCAAACATCTATGCAGATGCTCGGAAGAGAAGAAGGTTGAAAACAAGCATGGAAGAACCCAGCACACAGTTGGTGGGCTGAAAATAGGAACAGTGTCCATTCATTTTCGGTAGGGGATACAAGAGATTCCCAAAGCAAAAATATATATGCAAAGCTAGATCGTTCCATTGTAATGAGGGAGAACAAGTATGTCCCAGATCTGCATTGGGTGTCCATATCTGTTGATGCAAAGAAAGATTTGTTATGTTAGAAGCTGGCTGCCGACACCCTTACATGTTGTCAAGAATCTCTGCGTTTGTAATTAATATCATGCAGCCACTGCACTGATGTCACATGTACAGCAGCAAAGTATACTTGTTATAGATGCAAACCATCCTTGGGGACTATTGGTGACTTTAATGAATCTACAGTGGCCAGTCTTGCTTGAAATGTTCTGCTAGAAGGATGGAAAGATAGGTGAGAAGGGACTTCGGTATTGAAAAAGCTTGGATTCTCTAGGATAGCGGTCAGGAGGTTCCGGATTTCATGGAAATCATGCTACCTGATGGTGCGGTGCTTGCACAACGGTCCTTTCCCCGACTCTTGTTTTATCTGCAAGGAAATGGGTCCTTTTGCACAGAATTGTCTGAAAAAAGCCCAAAACACCATGCTTGTGAGGGGCAAAAAGAATCCCAACACGTAGAAGCATCAAAAGTCCGTACCGGATCTTGCATGCAATATTGAAGCCCCCCCAAGCAACTCAAGTGGTTTGTGAGCGCCAAGATCTTGATGTGGATCCCAAGATTGATGGAGCTATAACGGTTGTGCTCTGGAAGATAGTGGGGAAGAAAGGTAAAGCCGTGGTGGAGCTCTACCATGGAGGGCCCTTCTCGAGTTCTCCAAGGGAAGCTTTGTGGAATTGGAGGTGCGGTCTAGTGTTGTGGGGAGGCATCAGGTCAAGCAATTGGGAAGCACCTTCATATGGGGAACTTAGGAGGAGGCCTCTCTTGAATGCCAGGAGGTTATGCCGAAAGCCAATCACAAGAAGCGGGTCCATGAGGACAAGGTCCCAGGGAAAGTACCCTTGGAAGATGCTAGGCTTAGTGTGAATGAAGAGTGGACTCATGGTGTTTCAAAACAGAACAAGGACGCAGCTAGGAGCAATGGTTCGGGCAAAGAGAACAGGTTCCATTTTCTCTAGGATGTATAGAAGGCCTCATTGAACAGGGTAGTAGGGAGGCTATAGGGATCTCTTTGATCACTTGGAATCTTCGTGGTGGTTGTGATAAAGTGAAGCAGAAGGGATGTGTTATGGCCATGCGGGATAAGAAACCTGATGTAGTGCTTTTGCAGGAAGTTAAGTGCGGGGAGGGTGATAGTCTTTGGTTTTCCTTTTGGTAGCTTGGGTTCGAGGTGTTTGCAAATTTCCCCAATAGGGGAGAACGTGGCTTTGCCATTCTGGTTCACAGCACCTTGGGTGCTAGAGAGCTGTTTATGCACAATGAAGATTGGTTTCATGGCTGTAGTTGTTGTGATTGGGTTCGAGCTTAATGTTGCTAGAATTTATGCCCCAAATTGCCCTCAGGATAGGACTCAGTGTTGGAGTACTTCCAATTCCTCTTTGGTTGCTAGTAATTGGATGCTCGGGGGCAGCTAGAATACGATAGAGGCCCCTGAGGATAGGTCACATGTGGCTAAATCTTATCGAGGTTGGAGCTTGAGTCATGGGAGGATTTATGCTTGAATTAGGGTTTGATCGATTGTGTAGAACTAGATGTTGATGGTTTGGGAGGGTTTTCATGGAATGATAGATGAAAGGGGGATGGGAAGACTTTAGAGCGGCTAGAATTGATAGATTCTATGTTTTAGATGAGGGTGGTGGACGCTTGCTCCTATGGGTGGAAAGTATTCATTGTCAATCGGTCTTTCTGATCATTTCCTAGGTCCTTGTTAGTTTTCCGTGCCAGTGGACAATGGGAGGTACTTTCAAGTTCAATAGAAGGTACCTATCGAATAGAGCATTTTGTAAGGTAATCCTTGCTTCTTGGAAGGAACCTAGGGAAGGGTTGGGTGACCCATGTGAGAAGTGAGATGCAGCCATACATGGAGTACTTACAAGGAATAGATCTTGGGATCACCAGTATGAGCAAAGATGATGGGGTAATAGGCCGAGGAGGCCTTAAGGTTGGCCTTGGATGTGATGCTACGTGATCTGGTTGGTTAAAGTTGAACGAGACTTGCAAGTTGCAATCACGTGAACTCAAGGAAGCTGAGTGTGCAAGCAGACAGCTTTGGTTATCGGTTGTTGGTGATTGCCCTTCTAAGATGTTTTTCTAGTCGATGGTAGTGTTTGCATCAGTTCCTAAGGGCCAATACTTGTGTAGGGACTAAATTGACAAAGATATCTCTCATTGGAGAATTTACGTACATTGAGCAAAAGGCCAACGAATTTAGCGATGAGTTTTGAGTAGCCCACAGTTGAGCTCTTTGCCATGGCCCGTGATAGCTCATAAATTCCTTCACAACTCAATCTCCACATGAAATAAGATGCATGCCACGATGTTGCCTTGTGCCGTTGTTCATGAAATGATTTGTGAGGGTCTAACGGAAATTCGGCATTTATTTAGGTACTAGGGTACCCTCTGACGATGGGATATGAATGTTAAGGGGTAAAATAAGTAACCCGACTTTAGTATCGGAATGGTTAAGAGTTTTAGCAGTTAGAAGTTGTAATTGAAATACCAAGAATGTAAGGGATAGATTGAGAGAGAGAATACACAATGTGGTTTCTTGTAACGATTTATTTGATGATGAATACAACTCTGACTATTATCTATTCTGCGCATTATGTTTCCATTACTGTTTTTCTGAGTACAATGTTGTCTCTCTTTTTCCCATTCTTCCTTTCAGCTCTTGCATTCTGCTAAGGAGTATCTGCACAAGTGAACTGTCTTCGAATGCTCTGACTTCTCCAAAAGTTCATGAATGTTGAAGACATGTATTCACCTCCTTTATCTGATCTCATGACTTTGATCTTTCTGCTTGTCTGGTTTTCTACCATGGCCTTGAATTCTTGAAATTTGAAAAACACTTTAGATTTCTCTTTCAGAAAGTAGACCCAACAATATCTATTGTATTCGTCGATGAAAGTCAAGTAGTAAAGTGAACCATTGATGCTGCGGGACTGGGCATAACCCCATACATTTGTATGTATCAAATCAAGAATATCTCATGCACGAGAGGTACTTCTACCGAAATTGGTTCGCTTCTGTTCATCGAAGCAACATGCTTTGCAAACTTTTCCAAGAAACTGGAGAGAAACTGTGGCTTTAGAATCCCGATTGCCATATTCTGATTCCTGAGATCTAACAAGTACTTGAAATTCACATGACCATATCTCTTGTGCCATTTTGCAAATAGTAACATATGTTGTAGTTGAGCTAACATGGCATGGTTATCTAGTATTGTAGCTAGCATTCTATACAATTGTCCTTTCTTGACACCTTTTGCTACTAGCTAACATCTTCTAGATTTATTTCTGATAGTGCATTCATCTCCGTCAAAGATGACTCGATAGTTGTGTTCCATCATTTGACCTACTGACAAGAGGTTCTTGCTGAGCTTCAGAATGTAGTGTACATCTTTAACCAATCCTTTCGTACCAATGAAATTGTTCATAGGGATAACACTTGTCCCTTGAATTGGATTCGGTGTATTATCTAGTGTGTAGATGACATTTTTCTAACCTCCTAATGGTTTCATCTTTGTGAACCATTCCTGATGATTTGTCATGTGAGATGATGCACCACTATCGATATACCGAGGATCTTGTTCTGCTTGGTCGACTTGATAGTTGAAATCCTCTTTTGGATTGTAGTCGGTATCTAGGTATAATGTATCAGTTTGTTGCATATCCTCATTTGCAAGAAACATATTCCCATGTTCATTTGCAAAATGACTGTGACTAGAATGTCCACCATGATGATTTCCTCTGTCGCGAAAATTTCCTCGATTGCTACTGGATTGACCGCCTTGGTCGTACTGCTTCTTGCAGCAATCTCTTTCATAGTGTCCAAACTTATGATAGTAGTTGCACTGAATGTTTGACACATTGGTGGATGCATTTCCTCGTCCTTGGAATCTTCCTCGATTGGAATGATTTGCTCTTTGCTGATGCTGATGTTGTTGAGGATGATGCTGATGCTGATGTTGACTTTGTTGATTTTGTTGCTGATGATGACCATTTTTCTAGAATGATATACCTTTGCCTCTGCTTCTGTCTAAAGCTGTGAATGCCTAATCATTAGAATGAACTTTTCATGCTTGAATAGCCTGAGTCCTGAGTTTGTCACCAAGTAAGACTGCTGACTGGAGCTCTTTCAGTGTCAAAATTTGCCGTTGAATGGCAATACTTTGGATTAGATTCTTGTATCCCTCTCCTAGTCCATTTAGGATGACTTGAACCATTTTTGTGGGGTTCATGGTCTCTCCTACTACTGCAAGTTGATTGTTGTAGTCTTTTATCCGAAGTACATAAGCATGACCAATTCACTGCTATTGCGGAAAGTCTAGTTGATTTGATTTCTCAATGTGAGAATCTTGGATGTATTCTTGGACTCGTAGAGAGATGCGAACATATCCCATGCTTCTTTTGATGTCTTAACTGTGTTGAGCTATCCTAGCATGACATCTTGCACATTCTGCTTGATCAGATGATATGCATACTTATCTTTCTTATCCCATTCTGCCTGAGCTCGGGCAACGGTAGGATCTGCTATAGGTGCGAAAACTATTTGTGTAGCTGTAGATCCCAGTATAGATGCTGCTACTAGTGTTGTGACAACAGGTGGAGTAGAGCTACTGCTGCTGGATCGTCTAACGGTCTAGGTGTGGATCCATCGACATACTCCCATTTGTACTGAAGTACAAGAATGGTCTCCATTCGGTATTTCCATGTGCCATAATTGGAGTTATCTAGCTTAGTAGATGCCTCCAGATTGAGATTGTTAGTCGTAGACATGGTGCAAGAAATGTACTCAAAGTGTCGTGAAAAATCACTGTCTGAATCAACTGCAAAACAGTGACTATGCCAAGTGAAATTTGAACTGTCGGCGGGGTGAAGATAGAACTGCAATATATAAGCTCCGATCTGAATTACAAGGCTTATGGCAAATGATGCCAGGAATAGCCAAGAGGCTTTACAAGGTTGAAATAATGTGCACAATGCGGTGAAATAGCCAAGTAGACTTTACAATGATGGCATGTGTGTGTGAAATCAAATCATGTGCTATTTGCCCACTGAACAATCAGCAATGCCTCTGAACACTCTAAAGTCTGCTCACTGAACTGATGAGTGTAAGGTTTCAGGTAATGTAATGATGTGAAACCATATGTGAGCATATGGACTGTAGGAACTAGTCGAGAATTTCGCGCATGGCTTAAATTGGCAACTTGGGGAGATTCAAAGCGTCTCCTCTACGGCGATCTAGTCTACTTTGATCTAGATCTATACCAACCGTCGATCGATGAAAGAACAACAAATAATTTCTTGTCTTTTGTTCTTTTTAAGTGTTGGATCAGATGCGTTGATGTAGAGGCGAACATGCGTGTAGGAAGTGGATTTGTCGACGGCGAGGCTCAAAAGTGAGTGATACTTGCATTGAAATGTGTGCGTGATGTAACGAGCACGTAGAGCACAAAAAATGAGACTTTCCTTTTTGGAGCACCCTGAAATTCTTCTTGGATCAAAAGATACAAGTTGATCTATGTGGAGGGGAAAAAGGAGTGCAAATGTGCTCAATGATGATGTGGTAGTCAGGGGGTCACATGCAGTGATTTTGCCTGTGGTGCAGTGTGCTGAGGTGGTAACTATGCGCACATGCAAGGTGCAAAGTGTGCCTATAGAGTGATAATTGTGCCTGCAGGGGGTCAGTGTGCCACATGGTACTGATGAGGTGGCAACAACTGAGTAACCTAACCAGGAGTTAACCAGACCTGAGGGTTGGATTAACCAACCCTATGATCTTTTTGACCAGGGTTACTGTACCCAGGTTAAGTTGACCTTGATGATGTGGCATAGGTGATGTGGTAAGGCATTGCTGGTCAATGTGCTAACATGCCAGTTGACTCGTCAATCTACTGACATGGACAATGATGTGCTTGTGCTAACTGGACTACTGACATGGCAGTCAGCTGTTGCCACATGGTAGATAAGGATGATGTGGTACCTGATGAGCCACATTGATGACATGGCAACGTGGATAGGGTGCCATGTGGTTGATTTTTGACCAAAGATTGTGGTCACCCTAGAGGATAGGTTGGACATGTGTCGATATTTGGCTCATCAAAATCTTTGAAGATTTTATCTTTGATTCCGTCTGTGGGATAATTTCGTTGGGGTCGTATTGTTGAGGGAGCCAAGCTGGAGCGAGGCAGAAGCTTGAGGCTTGGAGGCTTGTGGAGGAGAGGCTGTCGTCCCTCTACTGTTGGAGGCCCATGGGCAATCTCATTTGATGTTGGAGGCCTATGAGGATGTTGTTGCCGACTGTGTGTGTTGCTAGAATACCAAGGTATGAAGCGCAGCTACTAGGAGCCCGTGAGGCTTGTTGGCATTGTAGAAGGGTTGGCAGAAGAGGCTCTGAGGTCGTTTTGATGCGCGGTGGCCGTGAAGCTTGGTGGCTGAGTGGCTTGGTGGCGGTACGTTGTTGAGAGGAGCTACACTTTGTGAGGCTTAGTCGAAGCCTTAGTTGCTGCAAGAGGCTTGGAGAGGTGCTTTAAGCAGTTGGGGCTCGAAGGAATCGAAGCCCTTGGTGATGCTAGAGGCGCCTGGTATGCTGTTGGTAGAGGCGCCTTGTATGACATTGGTCATTGAAGTCCGTCACGCTACTTTGATGTTGTAACATTACTTTGATGGAGGTGGCTGCCTATGGCGCTAGAGCTACGTTGGAGCTCGTGGAGGCGTTGGAGTCTGTGGAGCTCCTTGAGCCAATGGTCAGCTAGCCGCATCAAAGCACCTAAGCACTGGAGCACATGGTTGGAGCTTGTAGTATGTCGATGGAGTAGATGCACCACCTCATGCTTGGAAGGCTTGGAGGTGTGTTGGTTGCAAGTAGGAGGCAGTTCTGCTACTTGCTAGACTATTGTCGTGAGCTCATTTTAGCAAAGGGCATACCCATAGTATTCTTGGCCGACATGTTGAAGCTGATTGCTATAGGAATGGAGGGAAGTTGTATGTAGGATCCGAGAGAGAGCAGGATCTCTAAGTCCTCTCTCAATCCACAAGTAGAACAATAGATAGAGATCTATCTTTCTCTTTCTCTCCCAAACTAAATGAATATGTCTCACAAAGGATTCTCACAAACTCAAAAGAAATGAACTCTCAACCCTCATAACGAAAATCTTTCTCTCTTTCTCTTGAAGAAGAAGAACATTAGATATCTCTCTCTTACAATATGAATAACCACTCAATCGCTCAAAGAACTCTCAAGAAAGTGAATGGACGGAAATGCCTCTCAAAGGATAAAAATTTTCTTCCAAGTGGACGGAAATCTCTTTCATCAATGGAATGAAAGGATGCTCACTCAATCGGTCTCAATCTCTCGATCTCTCTCACTCTCTCATGAATCGTAATGCCTCAGCGAAAGGCAAGGGAGCTCTGATACCATGACAAAATATGAAGAGGGGAGAGGAGAAGAGTGGAGATGAGGAGAGAGGGCATAGCTAGAGAGCACACCACAAATGACTATACACTAGGTTTAGTTAAAAAAATAGAATGTATACAAACCCATTTAGGGTTAGGGTTAGGGCATCTAACCCTTTCCTTTATAGTACTCTATTGGGTTAGTGCTATGCACATATGATCACATAATGGTGCTATGCACACATGATCACATGATGTTGAGCGTGAACTCTCAACATACGCCATTTGATCTCCTTCAAACAAATGAAGGGGACGTAGATAAACAACCACCAGATCTTCCAAGGCTTGAAGACATTGGGGACGAGGCAGCAACAGATTTTGAACAAGCAGTAGAAGACGTAGTTACAGATAGCAAAGACAGAGAAGAAGAACTGGACGAAGATTCTGAAGTAAAAGAAGAATACTCGAACGAAGACTCCGAAGCAAGAGAACAAAATTCGGATAAAACAATTGAAGAAAAAGGAGTTGTTTTAGACAAAAGATCCGAAGAAAAAGAAGTAGTTTCGTACAAAAGATCCGAAGAAAACGCAGTTGTTCAGGACAAAAGATCCAAAGACAAAGAAACAAATTCGGACGAAAGATCCGAACAAGAAAGAAAATTAAATTTGGACGTGGATAAATCGAGGACTTTAGAGAGCAGCTCATCAATGTTGATGAGATTGTACCAAATTCACAAGTTGTGCCTACAAATTCACCACCACCATCACGTGTAAGTCCACCAGCACATAGGCCAAATACACCAGTCCACGTGATGGCACACCCATAGGTAGCAAGTTTGACATGTAAATTTTTTGAGTTTCATGGTAAAGATAAAGAAGATCCAGACAATCATGTTGTGCAGTTTGAAATTGGGTGGTGAGCCAGTAGTTTTGAGACCTTGTTTGGGGATCCAAAAAAATTGCAACAGTTCATGGGCACACTAGCTAGAAAGGTTATGCGATGGTTTAGCCCATATGGAGTGGGAAATTTTTCCACTTATGATGACTTAAAGACAAGTTTTGGAGAGGTTTTGAAAAGAGAAAACCCCCAGTGATGTTAGAAGAAAGCTAAGGCAATTGAAACAGACAAAACTGTCCATAGAAGACTATGCCCAATAATTTTTGAACCAGACAAAACTGTATGTAGAGGACTACACCCAAAAATTTTTGAACTTGAATGTACAAATGGATGTAGCAAAAGACCGACCACTAAAACAATGGCAGAATATTTTTGCAAGGGGCTAAAATTGGATATTTGCAATTCGGTTGGCAGCCTCGTACTGGCAGCAGGTGCAAATGTGTCCAATACACTTGTTGATGTAGCCAAGTGTTCAAAGACACATAGGAACAATAAAGAAGAAATCCATGGTGGAATCCGTAGAAGATTCCAAAGAGCATTCAAATGTTTCGAACAATGAATTTGAATCCGAATCTGACTCAAGCATCAATGAGTCCAATAACTGTTATCTATTCTATGCATTATGTTTCCATTACTATTTTTTTGAGTGCGATGTTGTATCTCTTTTCTCATTTTCCTTTAAACAATGAGAGAGAGAGGTGTATTCTGTTCTGTAGTTAGTGACAATATCTCAAGTATCTCATAGAACTCAGTTCTTTCCTTTAGCAATGCAGAGTTAGTTCAGTTTTCTATTTTCAAACCCTTGGGTTTGCATTAGGCATAGAATAATATTATGAAATTAAAAATGGGTTTTCTTAGCACAATTGTTATCAATCTATCTAGAAAGTAGTGGTTTAAAATTCACATCAACCATGGCATTGCATGGGATTACATCATACATAGTATAATATTATCACATTAAAAAAAGTGTCATAAAGCAGGGGATTGCATCATACATAAAATAATATTATCACATTAAAAAAGTGTCTTCTTATCACAAAATGGTTTTAAAAACCATATTCTAGTCCTCTTGACATTCCTCATCAACAAAGTAGTTGCAAGCTCGTGGCCTATCTAAATGACTCTCATCATATCTCCTTTTGGTTGACATGAATCTTGCCATTTCTTCTGCATAGCATGGTAATGAGCTAAAACAAAACATACACTTGAGATCATAGTAAGATAAAATATTGGAGGAAATTTAATTCCCCACAAGATAAACTTGCCAATTTCTTCTCCCAATGCTAATATTTGCTTTAAGAATATGTTCAGTTATTATTGACAAAAATGACACAATGTTTCTCCAATAAAATCGATTAATATTAAGAAAAGTATCACAAAGTTGAGTTCTATGCTACAAAGGCACCCATTAAAGTTTACATTCATCCAAAATAAAGAGGTGCTGAAGTAGATTATGAAAAATCAAACATAACAACAATCCAAACGTCTCACAAAAAGATCTAAGTTCAGTAGCATACTAATCAAATGGATTTGTGATAGGGTCCACTCTATCTTCATCCCCATCTCCATCATGCTCTGACCTCACTCGTTTTCCCAAATGGTGTGCTACAAGTGGCTCAACAATGTTAGCCACAATACTGCTACTTGAATCAAACAAAAAACATGGCCTACCAGTAGCTTGATAGCACGGATGAGAGGAGCAGTCCCACAACCCATCTCTAAAACTAGTCCACCTGAAACACACAAGAGAGACAAAAGACACCCAACAAAAAAACTACTTCTCTCAAGTCCACCTTATGCCATCTGAGAAGACATTGGCATGGTTGTCCTCTCAGTAAGAGGTATGTAGTGAGTCCACAATTTATCAAGTGGATCAATGGAAAGTTTATGAAATAGTGACACGATCTCATCCAAAAAAATTGATGGATTCTTCTTAGCTCTACGTACAAGAGCCAACACTAAACACGACATCTAAAAACACGGATAAAAGAATGACTTTAGCTAGCAAGCCGCTTACAACATGAAAAGCTACACTTGCTAACCACACATTTAGAAACCCAAAGAAAAGGATGACTTTACATTCAAAACATAGCATTCCTGCAACATGTAACATGACGACTATCAGATGTAGGATAACAATATAGCATGCATGGAATCTAGCTTACCTTAAAAGTTTTACCCTGGTCTTTCTAGTATCCATACGGTAGCTTATCATGCATGACAACATGTCTGACAAGTTCCAAACCCTGAACAAATGCGAAGCACTCCATCCAAGTAACACATTGTCCTACAATCAAATAATTATCTTAGACTAGAAGAATGAAAATAGAATACATGTAATATAAATAGCTATGCTACTCAATCTAACCTGCCATGGGACATATGCATGCCAACCAACCACTACTAGATAAAAGGACTGCAGCAAGTGCAAGCCCATGATATCCTCTAGCAAGATATTCAAAAAGGTGGTGGGTCCTCTCTCATCGAGTGGATAGCCAGTTGGAAAATCAAGCAATATAAATCTAAAACCCACTTGATCTTCCTACCCATCCTCATGTAGTCTTGGTTTAGACTAACCACAGTCATGAAAAACTCATGAAGAATAGCATACTTTTCATGTTTCTTGGACTGAGCAAAGTCCATGCCCATGCTAATGTAGTCACCAACCATGAAAGCATACAATGGAGTGATACCATGGGCCAATGTAGTATTTGGTCACTATGACTTCTGGAACACATAATGCTTTACAAGCTTTGTAATAGACTGTGCACTTATATGATAATTTTATATCAATCACCACCAAAGCAAGCTTTGAAAAAAAAACTACAAACACAAATGATAACCACACCCTTACTTACACTATCCATGTAATCCTTCTCTTGTCTTGGTGGACTAGATGGCTCCTCATCTAAATAGAATAGAGAGTAAAAAATAACATTATTACACTATGTCAAACCTACATTATGAACAACAACTAGAACTCACCATTTGTGTAGATATCTTCCTTACCTTTGTATTGAGTTGGCTCTTGTTTTTCTATTTGTGTTTTCTTTTTCTTGATCTTCCATCCTCTTTTTTGTTACTTTATTTAGTGATTTTACCTAAAGCATAAGTATTATTACAAGTCTCTTTCCCGTACCAACACTTGTCCTTTAGGGAAATTAGTCCAACAAGGACATTTTCCCAGTTCCCATTGAGACAGATTGTGCATGCTGGGTGGATACATGAATGTAGCATGTCCAATATCCACCCAACTCTTGCACAAATTTGGAATCTCAGAGATCTTTTTTTCTCTTGTGCTAAGGGTGCAAGATACCTATGAGTCAACACACAAACTAGTTGGAATTTGTATACCTAGAAAAGGTTCACTAAACAAGTAGAACAACCAACAAATTCTATGCAATAAATTTCCAAACAAAAGAAATGAAATAAGAACACTTTTAAAAGTATTAAAGACAAACTTGTAAACAACCCTATGAGCAGCCATGTCTAGCTCTGAGAGACCATATCCCTTTCTTCCACCCTTACCCTCAATCTTTGAATCTTTTGATCTTATTGACATAAACATATGTTTTCTCCCTTCCAATTTTATGTCCTCCATATATTGTTGTATTGCGTAATCCTTTGGAGTCACTAATGGGATGCTCATGGTTGTCACTACCCACAAGTAATCAATAACTTTTATTGATTGTGTCTCTACTTTCTCCAGAAAGATCTTTCTATTAATCAATCTGTATAGCAAGTGGAAAACAATTTATATACAAAACCAAGATTTATGGAACTTCTACAATGCAAACAAACATAACAAAAGAAGTATACTTATGAAAGCAAGAGCTCACCCTCTATAATCCGGATCCCCCATAGACATGAAATACATATCCCTCACTGGTTTTGTGGCCTCCAACAATAATTATCTTTTTCCTCTAATCTGAAATCAAACTTTACTTTGAGTTACAACTTCTCCAATGTCACATAGCAGTCGATACCATCAAAGCACAAAGAAAACAACTTATCCAACCAGGCCTCACCCAAACCTAGGTCTATATATCCAAGCATTGCATGTCAGTTACAGAACTTGAAGAAAAATGTAATAACACAAATGAATTCAAGTCTCACCTTTCCCATCCAATCCGCAATTCTCTTTTGAATCGCGACATGCCGCTTTCCCTCAACATCTCTCCTTTGATCTATTGGCAATTTTGTGGAGATTTTATCAATTACTTTTTTCAACTTTGTATTGTACTCAACCTACACAAACGAAATATTATTAGAAAAAATAGAGGAAAGGAATAAAAACAAACACCAATAAAATTAAATCATTTTGGAAGACCAATCTTGCAAGATATCCTTTGTCAATGGAAACTAAGGCTTTTTGCCTTTACTCTCTTAAGCTCTCCAATTATCTATAAATGTCACCTTAGTAGGGGAGAATGATCTCATGAATATATTAGGATCACACTTACAAATTTTGTGTTCGTTTGTGAGTGTGTCCCTAAGACTAGGTTTGATTATGGCATGCTCATTCATACTACAAAATAGATCACAAGGTTAATTCATTTATATGCAACACAAATTATGAAAGGCATCGAAGCAATGAAAGAGAAGAAATATTCCAAGTACTTATAAATTCATCCACTACAGTCCAACCAAAATAGCAATCTCACTAATTTTTTAAGGGTCAATTATAGTGCAAACCACTCTGATATGTCGTTTCTTGTTTGTAGGAAAGATGTCCTTTATGACACTCATCCAGCTAGTAGTCTTGTGATTATCCTCCCAAATAAAAAATATATTTCTTGACATGAATTTAAAGTCTTGGCTTGAAAGCAATTTATTCTCAAACTCTACATCCACCTCTCTCCAAGTAGGAGACTAACTCTCCCTCATATCATTTGACACTACTACCTCCCTTCCATCACTCTTACAAATAGACACAATGAAAGATCCTTTCTCTAGAAGGTATACCTCCACTTAAAATGCACTTTTCAGTGAAGATACATCATCATGTAGTCTTGTACCTGTGTAGAGGGGATCAACCTAGGACACAATGGAATGCGAGGACAATGGTCTGAATCAAGCATCCTGCATTTGCCAATCACATCATCTCCTCCTTCCACTTGTACTTCAATGTCATCGCAATCAACCTCCTCCACTCTTGGTCCTTCTTCTCTTTGAGTAGATGATGTATCAAACTCAAAACTCATAGCATTCCTAAGCTCCTCAGTCCTAACTACTGAAGATTGGGCAGGCTATCAACTTTCTTTCCTCTTCTTCCCTTTGTAGGCTAAGCCTCTTGGGCCTTTTTGCCTTTTTCTCCAGTCATCCTGAAATGCCATGAAAATCTAATCAAATAGCAAAAATAGCATAGCAAATAATATAAAAATTATATCGTTCAAGTATGGAGTAGAATTAGAGTCTATAACTAGTAGTGAGGGTTTAATTGAACACATACGTACTTGTTATTTAGATTTTTAACACACGTGTTAATATATGTAAATATAAATTTATTAATATATATATGCATTTCTATGTTTTTATACATCAATGCACAACTATGAAAACACATTTTTATATAGCAACATATGTATATATGTGTGCATATGTTGAGCAATTTATGTATATAAATATCTAGATCTGTATACACATGTTTGTATATATAGATGTATAGATCTAGTATATACATGTGTGTGCATATACATACATCTATATGTACACACATCTATGTAAGGATATATATATATATATATATGTTTTTTTATGTCTTAATACACGACTGTGTATACACATACACATATATGTAGCTATGTTATATATACATTGCTATGTATACAGATACAAAAATTCTATATACAAACATAATGAACATATATATATACATATTTGTATATTTATATATAGATATTTGTATAAGTAAGTATAGATATATACATACATTGACATACACATATATATCCATAATTGACATATATCTACATGTATATATATATAGACATACATACACATCCATATAAATAAACATATATAGATGTACATTTACATAAACGTACATGTACTTACATTGACATACATATACATAAAGTGAGCCATACATATAATGGAGGTGTGATTTTGGGGTGGTTTGAAAACAAAATGGCAGCGTGTCAATGCGATGCCATTTTGCTTCCAAAACCCCTCAATATCACACACCCCCTTCCATGCCTAAATTGCAAAAACGTGAATAGTAAAGGAGAAGTGATTTTGGAGGGTTTTGGAAGAAAAATGGCCGCACATTAACACAATGCCATTTTTCTTCCACAACCCACCAAAATCAAAGCCCCTCCATCACTTCTATGCCCATCTTAGGGTGATATAGGATGAAGGAAACTAAGGCATTTTTTTCCCCAGCTCTAATGCAATGCTATTTCGACTATAGTGGGGAAAGGCAAAAACAATAATGACTCATTAGAGATATGCATTTTTGCCATTCCTAAATTTTGTACTAGTTAATTAAGATTGACATGAGGACTTTGGACATAATTAAGGGTAAGCTAATTAATCAATAGGAAGCTATAGGTGAAATGATGAACCACAAAAGCAAACATAAAATTATTTTAAATAGAGTTGTAAACCAATGGAAGGACAATCCAAAGTTGCAAACTCCTTACATTTTTAGAGGACTTGGAAGTAAAAAGGTCAGCGCATTAAGCACTGCCCTTGTTGGTGCTAAGTGTTGTAAAAAATGCCCTCTCTATGAGGAATTCCATGGTGCCGCTTTCCCATGTATGCTACCCTTTTTGGTGACAAGTGCTTCAAAATGCACATGGGGAAAGGCACATGGTGGAAGGGTGCATTGCCAAGTGCTTCAAAATGAACCAAACATGGTAACATGGTAAATTGTGACAAAAAATGGTACCAAGTGCTTCAAAATGCACATGGGGAAAGGCACATGGTGGAAGGGTGCATTGCCAAGTGCTTCAAAATGAACCAAACATGGTAACATGGCAAAAAACCAAATATGGTAACATCCCAAAAAACATGGTCACATTCCAATTCTGTGAAGGTATTGAATCAAGGCTCATAGAAGAGGAAAGGGGAGGGAGGGACCATGAGGAAGGGCCAGCACGAAGGCTTCTAAAACTAGTGCCACCACGTTGCTACAATTTGCGTGGGTGAACGGCACTTGGAGAGAAGGTTGGAAGGGCATTTTTGGAGCACTTTGCACCAAAAAGGGCAGCGCGATTCCTACCTTGTGAAAAACATAAGTACCTTGGAAGATCCCAGGAGGTGTGAAGGAGACGTCACCCACGAGGTGGAGAGCGCCATGAACGAGGAGAAGGCGTGAAGGCTAGCAAGAAGCAGAGAGGTGTGAAGGCTGGCGTGAAGCAGAGCGCCATAAATGAGCAGAAGGCATGAAGGATGGCGTGAAGGTGTAAATGAGGAGAAGATGTGAAGGCTGTCAAGGTGGAGCGAGGCCTTTGTTGGACCATGTTCTTATTAGTCAAGATGCATTAGAGCAAAAGGCGTTTGTTGGAAGCCTTTGAGCTTGCAAGCTTGTTGGACACCTTTGAGCTTGTTGGATGAAGCCTTTGAGAGGAGGCACACGCGAGAGGAGAGGCACCTGTGAGATGTATATGGATGAAGCATTTGGGAGAGGCGCACGCGAAGAATATGCCTCAGCGAAGAAGAAGAAGAGGATGTTGCTGGTACTGGTAGAGGTCACAATTGAGAGAGTCACAGCGAAGAAGACGCCTTAGCGAGAGTCACCTTAGCAAAGAAGAAGAAGCGACGGGCATAGAGGTGCCAGACTTGCTAGTATTGCAGAAGAGGATAGAGTCGTTGAGGCGAAATGGGAGAGTATAAGACGAGAGAGTCGCCTCAGCGAAATGGGCGAAAAGAGCCGGGTGAAAAGAGCGAATTAATGAAGCATGATAGAGCCGGGCAATCAGAGCAAATTCCTACATGACAAAGTGAATTAATGAAGTCGAGCGAGTAGAGCTGGTCGAATTCTTTTGAGGTGATGCAAATTACCTTCGAGGCCTTCAGCTTGACAGAGACAGAGAGTTTACGGTGTAGCACTTGTGATAGCAAAGACGGTATAGCGCTTGTTGACTTAGAGCTGATGGCAAAGACGATCGAGCTAACGGTTCATTCCCTCACAGCATCCTCAAAACACACTCCATCCTTAAAAATCTTTGAGCTTGGCTGCACATCAGCAAGGAGGACACCATCGCTTCAGTTCACGAAGCTGCTCGCCTTGGCATCGACTTCTTTGGCATCAACGAGTTCTCTTGTTACATTTTCATTTTTTCAGTTTGCCGAACTGACGCTCAAACAGAAAACGTTCGAGTTTCGTTGGAGAGTCGTTAGTTGCATGGTCACAAATGCTTCATAGCTGGGAGAGGTGGCGACAGTTCATAGCTAGGAGGCAGCAACGACTTATAGCTAGGAAGCTGTAAACGAGCAGTAAACAAGAACTTGCCACGAACGGAACATAGCGCCATGCAAACGAGGAATACAGTTAATTTGACAGCTGATGGGAGAACGCGTCATGAGCAAGCTGATAGGATGTGGAAACTGGATGTGATCCGATTATGATCCAATTATGTGAAGGATTTTGGTCCCTTGGAGACTTGATGAAGGGGATGTGAGAGGCACTGAAGTGGCGCATGCACCGAATACCAATATTTACACTGATTTATTTATACTCTTATGAGGGAGATGGCTTAGGCCACAAGCAAACGCTAAAAGCAAACTGCAATTTTCTACCAATATTTGCACTAGATTAAAATTTTAATATACAACATATACTACACTAAAATTATACTAATAGTGTAGCATATATATAAAAACATATATATTATACTATAGTAGCATTACTATATATATTATACTATCTTAAGATAAAAATTAGTATATACTCACATAATTTCTTTATTGCATTATTAACATCATATTAACTCATACTATTAACATCATTACATTATCCCTATCCTAAAATGATAACATTACTCTATCCTAACGTTGACAATCTTAGTCTGTGAATTGGGAACATATATACTAACATTATTAAAATTAGAACATTTAAATCGTATAATATTGTAACTCTACACTAATGAGAAGATATGATTAGAACAACATTGTTATTAACTAGGCCTATTGCTTTCCATTATTATAATGATTAGTATTGTCATAAACGTAAAAGATTTGAAGGCTTATAAAATATTTTTTTCCTCCCACTTTATGCCATTGTTGCAAATCATGGAGCCATTGCCATGTTGGGCAATGATTTCCATTGTCGTGACAAACATTAATTGAATATATAGAAAAAAAGCTCAATACTGCATCCTCTTCTAGTACTGTGTCCTCTTGTATCAATTTCTTCACGTGCTTGTCTCTTCATTTGTGCCATTATAGATGCATAAATTATGCTACCCAAATACCATTACGATGATGAGGTGCTTGCCAATAGTTTTTCCTTATTTCCTCAGTAGCTACACGAGCTCTTGCAAAATTTCAACATTTCTCATGATACGTGTATCACTATCCACATGGCTAGTGTTGTAGATTATTTCCTGCCAAAGGTGCTTGCCAATAGTTTTCCCTTATTTCCTTAGTAGCTACACGAGCTCTTGCAAAATTTGAACATTTCTCATGATACGCGTATCACTATCCACATGGTTAGTGTTGTAGATTATTGCAGTATGAATGAGAGAAATTGTCATCATTCTCTCGCTGGAAATAAGGATGCCATGATCATCAGATTATGTGATCGTGAACATGATGCTCACATGTGCCTCCTTAGGGGGAGATGAATGGAAGCTGTGAAAAACTCAAAGATAACAAGGAAGCTAGGCAAACCAATGAGACTATTGTAGAAGGTAGAGAAACAAGGGTAAGGGGGGGTTGTGGTAAACTATTATGACATGACTTTCCCATATGTGGCATATCAAGTGACACTCGCCTGCGCTAGATGAAGCTTTTGAGGGATTGATGCTCATCATCCTCCATGTTGTTGTAGGAGTGATGAAGTTTTATTAGTGGGCTAAAAATGGAGTAAATTATGGAAGCATAGGTGAGCTTCAAAGAAATGCTAAAGCTAGTATGCCATCATCCTACTTTCTATTTTGGGAATAAAACTAAGTGTAAAATGATGTTTTTGGCCGTGCTAAGAGCCTATGGAAAGTGTTGTGTTTTTTCACCAAGCTGACCGGGTTAGTGGATAGGGTTAGTATTATGTATGTAGTAGTTACATTAGTACACACCCTAACCCTAATGTATTAATGTGTGTCTTTGTCTTTTTGTTCTCCATTTGTTTCCCCTTCTTCGTCGAGGCTCCCTACAATTGCTTCTCATTTTTCATCTTCTCTTCTTGGTTTGCAATGACAATGATTCTCAGCTTGCTCTTTGCAACCACCGTGATGAGCTTGTTTGTTTTAATGCCCACCATGACCTGGTTCAATGCATCTGATGTTTAGGCTGACGGCATGATTCATGGACATCGTGATCAAGCTATTTATTTGCATCAAATTGTGTCAACCAATTTGCTGTGTGATTGTCATGCGTCTGTTTTTGGGGCTTACGCATTGATTCTTCCTATTTTCCCATTGTCAAAGCTTGCAATGGTCTCATCTCCTCGACTCGGCTAATTGGTCCAATGTAGTGGCCAATGCTATTGATAGACTGACGGAATGTAGCCCTACTCCCGAGATGTCATTTGTTGAGAATAATGTTCACCAGTGTTTTTTTCATTGGTGGCAAGAAAGGAAGAGATGATTAAGGGGTTGGCTCATTCTAAATGTGTTTTGCCATCACTTCTTGGCCCACTACGTTTCTTATGAAGCTTCCACTCCCTTTTCACTATTTGGTGTTTTGAATGCAATCCATTTACTCTGATTCAAACCAAAGTTATGTTTTGTTGGGTGTTTTCTAGTGTTTTCCATGCTGCTCCAACGTCGAGATTCAGACTATACATCTCAAGGTTCAAACTAGAGATTGTTAGTTTTAAAGATATACGAGGTTTTGGTGGTAGATCTGGAGTTTGGGTGGTGGCTTGGTTCACAGTTGTGGAAGTGTTGGAAGTGTTTGCTCATCCCTGTACTTTGTCTTCTTATTTTTCGCTTTGCAATATTCCAGCTTACAATCCATTGGTTTGTTTAGCATGAGATCTTGAGAAGATCTCCAACATTTAGATATTTACATGTTTTTGAGCCGTAATCATCTTTCCACTTATATTCCTCTCCTTCACATTCCTGCTATGTGCTTACCTAGTTGAACCTTTGATAATGCTTTTGTGTACTTTTCTTTCAATTTATCTTTTATAATCCCCTTTCACCCCATCAGTAATTCTCTGCTGCATGAGGCAAAGGGGAATGTCAACGGGGTTGTAGAGGCAGATGCTTTTGTATTCCCGCCTGCTTTTATAAGTCACACAGTTTTTTTCTTGTAGCCTGCTCGTGGATTTACTTATAGAGACGTTAAATATTTCTACCTCTGCCACTTATGTCAGGCTTTTTGCAGTGGGTTGGTGGAAGCAGAGTGGCCGTGTTATGCATGAATATCCTGTGCGTGGGTTGAGCTTCCCGTGTTCAATGATAGCAATGGCCTATCAAACAAAAATCGATACCCGAAGCATGTAGTCGTCTGCCTTGCTATCAAATATTTTCTTCTGCTGTTGCTTCCTTCATTGACCTCGACATAGAGACGGCTGATATTGGTGTGTGTCTCATGCACCAAAGGCAAATCTGGAACATACCCTCGCTCCCTCATTTTGAGGGAAACATCTTCTAGCTTACATATATATTTTTCCTTTGGGAATGTCTCGTATCCCCTAACAACAATGTGCTGGTCTTTAAACTCTCATTGTCTCAACCTTCTTCTCTTCCTCCTGCAAGGGAGCATGTGCATAAATGTTGGACATCAAGACATAAGATGCAGCACCCTGTTCATCCAATTGCACTGCATTTTCAAAGGCTACTCTTCCAACCTCTACACTACCCCACTTTCGACAAGCACCCAACACCGTCTGCCACACCACAAGATCAGGATCGAAAGGGATCTTCTTCACCATAGCTACCGCCTCATCTAATTGGCCTGCACGGCCAAAGAGATCAACCATGCCACTATGGTGCTCAATAGTTGGGGTGATGCCATAGTCTCTGGCCATGGCCTCAAAATAATTCTGGCCCTTATCCACTAGACCCATGTGACTGCAAACAGCAAGGACAATAGATAATGTGATCCCATTTGGCTTTATATCTTCTCCCCTCATTTCGTCAAGCATTTGGAAAACCATTCCACTTTCTCCGTGCTGGGCATACCCTTTGATCAGTGCATTCCATGAGAAGGCGTCTCGAGTTCGCATCTTGTCAAACGCTTCCCGTGCTTCTGCAAGCGAGCCACATTTGGCATACATATCCACCATGGTGTTGCCAACAACAAGATCTCTTTCCAACCCCTTTCCAGCTATCTCGGCCTGTATTTCTCGGCCCTTGTCTATCGCTCCTATGGTGGCACAAGCTTTCAAACTGCAAGCAAATGTGACAGCATTTGGGGATAGACCCTGCTGTTGCATCTGTTCAAGACAGTTAAGCGCTTCCTCACCAAGCCCATGCTCAGCGTATCCTGCAATCAGTGCATTCCATGAGGCCCTGTCTTGAACTGACAGCTTGTCAAACGCTTCCCGTGATTCCACAAACAAGCGACATTTGGCATACATATCTACCAAGGTGGTGCCAACAACAGGATCTCTTTCCAGCTTCTTTCTAGCTATCTCGGTGTGTATTTCTCGGCCCTTGTCTATCGCTCCTATACTGGCACAAGCTTTCAAGCTGCAAACAAATGTGACAGCAGATGGAGAGAGACCCTCCACTTGCATCTGTTCAAGACAATTAAGGGCTTCCTCGCCAAACCCATGCTGGGCGTATCCTGCAATCAGTACATTCCAGGAGACATCATCTCGAACTGGCAGCTTGTCAAACGCTTCTCGAGCTTCTGCCAGTGAACTACATTTGGCATACATATCCACCAAGGTATTGCCAACAAAAAGATCTGTTTGCAGACCCTTCCTGGCTAGCATGGCGTGTATTTCTCGGCCCTTGTCTATTGCTCCTATGGTGCCACAAGCTTTCAAGCTGTAGACAAACGTGACAGCATTTGGAGAGAGACCCTTCACTTGCATCTGTTCCAGACAATTCAACACTTCCTCACCGAACCCATGCTGGCCATATCCTGAAATCAGTGCATTCCACGAGACCTCATCTTGAACAGGCAGCTTGTCAAATGCTTCCTGTGCTTCTGCAAGTGAGCCACATTTGGCATACATATCCACCAAGGTGCTTCCAACAGCAAGATCTGTTTCCAGTCCCTTTCTAGCCATCTCGGTGTGTATTTCTTGGCCATTGTCTATGGATCCTGTGCTCCCACAAGCTTTCAGGATGCAAATGAAAGTCGCGGCATTTGGAGAGACACCTTCCAGTTGCATCTGTTCAAGACAGTTCATCGCTTCCTCACCAAGCTCATGCTGGACATATCCTAAGATAAGTGCATTCCATGAGACCTCATCTCGAACTGGTAGCTTGTCAAATGCTTCCTGTCCTTCCACAAGCGAGCCACATTTGGCATACATATCCACCAAGGTGCTGCCAACAGCAAGATCTGTTTCCAGCCCTTTTCTGGATATCTCGCCATGTATTTGTCGACCCTTATCAATTGCTCCAATGGTACCACAAGCTTTCAGGCTGCAAACAAACGTGACAGTCTTTGGAGAGAGAACCTCAAGTTGCATCTGTTCAAGACAGTTCAGCACTTCCTCACCAAGCCCATGCTCTGCATATCCTGCGATGAGGGCAGTCCATAAGACCTCGTCTCGAACTGGCAGCTTGTCAAACGCTCCCTGTGCTTCTGCAAGCGAGCCACGTTTGGCATACAAATCCACCAAGATGCTGCCAACAGCAAGATCTCTTTCCAGCCCCTTTGTGGCTATCTCCACGTGTATTTCTCGACCTTTGTCAATTGCTCCTATGCTGACACAAGCTTTCAGGCTGCAAACAAATGTGACAGCATTTGGACACAGACCCTCCAGTTGCATCTGTTCAAGACAGTTCAGCGCTTTCTCACCAAGCCCATGCTCAGTATATCCTGCAATCAGTGCATTCCATGAGACTTCATCTCGAATTAGCAGCTTCTCAAACGCTTCCTGTGCTTCTGCAAGCGAGCCACATTTTGCATACATATCCACCAAGGTGCTTGCAACAGCAAGATCTTGTTCCAGACCCTCACTGGCTATCTTGGCATGAATTTCGCGACCCTTGTCTATCGCTCCTATATTGCCACAAGCTTTCAGGCTGCAAAAAAATGTTATAGCATTTGGAGACAGACCCTCCAGTTGCATCTGTTCAAGACAGTTCCACACTTTCTCACCAAGCCCATGCTCAGCATATCCTGCCATCAGTGCATTCCAAGAGACCTGGTCTCGAACTGGCAGCATATCAAAAGCTTCCCGTGCTTCCACTAGCGAGCCACATTTGGCATACATATCCACTAAGGTGTTGCCGACAGCAAGATCAGTTTCCAGGCTCTTTCTGGCTACCTCACCATGTATTTCTCGGCCCTTGTGTATCGCTCCTATGCTGCCACAAGCTTTCAAACTTATAACAAATGTGACAGCATCTTGAGAGAGACACTCCAGTTGCATCTGTTGGAGACAGTTCAGCGCTTCCTCACCAAATCCTTGCTCAGCATACCCTGCTATCAGCGCATTCCAGGAGACCTGGTCTCGAACTGGCAGCTTGTCAAAGGCTTCTTGTGCTTCCCCAAGAGCACCACATTTGGCATACATATCCACCAAGGTGGTGCCAACAAGAAGATCTCTTTCCAGCCCCTTTCTTAATATCTCGGAGTGCATTTCTCGGCCCTTGTCTATCGCTCCTATGCTGCCACAAGCTGTCAAGCTGCAGACGAATGTGACTGCATTTGGAGTGAGATCCTCCAATTGCATCTGTTCGAGACAGTTGAGCGCTTCCTCACCAAGCCCATGCTCAGCATACCCTGCGATCAATGCCGTCCACAAGACCTCATCTCGGACTGGAACCTTGTCAAACGCTTCCTGTGCTTCCGCAAGTGAGCCACACTTACCATACATATCCACCAAGGTGCTGCCAACAAAAATATCCTTTTCCAGCCCCTTCCTGGCTAGCTCAGCATGTATTTGTCGACCTTTTTCTGCATCTCTCAGCCTAGCGCAAGCTTTCAGTACTGTAACCAAGGTATACTTGCTAGGGTGTACAAAATCCTCTTGCATTTTCTGATAAAGGCTGAGAGCATACTTTGACTCCCCAAATTCGATATAACCCCAGATGAGAGAATTCCATGAATACTCGTTCTGATGAACCAATTTGTTAAAAACCTGCTGGGCATCCCTCATGCTTCCAGCTTGCACCAACATTGGGACGACGTAGTTCCCAAGAGCTCTATGATCTTCCAGCCCATTTTTGCACAGATAGGCGTACAAGCGCTTGGTATAGGCAAGATTCTTCTTCGTTCTACACTTATGAGAGATGCATGTAAGGTTCTGAACTGAAGGCGGCTGGGGCATCCGTTCAATAGATACGAGTGCCTCCTCTAAGCTGAGCGTTTCCCAGCCACTCTTCTCGTGCAGTTCTATTGCATTGACCTTAACTCCAGGCTTGCCACACTCCACCATGTCACGCTCTTGCGCCTGACCAAAGGATAGATTGGGCTTTTTCTGTTGCATGGCTTTAATCCAACCTGGATTGTACCATCCGTCTATCCTTAGTGACTCCTTCATTATCTTATGCTTGAAGTCTGGAGATCTTGGGTCTTTCTGTTATTAAGATTAACAAGAGAGTTGTAAGACTAGCTAATGTACAGATTTACCTGTGCAAATCATTCAGATTCGTCGCACGCTTACTTTTCTCTCTCGGTGGTTCCACCACTGGGAGGGATTCGTGAAGCATGCCTTCCATAAGCGCTCGGTCTCTGACCTATCTGCGAAGCATGAACCAATTGCCAGCAGTGGTAAGAAAAAGAGGGTTTTCCCCAATCGTTAAAAAGGACAGCCCTCCTTATCCGGTTGTATAACTAAATTACCCATGTGAGGACGAAGGGGCAGTACCTGACTGCGAACATTCCTCCACCACCGCGTCACTGTCCTGGGGGGAAACCAGTGGAAAACGATGGATGGATTGCCTACCCAGATGAGCAGCCAACCAGCAGGATTGTGGATCGGGTGGGTGATGCAACTGAGCGAAGACAGGGCAGCGTCTTTTGGGTGCAGTGGCGTCGAACGAATGACAAGGATCGCTGCCTCCTGTTGTATAAATGTTCATCATCATCATGGCGAGAAGAACGCGAGAAACTCTGCAAAGCGCAGGGGATACAAAGTAAATTGGCAACTCAAGCGTTACTAAAGAATGGAAGAGAGGCTCATTATAAGGAACTGGGATTATCGTGCACCTTAGGCTGCATGAGAGGTTGACCAGGGGAGGCTTGATTAGAGGAGGCATAGTGTATCTAGCTAGGTGCGGCTAACTCTTGTGTTGATCGCCCCAGTGTGTCGTGTTTCGCATCACCTAACTCTTGTGTTGATCGCCAATATGTGTCGTGTTTCGCATCACCTGGTGGTCATCAGGCTGCTTGCTTATTTCACCACCCTCTGATTGATGTAGCAGTTAGAGGAGATGGAGTAGACCAATCATATAGCAGTTGCCATGGACTGGGGTGGCCTTCATCAGACCAACACAAATCTCTTTTCTGTCAAGTCGGGCTCGTCCCTTCTATTGGGCCAACTAGGACTCACACCGCCTTTTGGGTGGTGTGAACCTAGCCTTAGGCGGTGCCTACGTGAGTTGGCTGCCGCGTTCAAATCCAATCCATACAGCAGGACTTGAACTCACAAGTAGCGTGGGTTCCGGGCATATATGTCCCTTATGATCTTTTTAGCACTTCAATGCTCTACAGACACTTCTGGAAAAAAGTGTCCTCCCAATCGATTTTGGACACTCATCCCATGCCCATGCCTCGATTCACTCCTTTCTATTCTTAACCCGCATGTTGCATGCTCTTGTTTGATTCTTCTACGAGGAGCAAAACTGGGCTTCTAGCTATCATAGCTATCATAGATTTACCACTTCTCCTCCTCAGATGCCCTATGAACCACCCTATCCTATAAGAGTCTCTTGAAAAGAGGGCTTCACATTGTCGTAAGTAGAGCTCCCATGTTCTCTTTGTATCTTGATGTTGTAAGTTGAGCTGACATTGTTGTAAGGAGCTTGTAAGTAGAGCTACCATTTCTCTTTGTGTCTTGATGCAAGCGCCAGATGTTTTACAAGGTAAAGGGGAGAAGTAGGAGAGGATGAGAGGTAGGCAATATGAGATCCGCCTTATGGTTCTAAGCATTTATAAAGAGAGAGAGAGAGAGAGGGGGGGGGGAGCGGTTGGCCCTCCTTCTAAAGGTGAATGTATAAAAGGCCAACTGTTTGACTTTGGTCTTCATTGTGTATTGCAACCCTTGGGAATACAACTCTCTTCATTGTGTATTGCAACCCTTGGGAATACAACTCTCTCATTCTCTCCATTGTTGTCTTCTTGCTTCTCCATTGCATGTTGCCTTGTGATTGCCACTCTCCCCCTCTTTTCCATACTCCCTTCCCTCCCTTCTCTTCCCTTCCTCTCTCCCTCCCCCTTCTTTTCTCTTGTGGAATCACATTGTCACAATCCGTTAGGTACTTGCGTGACACAAGTGATAGGTTCTCATTTGCAAAGCTCTCACACAGCATTGTTCGAGAGAGGAGTCCCCGTCGGCATTCCTTCAAGATCCCCATGACACATGGAGTCACTGTCAGAGTACATATTTTTGGCACCGCTGTCGGGGAGTTCGAGGTATGCTTTTGCAATGCATAAGCCTTCTTTTGTTAACCATCCATTGCTCATTGTTTCTAGCTTAGCTAGGAGCTTTGATAGTGGAGTATAGGTGAAGTGTGCGTGGATATTGACTGTGAAAAAGAAGAAGTTGACTTTTTTCAGTTTTTCAAACATTTTGATTAGATTAGAGCTTGTTTTTTGTTGTTCTTTGGTGTTGGTTCATAGGAATAGGTAGTAGAGGTGATTGCTAAGGGTTGTATGCAGTTAAACATCACTAAAAACACTAAGAAATGAAGTTTCAGGCAGATTTAGAAGTGGTATGAGTGTGTTGACAACCACCCTTTTGGAAAACATCTCATTTAGCAATTTTAAGTTGTTGATTTTTGTTATTTTTTAATTTGAGTAAGTAGAATTGGTAGAGTAGCATCCCCATAGATTACAAACCTTGCACAAAAACTCAGTAATTTGCAAGAATCACCAAAAACCAGTCAGCGACGACGGAGCCAGACTGTGTCATTGCGTTAAGCCTAACGCAGCAACTACATGAAGCCGCCACGTTAATAATGCAGCGATCCGCTACTTTAATTGCTGTCAGATATTAATGCAACGGCCATCGAGTCACTATGATAGAAGTTGCTACTTTAAGCCTTAACACTTTGCCTCCAAGGTTGTTGCTATAACTCAATCGTCGCTTTATTAAGTCGATGCTATATTGAAGTCATAGCATTAAGGCGTCGCTACTTTAAGGATAATGCAATGCAACGACCTAGTAATGCAATGACCTAGGAGTCGCTGCTTTAAGGCTAACGCAGTGACTTGCTGCTTTAAGGCTAGAAATGCATAATGACTGAAACTGACTGGAGTAGCTTGGCAGAGTGACCAACTCATGCACTTGAGGTCTAGTAGACTGCTACGATTTGACTCAGATCTAGAGGATAGCACCTCTACTAATATTCTACCCATCCCATTGAACATCGTAGTGTCAATTCCTTTCGAGATCTCGACCTTAAACTAAGTGTTAAAATATATGCATAGTGTGCTTCTACCATACGTGTATGTGTCTAATGGTATGATACTTTGTAGAGGCCTTAATGTGTATGTGTTTTATGGGTATGATACTTTGCAGTGGTGTTAATGTGAGTGATATCCATGGCCATCATTTGAGTAATTGAGCATGCATATTTATTATTTTTAACCATACACCATGTATATTGTGTCAAAATATGCACCTGTAGGCTTCTACCATATGTATATGTGTCCAATGGGTACGACGTTTTGCAGAGGATGTAATGTGAGTAAAAATGTTCATCGAAATGTTACAAATATGGATTTAAAACCCTAAATGTTGATAAAGGTGTTGATGTTTACAAGTCTTATAACAATTCATATTTCGACCTTGACATATTTTACAGAGTTTTTTCAACGCTTTTTAAAATTTCCATAGATGCTATTATGGGGACCCCTATTTGTACGTTTATTTTAGATTTAGGCTATTTTTTTCTGAACTATGTGTGCTTTTGTTGTGCTTCCATAATGAATGGGTGTTTGGGGTTACAAAAAGAGACTAGTGATTATTTCATGATACTTGTCTATATCTTTTCACCACCATCTTTTTCATTTGAGTTGCATGCATCAAGTCACTAATGTTTTGGTCATTTGTTATATAACCTCAAGATCAGTGACCATGCATGGGAGCCCTCTATATTCCTGAAAGAATACCACATGCTTGTGCATGGTGCAAAGGTGCAATAATTAGACAATGCACTATAGCCATGATGCATATTCAAGATTATGGTTGCTTCTAACCTCCACCTCTTGTTGCTCTAAATGAGGAGCTATGAAACCATGATCCTTTCTCTTCAATAACATTTGGTATCATAAATTTATTTGCTTTTTCACCCATCATCTCTCATTCATAGAGACAGGAGATAATACTATAGGCACTATGCATGAGTGTGTTATGCAACATTCTCCCCATGTATCCTAGGTACCAGTGAATCATGAATGTGTTATAAGGGAGGAGCATGCAAACAAAAGGAGGCAATCCCCTTTGCATGGATGATGCTATGAAATGTGCATTGAATGAAGGAGACACTAATGTGGTAATTCAAGATTTGTTTTGTGCATACATTGACTCACCTTCCATAGAGGTGAAGAGATTCATATGAGGATGAGATAGTAATCAATGACAAAGAAGTTTCCATGAGTTTCAAGGAGGAGAGATTGCAAGTAGAGGCAACCTTGAAGGGGCAATCCAATCTCATCATTCAACCATTCTATTGAATGTAAATTTTCAAGCAAGTTATGGATGCTTGGACACAAGTGTGACTGCCCTCTCTCACGAAGTTCCTATAGATCATATATATGCTATGCTTGTGCATTTGACTACCAAGCCTTCTTCAAATGTTCTTATCAAATTTTCTGTACAGTCTACTTCAGATATTTCTCCCAACTGAAAATACCATCCCATTATCTAGAAAGGAGGCAAAGAAAAATTTAATTGCATGTGAATGGAGTATAACTCTATTTAAGCATGTTCTAATTATTGCTTCCTTTTTCAAGATCCATGTGAGCACGCTAGAGTTTGTCCAAACTATGGTGAATCACACTATAAGGAATACACACAAGGTTTTACAACACATGTATCCTAGCACACATAAAACATATGTTTTGTGCATCATTGGATCAACCTATGGGCTGGCATACCCAAAACCATTCCATGTTGGAACATTAAGGATTCCAACTAATGAGGAGGTGACAAAAGGCATGGAGACATGTGGAGGAAAAGTAGGTAGAATTCAAGGACATCCTTGTCATGTATGGCTTGGATTGGCAATGGATGGCATGAATCCATTCGGTCATCAATCCACATCTTGGTCTACTTGGCCAGTGGAAGTGGTGAAATACAATATTTCTCCATGGGTCACTATAAAGAAAGCGCATATGATGCTAACACTTTTTGTCCCAAGGAAGCATAAGGTAAATAAAATGGATGTGCATATCATTCGTTTGGTGGAGGAGTTCCAAACTTTGTGAAATTGCTTTCAAGTCTATGATATCTCAAGGCCATTTAACCAATGAATCTTCAATTTTAATGTGGACTACTATGCACAGTTATCCCAACTTGCATGATTGCTCAAGTACACATTACAACACATGATGGCTTTCGTTTTCAACTCAATGATTTTAGATGTCCTAAAATGACTTGTGTTTGTCATTTTCAGGTCTCGATATTTTGCTTGCCCTTTGTGTGGAAATAGTTTGCATAGTCACCACCCCAAATGCTACGTAAGTTTGTGTATGAAAACCATCTTCCCATGGATCACCCATAACGTTTGCATCCAAAATTTGGTAGCTTTGAGGCATTTAATATTCCTCCAATAATGAAACTCAAGAATCGGTTGTGACTTTGGATGGAACCTGGTATCCTGACACCTCCACCTAACATGAATTGACTGGAAGCATGTGAAAATCACACATATTTTGGATCTAATAAATATATTTAAAAATGTGGCTAGTGGTCTATGTAGGCATAAGATTGGGTGATAGATGGACTCATTGAAAGCCAATGAAGACCTGAAGAAGATGGGAATGAAGAGGATCTTGTGGCCAACAACAACAGATGGCAAGGTGTTGTTACCAAAGGCACCAAGATTGTCATCTATCACGGCCAATAAATGCCAAGATTTCTAGATCACCAGTATGAAAACCCTAATAGGTATATGAATTCCATGAATGCTACCCTTATAGTAGAGGGGAAACTTAGCTATCTCAAGTCCCATGATTGACACAAGCTATTGCAAGTTTTTAATATTTTATTTTAGGCTTATGCTTACATTTGCATTTACATTGGGTTCATAATTGTTGATATTGACAATAGAATTCATGTACTCTCAATTTCTTTACATGGCTATTTACTAAAGACGTCAAAACTGCCACCGATAAATTATGTGCTGTTGTGAGGTATGTTGTCAAAGTTGTATGGTATATAATACTATCCATTTAGAGGACTCTTTTCACCTACATTAGCTATTCCATTTTTTTGAATCTAGGTGGATAGACTTAAAATAAATAAAGAATATTCCATCAATTTGATAGAGGATATTATGGATATCCAATTGCATATAATCATGTACCTAGTGGAAGAAGCTACTTACATAGGACTATGCGTTGTCGATGGATTTTTTTTGGAAAGATACATGAAGGTATTGAAAGGGTATGTAAGCTAAGAATCAAGATTAGAGGGTAGCATGGAAGAATAATGGCTTGTGCAAGAGTCAATGTTCTATATTACTTAGTTTTAAGTGTAATAATTGTTGATATTGACAAGAGAATTCGTGTACTCTCAATTTCTTTACATGGCTATTTACTAAAGATGTCAAAACTACTACCGATAAATTATGTGCTTTTGTGAGGTATGTTGTCAAAGTTGTATGGTATATAATATTATTATCCATGTAGAGGACTCTTTTCACCTACATTAGCTAATCCATTTCTTTTGAATCTAGGTGGATAGACTTAAAATAAATAAAAAATATTCCATCAAGTTGATGAGGATATTATGGATATCCAATTGCATTTAATCATGTACCTAGTGGAAGAAGCTACTTACATAGGACTATGCGTTGTCAATGGATTTTTTTTTGAAAGATACATGAAGGTATTGAAAGGGTATGTAAGACAAGAATCAAGATTAGAGGGTAGCATGGAAGAATGATGGCTTGTGCAAGAGTTAATGTTCTATATTACTTAGTTTTAAGTGTAATTGAATCCATCTATGCTTTGAATTCGGGATGAAAGAGATGATCCAAGGGGGGAGGGAGATATTGCACAAGGGATGGGGAGGCAAAGATAGATCATTGTGTCCTTGAAATTAAAATTCAACACCTTTTCTTGGTAAAATTGTAAAGAAACACTACTACCATTAGCCACTTTTTTGACACTATTAATCGATGGTTATTACTTAATATTTTGGTGAAAATGAAATCGGTCAATATTTCTGCCAAAATGATGTAACATCACAATTTTTGTTGATATTTCTATCGATATTATTGTTGATATTAGTATAGTTTCTAGAAGAAAGCATTTGATGTTGCCGTTGATATTAGTATTGCCATAATAAAACACAGTGTCAATAATCAAATTTGGAGAAGTCTGGACAAGAAGAGGTTTCACCCTACTCTTTTGCAATAATGAAATCAAATTCAAATGATTTCACAACCAAAAATATATTTTATCAATGTTGTCCTCTGTCCTTTGATTAAAGCCTCACATGAATCTTCATTGTGAGATTCCTGCTCATCCTCTTGATCAGGTCTTGCAAATCTCCAGCATGTAGATCGAGGTCTCCAAAATCAGTGTTTGAGCAACCCTATGAGGAACTCAAACTATCTTCACGTTCTGACAAATTGTGATTGAAATTGTGAGATTCAAAAATTAAAAGCAATATATTGTTATTTTCGTATTGTGAAATTCAGAAATGAAAAGCAATATACTTGTTGTCTAATGTGTGAAGTTAAGACTGTCAGGCTAAACCAGCCTGATGGTTGAAATTTTGACAGTGTCCTAAACCATCCCGGTGGTTAAAATTGTGACTGTCCTAAATGTGTCCTAAACTAGCCCAGTGGTTGACTATCCTAAACCTATCCTAAACCAGCCCGACGGTTGACTATCCTAAACGTGTCTTAAACCAGCCTGGTGATTGAAATTGTGACTCTCCTAAACCAGCCCGATAGTTGAACTTGTGACTATCCTAAACTAGTGCAGTGGTTGAAAATTGTTTTAGTTTATTGTATACTTTAATTAGACTCTGTTTGTCTTCTTGTAGTAGTGCAAAAAGGGGGCTCACTGTTCTGTTGTTCCCGCATGTTGGGTCAGTAGGATGGAGTTGTATCTCAAGTTTATGGATTAGAATCCGAACATTTAAATTGGGCAGAGGAGCTTTGAGCACTGTAAGCCCTAGTACATCAAGAAACTCAAAGAGTGGAATGTTTGTTGTTGCAAAACACACGTAGACTTTGCCCGGCAAGCTATGAATGACTTGAGATCTGGTCGTGTTGGAGCATTGATCCATGGGGATCGATGCCCATGCCCCCCCATGAATGAGCAACACTCTATAGGCCACCTAGATCCTCATCGTGTATTGCAAGGGAGGGCATGTGGTTCAATCCATCCCAAAATATGTGCTTCATATTTCATGGCCAGCTGGCAGGATAAGCAGTTCAAGATGTGCCCTGCCAATTTTTCCCGTGACACTATTGTCTCTGTCATAGATTTTGTTGAAAATTATTCATTTCAAGAACAAGATGAGATACAAAGTGCTCACTCATACAACAAGCAGATAACAATTCTTGTGCATATGACATACAGTCATTTGATTGATTCTTCCACACTTGATGCCAATCTGCTTGACTCACAGGACTCTAGGTCAGTGCAACACACATACCATTTCTACATTTCAGATGATAGGGAACATGATACCTTATTTGTGTAGCATGCTTTTCTACTGCATTGGGAATGGTTGAAAAAGGAAAATCCCCATGCAAAAAATATAAAACAACATTGGGTGTGGTCAGATGGTGCTGCCTTTCAATTTAAATCAGCCCGTGGATTCTACTTTGTCTCAAGGTTCAAATCCCTGACCATTCTGGACATGATGTGAAATTTCTTTGGGTCTAGCCATGGCAAGGGTGAACATGATGGATGCCGTGCTGTTATTAAACAAGCTCTTATTAAACACCAATCAACATGCCCTCAAGAAAAAATCAATGATGCCCATGATGCTGTAACATGGCTTACAATCAACCTCTCCATAGGCATGCATACAGTAAACAAAGCCTTAAGAATAGTGTAGTACACATAGTGTTCCATGAAGTGAAAGTGGATGAAGTGCAAAGGAGAAGTTGCACGATTGCAAGAACATTAAAGGAGTTCGTGGTCTGCACAGCAGAAAAGGCTTTTCAAACAACCAACTCATTAAAACAAGAAAACTTTCTTGTTTTTGCAGTGCATGCATCATAGGGGATCATGACGATTGTGAGAACATTGCAATTGTGAAGACATGGGAGCGAGTTCACAAGTCCAAAAATCAGTTATTACGAGCACCATGAGAAAGTCCAAAAAATGTTTGCAAGATTTTTACTTTTTCAAAATACAATGACATTTTGCAGCTCAAGGAAATTCCAAACTCCCAACTATCTTATCAATCTCTCTATAGCAAGCATCTCGCAGCTCTTTAGACTAGTTTAATGTACTATCGCAGACCTCTTCACACACTTGGATCACACACAACTTTCTTGACTCCTTCGACTTGTACGCCCATAGTAACTCCTTCTTTCACATGGGTTCCTCTTCATCCTGGTCTTCGCGCTTAATACAACTTCGTGCCTCCATCATGTCCTACCAAAAGAAACCTACATCATGAGCTTGATAAGTACCTTAAAGGAGCAGGAAAAACAATATCCAAGAAAATTAATATTCACCATCTTTCCCGACTCCAAGTAATATACCCACCACCGAAGCATGTCCTCCTTGTAGCTATTTTTCTCCTTCTTCTCCAGGTCTGTTTTTGCAAGGAGGTCATCCAACATCGTTTTTAGATAGAATAAAAGCATTCCAAAGTCTTTTGGGTATGCCATAGATTCATAGTAGGTGGATTGGTGTACAGATTTTTGGGGCTAGATTTCATAATGGGCTCTTAGTTATGTCTGCACTGCACTTAAATAGAGAGAGATCTCATTGAGCCTGACCTTCTCATTCTTCAGTCTCACATTAATTGTCTAATCAAAATCTTTCGTCTCACATTAGTTGTCTAATCAAAATCTTTCGTCTCACATTAGTTGACTAATCAAGATCTTTCAGTCTCACATTAGTTGTCTAATCGAAATCTTTCATCTCACATTACTTGTTAAATTGAAATTTTTCATCTCACATTATGGTCCTTGCCATGTCAAAGGACACTACCTAGCCACATAGCTGAGAAAACGTTGCCCAAGTAAACTCTGGAGAAGATTAACAATTCAATAGTTTACACACATATTACATAGATTACATCTCAAACACTCCTTTCCTTTAGATATCAACTCAAGGAATCCTTTCCTTAAGGGGACTGATTCCACATTGCTTTGAGCCAGGTCGCCTTTTTGAGCTCCTTGATTGCAAGCTTGGCCCTCCTTGCTCCTTTCCAGAATGGGGATGGTTCCTTCCTTCAGGGGCCCGGCCCCTCCCTTCATGCCGCCTCCTCTTTCCTTGATTTGAGCTTCCTTCGGCCCTTCTTGCTCCTTTCCTGAAGGGGGTTGGTTCCTACCTTCACGCTTCTTTTCCTCGCAGTTGTCCTTCTTCAATTTGAGCTCCTTGTCTTTTGCATTTTTTGCCCAAATGGCAAATTGAGCTGTAGCATCTACTTTCTCATCGTAGATAGCTGTAACAGGCAGGCACATTTGATATGTCCATGACTTGGGAAATGGCAAATGGCACTCTCTAAATATAGCAATTTTGCATGCACAAACATCCCAAAGCAAAAAATGTGCACAGGATGATAGCACACAGGCCATCGGATTATGCAGTCATCTATGATGGGGATGTGGCAGACCATGCATTTCAGACCTTGCTGCATGGCAAGATAGGCATCCACTTTAATTATTGCGGCCGTCAATACCATAGTCTTGCTCTGTACATGACAAATTTTCTTCTTGATTCCTTCCTCCCTCATCTTAAGGCTATGGATGTTCTTCTTCATCTCCTCCACTCTTTGCTCTCTCTATGCAACAGCTTCATCTGAATCCCTCAGCATCTATTGAAGCTGCTTAAATTGCACAAAAACATCATGGGCCATTTCCAAGACTTGCACTCTAGTTTGAAAATCTCTCAAGAAGTTGTCTTGGGTGTGTTTTGAAAAAACAACCGTTACCATGGTTGTTGTAACTTCCTTCACCATGGCTACTCTCTGCATCCTTCCTGGCCTAGAGAGCTGCCTCATTGTCTTCTCCACCCTGGCTCCACTTTGCCCCATCCTTCCTAGCCTTGAAGTTCTCTCACAATTCATGCATCACCTTTTTGGTTTATGCATTCTCCCTTTTTAGCTCCTCCATCATCTGGTCTTTTTCAATGTTCAATGTGTTCTGCATGTTGCAGAGCCGTTTGTAAAGAGCCTCCTTTTAAGCTTTTTGCTCTTCAAGCTGCTTCTGAATCATTGCTAGCTCCTTGTCTGTGATGTCCCCATCACTTCTCACTTCTTTGAGCCTATCCCGGAGCTCCTTCATGTGCTTCTCTACTTCTTCTCTTCTATGCCTTTCCATGTCGACCATTTTTGCAGTGGCCCCAGCTTGCTCTTGTGTCTGCAAGATCCTCACTTGTGCCTCCTCTACCTTGGCTTATGCACCTTCCCTGCCTTTGCTGCATCAGTGGCTTTCCCTTGTAGAAAAGTCACCTTCTGAGACATCTTCTTATCGTATTGCTCAAAAATCCCTTTGAGGGTAGATGCCATCAGGTGCATTGCAACTCTAGTGGACTGAGATGATAATTGGGATTTGCCATCCATGCAATTCTTTAGGTTGGTTAACATGCTCTTGAAATTCACCGTTAAAAAAGATACATCACGTTCTTTCAGTTGCTCTACTGCTTCTTGGACCTGCCAGAACTTCACAGTTCCTCTCGTATTAGGAAAGAAGTGAATGGTCTTCTTCAGCACATCTTGGAGGTCTGTTGGCAAGCTAGAAAACTTGTCTCCACCATCTTTATTAATCTGAGCATTGGGTTTAGTTGCCTCTCCTTTACATTCACCTCATGTACCAACCTGGTGAAGTTTTTGAGAGCATCCAAATTGGGCTTTTGAAGAGTGAGAGAGGAGCTCCCATATGTCATGATCTCAAGATCAGGGGAAGAGAGGCTCTCGCATTGTGTTGCAGAGGGGAAGGAAAGATCAGGGGAGGAGAGGCTCTCGCATTGTGTTGTAGAGGGGGAGGAAATATTGTGTAAGGAGCTTTTGGACTGTGTAGGGTCCATTATGAGAGGGGATCAAAGCTACAGGAAGAGTGCAAGGGAGATAGAAATGGTCAAGAGGGATAGAAGATGAAACAGTGAAGGAAATGGAATAGTGGAGCCTTGAGTTTGTAGTCCGAGTGCAAGGGAGAAAGAAATGGTTGAGAGGGATAGAAGACAAAATAGTTAAGGGAATGGAATAGCAGAGGCTTAAGTTTGTAGCTCGACTGCACTATCAAGGTGAGAGCCATCGCAGTGGTTTGCCCGAATTTTATTTAATTCAAGAAGATAGTACTACGTATTAGGACAAAAGGGAGCTCATTTTGGGGCCTTTTAGGGTTTAGAAAAATAGGCTCTCGACAAATCAGAAGAGGGCCAACGTAATGTTGGAAAAATACCAAAAACCATGTAAAAATATAAAATATGTCATATTCAAAATCTTTTTCTTTTATTATGTTTGACATACGTGATCTTCAAAGATGATTTTTTGTGCAAAATTTTATGATTCTGGCATTACTAGCATGTTCGGAGCGGGCCAAAAACCCCAATCGTGTTTTTGTGCAAATCCCCCATTTTGGGCATGTTTGCCATTTTTTTAGTCTTTCGGACGTCGGTTTTCGGTGTCTTCGGGGTCGATTTGGGGGCTTTGGCCTACTCCGAACGCACTGGAAATGTCAGAATCATCAAATACTGCACAAAAAATTAAGGATCTTATATATGCATTTAATGTGAAGCTTGAGCACTAGATTGACATTTTTGCAGTAAAAGTATCTGTATTTTATGGCATTTCCCATATTTTGAGTGCAAAAAAAATAGGTAGATAGTGAATTTCTCAGAGGGCCCCAAACTAAGTTCCCTTATTTCCTAATAGGCTTGCATCATAATGACTGGTTAGAGGTGGTGGCATCTAAGATTCCCAGCCATGTCTATGGTGGCGGCTAAGACCCACCGAGTTGGCAGCTAATTACCAGCCACCGCAGTGGCCCGCAATCACTCACCTTCCAGTTACCACCACCGACTTGCATGCATGATTACTACGAGTGCAGTAAATTACTAGTCACACCGGGCTTGCATGCTTTTTCGTTCCTGACCAGTTTTGCTACTTTTTTTTGTAGGATAATCATCTTCAACGGACCATTGAGTAGATGAGATCCCAGACTATTGCAGGAAAACAAGGAGAACATGATTCTCTCTTAGATTGTCCATCAAACTTTAATTATCATATAACAAACATGTCTCATAGCTGAGTAGATAACATACATGTCTTATAGCCAAGTGGGCTTTCTCTCTCTCTCTCTCACACACACACACACTCACTCACTCTCTCTCCATGTTTGCTTGTAGCTGAGTGGATTTTCTCTCTGTCTTTCTATGTCTGAATGCAAGAGGTAGGAGAAGAAATAAGATCGGCTATCTTGATTTTAGGGTAAAGGTTAGATATTAAATTGATTGGTGTTGGCCTTCTTACATTGAAATCTTAGACACTTGATTATGTAGAAGAGGACTCTATCCTTCTTAGTTAAAGTGAATGTAGATAAGAAATTTGATCCTTTGCTTTGGCCTAGGGAAGACAATTAAACTTGTGGGATAGCTTCCATATTTTATTTATATTTAAAACTTGTATTAAAAGTTACATGTCTATTGAAAGAGAAATTGAGTGTAATTTTATAGCTTGCCTTCAACTGAGAGGATTTTGATTAATTGTCCTTGGATTTGTGTAGGTCACTGAGGAGGCTCTCTGTTAGCTTTGTGCTTGGTTAGCAATACAAAATCAAAACTATAATTGAGGTAAAGATATGACAGCTTTGCTTTCTTTGTTCAATAACCCACTGTTTGGCACATTTTCCCTCTCAACATTGTTATTGATCAGTAGTTAATTTTTTTTGGGGGGGTTTTTTCTTCTTTGCGTACATTTGATGTAGTGTCATTTTTTCATATAATATGTCAATTTCATAACTTTTTTATTCTTGATATTACATGACTATTAGATATCAATGTAGTGTCGTATTTGGCCTTTTGGCATAATACGTCGATCATCTGATTTATCATGTAATATTTGAGTCAATTACTTGGGCCATGCATTTGCATGGTGCTTATCTTTTCGCACTGAATCATATTACTCGATTATATGTGCAGTTAGATAAGTAAGTCTACATTTCAACATTTGATTGTAAAATTCGACCTTTAATGTCATTACGAGGACTCCTTCTCATTGTTTTGAAACTAGCTCGACACTTGGTCATATCATTCGACCGTATGTGTCACATCTGTCAATCTTGAAAGAGTAATAGGGTTCAACACTTTGTCATTTATTTGTCTTTTGGTGTTGTTCATTAGATATATAATTTACAAAATAAGTAGGCTTCAACACTAGGTCATTTATTCGGCTTTCAATGTCATCGTAGCTTATTTCATAAAGTAAATGTTTAAACTTCAACACAAGGTCATTTATTTGGCTTTCAATGTCGTTGTAGGTTATCATAAAATATGATCGTTTTAGCTTTGACATTTGGTCATTTATCTGCCTTTTGGTGTTGTTGTATTTAACATTATTAAATATAATTGTCCAAGCTTGGACAATTAGTCCTTTATTCGATGTTCGTCGTGTCATTGTAGCTTGCATATGAAATGGATGTATGTGTTGTTTAGTTTAAAATACTTGTGATCTATTATAATTAATAGACTAGTGGGGAACCCATGCATTGTTGCAGTTGGCAAAATAATAACTCATGAAATCCATTTGTGTTAGACTCCTTCAGCTATCACCACTTTGTTGTAAGTAGCATGTTGGTATTCTTCTACCAAGTTTCCATCCTCAATATAGACCTGACATTAATTTTGTGAAGGCCCAAATTGTGAGCAAATTGTAAGGATTCTTATCGCTAGCAAGCAGTCATAACTCAAAGGTCTACAATTTCTTCCACGTGTGCAAGAACATCTTGCTTTGCGCTCTTTGGGGGAATTTTCAACCCCAACTTTATACCCCTATCATGCTGGTGAAACCATACATTACTTCCTTCTTTCTAAAGGATTTCATCTCCATTGATTCATTACCTACCTTGCTTCCATTTCACTCTTTGCTATTCCTCTTTTACCTGTACCTGCATCATTTCCCTCTTTGGAAATATTTTCTGTATAATGTAGGGAACCATTGCATAAATGCTAGTGTGCAGAGCTTGCAAACTTCCCAATAAATATACAAATGTGTGGAGAGCAACCAGTTAATGGAAGAAATTAATGGATAAGAGAAAAAATTGATGGATTATGTAGCCATGTCTGACGGTTGTGTGGTTCCAAGGAGAACAATTTAAAATAAATGTTTTGATGGCGATATTTTGGGAAAGACTATGATGAAGTTCTTCACTCACCGAATAGCATCAATCATCACTCTAAGCTATAGGAACAGATGTCCATTATTAGAAATGTCACACGTTAAAACAATCTGCCTACTAGAGTAATGTCACAATTTTTAACACTATATGAAGACAGAATGGGATTTTCATGATTCCCATCTGACCATTTTAGATGCTTCTCCTTGAACACTCAAGCAAGATGTGGATTCAACATCTTGTAATGATATGGGGGATTTAAGAGACAAACTACATACCACTAATGTTACATTTATTAGCATTGCATGTAAAAAAAGTGTAGATGTCACCGGTTTCTCATTGAACATAAAAACTACCAGTAATATAGTATGATAAACTCATTTTGCATGCTAAAACCACCTCCAAATGCATGAAATGAATTCTCGAGTCTCCTTGATTCATGCTCATACATCCGAGGTAACATTCATGTGATCCAACTTTTGAGGCATGGCTAGCTATTGAGGGTAGTCGTAGGGATGCTTCTCACAGCAAAATAAGAAATTTAGGCGAGCGGAACTAGGCGAGCGGACCTAGGCGAGCGATGCAATTTAGGTGAGCAGAACATAGTAGATTGAGTTCTCTTTTTGCATTGGATCTCGAAGTATAGGGTTCAATTTTATCATTTATACACATGATTTATGAAAAACTTCCCCTAAAAAACAATGGAAGTACACGCAACATATGGCTAAAACTCAACCTCAAGCATTTACACATATATAACTCTACTTCTATCCATTTCCACCGCATTTGGTTCATGTCTCAGTCATGGACTTATTTAATTAATGTTTTTCACATTGCTCATATTGCGGCTGACTCTTAAGACAGCAAGGATCTCATTGTATTTGGAAATGTCTTCAATACTGGAGAGAAGTATAGCAACTTGATGATCATCTTCAATAATGGCTTGGATGGCAGATAATTGTTGAAGAATTGATTGCTCAAGTGTTCATTGAGGGTTTCAGTTTCCTTCATCTTGAGCTTGAAGAGTTTTTGTTTGAGAAATACTTTGGAATTATTGATCTTATTTCCAAACAAATTCTCTAACTTTTCCCAAACGTCGTTTGCTATCTTATCAAAATCCACATGGTGGATAAGGTTGTCAGCTAAAGCTAGGCCAATGATAGCCATTGCTTTATCATTTTGGTTTTGCCACCAACTGATTCTAGCATCATCACTTTGGGGTTTTGGCTCCTTGCCATTGGTGATATTCCATATCCCTTCTCGCATAAGAAGAAGTCGGAGTTTTGTCTGCCAAGTTGGGAAATTGCTCCTTGAGAATTTCTCAATGAGCAAGGAGTTTTTTATGCTATCCATTGGTGGGAAGGTCTTAGCTGTTATTACAGCCAGTGTCTAAATCCCTTACAATGTTTACTCAGATTTCAAAAAGGGCCCAAATTTTACATGGTAGAAGCTTCAAATATGCCAAAGGAAGACACAGAACAGAAAAGCCCTAAATTTTAGGGTTCGGGTTACTGCAAAAATTAGGGTTTGTAGAAAATTGGGGCTTTTCAAAATTTCATAGAGCATAGTGTTCTAGCAACACTAGGGGAGCTTCAGACCATAAAAGCCCCAACAAATTCACCCAAAATGAGGCAAAAATCTTCAAAAACAAAATATCTCAGACGGACTGTTTGTTGGTCAATGGAGCTCATGTGGAGAGGTGAACGAAGAAGATTAATAGCGTAGAGCAACAACTTAGGTCTGTTGTGCGAGTTGATGGCCACAGCCCTCAGATCGTCAGTCGTCAAGTCAGCTCCATGGCTGGCGCCGTTGCAGGTCTAGCTACGTGGGCAACCAGTTGCGTGGGCAACGATAAGTGGCGTGGGAGCAACAGGTTCGGGCAAAAGTCGGACCAGCAGGTGTTCAGGCAGAATGGCGAGTTGCTTGGGCAACAGGAGAAGCATGGGCAGCAGGAGCAGCTGCATGGGTAGAGAGGTGCAGCAGATGACAAGCAGAGGGGCGAGCAGAGAACGAGCAAAGTGGCGAGCAGAGAACGAGCAGAGTGACACAGACGACGAGCAGAGTGGAGCAGACGACGGGCAGAGTGGAGCAGATGACGAGCAGAGTGGTGCAGACGAAGGAGTTCAGTTTATCGCAGCAGAGTGGCGACAACAGATGGGCAAGCGGAAGAGTGGTAAAGGATGAGCAGGATGCTTCATTGCGAGAGGTAAGGCTCAGGGTGAGAGACTTGATCACATGATTGAAGACAAGAGTTGAGGCATAAGCTGATGTTGATAGATCGATTATCACAGCAAGTACATAGCCTCTTTTATAGGCTGGGCAAGCCTTACAGACACCTCATAGATGAGGTCACACACAAGAATCTAGATCCTATAATCTAGGTGAGGAATCACATCTACCACATGAGGTGGCACAAGTGACCTCAAGACTCTTCACACTCACATAATTATAGGACACTCCTAGGACTCTAGGACCACACACACTAGGACTCCGATTCCAACATAATGTTGGAGTCAACATTCCATGCATGTGTGCATGTTATATTGCAGAACCACACCATTTGAGATACTGGCCGACCATAAGGATGTTTCCTTGTAGCAAAGAAACATGGTGCTGGTATTGCCAGGTTGTGTTTTGAGATAATCTCATTGCACTTTCTTCTCTCAACTATCCACCCTAAACACTTTACCCGACTTCCTACATTGGTCCTTCGAATTTCCCAAAATGTGTCTGCCACCTTTCGCTCCACCACCCTTTTCCCATCTTGTTCAGCATGAACTTGTTGACCTTCTGAGCTGGTTTTTGTTCTTTCATTACCTGTCTGTATCCTCCGAGGCCAACCTCTACTTTGCCTAGGTTGGTTGACATGATCATATTTTGGCCTGTGGTTGGTACCCTCCTTAGGCCTGCTTACCTTTGCTGATTTTCTTCTCTTTTGGATAGTCTCCGGATCACCTTCAAGGTGTGTTCTCTCATTGTATAGAGGGGATCCAGCTATCTCATCCCTAATGATGTGTACCACCTCTGAAGGTTTGCGTGTCTTGCCCTCTCTCGCTCTCTGTTGCAGGGTTGCTATGGATGGACCACGTCCTATGTGTCTTCCAAATCCTGCTTGTGCTTCATCAGCCATAAATCCATAAAATTTGCTTTCGGATAACTGCACCGTATCATGACCTGGTCCTCCCAGAATAGTATTTGTGCATCTGTGTCCTCTTCTTTCATTTCACATGTGGCTATAGTGAGCACCTCCCGCAAGCTACGATACAAAGAATAGAATACAAGATCAGCATGCAACATGTAGCAAACAAACAGTATGGGAAAGCCCTAGGAAATTATGGAATATTACACCTTGGATCATAGACATGACAAGCAAAAGTGCTCCAACCAACCACTCTCCGTGTGTGATCAAACATCACCCAGCTTGTCTTCAGATCATCAGAACCATCACGATTCATGCGATTAACTATGTCAACCCTTGAAGCTGGACCCTTGGTCTGAACACAAAACATCTTTCCTCCTCAAACCCCTGTCTAGGAAATCGGCTACATTGAAAGAAGTCATACATGCATTTTCATTTCAGCTCCAAGATACTGTCTAGCCCTCCATTGCCAGGTAAAGTTGTCCTTTTTGCCTTCCCAACAATGTCTTTCAACCTGGTTAAAATAAAGGTAGAAAACCCATTTATCATTGGAAACTTCAAAACACCAAGAAATATAACGAGAAAGGATCTTGAGATACCTGCGTGTTCTTGCTAGAGGCTCCAATTCTTCTAGAATGTTGTACAACTCAACATCGCCAAAATGAGACTCGAGAGGCCTTAGAATTCATTACCATTTCCTCCATAAGTCTTCATGTCACATCCATTTGTATTTTCCTTGTTCCAGCAATGCGATTTGATTGCACGGCTCCTTGCACCAATGATGTTAAGTTCTTCCTTGATGTTCCAACTTGTACTTTGTGTGCATGCATGCCTCCATGTATCATCAATCAAGTGAATGTTGCATCATGGGGCATGACATAGTGAGCTGTACTCTGTCACACACTAGTACACATAGATGCTTTCTTGCAAAAATAGCACCTCAAGGACCCTCCATCCTTGATAGAGGGTAGCATGTTGACATCACACTTCTTTCCCAATAGACCCTTGAAAAGTGCATCATTCTTCGTTCCACTATTCAACAATTTTGGACACAATGGATTGTCACATTCAAAGGCACTTGCACATGAAGATTTGCGAACCGTGCCTTCAAATGCAATATTGCAAGTTATAGGCTTTGTCCACAAGTGACCATCATATTTGAGCTCCATACCCTCCATTGGCCGATCTACTCTTTGGGGGGGCAGCTCAAAGACATAGTCTCCATTATACTCTCTTGGGAGCTCATCCACCTGCACAATGCGCCCGCTCCTTCTCACTAATGTCGCTAAACTAGTTGATGCACAATGAGAAAGTATGTAATCTACAACACTGGTCCCCTTTGATCTTGCACTTTTACTTGAGGAGGGTTCATCCTCTTCAGCGAACAATATCTCGTCACAAACAGTTTCAAAAGGAGCCCGATTGGATGAGGAAACCTTGTATACACTTGGTTTCCATGGAGGCCGAGAGGAAGATACACTTCCAATAGATGTGTGGGCTTTACTCCCAGGTGATTCCATAATATTTATTGGTGTGAGAGAACTGGACCCCGACATTGTGGATTTCCACTCTTACTTCTTTTGATCGCTATATTCATCATCCTTGACATATATGGTGTGCACTTCCAGCCATTACCGGTGAGGATGTCCTCCCTTTGGTCGACACTATATACTTGTCAGACAAGCTTGAATCCACAATGAAATGTATACCTCCTTCCATGTCGGTGTGCTCCACCCTAGGGACTAGAGTTTGGCCACAAACAGTATCAACAATCATAGCATTGACTCCATCACATATGAGGCCTGTAGGAAGCTTATTACCCAGGAAATTTTTGTTCACAACACACTTTCCTTCCTTCAATGGGATTTCTACTTCTTCCAATAGGCATTGAGCATCAAATGCAATGGTTGCTATGGCCATTGTATAAGTTTTCTACACAAAAGTTTGCTGAGGGAGGCAAGGAATTGTGTTGGGAAGGGAGCAAAAGAGAAAGGCACGGAACAAAAGAGAAGGGCCAAGTACCAAGGGAGAGGGAGGGAGGGATAGCTATTTCAAGTAACCCAAGGAGGAGGAGGATGTTCAATTTGTGAAATACGCCATAGCCTAGAGAGTGGGGAGGAGGATGTTAGGTGGTAGGGAGCTTGGACTCAGATGTGTGCAAGTGGGTTTTGAGAAAGAGAGAGGGGAGACTAAGAACGGCCATTGAAAAGTACCGAGAGACTAAGAGAGGGAGACTAAGAGAGACTAAGAGACTAAGAGAGACCAAGAGAGGGGAGACTAAGAGAGAGAGAGCCTAAGAGAGACTAAGAGACTAAGAGAGACTAAGAGAGAGCTGTTTTGCAATGGGTCAGGAGCAGGAGAATCCTATCCTATCCAATAATAATAAGCCACATCATCATCATCTTCTCCTTCTTGTGTCGCTTCTGCATCCTTTTTGCTTGAGCGCGTCCTCACTCATCACTCTCCCTCTAATTCTTCTCCCCCATTTTATCTCTCCAGCTCCATACAATATCCCCCAGCTCCCAGATCTGTCGTATCTTTGCCTCTCGTGATTTGCAAGTTCCCTGACAGAGAAAGCGAGAGAAAGAGCGAAAGAGACGGCGAGATAGACAGCATCCATCGTGTGTGGACAGCTGCTGATCGTGTAATTCTCGCGACTTCCACTGTTTCTTTAGCTGCGATCAAAATCGTCCGAGGTGAAGCGCTTACACGATCATAATTGTCCTTCGGGAGTCTCTAACATGGCTTTGAGCCCTCTGCCTTCAAAATGTTGAAAACCACGGGCGTTCAAGGGATAACTTGGAGGCATTTATGTTAGAGACGGCGTTACGAATAGTTGGGGAGGAGCAGAGCGAAGAGAAAGGTGGGGATCGAAAACTGACGGAGGCGCGATACTGTGAAGCAGAGGAGAAGAAACGTGTGAGATTTCTCCAGCTTTCTCCAGCTTGGCTTCGCTCCTTCTTGCTCCTCCTCAGCTCCCTATCTTGCTCCCTTCCATCCGTGGATGCTTCCCCAGCTTCCCTCCATGGCTCCTTCCCCGCCTTCCATCCTTCGTGATTACTCGCAGAATGCATCTTCGTGGCTCAGGGCCTTACATCCAATATGAGCTGCTCCGGAATCCAGCGTTTGGGCTGGGTGCAAATTGGGCTTGGCAGAGCCAAATGACCCTGATGGCCTTTTGGTGGCTCAAGAAAGCGTTTGCGCTGGGCGCAAATCAACTCTGCCACAGCCAAATGGCTATAGATGGCCTCAACGCTCGTCCGCTCCCCATTTGCGCTGGGCACAACCAAATGGCAAAACATGGCCATCTGACCGCTCGAGAAGCCCTTTGTGCTGGGCGAAAATCTATTATGCAAACGCCAAATCTGTCTCGTGTCTTGCAACTTTGCCATCTAGACATAGTTGATAGACAAAGTGCATAACCTGTTTGAATTCCATCACTATACAGTGACAAAAAACACAGGAAAATCACTTCTCCTCATACGTCCCCGCAAGCAAGCACGAGATATCAAGTAGAAGAAACTAAACGACAACTCACATAGATAGGAGAAAGAGTCTGGTCCCAACCATCAAACGACCAACTCAACCCACTGAGCATAGATTTTATCGTGTTCAGCTCCATATCTTCTATTGTGGACGGATCCATATCCTTAATCTCTCTTATGTCATTCTCTAGATCTGTCAATCTTTCCAGCAGCGACTGCCATTTGGTCTGAATTTCCGTCTTGTTCGACGGCCGCTCCCGTATGTTGTCTACCAGCGACTTGATAAGTTGTACAAGTTGCACAATATCAATAACGAAAGCAGCATCTCTGATTCCTGCCAACATCTTTCTGAACTTTGGAAGCGCGTACTGTTCGGGTGTTGAAGACCCCACGAAAACGTGAAACAGTTTAAGTGAATGGCCACACTGAATGATGTTTCCGCTAGTTGAAAATTTCTCTTCCATCTCTTTTGTTTATTTCTTTGTGTTGTATGCTTCAAGTTATTGGAAGATGGGTTTGATTAATGGATTTTCTAATGGCAGGAAACAAGAGGTCTTGAGAGTGCTTGCAGGAGATACAAACATGCAGATGGAGCTAGGCATGCCAAGAGTGAGACATATTGGTCTCAAATGATTGAGAAGGCATGCGAGATGATAGGACATATGAATGTGCCATTTGATGGTCTAGGAATTCAGTTCCCTGATGATGCAGTGAAGTATTTTAGAGCATGCTGGCAGATTCACTTCCAGAATACATTGCTGGACTTAGTAGGTGAGAAATTTTCATTTTGGGAAATCTTTTGTGCAATCAAATATTTGAAATCATGCCGGAACATTCTCTCATAAGATGCTTGTCAATAACATATCGGGCGATATGAAGAGCTCACTAGTTGTGGAGAAGCAGCCACAAATGATTATGTCTACCTGGTCTACCTGGCGCCTAGTGTACAAGTAATTAATGTTTGATGCTCTAGTCCGTACGGAAAATCTCATAATAGTATATGATGATGGACTAATAGTTATGTGAATGGCTTGCAAGTGGTTTTTCAAGCCGGTGGGAGAGCGTGCTCTAAATGAGATGCCAGTGTAGTGCTTGATTGGTTGATAACGAAAGGGCCACTATGCATGTTTCCTGACACATGCTTGCAGCACCTTGGTGGGTTATTCGAGTGGGAGATGCAGAGATGCCCCTAGTGGTTGGATTATCCTCTCAACAAGGTTCTCGAGTCAAAGAAGGAGCTACACAAAGGTGAATAAGTGTTCCTTTCGGTTCATTGCTTGAGTGTGTCATTCATATTTCAAGGAATGCATTGGAATGAACATCGTTTTTATGCATGGTTTAGAATTTGTCATGTGGAGGCAAACACCAGGCAAGAGGACAAGGGACATTGGTTCCACTACCAAGGAGAGCTACGTACCAAGAGAAGGAATGATGGGAGAGAGTCATAGGCAAGCATGGTGGAATGATGGGAGAGAGTCTCAGGCAAGCAGGGTGTTGCAAGTTGAAGGAAGGGGTAGTCAAGAAGATGAGGGGGACAATAGATTTGATGACACAGATCTGAGAGGGGAGATGGTAAGGGAAAAAAGGTGCCTCCAATATTATGGCCGTAGATGGCATTGCAAGTACTTGATTGACATTGTGTTTTCTACTAGCTGCAGAGGAGGCTGTATATCATAGGGTAGTGAGAGTTGACTGGCTAGATGTGCACTTATCACTAGTGGATGGAAAGCGGCACCAGTATGTATTCAATAGTTTGTAGGTGTATTTTAATCAAAATGGTATGAATATGATTCTTGATGTGAATGTCTCTATTCTTCAGGTCTCATGTGAAAGAAAGGGATTTTCTTAAGTTACTGACCCCTCCATCAATCACAATTGAAGAGAAAGAAACAAAGGCAGCTACAAGCATGATGTGGGTAGACTTTCCTACATCATCTCTGGTTGAGCGCATCTCCAGAAAGGAGATTTTGGAGTGGAACTAGTTAAATATGGGTCTTGTGGAGGCTATTCCAACATTTGCAAACCATATAGTCAAAGATGGGGGGTGGGTCATCAGTACTTGCTTGCTAGAACATATGTGTTGTGTTCAGTTGGGGGCACTGGATAACGGATTTGAGGTAGTTCGCATGCTGATGGTATACCTTGACTGTGGCTACATGCAAGAGAATCCCAAGGAGATGGTACATGAAATCTCATTTAAATGGTAGTACAGTTTCAAATATGTTTATGCACAAAATTTGCAAAAGTTTGACTTGTTTAAGTTTTCATGGTTACAGATGACCCGGCTAGTCTTGGGTATGTGGCAGTGCTATGGATGCAAGATCCCACAATAAAGCCTTAGCAGAGAAGAGTCTTTGAAATGACATAGGCAGTAGCCAGTCAAACTAGATAAGGGAGACAAAAATCCACACCTTCAAAGGCACACAAGAGGGATGCAAGTTTGTGCGAGGTGGTGCGGAGAGACAACTTGGATTGAGCAGGTAATTTCTTTTTTCAGTCTTTGTGTATGGTTGGTTTGTTAACAATTGAGGATCTTATTTCCAGGTTTCTCTTGCACACATTCATGCAAGACGGGGACGTGGTTGTGGATGCATTTGTAGGCATGGGAAACATGGCACATGCATGTGTAGAGCTAGGCAAACATTGTGTCTCTCTTGAGAAAGATAATGACATGGCGACTGTTTACTTGAAGCCCTTAGAGCGTAGGCATCCAGATGCCAAGAAAGGGGAATGAGATTTTCCTATTTTGTGATGACAATATACATTTTGTGCTTGAGGGTTTTGAATAGATGTTTATGTATTTGAACTTATATTTGTTTAAATTTTGTGGACCATTGCTTTGAATAGATGTTTCATTTTATCTCTATGGTTTGTGTTTTTCAATGTTTGTTACGTCCATTAGGAAAAAGAGAGTAGATATAAATTTTTGAACATAGATATTAGATGATGTGTGAGGAATAGAGTAATGAAGTGAACTTGGAAGTTGTAGGCTATTGAATGACCTATGACTTTGTTTTTGGGAAAAAGAGAGTAGATATCAATTTTTAAACATAAATATCAGATGATGTGTGAGGAATCGTGATATGTGAAGTGAACTAGGAAGTTGTAGACCATTGAATGAGCTATGACTTCATTTTTGCAATCATGTCAATCCACTTGCCTAAACTATGGCTGCTCACCTAGGTTCACTCACCTAAAAATTTTACCCCTCACAGCACATTCATTTAGGAATGTTTATTGCTCAATTGTGTTAGGTATCCCCCATGAGACTATAGAGAGGGTAAGAATCTTGGTGATTTGGAGTGTGCTTTAAAGTCACTTTTAATGGCATCTCTTTCTTTCCTTGAAGTATTACTTATGCAGCAAAGTGCTACAAAGGGAACATATCTCACACCTTAAAGTCATTTGACAAAGATTATGGAATGCAAATATTACATCCAAGGATTGTCAGATGCATACGATTTACTAGAAGCTTACCTTGGATCAACATTTTTCCATAGTTCAATGGAGGGACATGATGATGTAGCTACCCTTTAAGAAAGGGACTTTCAGAAAGAAAGTGTTATGCTTGAAAGGCAATGGAGTCACTAGGAGAGCCAGATCCAATACTAAGTAATGTAGAGCTTACTAGATTAAAGGCATTTGTGGAAGCTACCCCAAACATCATACATGCGTTGTTCGATGCATTAGCAGTTGTACACCAAGAAGTCATTATATATTGTGATCTATACCCTTTCAATGTCATGCTAGATTTTACCAAGGATCATCGTCCACAGGTTGGCATCATTCATTGGGGATTGCTGCTTTGATACAGTGAGTCAAGAGAAGCTGCTAATTTTATGAAGCGTACTTTAGATATGGATGATGTGACCAAGGATGTTTTTATCGAAGCTATACTTATATATTAATATAAAATCTTAGAGAAAGTTTTCAAGCTCATTTTTTTAGTTTCACAATATTGGTAGAATGTAGTACTTTTTTATACATTTTCTTTTGAAATTTGAAGGAAAAAATGTAAATCCTGGTAAAACTTTAAATTTTCTTGCATAAAAGTTTCAAATCATGGCGAATGTTTCAAACATTTATTTTTATTAGGGCATATAAACTTTCACTGCCAATATAGAAGTTTAGCTTCTTAACAAAACTAACTTGAAAAAAGCATCCATGGATGTGACTTATAAGATCAAGAAGAGTACAACAATAAGGCAAAAGTGTTGACTCCGGCCTTGGCAAGCTCCAGAAATAATAGACCCTGAGAACACCAATGCTTACAGTAAAGAATCGGATGTGTTTGCCATGGGATACATGATTAAAGAGATTATAAATTTTTATAAGGAGTGTAAGGAATACTATTTCAAAGAGTATTACACAAAACAGTTAGCATGGAGTGGCAAGTTGCAACATATTTATTTCAATGCAACTAACTATATGTTTGTGGAAAAACAAAATAGAATGACATTGGCCGAGATGAATAATCGCCTAGCAAGATTTAACACTCAACCCCATGCCTATTTGCGGCTTGCAGTTGAGATGATGCCTTAGTTTTATTAGTCTGATTTGTTTATAAAGCTACTCTTGGACAATTATGTTTATAAACTATAATGTTACTCTTTCAATGCATTTTGAATACTAGTATATGCATCTATAGTATTTGAATTTAATAAAGTATTATAAAATATATTTTAAAAGTTCTCAAATATTTATCTTCGTGCTACAACTTCTTGCATTTTGAATACTAGTATATGTGTTTATAGTATTTGAATTTAATAAAGTGTAAAGTGTTTTAGAATGTATTTTCATTTTTTTCCAAAATTTTATATTTGTGGAAGAGTGTGTGTTTATTATGGTTAAATTCAAGCCCATGAGTCATGCACACCAATTTTTATTATAATGATTAAATTTAAACTCACATGTCATGCACAAATTGGCAATCTAAAATTTGCAAGTCATGCACACATAAGTGGAGGGGAGGTTATAATTAAGGTTCTCATTTTATTTTGAAGTAGATCGATCTCCTATCATGGCACCTTTTTTCAGGATTTAAGTGATTGACTATGATAATAAGGAGGAATCAGGTGTTGTTAGGGTGACAAGAGACACAAGTCATCCCACGTTCTCTCATATTCGTGAATCAATGGACAATCAATGATCAACTCTTAGTGTACATCAATATAAGTCCATACCGCATAGAGGAAACTCCTTATTCATGTAAAAGACATTGCACTCAACCAGCTGATGACATAAATCTTGATGCTCAAGTTCACATATCTTCAAATCTTTCTAGTAGATTACTAAGCCCAAGTATTCTTGAACTTTGGCACTATGAATAAGGTTGTTTCTTGAGCTCTTTACGTGTTTCAAGTGACTTTGCACAATTCTTTGCTCTTGGTGTATGGCACACATGATTTGTCTTGTTTGATCTTTGTTCCTCTTGATTTTTGCAAATATGTCTTTATTCTTTGTTTCTCTTGCCTTATGGCACCATCAAGACACAAACCTAGCTTGAGCTTCTGCATTGCCTATTGTTGTCAATACCTCAATTTTTTGTGTGTAGATTCAAATAATGTAGGTGATGTAGACATCTTGCATTCTAAATATCTCATCCTACCTAAAGTGACTCCAAAAGTAGTAGTGTATGACTCACATAAGGACTTTTAAAATTCCTATAGGAAAATAAATATAATAACATAATGGGATTTATAAAATTTCCCAAAATTTATAGAGGGGATATAAGGAAATGCTAGAAATAGGTTACATAGGGATTTAGAGAAGAAGCCTTGAACACATGTGATATAGACATATTCTGCCCTATAGATTGATCAGATGTCACTTGGAGAATGGAATTTTAAAGCTGCATTTCACATTCTTTGTAAGTCTCCTATGTGCAGAGATCACATGACAATGGGAGTGGCACTCTAGTGATCATATTGGCACTAGGAAATGGAACAAGTGCCATTTTAGTTTAGGTTTCTCAATGCGATTTTCTAGGACCCAATAAGAGATTGGCACCATTGCCATTCTCCACTAGTAGAAATGTTTACCCTAATATTCTAGGAGGGGTATTCTAGTGATCATATGAGAATGGTACTAGGTGCCAATCTACATGTGAGTTTAGGGTTCTCAGTGCCATTTTCTAGGTCTTTGCAAGAATGATTAGATTGTAGTAGTCTGACATAGTGGAACCACCATGGCATTGCCTTGTGCAATGAACCCCTACCCCATGGTGGTGGGAACTCAGAAGTACCGAGAAAGTCTTTATCCCAAGGGTTGGGATTCCTTGTTGATAGAATAGCATCAAGAAGGCTCTCTTAAATCCCAATAGTTGTGATTAGTTTCATTGTATATGGTGTCCATAAACAAGGCAAGAATAATTATATTGTAGTTGTCTGACATAGTGGAACCACCACGGGCATTTCCTCGTCCAATGATCCCCACCCCCATGGTGGTGGAAACTCGGAAGTACTCGGAAAGTATTTATCCCAAGGGTTGGAATTCCTTGTTTGATAGAATAGCATCAACAAGGCACTCTCAATCCCAATGGTTGGGATGAGTTTCATTAATAGATGGTGCCCACCATCAACAAGACAAGAATGATTAGATTATGGTTGTTTGACATAGTGGAACCACCACGGGAATTGCACTGGAGACCTGGTTCTTTTTTAACGGAATGGCACTAGTTCCATTCCCCATGTGAGCTTGTGTTTAATGGTACCATATCCATCTCAAATTTACTAAAGTCTCCAATCTACATGTAAGTTTACGGTTCATAGTGCTATTTTCCAGGTTCTAGCGTGAGATTGGCACCACTGCCATTCTCCACTAGTGGCAATCTCCACAAACTCACATGTACATTGGCACTTTTGCCATATGATCACTACATAGGAGAGTCTAAGTGGAAATCGAAGGCCACAATCTCTATTAAGTCACATGGAGATTGACACAATGCTGGAGAATGGCATACTCAAAGCTGCATTTCTTCCCATAATCTACCCTATACATTGATCAAATGTGACTAGAAGAATGGTGTTTTAGAGAATGGCACCACTTCCATTCTCTAATGGTGGAACATAGAAGAATACACATGTGAGTTTAGGCTTCTTAGTGCCATTTTCTAGGGCCCAATAATTAGATTGGCACCACTACTATTCTCCACTGGTAGAAATATTTACCCTAATATTCTAGGAGGGGTATTCCAATGATCATAGGAGAATGGCACTAGGTTCCAATCTACATGTAAGTTTAGGGTTCTCAGTGCCATTTTCTAGGTCACTACATGAGATTGGCATCACTCCCATTATCCCATTGGTGGCAATCTACATAAACCCAAATGCAGATTGGCATTCCACTGATTTCATTGGTAGTAGGACAAAAGCATAAGTACCAATGCACATGTGGTTTAGGACTCTTAGTGTCATTTTTTAGGTCTTGGTATGAGATTGGCACCACTGCCATTCTCCATGGGTAACATTCTCCACAAAGTGACATGGAGATTGATACAAAGCAATTTGATCACTACACAGGAGAGACTATAATCACTACATAGGAGGAAAGTTGAATTTCCCTAATCTACCCTATACATTTCAAAGATGAATTTACTCTATACTTAGAGACTATCATCTGAAAGATGAGTATCTTGCCATAATCTACCCTATACATTTTGTGCCATTATAGCAGTGGGAGAATGGCATTTAAAAGCTGAATTTCACTTTTTTGGCTATATTTTGCCCGATGTATTGATAAGCGATCACTGAGAGGATGGATTTTCAAAGATGAATTTCACATTTATTGCAAGTCCACCAATGTGCAGTGATCACATGACAATAGGGTAGTGGCATTCCAATGATCATATTGGCACTAGGAGAATGGCATAGGTGCCAATCTACATGTAAGTTTAGGGTTCACAGTGCTATTTTCCAGGTTCTAGCAATAGATTGGTAGCACTGCCATTCTCCACTTGTGGAAATCTCCACAAACTCACATGTAGATTGAAACTTGTGCCTTATGATCACTACATAGGAGAGTCTAAGAAGAAATACAAGGCCACAATCTCCATAAACTCACATGGAGATTGACACAATGAATTGGAGAATGGCATACTCAAAGTTGCATTTTTTCCCATGATCTACCCTATACATTGGGAATAGAAGAATGGTGTTTTAGAGAATGGCACCACTGCCATTCTCCACTGGTGGAACATAGAAGAATGCATAGAGTTTAGGCTTCTCAGTGCCATTTTCTAGGGCCCTGGCACTGTTATGGATAATATTGTCTAAGGAAAAAGGCATTGATATGTGTGTGTGTTTGTATATGTGGCAATAGTATAATAAAATATGGTGTGCATAGGGCCTAGGGTTGAGGTGGCAGGGCATGACCATGTGCCACCCTTCCACGTAAGAGGATCCATAAGGTGTGTTGTACATAATCTAGGGTAGTAATATTATAAAAGGTAAGGTGGCATGGCTCCTCCATGTGCCACCCCTCCACCTAGGCTGCATTTAGTGAGTTATGGCTCAAAGTCTATCGGAGAAGTAATATAAAATAGGTGGAGATGGATATTATATTGGGTTATTCCCTCCATATAGGATAGGCCCATGTGGGGGAGGTATAGAAGGTCCAAGAGAGCAAGTTAAATAATGGGGAAAGTAGGATGAGGTGGCAAGATTCCTCGTGCCAACCCTCCACTTGTCCTCCTAGAGGTTTGAACATATTATAAAATTAGGAAGAGACCAAGGGAGTATCATAGACTTGAGATATGGGGCCTGATTTATGTGGAAAATTGAGGCAAAGGGTTGTCGCACACAATTGAGAGTGCGTAAACACCTAGCCCACATGGGAGACTTTTCCACACACACCATGCATGTGGGAGGATGCATTAATTGGGAGAGACCCCCTCTTTTGGCTATAAAAGGAGGGGGCTATTCCTTGATGAGACACGCTGATTCTTGTAAAGCCACCTAGCTAGTACTTTGATATTTCCCTCTCATCCTTTCTGTCAAATAAAGTGGGTCCTTTTCCCTTGATGTCTCCATCTTTTCATTCCTCCTCCTATCATGTACATGCTTCTCTTCCCCCCTGTCCCTTTCCCCTTGTGTCACAGTCTCCCTCTTCATTCCCTTCGTTAAAGCATTACAAGTGCTATGTTGGATGTGAAGCATGCATTCTAAAGAATATAGGACATAGCAATTTATTTGAAAACATCAAAATTTTGTTCTATACATACATGCAACCAAGTAATCAATCAAAAGTACACTACGTGAGCTTCTCCTCAACCCCACGAAACACTTAAATGAGAACATTAGGCATGGATTAATGGGCCTCCAATGTTGTGTTAAAGTGATGCATACCCATTTGAGGGCACGCTCCATAACTTTCTTTTTATTTGTTGAAAACCAAAACAGATTCAAAATTTGGAATCCAAACTAGTGGGAATACTGCATGGTGGTCTTAAAACATTGATAGCTATTGGTATTGGTATCTAGATTGATCTTAAAACATTGATAGTTGTTGGTATTGACCTATCTAGATTCACCCTAAAATGGAAGAAGTTGAAAAAGTGCAATTTGTGCATGTGCAAAGATATTTTAATAAATCCAACACTATTTACAATTTTGAATTGTTTCTTTTACCATGCACTTGCTTGCTATATGGCTCGTTAGCATGCCAAAGGTCATTGCATTTGAACATAATATATAGCATCAAGCCCGATAGCATGCCCTTTGTCCTATTTGTGTTTTGAAGCATTTTAGGCCACATTGCACTTGTTTGGGATTTCCATTTTTGCTAACATGTATCATCGGAGGGGGGAAACCAGCAGCTAAAAATTATGCTACTCCCACAAAGCATCTATATCATCCTCATCAAGAGATTGTGTTGTTGGCCAAAACTCTCTGTACAGTCCTATCTTTGAGATGTTTTTTTGTCTAAGCTCACCGATCATGGTTTTCCAATTTAGTCTATCACTGGCCTAATGTAGGACTCATTCTTTCCACTTGCACATCTCTCCTAAAACTTAATGTAATCATTAATCCTTAATATTATGTGCAAGTGATCTCTCACAAATACAGCCATTGGTAGTATATCCGAAAAACCTGTTGGCAACAATGGTCGACCCTCACTTTCTTCCATTATAGCTCAATTCCCCCTTCAATGGGTCATCTTTCCTTTTGGTGGATGCCAATTGAGCCTTGATTCGAGTGCACAAGCTACATTTAGAGAATTCACTCATCTTAGTAGCAAGGGATACATTTTTGAAGTCTGATTTCCAAATCCTACCAAATGTGGATGTGGATAGGCTTTGATAACTAGGTTGATTAAGTGAAGTGTTGACCTCACATAGGACGTCTATCTTTTTATGCACTTTAGGTATTACCATGGATGATTTTTTCAAGTTAGTTTCGTTAAGAAGCTAAAATTTTATATTGATGTTGAAAGTTTGTATTCCCTAAATAAAAATAAATGTTTGAAAGATTTGCCAAGGATTTGAAACTTTTATACAAAGAAATTAAAAGTTTCGCCAGAATTTATAGTTTTTACTTCAAATTTCAAAAGAAATACATAAAAGTGTACTACGCTCTATCAATATCGTCAAACTAAAAAAATTATCTCGATAAACTTTTGCCATGATTTTATATTAATATATAAGCATAGATTTAATAAAAACATCCATGGGTATCACTTGCGATGTCTCTCTAGAACCATCTTGCATGGTTCTACTCTTGTGATGCATATGCTCTATGCTATTATCCACAAAGTGTTGAATGAGAGCCCTTACCATACCTGTGTACTCCCTGCTCCTCCTCAAAATCCTTGAATTCCCATGCGCATATTGTTGCACACCACTCTCAAATTGCTTCTTGTATCAATAAAATGATATCCTTGGAATTCCATGCATCTTATACCATGCTCTACAACACACATCCTGACTATTTACCCTCAAGTTGTAGCGTATCCTCCTAGTGTAGTCATGATGCCAAGCTATTATGACAACACATTGTATATAAAGTTTGTATGATACTCCAAGGAGCTATCCCAAAAGTTCTTCCTTAGAGTCATTAAGAAATTATCTCGCCCAACATGTTGTTGGCAACACCTACTCCCACAACAGTATAAGGAAGAGACCTGCTACATCGAATCTAGTGACATTTTGTACATTGGTGTTGGAGGCTCTCTTTTTTAGGCACCTATTAATGAAAGTGTACCTTCTTCTCTTTGACGTTGGATCATCCCTTTTCAACATTTGATCATTGACTAATTCATCTATGCCAACAATTTGGTCCATGGGCACATATTGTTGCAATGGGCTTTCTTCAAGTAAGGTAATCTGCTTGATGGGCCACTTAACTACACTGAGAGAGCCGATATCATGCATAGAAAACCCTAAGTCACTTTCTGTAATTTGTTTTTTCTTTTCAATACCCACACCAATGCAATTGTTACCTAATAGGTCAAAGTTTATAGAGTCACTCGGGAAAACATATATGATCACACCTTCTCCCATGATCTTTGTTTTGCTCTCATCCCACAAGACAACCTTTTTCTCTTTCCAAGATTCACGAATGAAATTGTCAATTTCCATGACGAAACTGGCATTTCCTTAACATAAGGTTGCTCAAGCTCACTTGGTGCAACTTCTTTAGCTGTTGGATCATTTAAACAATCACCAACATGTTTTAGAGAGCCCTTAGGCCACTTGACAACGCTCCAAAGTGCCTCACCAATAAGCACTACATCCATAGTGGGAAATGGCAAGAGCATGTCACTATTGATAGACTTAGCTCCACTATCATCGATACATTTTCTACCTCAATCTTCACACCACTACAGTAGGCATCCAGATTTATTGTACACACTGCACCAAATCCAACCACTTCATTCCCCACCATCATCATGACCTTGTCCCTGCTTTTACTAGCCATCCCCTGTAATTATGATTATAGAGAAATAATTATGAACAAACTACAATCAAAGAATTTTAGAAGACCAACAAAGATGTCCTTGTAGTGGGGAAGAATGGCACTAGTGCCAATCTCTAGAATCCATGAATGAATCTGTACAAAATTTTCATGAAAGCATGAATTATTTCCCTTAAAAATTTTAGTAATTTGATAAAACCATTGCCACCATTTTGAACAATGGAAGATCCATTCCTTGCAACACTTTTTTAATGGCCTCATACATTGTTTGTGCCTTTCCATCATCAATAGAGAGAAACTTCACAAAGGCAGTTACACATGGGCCAATATCTTTCAAGTAAGTTATGTATAAGATGAGATGCTTTTCAAATCTTTGATCAATGCTTTCATCCACAATAATGGAGTAGAATGGACTACTAACAATTTCCTCTTTTGACTTCTCTCAATACACCATGTACACTATAAAACCTTTCCTGAGGTAGGATTGATATAAGAGGAGTACTCGCAAGAGAGAGACACATTAGGAATCTTCATATACATATGAAATTTGCATTCATCTTCAAACACTTCCAAGGCCAAATCCTTTTGAGCCACTTGATACATAATTTGCATAACACTAACAATCCTACTCTTTTCACCATCTATCATAAGCTCCACATGCTTTTCTATATGTTTCACACTCTCTCAAACCATTAGTTTCTTTTTTTGGACTGCTAGCTTGTGAGACTCCGATGCATGGTGAATGGCAAGAGCTTGCTTTTGTATAGTTATGCTCCCAAATCCTCCAAATGGATTGGAAATTTTCAGCTCCATGCAAACTAAACACTTTATCCTCTCTTTGCCTTCCTCATCAAATATAGAATACGACCAAGGATAAAGCAAGTTCTAGGTTGATACATAGCTGAGAACATACACTCTTTTTTGAGTAGCTAGAACAGAAGCTTCTTCATCACTAGCAGCACGCTCAACTTGACATGAAATGCCAGATTGCTCTGAGAAGCATTGGTGCTTATCTTTCTTAGGACCTCCCATTTTCTTTGTGAAGATCAGCGAGGAGCAGCAAAGCAAGGCTGCCAACAATACAAAAATACAAGCCTTGAGGAAAAAGCCCAAAAAGGAGAGGAGGAGAACAATATCGAATGTTAACAAACAATGATTAATCAGCCTGTTCGAGGTAAACAGTACTCGACACTTGCTCAAGGGAAAAGAACACGATGAGGGAAGCTAAATGCAATGTGAGGCAGGGAGAGCAGGGATGCAAAGAGGCTACGCAGACGATGTAGAATAGATTTCTTTTTTTGAAAATTAAACAAACGTATTTTCCAAAATATAGATCCAAAAGATGGACCGAACAAGTCATTGCAACTCATCATCAGTCCTGATCCACTTCCATAGAAACAAAGATAAGCTTCAGTAAGAATTTCGACTCCTAAACCATTGTTTCATTGTGTGACATGTATATGCTGTAAGAATCACAGCGCCTCCAGCACGCTTGATCTTCTTCTCTACAAGCTTGGAGAAAAACTTCGCCTTGACCACCAGGGGATGCGTCGGCATGTCACCCTTGCCAAGGACTTTGAAGAAACCGTGCTGCATGACATTCACGAGGGGGGCCTTAGCCCGGACGTCCTTGGGCAACATAGACCAGAGGCGATCGACCGATGACGTAGAATAGAGGAAGAAAATAAGGCCAGGAGGTGGGAGGAGAAAAGAAGGTAGAGGCCCGTTGCACCTTGCGTGCCAAGAACTCTTGATTCGTCTGCATCATCGACTGGCTAGCAGCGTAGCAGCTCGAATCGAGATTGGAGGCCTTCACTTGAATTTCTGAAGCAAGCATGTTGCCTCACCGTCGTTCTAGATTTGCAACTCCATCGTAAGTGCCCTCGCATAGGCGAGACTCGGTTCAACTTCCACCTGCGCCCGTCACCCGCTTATCTGCAAGAAAGTCATTTGTAATATATACTTGCCAATCAACGGCTGGGAAGGAGGGGCGGATTGGGCACGTAACATTCAGACAGGTAGCTACTAGCATCGAAGGTGTTTTCACCTCGTTTTCACCTTGATGCCAATCAAGCGGCAGTCTTGCATGGTCCCGACCGCCTCCATTTGCCAGTAGCCATCTCCTTGGCAACTTCGTGAATCGTGATTCACAAGCACTTCACGACTCCACTAGATTCTAGAGAGCTGCAAAAAAAACTCTGAATAGATTATAGCTATTAGCCTATTAGCCCTCAACGTAAATCTAGGGCGGGTGGGCAAGCCTCTTCGCCTACATGGCCACACAGTGGCCAACTACCTGCTACAGCTCAATGGAAACGCATGCGACATCACGATCGAATGGACTGGTAGTCATCAGTCGAGTAAAGCAACTTGTTCATTGGCATGAGTTCGTCTCTATTCAAAGATTGCCCAGTCATGCAGCAGCGGCAACCCCTTGTAGCCGTGGCTTGTGGCCACTTCGCACCAAATCCAGATTCCAGTGACCAGTGTGAAATACAATTGTAAGCGGGGGATTCGGGAAGAGTAAAGAGAAGGCGACTTGCAAGGATAAAGGCTAAGGGATTCCGAAACTTGGAAGGAGTAAGCCCCTTATGCATTTCACTGTTCAACACGTCCCTTAGCCAACAACGAGCAGCTGGTACCAAGCATGAACAGAGAGTCACAGACTCCTGAGTCCTTCCTTCAAAAGCTAGCTGCTAGAGACTGAAGGAAGCTGGCATCAATGAGAGAGGAGAGAGTCGAGACTACGAGTTGGTAGAGGAAAGTGAGAAGAAGGACGATTCGAGGAGGACGTTGGAGCCAGCTTGGGAGGAGGTTACCATTCATAATTGGTCTGCATTCAGGACCACTTACCCGCTCCCTTGGATTCGAATCTAGATTTAGGAAAATATATTTTAAATGTTAATATAAATATAAATATAAATATAAATATATATATATAAAATAATATTCACCTTTTAAATGTTAGATTTTGAAAGGTGAATATTATAGGCACCCTTCTTTTGAGAATTTCACGTAAGGTTAGAGTTTCCACGGGTGAAGGCTAATTTTATGTCTAACCGTTTATTTAAATAACTTCAAAAATATCATGCAGGCTTGAGTACGAGGGTGGTCCTATGGGAAACATTTATTTGGAATGCCTTATTAGCTTTTACCCTTATTGAGAAGGGGAAAACCCCTTTGAAGGGTGTCGCAACCTTCTAATTTGAGGGCTGCAAGTTTCCTCCTCATAACTTTCTGCTCAGTAGTCCGATTGTAATGAAATTTATATCAGCGCGAAGCTCTCTTCAAGGCGCATGTTTGTATGTGATCAGATCTTGAATCAGATATTGTTGCAAAAAGTTATGAGTCTCTGTGTTTGACAGTCTGTTTTCATGACAGGGCGCAAGGCCCGTCTTGACACCAAATTACGCAAGAAGAAAGATATTGCAGAATGAGATTAACCATTAGAAATCTCATAAATCGAGTACTTCCCTCCTCATTTTGACTTCCATGTGACCACGCTTTCGCTTGAAGATTTTTAGATAATTCATGATTACAGAGTTTTTGCCTAAATTTCTGTGCTGAGCTTATTGTCACTGTAGGCCATGTTTCTCGCCAGACCTTCACCATGACGGAAATTGCAACAAACGTTTAGTCAAAACTCTCAACGTCAAACGCACAGGCGTTCTTTACTACAAAGCTTTGATTCTTTAGCAAATACAAGAGAGCTTGTTCTAAAAGTTCGAACGGAAAAATCTACGCTGTTCATCATGCCTAAACGCCCATCACCGCACTCAAGGCAAACAAGGGATTCAAAGGATTTAAGGTCGCATGAGATATACACTTCGAGCGTCGCCGAACCACCACTGGTGATTATCGAGTACTCCATTGCGAGATCCATGTCTCCTTCATCACAGCCATCGTTAGTATTGTCGCATCTCACTAAATATTCATGTTCAAAGAGGCTCACAAGGTCTCCCGTCGTTAGTACATTGGAAGCCTAGATGGCAGCTGCAAGATGGTAAGGGAAGCCCAACAGCTTCTTGCAATGGCAAGCACGCGACCAACCATGCAACCAAGAAATGTGAATGTCGATCTCAGAGCTCTGCATCCAAAAAAGAGATCGGGAAAGAGAGAGAGATCAGATCTTGTACCCGAAATGAAAAATGCATCCAATGGCCCATATCGATTAGATCTAATCCAACAATCCTTCCATTCTTCAATCGTCCTAACCGCTCAAACTGAAATCTCTCGTTAATAGAGAAAGAATGTCTCATATCGATTTGATCTAATCCATCGATCCTCCATATATTCTTCAATCATCCTAACTTGCTCAAACTGAAACCTCTCGTTAATAGAGAAAGAGATTTGAGAGTACGGCATGTTATAGGTTGAGTAACTCAGTAAGTCTTCTTGCAGACTCTGCGCCTGCCATACAAATGTTAACGTTTGATAAGTTTTGGCGAAATCAGTTAGTGCATTTGGAAAAATCAGCCGTTTTCCTATGAGAGAACATGGAATTCAAAACTGTCGTGTCGCAAACAGGGTGAGGAGAGGCAAGCCGCTGGGAAACGTTATCCCTGAGCGAGTATCGGCGCTATACTTGCACCAGAGTTCTGATACGCAACTCACTACCAGGTTTTTGCGAGCGAGGATCTCGAATTAAGCTCGACCCTGAATGCTACACGACTGTTGTAATTTCCAGGCTATCGCAAGGGATAGTGGCATGATGAATAACCATCCGTGCTGGCTTCTTGACGAACAGCACTAAGCACTTGGGGGACAACTGTCCATACTGGTAAGAATCTGCAGCTACGATTGTGGCTAGATTTGGGACGTTTTTGTGAATTTATATGCGTTGCGGGTCATTGGGTACGTGCAAGTCACGCAAATCTCGGGCCATCGACGAAACTGCGCTTGAGCAGCACTAGAAATTGATCACACAGCTTTGCTTCTTCAAATCTCTAGCAAATAAGTAACCGCGATCCAAGGGATGAAGGTTCATTAGTTAAGCCAAGCAACTTGGTGGTCAAGCAAGAGGCAGTTTCTCTTGAGCTGAGAGTTTATCCACGCAGCTTCTGAGCAATTCACAGGAATCAAATTGATGACTACGAAGCAGAGAGGGTTCAACGATCACGAACTGTTGTCCTATGAGCCACGGCCTGTGGTTGAATCCGTCACTCTGGGAGCACTCTCCTAGAAGAAGCTGCATGGATGTCGGTTCTTGACCATCTATGTGTTCAGGTCGTTGCCTTATCCCCAATAATTAGCTATGTTGAATTAGTCTCGTTAGCTCGTTAGCATGGTGCTTGTTTAATATTCTCCATTCTTAAATAGCTGCTTGTTTAATACGTTCCATTGTGTTAATTTGATTTAGTTCATTCTCTCACTTCTCATGAGTCATGAGAATCCAAGTTTTATCTTCTAGGTTGATTGCACAAGTGCTAGTGTAGCCGTAAAGAAAGCTCATTTGGATGTAAAAGAAACTATTTTTAAAAGAGTATTGGGCTATTAAAAGGCAATTTTTATAGATTGATCTCCATAAATGCCAATTTGAAACACAAAGCTCTTTTAAAAGTATACATGAAAAAAGATAGTTTCAATCCTTATTATACTAAGTAAGAATAAATTAAATAATGATTGACCTAGAATTACAACAATTAAGAATATATTAATTATAGATGTAACAACTAAGATTAAATAAAAACAAGAGCAAAAGTAAATATAGCAAGGAGGCGAAAACAAGAGGAATGGAGTGAGGGGAGTGATGGACCAACAAGAGGGCGGGAGAAAAGCATGTGAGGGCGTGACATAAGGGAAGGCACCCCATAAGCAAGGGAGGGGAAGGAACAATGGAAAGAAGGACTGAGAGGAGGAAAGTGAGAAGAGTCATTTAATAAGGAAGCAGTGGTGGCGACTCGAAGAAAGGGAGAGAAGGGAGCAATGGAGGGAGGGAAGGGAAGGAAGGGAGAGCCAACAAAAGGGAGGGAGGGAGGGAGAGCCAATGAAAGGGATGAAGGGAGGGAAAGCAATGACAACTTGGAATGGGAGGTACCTGCCTTCAAGACAAACTACATGCTCGAGAAACAAGGCACAATAGGGTGAGAATTGGGCCTGACATCGCAATTTTAGTGGTTGATAGGAAGCGAAAGAGCTAAAAAAGAGTCATGCATCTCATAGTAAGCCTAAGGCCTCGAAAGAGAGCCATCAACTATGATCCTGTGCCTTCAATCTAGGTGATACAATTGCTCCTTAAATTGACCTTGGGTACAAAAACAAAAATTGAAGATATAATTAAAAAGACTAATTTCTTTTTAAAAGGAACAAGAAATTCGGAAGAAAGTGAAAGATCTAATAACATATTTAAGAAGAATTGTGAGATATTCTAAAATTTCTCATTGTGGACCCCCTTTATTCTCAAGGGGGTCACTATGTATAAACCCTCTATACTACATGCATTCAAGGCCTATTTATAAAATCGCTTATCAGAGTAAAAATTTTATTCATAAAAAGTACCCTTTTCTATACAATTCTGTATAAATTACTTTAAAAATTCCCTTATGTAGATTAATTTTTGTAAATTTTAGTAATTAAAAATAACCTTATGTTGAACTCACGTGATAGGGTTACATATGATGAGTGACCCCCCCGAGCCTTTATTTGCCTCCTAGTAGCTCCCCTTACTCCTCTTTACCTCACTTTAAACACCCTTCTTCCCTCATTAAGAAAAGGGATACATACATAAGCCCCCTCCCCCCCCCCCTTGCCTCCTCTGGCCTCCCAATCACCTTTATACTCTAGTTTCAAGCACATTTCCCCACCCATGTCGACTACATAAGAGGTTAATATGAAAGGGGGCCCTTTCCTTTAGCCCAGACCTCCTTATACCCTCATACTGCCTCTAGTACCAAACCCTACCTTATATCCTCTTACCCCACTAATTTCTCCCCAAAACCTCGCCTTCCATTGTAGCTTGTATGGCCATGGGGTATCGCACTTTCCCACAACTAGGGATTCCTTTTGGCAAAAGAAGGGTGTGGATTCTTTGGAATAGAGCATAGCCAATGCCGTACTTCATCAAAGCCTAGCTCCCGGGAAGCCTCAAGCTTCCCATCTAGGTTAAATTTGGCCTCTTTCCTGATGCGTGTTTTATCTGTAGGAAAGTTGGCCATTTTGCTAGAACATGCCTAGATAGACCAACAAACACAACCTTGGTAAGAGGTGACAAGACGGGGTCCAAGACCCTTCCATGAAGCACGAAGGCAAAGATGCTGCGAGTGCGACCCTAAGCCCTCTCAAGCACACCGGCGATTTTGTCAAGTGATTGAGAGGTCGATTTGAAGGATGTCACATAGGTTATCCTGTCAGTCTCGATAGATGGAAGACTATTGAAAAGAAAGGTAAGTCTATCCGGGAGTCCCTCCCCATGCATGGTGTCCCTGAGAAGGATGTTATAGAAGAAAAGTTGGATCCCTCTCCTTCATCGGGATGCTTATGGGCATTCCACCATCCCAATTGGTGGAGGTGCCGATCTCTTTGCAAGCCTCATCCAACGATGAAGAGGAGACCCTCCCTGATGCGAATCACAAAAAGAGAGTGCATGAAGATAAGAAGAGCAAGGAGAAAGGTCAAGGTGAAGGAAATGGATTGCAGAAAATTCCACCCTCACATAGCCTCACTAAGAGACTCAAGGATGTGGCGAGGAGTGCCAAGATGGCCAGGGAAAACAGAGTTAACTTCTTTAAAGATGTTCATAAGTCCTTGGAGGAAAGTTAGGGGGGGTGAGAGATGCAAGGAGAGGACCCAAGTGATGTCATGGAATGTGAGAGGGTGCTGCGGGAAATCCAAGCAAAGAGGATGCCTGGCTGTAGTCAAAAAATTCAAACTGCATGTGGTAATGCTTCAGGACATCAAACATGGGTCGAATGATGAATTTTGGTTTGCATGCAAGAAGTTGGGATTCAATGTGTTTGTAAATTGCGTGTTTAGAGGCCAAGGAGGCACAGCCATCCTATTGCATCAATCTCTGCAGGTGAAGGATGAATTCAGGGATGAGGATGGATGTCTAGTTGCAGTCTTAGCCTTGATTGATGATTTTTAAGTAGGTTTTGCATGTGTGTATGCTCCAAACGTCCCTGTGGGGAGAGCTAGATGCTGGTTTGTCCTTAATTCAAGTTGGAGGGTGAGCATTGGTTGGTTGGAGGAGACTGGAATTTCACTGAAGGAGTGGAAGATAGATCGCATGCCACAGCCTACTCCACTATACAGGAGCACAAGTCTTGGGATGACTTGGTTCTCAACAAAGGGCTAGTGGATTGCATTGAGTTTGATCAGGAAGGTCTACAAGGTTTCACTATAGTCTGGTTATGGTGAAGCGGGAAACCAGAGGGCTCGATAGTGCTTGCATCAATACGGAGTGCATAAGTAGCCCCTACATATGAAATGGTAGAGATCAAGACAACTATTCTTGACATGGAGCTGGAAGAGGTGGAAGATACCAAACTACGTAGCCGTCAGAGTTGGCTAGCCCTGAGGGATTGCCCAAGTTTTTTTTCCAATCAATTAAAAGGAGGCACGAAAAAGAAAATATTGACAGGGTGATGGGTGCTCAGGGATGCTTGGTCTCCGAGCATTGGCATATTGCACACACTTTTCTAAAGGAGCTTATCTAGATCGTGGGTGAATTCGCCATGCAATCTGCAGACTGGCTTGCCAAGATGGAAGCGCTCTTAATTGGCATTCAAACTTGTGTGTTAGATTACCATAAACCTTCTGTGTAGACCCTTCATGACAAGGGAGCCTCCAGGCTATGGCGTCTGATAAGTCCCCTGGCCCAAACGGCCTCATGATCGAATTTTATAGAGAATTTTGGGACCTTCTGACTCCAGAATACACCGAGATGGTAAACTATGCATTGAATAGAGGTACCCTCTCACCTGATGTTAATGTGGGACTATTGAAGCTATGCTCTAAGAAGGTCAACACACTGAAGGTCGGTAATGTGACTAGTAGCCGATCACAATGCTTAACACATCATACAATATCCTTGCAAAGGTGCTCGCCATCAGAATCAGGGAGGTTTGCATGTCTTCAGTCGACTCGGAACAGTGTGGCTTCATCAAAGGCAAGGAATATTCTTAATGTCTACTGCTATGGACTATGCTTGGCAAGAAAATAAGAAGGTCCTACTGTTGGGCCTAGACCTGGACAAGGCCTATGATAGAGTCAGGTGGGACTACCTTTTGGCGGTGCTAAGAAAACTTGGTTTTGGAGATGGGTTTGGAAGTATGGTCGAGGTTCTCTTCAGGAATGCATTAGCAGTTCTTTGCCTCAATGGTGGTGTAGTTGGATGCTTTGATCTCAAGAGATCCATCCGACAAGGCTGCCCGCTTGCCAATCTCCTCTTCACAATAGGAACAGTTCCCCTCATCCACAAGATTAGAGTTGCAGCAGTAGAATTCATGGGATCTGCCTCCCATCGGGAAACCAGTTCAGCACTCAGGTATTTGTGGATGATACAATGATAGGTATAGTAGAAGATCCCCGTAGTGTTAACTCTTTGTTTGGCATCATCGACCTCTTCTACAAAGCCTTGGGATCACAGTGCAGCTGGCAAAAAATGTTTGCAATCAAAACGATAGATGACCCCCCCTGACGTGGCTTGCTGACGATATTCAGATATCTTGGCACACCCATCGGTTTGGGGGTGACCCTCCACCAAAGATTCGATTGGTTCCTAGAAAAAATAAAAGCCAAGTTGAGACCTTGGCATGGTCTAAGTTTGGGGTGGAATTCTCGTGTGTTGGTTATCTAGCACATTCTTGCAGCAACGACCACCTACATTGCCTCTATTTGTTGGCAGTTCTCTAAGTGTCAATGGTAGGAAGTGGAGAGGATTTTTTGTGCCTTCCTATGGATGGAGGAAGGTGAAAGGAGGCGGATGAACTACATCCGCTTCCAAAAAATCAGGGAGGGCTGGGCCTTCCTGCCATTAGAAGGTGCAATATTTCACTCCTGGTGGATAAGTGGCTCCCGCGACTCTTTTTTATCCCCTCCCCTTGGGTGGAAATTGTAATTCACTTTATTGAAATAGGCCGGTCTAGTTCAGTGAGCACTTGGAAAGATCTCCCATGGTACCACAAGGTTATCTCCAGCTTTCCCCTCAAGATAGTGGGTTTGGATCTCATTGCAGGCCTAGTATTGGCTTGGAAGGAATGCAATGATCGGCTAAGGTGGAAGGGGAGGCAAGGCCTGAGAGGCGATGCCATCTTGGCAGAATCTATCTGGTGGAGCCGAGCATTCAGACGAGATCCATTCACTCTTCATGACCTCCCGTGCACCCGCACTATGTACAAGAAAGGCTTAACGAATTGGGGGACATTTGGAACCCTCCGTGGATTGGGTCCCCCTTGAGAAGCTATGTATTTGGTTTTCTCTAAGTCATGGAGTATACGAATTGTTGGTTGTTGTGATGGAGCGCATCCCGCATGACTAGCCAACTAACGGCATCTCCTCTTTTGAGGGTCGACAGACCTAGTTGCTCATGGGAAGGACATGCCTTAATCACCTCTCAGTGATGAGGATTGTGTATAGGAACCTTGAGACTATGGGGCCTCAGTTCATGACCCTCAACAAGAAATGGCATGGGAGAAGAGGCCATGTGTGGTGGAAGAAGAGGTTCGTAGATATTTGGAAGAAGTGCAGGGCAAGGAAAGCCAACTTTTTGTTGTGGAAGATCACCAATCTCTGGTTGCCCGTTAGAGGGTCGCTTGTTAAACAGATCCCTATATCCCTAATTTGCCCTCTATGCAGTAAGGTTGTGGAAGCCTTGAAGCATTTGTTTTGGTCTTGTCCGGTTACCAGGGAGGTCTGGGGTAGAGTGAAAGATGCAATCAGAAAGGCAGGGGTGATGTCTCAATTTTATATCAAAGGAATATGGAGGATGGTGTTGCTTGGGGAAACCTTTAGCTCCCCTCTACCCTCCTAACATCCTGGCAATAAGTTCATGCAGCTATATGCCTCTCCATGTGGGAAATGTGAAATTGTTGGCTTTCAAGGTCCAAGTCGCACTCGGCCATAGGGAGTCCGCCATCATAGCTATGGTCAAGGTGAAACTCAGAGTTCTCGGTTTGATGTTAGGGGAGAAATCCCCAATAATTAGTCACACTCTCCTTAGTATTGGCTCCTTCATCTAAGCATTCCGGCATATTTATTTATTTATTTTAAAAACTCATGCCTTTATGAATCTTTAACTTGCCAAAAAATTGCTAGGAAACGTGTCTGGCGTTATCTACCTTAATTGGTTGGGATCCCCTTTCAAGTTGATATGGCCTCTGATGGCATGCCACATATCTATACTCGGGGGGATCACTATGTTTAAACCCTATATATCACTTGCATTTAAGGCCTATTTATAAAATCCCTTATCTGTGATTTTTCATCAATAAAATGTACCCTTTTCCTATTCAATCTGTAATTTTTTTTCCAAAATCCTTTTTACAACACCCTTCTATCTTTGAAAAAAATGAAATTAAATATGCCCTTATGTTAAACTCACATGATAATCACATATATTGTTGAGTGATTCCCCCGAGTATCTATATCCTTGTGCAACCACTGTATCGGTTCTTGAAACCTTGAGGAAAATGTATCAGGATTGAGATAGCAATGTGATTGAAAGATTGTCACTTTTGGAGAGTGATTTTCACCTTTGGTTTGAATCAGTAGATAGATTAGCTTGACCTTCATAATTACTCCTCCTTTTCTAGTTTTGTTTCCCTTGCATGCTCCCAAGTCACTAGGTACCAGAGTTTTGCATGAAGTAAATTGAATTGAACCATGGATAAAATGGCACAAACTTCAAAGAAGACGGCCCAAACTTTAACCATATGTTGATCTAATGGGACTGTTTATATTAAATATGATGCATGTACTAACAATATGTTGATCTAGTGCAAGTGTATATATTCAATATGATGCATGCACTAGCATCATGTTGCCTATATGCCACTTCTTCTAATAAGAAAAGGTAGCGTTTATCCTCTCATCTTAAAGGCATCCAACTTGATCATATTAAGTGCACAAAGTTCTTAAGCTTGTTATCAAGTACCTTTTTCTCAATTTTTGTCTCTTTACTTTTCTTTAAGTTCCATGCCTTCATATTTATAAATTTGCATCACTTTTTTCTAAATTTTCAAATATCCTAACTTCCAAACCATATGCTAGATGCATATGATATATAAGGAATTTCACACAAAGGTTTAGTCAAAGATTTGGGATTTCTTAATATTCAATGAGATCCATATTACACTACCTTGACTGCACAATTTGGTAGATAAACTCTATTTTGTAGATGCTCAGTTTGATAGTTTGGACTCTAGCACACAATCGAGGGTCACAAAGTATAGAAAAAATCTCATAAAAAGTACCAAAAGAAAAGATAGAGTTGGATCAAAAGTACAAGCATAATGATATCTCAAAATAGATACAACTTACAACCAAGAATTCTCATCAAGAGTACAACCAAAACCTTAGGCTTAGATGTGGTAAGAAATCAGCTAGAGATAGGTAGACTAAAGGTTGTTGTGTGGACTTCTCTTCCTCACTGATGGATCCTTGAATGGCCTCAATTGGATAACATGTCGAATGTGGAATTATCTTGTTTACAATGCAAAGATTATAGCCAAGGGAGGGCCCTAAAATAGGCCACTTAGCCTCCAAATTTGACCTTCCATCTCATACTGCCTATATTTCACTAACAAGAATCAAGAATTTGGCATGTTTAATTAGAAAAAGTTTGCATTCAAATTTATCTAAGGTATTTGACTTACGAAAAAGTTATAATTAAATATCTCAAGAAAACTTTGTATTCAATTTATCTAAAGGTATCCGACTTAGAAAAAATGTAGAATTTGGCCTCAAGAATTAGCCTAACTCCGTATGCTATACATGTGAAGTATCATTAGCTAAAACCACAATTAGCCAAGGATGATCTAGCACATTAGAAAACATTTTTAAAAGTTTCCACAATTAATGACAAATGTACCTAGCACTTTTTAAGAAGTCATTACAAACTTTTTAGTCATTCTCATCTAGATAGTACTTGTCCATTCTTGCATTCTATGTCAAGTTTGCTAATGGCATGATTGTATAAATTTCCACCATGTTTAAGTTTGTCAAATCATATGTGTTTGTTTTTCCCTTTTATACTAGCCAAGATGAACTTCCAAACCTTGGGGCCTATCTGTTAAAATCAAACTTGAATGCTTATAATCCACGTACCTCCCTTGCACTTTTTTTTCCATATTTTGAACTCTTACTAAGTACCATGTACCATGAGTTGCATCCATCTTTCTTGTGCTGATAGCTTTGCCATTTCTTTTATGTGCCGATTTCCTCATCTTTTTGTGTCATCATGAAATTATACAGCACAGTCACAACCTATGCCAAATTCATCTCCATTTGATGATTGTGATTTTGTTTCATGGTTGAAATAAATACCTTGCTTTACCCTTGTGAGTCTATCTTTTGACAAGGTTGGACATCCATTTATTTGGCTCACCAATTTTCGTCTCAAAAATAAAATTTTCGTCCACCTCTACAATGGGGCCAATGTTTTTCTTAGGGGGCATGTTTCTTGTTTCCTCGAAAATGTCATCAATCTCATGTCTAATCTCACTAAGTGCAATAACCTCCTCACTTGCATTGCTATTCTCTTCAATAGATTCTTATCCACATGGCTCCACAAAGTCATCATTCTCATCAACTTCTCCCATTTCACCATCTAACTTAGACCACGTAAACCCTGCATCTAGCCAAGGTTGAAACCACCATTTCAAGTCTTCATACTTGCTAGGTTTCATACACCCAAAGACTCACATAGTATGTGAGCATGTCGTAAGGCCTCCTTCAATGCATCAATCATCTTTTCGTAAGAAGAAACACTCTCATAGTCACCTAGATTTGCTTCAATCAGTCTTCTTGTTTGTTTAAGTATTTTCCATATATGCTCTTAACTTTTATGAGCCCTAAAGAAAGTTAGACCGATTTGAGCACACTCATGCATGGCAATTTTATTCAATCTACCATGTAGAATATCTCCAAGATGAAATGCTCTTTCTTGTCCAATCATGCCTCCAACTTTACTATAATAGATTTCAGTAGCTCATCATTGAAAACAATAAGATCTAGTGGACACTTTAGATTAGGACAAAAATCTTGAAATATCTTTATGAACAATACAACAAAGTGACAAGAGAGTATGCAGTATGTATAAGCCTCTTTACTAATAAAATATCTCTTGAAGGTATAGGTTGGATGGTGATGAATCCATAGTCACAAAATTTTGAAAAAGAAGACTACCTTGCCTACAAGCACCACGCGCTCCTTCAAGTTCAAATATATGGTGACAAGAAAATATCAATGTAATCAACAACAAGGCCCCAGTCCCCTTCCTCTTCCCTTCATACTTTTTTCTTTTTTATGAAGTTTTCTTAGACATTTATGTACTTGTCTACTTGCAATCCAGTCATTGTTTGCTTGGGTGTAGACATTTTTTGTGAGGTTCAAGGAATTTTTTTTAATAGGTATCTTGCATGACCCATAACTTATGCATTGCTTCAATGGAATTTGGCAAACTTTGTCTTCATTTGTAGTACACATTTCAAACTTCAAGATGAGAGAAAAAAACTATGGAATAAGGATTTGGAACAAGATCGTTAAAGCATTACAAGTGCTATGTTGGATGTGAAGCATGCATTCTGAAGAATATAGGATATAGCAATTTATTTGAAAACATCAAAATTTTGTTCTATACATACATGCAACCAAGTAATCAATCAAAAGTACACTACGTGAGCTTCTCCTCAACCCCACGAAACACCTAAATGAGAACATTAGGCATGGATTAATGGGCCTCCAATGTTGTGCTAAAGTGATGCATACCCATTTGAGGGCATGCTCCATAACTTTCTTTTTATTTGTTGAAAACCAAAACAGATTCAAAATTTGGAATCCAAACTAGTGGGAGTACTGCATGGTGGTCTTAAAACATTGATAGCTATTAGTATTGGTATCTAGATTGGTCTTAAAACATTGATAGTTGTTGGTATTGACCTATCTAGATTCACCCTAAAATGGAAGAAGTTGAAAAAGTAAAATTTTAATAAATCCAACACTATTTACAATTTTGAATTATGGTAAGGGCTCTCATTCAACACTTTGTGGATAATAGCATAGAGCATATGCATCACAAGAGTAGAACCATGCAGGATGGTTCTAGAGAGACACAACAAGTGATACCCATGGATGTTTTTTTTAAAGCTATGCTTATATATTAATATAAAATCGTGGCAAAAGTTTATCGAGATAATTTTTTTAGTTTGACAATATTGATAGAGCGTAGTACACTTTTATGTATTTCTTTTGAAATTTGAAGTAAAAACTATAAATTCTGGTGAAACTTTAAATTTCTTTGTATAAAAGTTTCAAATCCTTGGTGAATCTTTCAAACATTTATTTTTATTTAGGGAATACAAACTTTCAACATCAATATAAAATTTTAGCTTCTTAACGAAACTAACTTGAAAAAATCATCCATGGTGATACCTAAAGTGTATAAAAAGATAGACATCCTATGTGAGATCAACACTTCACTTAATCAACCTAGTTATCAGAGACTATCCACATCCACATTTGGTAGGATTTGGAAATCAGACTTAAAAAATGTATCCCTTGCTACTAAGATGAGTGAATTCTCTAAATGTAGCTTGTGCACTCGAATCAAGGCTCAATTGGCATCCACCAAAAGGCAAGATGACCCATTGAAGGGGGAATTGAGCTATAATGGAAGAAAGTGAGGGTCGACCATTGTTGCCAATGGGTTTTTCGGATATACTACCAATGGCTGTATTTGTGAGAGATCACTTGCACATAATATTAAGGATAAATGATTACATTAAGTTTTAGGAGAGATGTGCAAGTGGAAAGAATGAGTCCTACATTAGGCCAGTGATAGACTAAATTGGAAAACCATGATCGGTGAGCTCAGACAAAAAAACATCTCAAAGATAGGACTGTACAGAGAGTTTTGGCCAACAACACAATCCCTTGATGAGGATGATATAGATGCTTTGTGGGAGTAGCATAATTTTTAGCTACCGGTTTCCCCCCTCCGATGATACATGTTAGCAAAAATGGAAATCCCAAACAAGTGCAATGTGGCCTAAAATGCTTCAAAACACAAATAGGACAAAGGGCATGCTATCGGGCTTGATGCTATATATTATGTTCAAATGCAATGACCTTTGGCATGCTTACGAGCCATATAGCAAGCAAGTGCATGGAAAGCTATTAGGTATTTTTGAGCTAAACTAAGCAGCACGCTCTGATAAATCAGGGTTCCAAGTTATAGCTCACTCTAAATGGATCAATGTAATTAAAATCCAATAATTTTTATCACTCATGTGAGCAATCGACGTATTGTGCCATTAACCTAAGCTACTCTACTGCTACCCTCTCCCTTGCTTGTAGCTCTCCCTGTCCCTGTTGCTCCTCCCCATTGCTTGTAGCTCCTCCCCCTCTGTGGCTCAACTCTCCCTTATCTCCCCTTGCCTCTCTATATACTCATTAAAGGTAGTGGAGGAAACCTTCTCAAAACAAATCCTCTCAAAAGACTCTTAAAATTAACCATCAACCTTCCATTAATTTGCCATTGACCTTACCTTAATTCGCTATCCACCTTTCCTCAACTAATACTAATGCAAATTTTCAAACATCATGGGCACATATAGCTCGCTCTAATAGGCCTTTCCATTTACTTTGGAACCAAAAGCTTTGTGGCCTATGTCCCTACTTTGGCATAAAAGATTTTTTCCAGAAACTTGCGATGATCCATGAACTTTTGATGATTTGCCTCATACAGGTTGTGGGAGTGGATTCAACCGACGTCTCATCATTCGTGGTGCACACTTCACATGAAGGAATGAAATTCACCTCTTACCTTTCGTTCATGGCAAGCCATGGAATTTATATTAGTAAATATTAACAAGTAGGCGACCTGTGCGATGTTGATAAGTCTATCTATCTATCTATATCTACTTATTTTGAAGCAAATATCTCCTATTGATTTTTTATTATTATTGAGCCATGTAGAAAGTAGGGATTCTATGACATATACACACTTTCCAAAAACTGTAGGAAACCAAGATATAATTGTACTACACCAAAAAATAAACAAACATTAGTTCATTAGATGTAATCAAAATAGAAATACTAAGCCAAGATAAAGTTTGTATCAAACCTGAGAGTGGCCATTATAACCTTATCATTAACCTCTATGCTAGGTGGTTACCTTTATGCATTTAGCTATGGAAGTAGATCTCCATTTTGGTGTGTATGTGTTGATGGTTGAAAGCTGAGCCTTTGTGACTAGTTATTGTGTCTTTGTAAGAGCAATAAGCCTGGTTGGGATGAGCTCATTTGGATAGGATAATTGAAGTATTTTGGTTTTTTTGTGATACATCAAACTCACATCAAATTGTCTTCTTAGTTCCTAGTTTCTTCATAAGCTTTAAATTTGAATTCAAATTTGTTAAGTTGCATCATTAATTGAGTGAGATATTTAGCCATAAAGATTACCCCCTCCCTGGAGGGGGATAATCCCCTTCCCCTTACCCCCCCTACGAGTCCTCTACTAGTGGTGACAAAAAGAAGAAAGGCGGCAAGAAGAAGTTTTAGGGAGAATTCTTCTATTACAAGAAGAAGTTTTAGGGAGAATGCTTCTATTGCAAGAAGAAGGGCCATGTGATTGTTGATTTTTAGGTCAAGAAAGCAGATGAAAAGAATGGTACCCTAAAGAAGACAAATAAGGGGAAATAGATAGCTAACACAGTAGTGGAAGCAGAGTTGGATCTATTTTTGACCATTGAGGAAGAGTGTTCCTCAGTTCAAGAAGCATCAACCACTGATTCATGGGTGTTGGATAGTGGTGCCTCCCGTCACATGACCTGTTGTTCCATGTAGCCTCTATAGGAACCCATCACCGTGATGGTTGGAAATAATGCAAAATGCCCTGTTGAGGGTACGGGTACAGTTTCATTTGTTTTTGTATATGGAGATGTTAAGAAACTATCTAATGTGTTGTATGTTCCACAAATCAAGAGAAATTTGCTATCAGTTGCTTCCATAACTAACCTTGACCATGAGGTGAGGTTCAACAAGACAAGAGCAAAAATTTTGGATAGTGCTGGCAATCTTGTTGGCATAGGAGTAAGGAAGAACAACTTGTATGAGCTAAGTGCTCTTGCAACCATTGCTGGAGTGGGCACAAGCAGACTTTGGCACGAAAGATTCGGGCACATCGGATTTGTAGTGCTGAAGGAGATGCAGAAGCAAGGTATGGTTGCTCACTTACCTGGAGTAGCAAAATCAAAGAACCATGTGAAGCTTGCATGATGGGCAAGCAACAGAGAAAGGCATTCCCACACGAAAGCAAGAATAGAGCAAACGCTCCTCTAGAGTTGGTGCATGTTGACTTGTGCGATAAGATGCCTACACAGGCCTTGGGGGGATCTTCCTATTTTTTATTGATTGTTGATGAATTTAGTAGGAAGATGTGGGTGCACTTTCTTTGCAAGCACTTTCCATACATTTTCATAAGAGTAGCCGCCAAATCAACATATTGAGCCTGTTCAAGATCCAAAATGCAGGCATGCACTCATTGACTTTCAGCTAATGCTCCACAGCCCATGCATGCATTGACAACACAAACAAAGGTCACATTGTTTGGCTTTATTCCTTCCTGAGATGCATTCTATTGAATAGTTGAAAAGCCTCCTCTCCTAGCCCATGTGATCATAGGCTGCTATTAGAGCAGTCCATGTAACTACATCTTGCTTGGGTGTTTTGTCAAAAACCTCATTTGCATGGTCTAAACATACACATTTTCCATATATACTGACAAGAGCATTTCCCCCCCAGATCTCTCAAGTTCATCTTGTGGCTAGCTCTAGTCTAGTACATGACTTAGCTAGCTCCGCTACCACCACCCATACTAGGTCCATAGCCCCTACTACCTTGCATCATCCCAGTCAATCAAGTGTTGGTTGAAGATGTGGGGGTTAAAGGTCACTGTGCCTTCACCCCAGTTATGTACAATACTCAAACACATATATAAATGAATGAAAAAGAAGATTAGGGTGGTTCTGCACCCACCAAACTTGTGTGGCTCTCTATCTCTCTCTCTCTCTCCTTCTTCCGTTCTTGCTTCCGTTGTGAGCACTCTCAACTGGTATCAGAGCTGTTTGTAAACTCCACCGGAGTGCGAATGATGAGCAACATAGAAGTTTTAGGACCTCTTGAGTCCACCGGAACTGACAGATTTGCAAATGGTTGCTCCAAACTTGAGTTCCAACACCCGGGCAAAAAACGCAAAAACTGACACAGTGAGTCAGAAATCCAATGAAATGATCCCAGATTCAAGAATGAAGGTGTTTCCAGGCTCCTGAAGTAATGTGGATACCAAAAGCAAGCAATAGTTGCCTCTACAAGTCAATACGGAGTCTCTGTCATCGAACGGAATAGGAAAAAGCTCAAAAAACGACTTTTTCTTTGAAAGCTCTTAACAGGCTCTCAAAACCACTTCGTAAAGCCAAAGTGACTTTTCCAAAGGTTCCTCCAAGGTCTCGGCACACTCAGACAGCGTTCTTGCATGGGGATTTGCAGGAGGAAATTTACATGGTGCAGCCGGAAGGCTTTGAAGAAAAGGGCAAAGAGCATTTAGTTTGCAAGCTGAAGAAGAGTCTCTATGGTCTTAAGCAAGCACCTAGAGAATGGTATCAGAAGTTTGATGCTTTCATTCGGTCCCAGGGTTTTAGAAGGAGTGAAATTGATCACTGCCTCTACACTAAAAGGGCTAAGGATAATAGCCTGATAATCTTGGCACTATATGTGGATGATATGCTATTGGCTAGCAAGAATACTTATGAGCTAGATGCATGAAAGGCCAAGTTGCATGAGGCCTTTGATATGAAGGATTTGGGACTTGCAGGTCATATTCTTGGTATGCGCATCACGCGTGATCGGAGTAGGAAACTCCTTTGGCTTTCACAAAAAGAGTATGTTACAAAAGTCTTGCAACGTTTCAATATGGAGGGGGGGAAGGCAGTGAGTACTCCATTGCCTCCATATGTGAAACTGAGTCATACAGATAGTCCCAAATCAGATGAGGAAAGGGCCATGATGGCCAAGGTTCCTTATGCATCAGCAGTTGGGAGTCTTATGTATGCTATGATAGCTACTAGACTAGACATTGCATTTGCAGTGGGAGTTGTTAGCCGATATATGGCTAATCCAAGAAAGAGGCATTGGGAGGCAGTTAAGTGCATCATGAGGTACATGAAGGGTACCAAGGAGATGTGCATTTGCTTTGGTAAAGGAGACATGCGTGTACTTGGGTACACAGATTCAGACTATGCAGGGCATGTGGATAGTAGGAGATCCACTTCTGGTTATGTGTTCACCTTTGCAGGTGGTGCAGTGTCGTGGATGTCTCGCGCACAGAAGTGCGTTGCTTTGTCTACCACAGAGGCTGAGTATGTTGCAGGCATAGAGGGTTGCAAGGAGGCTATATGGCTTGATTGGCCAGTGGGAGATTTAGGGATTCATACAGGTGTACCGACATTGCATAGTGATTCCATGAGTGCTATTCAGCTAGCACGGAATCTGGTCTTTCATGCAAAGACCAAACACATTGAGGTCAGGTACCATTCATCAGGGAGGTACTTGAGGACAAGCGCATAGAGCTTGTCAAGGTTCATACAGATGATAACCCTGTAGATATGCTGACGAAGAGTCTACCTAGTCAGCGGTTTGAGTATTGTCGTGTATTGATGGGCATTGGATAGTATGCTCACTGGTTGTTCTCCCTTAAAGGCACATTGTCCTTTAAGTGGGAGGTTGTGGGGGTTAAAGGTCACTGTGCCTTCACCCCAGTTATGTACAATACTCAAACACATATATAAATGAATGAAAAAGAAGATTAGGGTGGTTCTGCACCCACCAAACTTGTGTGGCTCTCTATCTCTCTCTCTCTCCTTCTTTCGTTCTTGCTTCCGTTGTGAGCACTCTCAGAAGAACTGCCCAATGACTGGGAGGAAACAGATCTTGATCATGGACCTCATGATTACTACCCCTATGAGGAGGGAAGTGGTACCATGATCCACTACCTTCCGCCAGAGGATCAACAAGTCCTTGTATTCTAGACTGCCCCTGTAAATGCAAGGGTGAGAGATCTAAACTCAATCACTTGAAGACCCCCGCTCCAATGTTACACCTGCCAGGGTCCCCATACAGCAAGTGAATGCCCCTATTGAGGCACTTCAAACCCTCTGGTGTCTTGTTTCAGATGCCAAGGCCCACAATTCTTGAAGGACTATCCATACAGGGATCGTACTCCCACTGCCCCAACCACAACAAATACCACCCATTTATGTGTGGGATGTGGAATGGAGCATCTATTCCAAGACTGTCCCATGAGGAGACCAACCACCCCACTCATCCCACCAAAGAGCACTAGCCTCAATCTGCTTAGCATTGAACAAGGCCATGTGGTCACAGTGCCACTACAAGTCATTATGAGGATACAAGCCAAGGTAATGAGGAAGCTCAAAAAGAAGGGTAAGGGATCCCTGTTGCCTGGTCCTGAGATTCCCTCACAGCCTCTAACTTGATCCAAGAAGGCCATTTGAGTAGGTGATGGTTCCGACCAGGTGCTCATCCACCTAGGACAATTTTGATAAGGAGACAGATATTCTTGCCACCTCCTCTACTTTTGAATAGTCTTCCACCAAGGGTGACCCTGAGGTACCCTTGATTCCAAAAGTGAACAAACCAGTGCAGGCTCAAGGCCTGGCACCCTCAGCCACCTATAAGGAGACCTATCCCAGACCCGGTCTTAGAAAATCAATACATAAAGGAGCGATAAGGTTGCGTGCAACCTACTCTCTCCGGGTAGAAACGGCCCGACATAAAAAGTGGTTCGATCACAACCTCAAGAACAAGGACCTGGCAGAAGGAGATTTGGTATTCCTATACAGTGTCCACAATACCAAATGTAAGCTTAAGTACTAAGGTATGGGTCCTTACCATGTAGTCGAGATCACTCCCCAGGGATCATGCCAAATAGCCACCCTTGATGGAAATGAAATGGATGGCTACCTAAATGGGAGCAAATTAAAAAGATACTACAGACCACTCACTCTTTCCACCCTTCAATCCATGAATAGAGAAAACAAACTCAAGGTAGAGGTGGCCAGGATGAAGCGCTAGGCCATCGAGGAAGCCATAATTCATAATGCTAAGATCTAACAATGTAGACAAATGACCCTACTTAAGGCAACAATTGAACAGATGCAACTAACGGATGAGCTAACATTAGAGTCAACTCGGTTGCTTGTTGAACTATAGGTTCCACACATGCGCATCAAAGAACTCATGGACCCAGGAGCGAGCCACAATTTCCTCTCTTGAGAGATATGGGAAAAGCTATAGGTACCCCTAACCCTCACTGTTGCTTCAATAAGAGCTATAAATGGCCAACTTCTACAAACCTTGGGTTATGTAAATCTAATTCTAATGGTTGTTTGCTAAGATGTGGATATACACTTTTATGTTCTCCCTACAGAAGCAATCGAAGAACAGATTATACTAGGAAGAACCTGTGCTACATTGTCAACTATCAAATCGATTGGCACGGCCAAACTACTTCACTCACCAATGGTGGCCAACCGGCAGTTGTTCCACGGTGTGGACCAAGCCCCCCCTCTTAAGCTCCAACCTCACTGAACCACGATAATGAAGCTACACAACAAGGCCAACCGGAAGTCCCAGCCTCCACTAGCACCCCACTTAAGGTCCCAGCTCAAAAAGAGAAGAAAGCTCCCTGCAATGGTGGTAAACCAATGCCATTTCCCACTTGACCGATGCCACCATCCTCCGCCCAAGAAAAATTCAAGAGCTGCAAGTACAAGATGCTATCCTCTGTGCCCAACTTCACTTCGATCGGAACCGATGCCAAGAGAATAGTAAAGCAGCAATGATAGCCCCAATCGCCCTAGGAAAGCCTCCCCCAAACCCATCCACTACTAGAAGAAAGCCCCACCACTCGCTCGTGCCCCCGCATCATCCACTGCCACACACCTCCAATAGTTTGATCAACACCACTCACTTGGGCATCCAAGGCATATGACAACAACACCAACATTGGTGTCTTGCATGATGCAGTAGGTAATCCCCACCACTACCAAATCAATTAGGACACGGTGCGAGTAGCCTTCAACCTGTCAGTGGTTAGGGAGAAATACTCCAAGTAGAAGAGAAGCTCGACGCCCTCAAAACCGTCTGTCACTACTATGACTGCCACAAGTGCAAGGGCCACCTCCAGTTCACATCCATCTACAAACCTAAAGTGGAGCGACCAGCAAGAGCCTTTTAATGACTCACTCAAGTGAAGCACATGGAGCATCATCAGTCCATTGTGCCCAATGTCGTGCTGTGAATGGTGGACTTCCAAGAGACAAATTGGGTGGATTACTTCTATAGTCAGATGTGAGACAATCTTGGCATCCATGGGGACGTTATTGTCAACAATCCCATGTTGTACTTGTTGGTCCTCTACTATTTAAGAAATCAACATGTGCCAATTGGCTTCGGCTGAGAGCAAAGAAATCAGCCACTGGCCCAGTATAGAACAAGCAAGGAGAAACAAAAGTGAAGCCCAAGAGAGTAAGGACAATGCCTAGTGTCACTCCAGTAATTCATGTGCAACCGAAAACAAGTTAGTTGCTCAACCAATATGAGGACCACCAGTAGCACAAGTTCGTGCAACAACAACTGCGCCTCCAATGGGCGGATCCTCAAGATAAGGGCAAACAGGTTCAAGGGGGGCTGGGCCTATTCTCATTGAAGACCTCCAAGGCAATGAGGCAATCAAAATCGGCCTCCATATAGGAGCCGAAACTATGCTGAAAATACCTGATGTGCCCTACGTCTCAATCTCCACCCCTTCTCCACCACCCTCAGGAGACAACATCCTTCACCACCAGCACCTCTTCCACTCCATGGGTAGGCCTAGTGGAGGCCATACAATTTTGCAGTGTGCCCCAATATAAGGCATCAGGTGGCTATAGCCACATGATGGCAGAGCAGTTGTCATGCATGGACATGATGGAGTTAAACCTGCTTGAAGCCATGGCACAACTGCCCCAGGTTGCCCACACAAGTTTGTAGAGGCGGTAGGAACAAGCCTCACAACTCTCTGCCAGTCTCATCCAAGACCAACTCTCTGCGCATGAAAGCCAATCAACAATGGTCGCAACCCACGCAATAGGCCATGCCGCAATACATCGAGCCAAAGAATACCAGGCCAAGGTGGAAGAGCTCAAGCTCGCTCTTACAAGGATGACCTCATCGCTAATGAATCCCTGGTCCAGATGCTCATGGACCAGGTAGACAAGGCATAGTCAACCCTGCGCACAACGCTGGAGTAGTAGGCACAAGTAGAGCAGCAGTACACCCACTCACAGGAGTCCCATAAATAATAGATCCACTCCTTATAGGATCTCCTAGCACAAGAGAGGAACCTAACGGTCTCCCTCCAAGAAGAAATCGAATGCTAGCGTGCCATAGGCCAATTTGAGGAGTCAAGATTGGAAGATTGCGAGCAACAGGTGTTCTGGATGTACAGGGAGGTGTCTGCACAATTAGCCACATACACACTTGCACCACACACCATCACCCAAACCCTTCAAATGCACTTTGTGCACAAAATCTCATCTTCCACCTAGACCTCACTACTCCACTTCCTCCTAACACCCTCTGGACTATTCTTCACCCCGTAATCCCGACCACTGCCATCCCATCTTAGCCATGTCATATTTCTCTCTTGATCTTCAACCCACTTCTCTATCTCTTCTCTGCCCCTCTGATCTCCAAACACTATCCACTCATCCCATCCTTCTTAATTTTCAAGCCTAGTGCCGCTTCATCACCGAATCTCTTAATTATCCTATGGACGATGAAGTGATGCAACTCGCAAAGCCCAAGGAACTCACGCCATGGGTCTGCACTCCTGCAAGTCTACATGCCGACATCAATTGTATGTAGACCTACGGCCGAGAGCCTTAGACATCCAATCTCAAGGGCACCTTGCAGCCTGCTAATCCACAACCTACTAACTCCTCGAAATAATAATCCTCTTCAATAGGGTGCTACAGGCTTTTCAAGACTCACTTGAGTCCTTGGTGAGCAATTTTAAAACAATTCATGTAGCCTACTTATAGGAATTCACCGAGGAAGACGGAAGCTGCCCACCCTCCCCTCCCTCAGAAAACACTACTTAAACACTTATCTAATGCATTTAACACCACCACCGCACAGCACGGACCCATCTCCTCCAATGCTCCAGTCGACCTTCCTAAAGAACCTTGCACACGCTGCTCAAAGCAACAAATTTTTTATAAATAACTGACATAGCAACTCTTGAAAGCACAACAAAACTGGAGCCCACCATGCCACTTGCAAATGATGATGCATTGCCATCCCCGTTGGTTTCTCCCCCTAAAGATGTCACTGGCCTGAACTTACAGTCCTTTCAGGAGCTACCAGATAGCGTGCTCATGCACCATTGGAAGTGCCAGCTCGAGGGCTCACACCTCCACCTTTATGAAATTCTTGAGGTGCGCCCACTCACACAATTCATCGCAGAGTCATTCAATGATTGGCACTGCACGCATCCCAAGCACATGAGAGGACAATACAACCTCACCCTCGATGCCCTAATCCCTGTGATCGATGCCAATGCTGATGCTAATGCCACGGTCTACAGCCAAATTGGTGGCCCCCCTTCTTAAAGCTAGAGAAATTTTGGTGCTAATACCACAGTGCACCCATCGAGCATCGAGTCCACCTATTGTACATGCCCATGGAATGACGATGGACTCATTTTGAGACCTCCAAGTAGGACCCGAATGTGTTGTACAATCTTGCCAAGTACAACTTTCCCAAAGAAATGACACAAGGGAATTTACTTCCCCCTCTAGTCATTCAATGACACATAGGGCTCAGTGCCAAATCTTTTCGTCATCATCGCCATCCATTTCAACTGCCTCCTCCTCTTACTCCTCCATGATCTTCGTGCCCATAGCCACCCCATCGACGACCACATCCACAATCTAAACAACTAGATTGTCTTCAACCCCAATGCTGGTCCGACCCAGTTCTAGGACCTCCGCCTCTACCGTCGTGTCCGCAATCTCCATGGGCATCACCTTCGCACTTATGAGGATATGCATGCCACACATTTTTGGAAGTACCGCATGCCACATCACGATAGTTGGACCACTATGCCATCCTACAGTTAGTCCTCACCACCACCACCCTCCTCCAGTGCGGTTGACCCAAGGATGGATCAGCAACTAAAAAAGGGGGCATGTTAACATCCACAGAGTACAGCTGCCAAATGCAGGGTAATCATTGAGTAAAGGTGACCAGGCCAAATGATCTACCTCAACGGACAAGATCAAGGGAGTTTGATCCCTGAATACACCAAGGTCAGTGATTACAAGCAATGTGCACATGGAAGGAGTGTAACTCAAACTTAGGGAGTTTGATCCCCAAATACCCAAAGTCTGCTCCAAAGTCCAAGGATTCAAGGATTGGTTGACTTTGGTCTTCATTGTTATCTGCACCAAGTTGAAGACATGCTCCCTCTTCTCTTCCAAGAGAGTGTTTTGGGTGTTCTCTTGTTTCCTTTAGAGTGCCCTTGTGGTTGTCACTCTATCCCCCTTCACTGCCTTCTCCTTCTTCCCCTCCTCCTCCTTCCTTCTCCCTTTCTTTCACTACTACACACGGATCCTATTGCGATGTTTAGTGCGTGCGGGGCGCTAATCGTCGGTATGGGAAGCGCATCCCGTAAAGCGTCGCTATATAGTGACTTTAGACAAACATCGCTATATAGCGACAATTACTAAAGTTGCTATATAGTGACGTTTATCAAAATTGTAAGTGTTGCTATATAGTGACACTGAGATACTTTTTTATAGCGATCCTACATGGGCATGCAAAATAGGTGGATATCTCAAAAAGAGATCTCCATATCGATGACTAGGGTGGACTACATTGAAGCCGTATGCTTGCTTGAGAAGCACTTTCCCTCGAGCATCGAAGAGAGGGGGGAAAGAGGGGGGAAAGAGGGACGAAAAGAGGGGAAGAAGGAAAGAAGAGGAAATAAGAGAAGAGAGAGGGTTCCTATGCCTATCACTGCAGCTAATGCTTAAGGCGCTATTTGCAAGCCAATGCAATCATGAAAAGACAAATAGAAAAAGAGAGAAAGCTTTTTCTTACTTGGAAAAATCCAGTTCCTCAGAGGAGGAGTTCATGTAATGGCCCTACAAAAGGCATGAAACATACTATTATTCAGATAACTAATTAGAGAAGGAGGAGTTTGGAGAAGCAACTTTCCAAAGGGATTGGATTGAGGGGACAAAGAGAAGCCTACAAACAAGGAGAAATCCCGAAAGGAAGGGAAATAGGAAGTAGAGAAATACAAAAAAAAGAAGAGATGAACCTTATTTCCTTCAACTCTGAAAATCAAGCATGAAAATTAACACATGGGCTTAGCAATGCAAGGAGAAACATGCTTCAACACTCACAAAATGAAATCTCACAAAAGATGAATCTATATTTCTTAAATAGATACACCTTCTTGAAAAACATCCTTTCACATGAGTAGAGAGCAAGAAGGGAGGAGAGGGAGCACAAGTGTTGGAAGAGGGACTGGGTAGGAGTAAGGAGGGTGGGGAAGAGGTTGGAGGAAAGAATATAATGAAGGAGGAGAGTTTTTTTCTTTTCTCGCAATAGAGTTGTGAGGGGCGGCGATGCACGGGGTTTCTAGTTTTAGCTCCCAGCATCGTTATATAGAGACATTGGTTTGTCACTATATAGTGACTCTATATATTCTATTTCCGTTGCTATATACCAATGGAACAGGCTATAGCATCAGTATATAGCGATGGTACATGACACTAAATCTAGCAAGAGAAGGAAAGAGCTAATGGGTGGCTATTTTTTAGATCGTGAGTGTATTTCCTTGCATTTTGTGTAGTGATTTTGGAGATGTGAAGATGGAAGGGATGAGTGGAAGCTTGTTAGATGATGCACTGATTCCCAAGAGCGTGGAGTGGCTTACTGATAGGTTGTATTGTCATTACTTTCATTGCAAGTTAGAAGTACTACATCAATGCCGTATTGTCATGCGCCACTTGTAGATGTATGAGGAGGAGCCTGCACCAGTACCCACCATTGGTGGTGCACGTGGTGATGGATCATTGGTAAGTCAATGCTATTTGAGTTCATGATTAATATTGCATGTGTACATGACACAAAACCTTGAGACAAAATCTTATATTTACACGAAACCTTGAGGATGAGGAGGTTGGCGAGGGTGCTCGTATACCTTTACACTTTGAGCAAGAGGATAGTCTCTCAAATGTGCCAGATGATGATGAGGGTATGGTGGATGTGATGGATTCTATTTTTAGGGGCACTATATCACATGTACATGTGATGTCCAAGTCTGAGGCCAATATGAGAGAGTTGCAATCAACATGGTTATACGAGGGTGCTGGGATGTCAAAACTAGGGACTTGTCTCTCAATCTTGAATCTAGGGTGGTCCGATACAAGTGTCTCGACCTTAATGAGGTTAGCTCCTGCATTAATTTATCTCATTATTTGGATATTGTTTAATTTGAGAATCATCATATTTTTGAGAGTGCTCTCAACAGAAGCAAGAACAGAAGAGGGAGAGAGAGAAACAAAGAGCCACACAAGCTTTGGTGGGTGCAGAACCACCCTAATCTTCTTTTTCATTCATTTATATATGTGTTTGAGGATTGTACATAACCGGGGTAAAGGCACAGTGACCTTTAACCCCCACAACCTCCCACTTAAAGGAGAATGTGCCTTTAAGGAAGAACAATGAGTGAGCATACTATCCAATGCCCATCAATACACGACAATACTCAAACTGCTGACTAGGTAGACTCTTCGTCAGCATATCTGCAGGGTTATCATCTGTATGAACCTTGACAAGCTCTATGCGCTTGTCCTCAAGTACCTCCCTAATGAAATGGTACCTGACCTCAATGTGTTTGGTCTTTGCATGAAAGACCAGATTCTGTGCTAGCTGAATAGCACTCATGGAATCACTATGCAATGTTAGTACACCTGTATGAATCCCCGAATCTCCCACTAGCTGATCAAGCCATATAGCCTCCTTGCAACCCTCTATGGCTGCAACATACTCAGCCTCTGTGGTAGACAAAGCAACGCACTTCTATGCACGAAACATCCACGACATTGCACCACCTGCAAAGGTGAACACATAACTAGAAGTGGATCTCCTACTATCCACATGCCTTGCATAGTCTGAATCTATGTACCCAAGTACACGCATGTCTCCTCTACCAAAGCAGATGCACATCTCCTTGGTACCCTTCATGTACCTCATGATGCACTTAACTACCTCCCAATGCCTCTTTCCTGGATTAGCCATATATCGGCTAACAACTCCCACTGCAAAATTTGCAATGTCTGGTCTAGTAGCAATCATAGCATACATAAGACTCCCAACTACTGATGCATAAGGAACCTTGGCCATCATGGCCCTTTCCTCATCTGATTTGGGACTATTTGTATGACTCACTTTCACATATGGAGGCAATGGAGTACTCACTGCCTTTCCCCCCTCCATATTGAAATGCTGCAATAGTTTTGTAACATACTCTTTTTGTGAAAGCCAAAGGAGTTTCCTACTCCAATCACGCGTGATGCACATACCAAGAATATGACCTGCAAGTCCCAAATCCTTCATATCAAAGGCCTCATGCAGCTTGGCCTTTAATGCATCTAGCTCATAAGTATTCTTGCTAGCCAATAACATATCATCCACATATAGTGCCAAGATTATGAAGCTATTATCCTTAGCCCTTTTAGTGTAGAGGTAGTGATGAATTTCACTCCTCCTAAAACCCTGGGACCGAATGAAAGCATCAAACTTCTGATACCATTCTCTAGGTGCTTGCTTAAGACCATAGAGACTCTTCTTCAGCTTGCAAACTAAATGCTCTTTGCCCTTTTCTTCAAAGCCTTCTGGCTGCACCATCTAAATTTCCTCATGCAATTCCCCATGCAAGAAAGCTGTCTTGACATCCATCTGCATAAGCTCCATATCCTCTGATGCCACTAGTCCAAGCATGCATCTAAGTGTGGGAGAAGTGTGGTCATCTTCACAACTGGAGAGAATATCTCATCAAAGTCCACACCCTTCTCTTGCTTGAACCCTTTAGCAACCAAACGGGCCTTGTACCTAGGCACATCATCACCTGTGACCTTCATTTTGTAGACCCATTTACATGGCAATGCTTTCTTTCCATGTGGCAAAGGAACCAAGTCCCAAGTCTTATTCTTCATAAGTGAACTCATCTCTGATTGCATAGCATACTCCCACTTGCATTGATCCTCGGGCATCATAGCCTCTCTGTAGCAAGAAGGCTCCCCACAATCAGTAAGCATCACATAGTCTACCCCTGGAACAAACCTATCAGGCGGTCTAGACACTCTAGATGATCTTCTCAAGGGCATTTCAACTTGCTATCCCACTTGCATATCAGCCACATTTGGCTCATCATTTCCACCAATAGATGATCCATCATCTACCCTTGATTGTATACCTGTGGGAGTACTTGGTGGTACCATTTCTTGCACATTTGGTGCATGGACAGCTTGCTATCTATCAACATATGTAGGTGGATTCACATCCTGGAAAGTGATTCTCCTCATTTCCACATCCCTCATGGGTGCCTTATGCATCTTCTTCTCATTGAAGACTACATCTTGGCTGCATATGATCTTCTTTGCTTCTGGATCCCAGAGACGATAGCCCATGTCTCCACTTTCACCATAACCAGAAAGATGCATTTCCTAGACTTAGGATCTAGCTTCTTTCGAAGCTCTTTTGGCACATGTGCATATGCCTCACACCCAAATATACACAAATGTGAGTAAGAGGGCTTCTTGCCACTCCATCACACCAAAATATACGCAAATGTGAGTAAGAGGACTTCTTGCCACTCCATGCCTCTTCAGGAATACCACCATCCAAACTCTTACTAGGTGATCTATTGATCACATGCACTGCACTCTTCATTGCCTCAGCCCAAAAACCACTAGAAAGACTTGCATTGGAAAGCATGCATTGCAACATTTCTTGAATGGTATGGTTCATCTTTTCTGCAACTAGATTTTGCTCTAGAGTACGAGGGGATGTGACCCCCCTCTTAATCCCACATGTATCACAAAAATGCTGAAAGTCATGAGAGACATACTCTCCACCATTGTCAGTTTTTGTAGGCATTTAAGCGTTCTATCTGACTGATTCTCAACCAAGGCCAGCCATTTCTGAAACACCTGGAACACATCACTCTTCCGAGCTATAGGATAAGCCCACACTTTCCTAGTTGCATCATCAATGAATGTCACATAGTATTCTGCCCCGCCTAATGACCATGTAGGCATGGGACCACATACGTCTGAATGCACCAAATCCAACTTTTAAAACTCTTTCTTTCCCCTTCTTTTATGGGCTGATTTAGTCTGCTTCCCATAGAGACAATGCTCACAAAATTCAAAATTAGAGAAACTCAAATACGGTACATAACCCAAATGGCATAAGAGTTTCATTCCATTCTGGCTCATGTGCCCAACCTGCAATGCCACAAAGAAGTGCTTGGCTGCTTGGTTATTGCAACAACATGATCAAATACGCCTGATACATGTAAGGGATACAGAGTCCCACACTTGGCACCCTTGGCCAAAAGCATAGAGCCCTTCTGAATTTTCCAACTCTGAAAGCCAAAAGTGGTGTGAAGACCAGCATCATCTGGCTGACCCACTGAAATAAGACTCTTGGTCAACTTAGGCACATGTCTCACATGTTTCAAAATAAATGCAGACCCATTTGCAAAAGAAAACTTTATGTCACCTACTCCCACTATGTCACATGCATAGTCATTTCCAAGATGCACACAACCTGTCTTTCCACTGTCATAAGTGGAGAACCATTCCCTATGGGGAGTAACATGGAATGAAGCACCAGAATCCAAAATCCAATCCTGGGAATATGCATCATCTGAAGTGTTAAGAAACTCTGCAGATAAACTAGACATGAAGAGAACGTCATTGTCGCTATCATGTGTGACTGCATTGATCTCCTCAATCTTCACTTTTCCTTTGTCCTCCCTTGGACTCTCTTCCTTTTGATTTGCACCCCAATTTGCATTCTTTTTCTTATCCTTGTGCTCTCTTTTCAGCTTGTAGCAATCCTTTTTCATATGGCCCTTCTTGCCACAATGGTAACACTCAATGTTCCGTGCCCTGGATTTGCTACGAGACTTCCCTCTTTCTTGGGACTTCCCCCTAAACTGTGATCTGCCCCTTTGCACATTTAAGGCTGCATCCTGCTTGTTGTCCTCCATAGACTTCCGTCTAATCTCCTCGGCCAACAAGCTACCCACAACATCATCAAATTTCAGTACTCCACCAGGTGCAGAGTTACTGACAGCTGTACGGAAGGTATCCCATGAGGATGGCAATGAACATAAGAGAAATATTGCCTTAGTCTCTGCATCAAAATTCATCTTCTGAGCCTGAAGCTGGCTGAAAATAATATTAAATTCATTCAAGTGAGAAGCAATAGATACCCCTTCCTTCATGTGCAGCTCAAACAACCTCTTCATGAGGTAAACTTTATTAGAGGCAGTTTCCTTTTCATAAGAGGCACACAATTTCTTCCACAAATCTTCCGTAGTCTACTCATTTACTACTGTGAAATAAACTGACTCCGCAAGATGAAGTCTAATAGTAGATTTTGCTAATGCATCCAACTCATTCCAATCATCCTTAGACATATTTGCAGGCTTAGCTTCAATCCGTGCCAAGGGTTTAATTTTCTTCTTTTGAATAAGTACATCCCTTATTTATTCTTTCCACAAAGAAAAGTTTGTCCCATCAAACTTTTTAATGCTGAAAAACTCCTTTCCAGACATGGAAGAGGATGCCATGATGAAAATGAAGCAAAAATCCCAAATGCTAGTGCCTACAAGAGAGAATCACACCAAATACCAGGTGCACCCAAATGTGTATGCCACAATAGAGTGAAATATCACCAAAACTCATGTCTCAAAGCATCTGACTCATGTGCATATACTATGCATCCATATGAGCAAATATGGCCCAAAAGAAAATGCCAACTGCAATGGCAATCCAAAATGCTAATAAGTGCCAAATGACTCAAGCATAAACACCGTCCACTGGCATATGCATTAATAATATCTCATCCAAGAGAGCATAGCACTATCAGTGCATCACCTGCAATGTGTCAAAGCTGTCCCTAAAAAATAGCATCCCACAAGGCAATTTGTGCTATCAGTGCATCCAATAAGGACCGCAATGCATCCAAATGGCCTATAAATCATCCACTGCAACCCAAGGCACACCATGAATGAGCGCACACTGCTCAAACTTGCAACCAGAGTGATCTGCATAAGGTATGCTCAAGAAATCATAGTCCTATGGTAATGAACGCTATTGAAAATAGAACTTGAGATGCCTCAAAACATGGGTGCCATTGCATAATCGGACTCAGTAAGAAAATTTGCAAATATCTCTCTTCTGCCGGAACTCCAAAATCCCAACCGATGAGTGAGAAATGGGAGTCAATACTTATCCACTGCCATGTGATATAAATCTAAGGTTTCAAAACCTTAGAATGAAAAATGCATAACAGAGAGAAGAAATCGAATACACAGAGATCCATAACTCTGAAAATCCTCCACCGAATCGCATAAGAACTGACATATCTGCAAATGGTTGCTCCAAACTTGAGCTCCAATACCCGGGTAGAAAAACGCAGAAACTGACACACTGAGTCAGAAATCCAATGAAATGATCCCAGATTCAAGAATGAAGGTGTTTCCAAGCTCCTGAAGTGAAGTGGACACCAAAAGCAAGCAATAGTTGCCTCTACAAGTCAATACGGAGTCTCTGTCATCAAACAGAATAGAGAAAAGCTCAAAAAGCGACTTTTTCTTTGAAAACACTTAACAAGCTCTCAAAACCACTTCGCAAAACCAAAGTGACTTTTCCAAAGGTTTCTCCAAGGTCTCTGCACACTCGGATGTAAGTAAAGTCACCACAAAGCTTCCCACAAAGCTTCTCCTTCCTCCCACAGAGCTGTTGATCGTCCAAGCGTTCACGCACGCTCAGCTAGATCACTCGGGCTCTGATACCAGTTGAGAGTGCTCTCAACGGAAGCAAGAACAGAAGAGGGAGAGAGAGAAACAGAGAGTTACATAAGCTTTGGTGGGTGCAGAACCATCCTAATCTTCTTTTTCATTCATTTATATATGTGTTTGAGTATTGTACATAACCAAGGTAAAGGCACAGTGACCTTTAACCCCCACAAGTTTCTCATTATTTGAAGCCTATGTATGTTTGAATTTGCGGTAGGTTGCTCCAGAAGATATTGTCTGACTAAATACCATGCTCACATCAAGAGATGAAGCAGAGAAGATGCTAACAATGGTGGGTATGGATTATGATACCATCATGCTTGTCACTTGATTGGCTACAACTGGCTCTACATAAAGCCAAATGCAATGGAGAGATAATAAACGAGCACGAGCGAGAGTTATCATTTGGATGTATGATGCATGTAAGTTTCTTACCTCTTGACATAACTAAGTAATTATTTGTGGCAATATACACTATAAAATAGATGCATCCTCATTGTTTTAACGATGTTCTTTTGGAGTACAAAAAGTACAGTGCATTATGGTCATATGGATGACATTTTCACGTGGAACACATCGATTCAAAGAGAGTCATGTATGATTGTGGAGTCATGGCTAACTTCACACAAGATAGCCGAGCAAGTGCTTCAGATACCAATCTTCTCTCCTCAGAGTTGGATTATTGTGGGACCATACGCTTAATCTATGAAATTGATTACAGACGATTTAGTATTTTCATTCATGATGACATCGTGCGGGAGGAAGATGCAGATCACGATATTGAGGAAGAAGATGACGATCATCAAGAATCACTTGACTTTATTGAAGAAGATCAACTCTTAGTTGAACGCGACGTATGATGTCCGAGTACGATGTTTTTGATATAGGAGATCAACTCGGTATAGAGTTGGAGATAGACTTGTTTAGCGCGCTGGACTTGGCTCAGGATGAAGCCGTTGATGTAAATGCTCCTCATTGATTTTTTTCATCTCAAACTTGGACATGAATATATGAGCTTCAAACTTGATGTACATGGTCTTGTACTTTTATTCCTTCAAAGGATCAAACATGTATGAAAAGAATTTTTTTTTTCCATTGGGAAAAACTATCTTTAAAGGTCGGTATGGGAAACACTCTCTGTAAAATATCACTATAGGAAAGTGTCTCAGAGTCGTTATATAACGACCTTTTACAAGTCTAGTAAACGTTGCTATATAGCCACCATTTACAAGTTTGGTAAACGTTGCTATATACCCACCTTTTAAACCCGCCTTACATATCGACAATTAGTGTACCATGTACGCTAATTGTTGATGCTTAACCATCGGAATAAGGCTCGTGTGTAGTAGTGAATGTAGCTGAAATGTAGAAAGTGAAGGTCTCTAAAAGAACCAAAATAGGCAATTGATGTGCCATGATTCTACTTGAGCTATATGCATTAATTGAAACATTTAGGTCATGTGGATGAACCATTTCTTGGAATTTGTCATAACCTCATGGAGGGACTTCACCAAGAAGTCCATATGTCTCCGCCAGAAACTAGTTTCTATTATGTAATGCACATTTCAACTTAATAAGAATTTATAGAAATCATTCACTTAGACCATTCACTTCATCATTCATAGGGGTAGTCGAGTACTAAAAGATGGGACGAAATTGAAAACGACGCATACATAGCAGTTCATGTTTTCAATTGATTCACGCATTTAGGTGACCAAGAACCAATATCAAGGGAGATTCGAGCCAAATTGGAAGTTTTAATAAAATTGGAATTGCAGGCTTCCTACCCATAGCAAAGAGAATATTCCTCGCTAAATGTGCATAGCTGAATACAAATCACGGAGGTCTGCATTCCTGGGAAGCGACGAAGCTGCACTCAAAGGTCGGCAATCCTCGTCAATGCCTCAACAAAGTAATAATCTCCATAGATCAAGGCAGCGTCTTTTACACCCAGTTTGTAATTCTGCGTCCCGTTCGCTAGAATCGCAGGAATGTGATACGATGAGTGGAATTCGCTTCCCGCCAAGTATTTTGGCGTGGCCAGACTTTTCATTATGGCCAGCGCAGAAGATGTGTAGTTACTGAGGCTAGAATTCGAATAGCGACCCAACTCGATCAAACCGGATGCGGCAATGGCTGCGGCGGATGTGTCCCTTGACTGATAGGAAACGGCGTGGGGAGCATCGAAGTCCCAGTAAGGAACGTTATCTGCAGGAAGATTGCGGAGGAAGAAATCGGCGGTGCGCTCCGCAGTGGAGAGGAAAAGGGGCTCCCGTGTGTAGCGATAGGTCATGGTGAAGCCGTAAATGGCCCAGGCTTGGCCGCGACTCCAGGTTGAATTGTCGGCGTACCCCTGGACTGTCTGCTTGTGGATTACAGAACCGTCGGTAGAGTTGAAAATTACTTCGTGCCAGGTGCTCCCATCCCGGCGGACGTGTTCGATGGAGGTGCGATTGGCGTGCGAGAACGCCATGTCGTATAGGGTGCGGTTGCCGGTGTAGTTCGCCGCCCAGAAGAGAACCTCCAGGTTCATCATGTTGTCGATGATCACGCGAAACAATTCCGAAGGGGCACCCTTCTGGTTTCCCCAAGAGCGAGTGCATCCAACAACGCTGTTATAGCGACTGGCGAGAGATATCGCACCATTGGAGATCGGCCCTAGGTAGGATGAGTTCTTGGTGATAAGATAGGCGTTGCCGAAAGAGCTGACCATTACAAAGCCTACGTCGTGCGAGGAGCTCCAGTACTGCGTCGGCAGCAGATGTTGTTGTGCGATTTTGGCATTCAGTTTCCACTCTGCGGCCTGGGCATCGGGGCAGAGGCGGACAAGCAGCCAGTAGATCCCAGCGAGGAACCCAGAAGTAAAGCTATGGTCGCCGATCAGATTCCATTTCATGGACGTCGGCCAGCCATACTCTGGGTACTTCGCCTGACTCTCGTTTACTGCAAGGCGCAAGGGAGGTAGGAGCTGCCCCGCGGCAATGCGATACTGCGTTTGAATGAACGACAACAAAGTCATCGATTGTAGAGAAGAAGATGGGTGAGCTACGAGTTCGGGGACCGCTTGATGTAGACCTGGTTCTTCTGCTCCGGCAGCGCAGATGAGAAGAAGGCCCAGAACGAGAGCCATATTTGACGCCGCCATGTCGTCTGTAAGCTAGATCAGAAGCTGAACAAGACATGGGCATTTCCACAGTTTAGCTCAAAGAAGCCATGGATTTGTCCAGTTAATGCAAGCAAAACGGAGAAAAATTCTAGCTTTCTCGACATTCTAAAGAAATCAGCTGCATGCAGATCAACATATCTAATCATCGATCCCCGCAACCATTCACCTATTCCGATTAACAGAGCGAAGCAAATCTCGTCCAAGCAACTTAAATCGATCAATACAAATCGTCGTACCAGGAGCTTTTGACGATCTATTGTCGCAGAAGTGAAATAGCAAAACCTGGCGGCAACAATTTACTCGTCAACCAAACTATAGCGATACATCTTAGCTGTTCTGATTACAGGAAGGAAGAAACCCACACGAGAACGACGCTTGTGAATTTGTCCGTCACAAAGGCTTCGCACATTACGCCCCCTTTGTTAAATTACAACAACGCCTCGGAGATTACGTTTAATTTCCATTGGATGCTTCCAATTTCTTTTACGGCCCCTTTTCTAATTTACAAATAACGCTTCGGAGATTATGTCGTTTAATCTCCATGAGCGATGATTCCAATTGCACGCAAGGCAGCCTATGGAAGAGCTCGAGGATTTTTGGCAAAGAGTTTAAGGATTTTGGCAGCTCATGAAGCCACTTGGCATCACCAATGCCATAGATTTCAATCCTAAACAACGTGAACTTCATTGAGAGGGCCTTCCCACGAGCTCTTGTCGAAGCTTGCATGTCATGCCATGGAGCGAAGCGTTGTGTGGATGAGCAAGTGGTCGGACTAGCACATGAATGCTTGTCCTCTGTGTGTGCTCAACTTGGTCCGGATATGATCAAGTGTCGACCCGTAGATCGCATTGACAAGTTGCTTCATGTTGTGATAGAGCAGGAAGTCCTACCATCTATCCATGGCAGAAGTCGATGTTAAAGTCGCCTAGTGTGCACGTCGGAGTCGTTGGCAACACGAGCTGCAACAAAATCTGAAGGACTTGAAGCAATGTCATTGTTTTGTAGGACGGACACTTGTACAAGCTTATTATCGCAAGGTCGCTAAGTCATGGTGGCTGCAAAATAAGATTTTTAAAAATTTCAGGTCTTTCCTTGCAATTATCGAGTCCATATTATCTGGCAATGGATGCAATATCTGGGTTCTGATCATCAGGGGCCACAGGAAGCCCAACCTACAAGCTTTTCCTTTCTTGTGCTTGCGGGTCTGTATTTCTTTTTTGGGAAAGTCAAAAGAGAGAGGTCTGATGTGATGTATCAATATAGGTCGTAATGTCATCATCTGTGTTAGCCCTGAAAATAGGCACACATTTACACCATAGCATCCCGTGGTCGTGCTAGCTTCCACTATTTTGGATCTCTGTCACAAAGAAGTAGTCCACGCAGAGACCTAATATGGGTTGGTATTTCTTTAATAAAGATTTGAGTGCTCGAAACCTATGGATGTAGTAGTGTGCAGTTGTTACACGATCGGATCGGATCAAATTTCGGAGCTAATACTGACTTCAATCTTGGTGCACAACACCTTCTTCCTAATGCAATGAAACCAAGCAATTGAGCACTAGATGCAAGTGTTACTACAAGGCATAGGTGCTTTTCCGATAGAAATACCGACCTTTTTTACACTAAAAGTTTTTTTTTGATGGGCGCAAAGGGCAGTATTTACGTCGCTATTAGCATCGAAAAAGAACGGTCGCTATATAAGCATCGCTATATAGCGACACGAATAAACGTTACTATATAGCGACACTAGTAAACGTTGCTAGGTAAACCTCGCTATATAGCGACGATTAACAGAAGCTTAAAAAAAACATTAGTGGGGTTAAACAGGGCCACAACAAGCCCTGTTGTGCCCCACTAATGTTTTTTATTTAATAATTATAAAAGAATGTTTTTTGTTACAAAATTTCCCTTGTGCAAAGGGTGATACAAAATCGCTCAAATGAACCGAGCAACAGAAGCATATACATGTCGAAGATATACAACATTGTTTGTTACAAAATTACCCTTTTGAAAAGGGTGATACAAAATTGCTCAAACGAGCCGATATACAAAAGCATATACATGGCGGAGTATATGCAAATTACTACTAATACTACTACTACTGCTGCTGCTCATTCGAATCGTCCTCGTCCTTGTTGCGCTAGCCTGATCCCTGGCCCTCGTGAACTACACTTGATCCTTGGCCCTCGTGAGCTGTGCCTAATCCCTGGCCCTCGTCGAAGTCATGTAAGCCTAATCCCTCATCATCACCGCTCACCTCCACTGATGGGACATTCGAGCTTTGATTCTAAGAGTGAAACAATATTAATTGAAAATTAGATTGGAACTTAAAGAATAAAAGAGTTTAAAAAGTGAGATTACAAGTAGGAGTAGACTTATACCGTGCGAGCAGCCACCTCAGCCCAATCGATCGTGGCTCCCAGTGCCTTTTGCTCAATAAACCATGGCTTTGTTACTACATGAAATGCTTGTCTCGTCTCTGTGTCTGTAGGAAGGCAACCCATCACAGCTTGCTGGGCCCAATTTACAAGAGTTAGATAAAGTGAATGCAATATGTAGTAAAACAAATAGAACAATATATTCAATGAGAAGAAGTAGACTTACCACGGTTGCCTCGAATGCCAACCGTCTGCCTGCACCAAAATGCAAAGTACCTACGGAGTCCAGCCATCTCGCAGCACTTCAATGACCCTCGAACAGTTCAAGATGGTGGTCCCTGTACTGCTTCTTGCCCAACTAGATTTAGCCTTCCTCTTTGCAATGGAAGTATGCAAGGTTAACCTACGATGCTTTAAGAGGACCCCATGCGCTCTTTCATGTAATCCGAATTGAACTCCCAATTTGGAGGGTTAGGATATTGTCTTTTCAATTCATTGATGACTGCCTACTTCTTTCCCTCATCTTGGTACCGCCAGTTAGTAGCTATGCCACTCCTGAAGTGGTGGCTCATCAACCGCCTCATGGTGGCCATCACTGTTGAGCCCTTGTTATTTCCTATTATCTCTCCAGCAATGGTGATTTCATAGGACAGGTCCTCGACCAGGTAAGGAGGACTCATGGTAGTGGTAGAGTTAGAGCGAGTAGAGGGGAAAAAGAAGAGGGAAAAAGAAGAGAAGGAACAGGGGAAAAAGAAGAGAGGAAAAGAGCATAAGCATAAGAGAAGAAAGAGGGAAAAAGAGCATAAGCATAAGAGAAAAAGAAAGAAAGCATATGTTTATGCTTATGCATGAGCATATAAGCATAAGAGAAAAAGAGAAAAAGGATAAGCTTGTGCTTATGCATGAGCATATGAGCATATGCTCATGCATAAGCATAAGCATAGGCAAATAGATATGCTTATTATGAAAAGAGGAGAAAAAGAGAGGAAAAAAGAGAGTCAAAAAATAAGAGAAGGAAGAGGGGAAAAGAGATTGAAAGAAGGGCAAAAGAAGAGGGGAAAAGAGCGTAAGCATAAGAGAAGGAAAAACGTGTATACATAAGAAAAAAGAGAGAAAGATTATGCTTATGCTTATGCATGAGCATATGAGGGAAAGAGGGGGGGAAAGAGGGAGGAAAAGAGGAAAAGAGAGGAAGAAGAGGGAATAAGAGAAGAGAGGGAGAGAGAGGGTTCCTACGCCCATCACTACAACATCTAGCACTTAAGGTGTTAGCTATAGGCCAATGCAAATACCGGAAATAACAAAAGGGAAAAAGAGGAAGCACTTTCTTACCTGGAAAAGTCCCAAACCGTGTTTCGTGGACTAGCCCTACAAAAAAGAGAAAACATACCATTTTTTCAGATAACTAGTTAAAGGAAGGAGGAGTTTGGAGAAGCAACTTTTCAGAGGGATTGGATGAGTTTGGAGAACCCTACAAACAAGGAGAAAGCATAAGCCTACAAACAAGGAGAAAGAGGAGGAAGAAAAATACCAAAAAGAGAAGAGGTGAGTCTTCTTTCTTTCACAAAATCTCATTTTTTGTCCTTAACCTCTAAAAATCAAGCATGGAAATTAGCACATAGGCTTGGCAATACAAGGAGAAACATGCTTCAACACTCACAAAACGAAATCCTAAAAATGAACCTACATTGCTTGAAGAGACCCACCTTCTTGAAAAACTTCCTTTCACACAAGCAGAGAGGGAGAAGGGTGGAGAGGGAGCACAAGTGTTGGGAGAGGGTCTGGGTAGAGGTGAGGAGTGGGGAATAGAGAGGAGGAAAGCGAGGTTGTCAAATAGTGTGAGGGTTAAAGGTCACTGTGCCATTACCCCGGTTATACATACAATACTCAAACACATATATAAATGAATGAAAAAGAAGATTCGGGTGTTCTGCACCCACCAAAATAAGTGTGGCTCTCTGTTTCTCTCTCTGCCTCTTCGGTTCTTGCTTCTGTTGAGAGTACTCTCAACTGGTATCAGAGCCCAAGTGATCTAGCTAAGCGTGCGTGAATGCTTGGAAGCTCAGCAGCTCTGTGGGAGGAAGGAGAAGCTCTGTGGGAAGCTTTGTGGGTGACTTTACTTGCATCCGAGTGTGCAAAGACCTTGGAGGAACCTTTGGAAAAGTCACTTTGGTTTTGCGAAGTGGTTTTGAGAGCCTGTTAAGTGTTTTTAAAGAAAAAGTCGTTTTTTGAGCTTTTCCCTATTCTGTTCGATGACATAGACTCCGTATTGACTTGTAGAGGCAACTATTGCTTGCTTTTGGTATCCATTTCACTTCAGGAGCTTGAAAATACCTTCATTGTTGAATTTGAGATCATTTCATTGGATTTCTGACTCATTGTGTTAGTTCCTACGTTTTTCTGCCCGCGTGTTAGAACTCAAGTTTGGAGCAACCATTTGCAGATTTGTCAGTTACGGTGGACTCAGGAGGTCCTAAAACTTCTATGTTGCTCATCATTCACACTTCGGTGGAGTTTACAAACAGCTATGTTTCGAAAACGTTTTTTAGTCCGTGTGTTGGACCCAGTGATTGAGACCACGGTTTCCAAAACTGTCTGTCCCATTGCGTTCCGGATGCCCAAAAACCCCTACCTGTTAGTTCTTGCGTGATTTGGTGGAGTATTTTCACAGTTATAGATCTCTGTGTAATTCGATTTTCTCTCTCTGTTATGCATTTTTTCATTCCAAGGTTTTGAAACCTTAGATTTATGCCACATGGCAATGGATAAGTGTTGACTCCCATTTCTCACTCATCAGTTGGGATTTTAGAGTTCCGACAGAAGAGAGATATTTGCAGATTTTCTTGCTGATTCCAATTATGCAATGGCACCCATGTTTTGAGGCATCTCAGGTTCTATTTTCAGTAGCGGTCTTTTTCGTGGGACCATGATTTCTTGAGCATACCTTATGTAGATCACTCTGGTTGCAGTTTGAGCTATGTGCGCTCATTCGTGGTGTGCATTGGGTTACAGTGGATGATTTATAGGCCATTTGGATGCATTGCAATCCTTATTGGATGCACTGATAGGCCCAGATTACCTTGTGCGATGCTATTTTTATGGACGCTTTGCACATGGATGCTATTTGCTCATATGGATGCATAGTACATGCACATGAGTCACCTGCATATTTTTGATGCTTTGAGCTTTGAGTTTTGGTGATATTTCAGTCTATTGTGGCATACACATTTGGGTGCACCTGGTATTTGGTGTGATTCTCTCTTACAGGCACTAGCATTTGGGATTTCGCTTCATTTGCATCATGCCATCCTCTTCCATGTCTAAAAAGGAGTTTTTTAGCATTAAAAAGTTTGATGGGACAAACTTTTCTTTGTGGAAAGAACAGATAAGGGATTATTCAAAAGAAGCAGATTAAACCCTTAGCAGGTATTGAAGCTAAGCCTGTGGATATGTCTAAGGATGATTGGAATGAGTTAGATGCATTAGCAAAGTCTACTATTAGACTTCATCTTGGAGAGTCAGTTTATTCCACAGTAGTAAATGAGCAGACTACGGAAGATTTGTGGAAGAAAGTGTGTGCCACTTATGAGAAGGAAACTGCCTCTAATAAAGTTTACCTCATGAAGAGGTTGTTTGAGCTGTAGATGAAAGAAGGGGTCCCCATTGCTTCTCACTTGAATGAATTCAATATTATTTTCAGCCAGCTTCAGGCTCAGAAGATGAATTTTGATGCGGAGACTAAGGAAATATTTCTCTTATGTTCATTGCCATCCTCATGGGATACCTTCTGTACAGCTGTCAGTAACTCTGCACCTGGTGGAATACTGAGATTTGATGATGTTGTGGGTAGCTTGTTGGCCGAGGAGATTAGACGGAAGTCTATGGACAGCAATAAGCAGGATGCAGCCTTAAATGTGCAAAGGGGTAGATCACAGTTCAGGGGGAAGTCCCAAGAAAGAGGAATGTCCCGTAGCAAATCCAGGGCATGAAACATTGAGTGTTACCACTGTGGCAAGAAGGGCCATATGAAAAAGGATTGCTACAAGCTAAAAAGAGAGCAAAAGGATAAGAAAAAGAATGCAAATTTGGGTGCAAATAAGAAGGAAGAGAGTCCAAGGGAGGACAAAGGAAAAGTGAAGATCGAGGAGGTCAATCCAATCACACATGATAGTGACAATGATGTTCTCTTCATGTCTACTTTATTTGCAGAGTTGCTTACCACTTCAGATGATGCATATTCCCAGGATTGGATTTTGGATTCTAGTGCTTCATTCCATGTTACCCCCCATAGGGAATGGTTCTCCACTTATGACAGTGGAAATACAGGTTGTGTGCATCTTGGAAATGACTATGCATGTGACATAGTGGGAGTAGGTGACCTAAAATTTTCCTTTGCAAATGGGTCTGCATTTATTTTGAAACATGTGAGACATGTGCCTAAGTTGACCAAGAGTCTTATTTCAGTGGGTCAACTAGATGATGCTGGTTTTCACACCACTTTTAGCTTTCAGAATTGGAAAATCCAGAAGGGCTCTATGCTTTTGGCCAGGGGTGCCAAGTGTGGGACTTTGTATCCCTTACATGTATCACGGATATTTGATCATGTTGTTGCAATAACCGAGCAGCCAAGCACTTTTTTGCGGCATTGCAGGTTGGGGCACATGAGCCAGAATGGAATGAAACTCTTATGCCATTTGGGTTATGTACCGCATTTGAGTTTCTTTGATTTTGAATTTTGTGAGCACTGTCTCTATGGGAAGCAGACTCAATCAGCCCATAAAAGAAGGGGAAAGAAAGAGTTTGAAAAGCTTGATTTGGTGCATTCAGACATATGTGGTCCCATGCCTACACAATCATTAGGCGCGGTTGAATACTATGTGACATTCATTGATGATGCAACTAGGAAAGTGTGGGCTTATGCTATAGCTCGAAAGAGTGATGTGTTCCAAGTATTTCAAAAATGGCTGGCCTTGGTTGAGAATCAGTCAGGTAAAACACTTAAATGCCTATGGACTGACAATGGTGGAGAGTATCTCTCTCATGACTTTCAACATTTCTATGATACATGTGGGATTAAGAGGGAGCTCACATCCCCTTGTACTCTAGAGCGAAATCCAATTGCAGAAAAGATGAACCGTAACATTCAAGAAAGGTTGCAATGCATGCTTTCCAATGCAAGTCTTTCTGGTGGTTTTTGGGCTGAGGCAATGAAGACTGCAATGCATGTGATCAATAGATCACCTAGTAAGAGTTTGGATGGTGGTATTCCTGAAGAGGCATGGAGTGGAAAGAAACCCTCTTACTCTCATTTATGTATATTTGGGTGTCAGGCATATGCACATGTGCCAAAAGAGCTTCGAAAGAAGCTAGATCCTAAGTCTAGGAAATGCATCTTTCTGGGTTATGGTGAAAGTGGAGAGATGGGCTATCATCTCTGGGATCCAGAAGCAAAGAAGATCATACGAAGCCATGATGTAGTCTTCAATGAGAAGAAGATGCATAAGTCACCCATGAGGGATGTTGAAATGAGGAGAATCACTCTCCAGGATGTGAATCTACCTGCATATATTAATAGACATTAAGCTGTCCATGCACCAAATGTGCAAGAAATGGTACCACCAAATACTCCCATAGGTATACAATCAAGGGTAGATCATCTATTGGTGGAAATGATAAGCCAAATGTGGCTGATATATGTAGGTGGGACAGCAAGCTGAAATGCCCTTGAGAAGATCATCTAGAGTGTCTAGACCGCCTGACAGGTTTGTTCCAAGCATAGACTATGTGATGCTTACTGATTGCGGGGAGACTTCTTGCTACAGAGAGGCTATGATGTGCGAGGATCAATGCAAGTGCGAGTATGCTATGCAATTAGAGATGAGTTCACTTATGAAGAATAAGAATTGGGACTTGGTTTCTTTGCCACATGGAAAGAAATCATTGCCATGTAAATGGGTCTACAAGATGAAGGTCACAGGTGATGATGTGCCTAGGTACAAGGCCCGTTTGGTCGCTAAAGGGTTCAAGCAAGAGAAGGGTGTGGACTTTGAGGAGATATTCTCTCCAGTTGTGACAGTTGTGAAGATGACCACACTTAGATGCATGCTTGGACTAGTGGCATTAGAGGATATGGAGCTTATGCAGATGGATGTCAAGACAGCTTTCTTGCATGCGGATTTGCATGAGAAAATTTACATGGTGCAGCTGGAAGGCTTTGAAGAAAAGGGAAAAGAGCATTTAGTTTGCAAGTTGAAGAAGAGTCTCTATGGTCTTAACAAGCACCTAGAGAATGGTATCAGAAGTTTGATGCTTTCATTTGGTCCCAGGGTTTTAGAAGGAGTGAAATTGATCACTGCCTCTACACTAAAAGGGCTAAGGATAATAGCCTGATAATCTTGGCACTATATGTGGATGATATGCTATTGGCTAGCAAGAATACTTATGAGCTAGATGCATTAAAGGCCAAGTTGCATGAGGCCTTTAATATGAAGGATTTGGGACTTGCAGGTCATATTCTTGGTATGCGCATCACTCGTGATCAGAGTAGGAAGCTCCTTTGGCTTTCACAGAAGAAGTATGTTACAAAAGTATTGCTGTGTTTCAATATGGAGGGGGGGAAGGTAGTGAATACTCCATTTCCTCCATATGTGAAAATGAGTCATACAAATAGTCCCAAATCAGATGAGGAGAAGGCCATGATGGCCAAGGTTTCTTATGCATCAGCGGTTGGGAGTCTTATGTATGCTATGATAGCTACTAGACCAGACATTGCATTTGCATTAGGAGTTTTTAGCCGGTATATGGCTAATCCAGGAAAGAGGCATTGGGAGGCAGTTAAGTGCATCATGAGGTACATGAAGGGTACCAAGAAGATGTGCTATATAGCGACGGAGTAGGGCAAAGTGTCACTATATAGTGATGGTCCAGGGCACTTATTGTTAGAAGAGGGAAAAGGAGCTCATGGGTGGCTATTTTTTGGATCTTAATATATTTCCTTGTAGCTCATGTTGTGAATTTGGAAGTGTGCAGATGGAAGGGATGAGTGGAAGCTTGTCAAATGATGCGCCAACGCCCCCCGGAGCACAGAGTGGCTTATGGAGAGGTTGTATTGTCATTGCACTAATTGCAAGCAAGAAGTATGACATCAACATCATATTGTCATGCGCCACTTGCGGATGTATGGGGAGGAGCCCAAACCAGTACCCACTATTGGTGTTGCACGTGGTGATGGATCATCGATAAGTCAATGCTATTTGAGTTCGTGATTAATATTGGATACCATTATGACAAGAAACCTTGAGACAAGATCTTATATTTACACAAAATCTTGAGATAGGATGAGGAGGGTCGTTAGGGTGCACATATACCTTCACACTTTGAGCAAGACTATAGTCTCCCGGATGTGCCAGATGATGATGAGGGTACAGTGGAAATGATGGATTCTATTTTTAGGGACACTACATCATATGTACACATGATGTCAGAGTCTGAGTTCAATATGCAAGAGTTGCAATCAACACAGTTGTACGAGGATGCTAGGATGTCTAAACTATGGGCTTGTCTCTCAATCTTGAATCTACAAGCAAAGTATGGGTGGTCGTATACAAGTGTCTAGGCATTAATGAGGTTAGCTCCCGCATTAATTTGACTCATTATTTGGATATTGTTTGTTTTGAGAATCATCATGTATGTTTGAGAATCATCATTATTTGAAGCCTATGTATGTTTGAATTGTGATTGGTTGATCCAAAAGATGTTGCCTACATCAAATACCATGCTCCCATCAGGAGATGAAGCAAGGAAGATGCTAACAATGGTGGGTATGGATTATGATACCATCCATGCTTGTTGTCGTAATGACTGTACTCTCTTTCGTCGGTGAGCATGGAGATTTGGCTAGTTGTCCGAACTGTGGGGAACAATGATATAGAGATGACTAGTAAAGGTCTTGAGACACTTTCCCATCATTGCAAGAATACAACACATGTTCTAATGCAAATCCATAGTGGAGATGATGACTTGGCATGCATCTCATTCGTCCACTGATGACACATTGAGGATTCCCATAGATTGTGTAGCTTGGAAGCACATAGACAATTAGTGGCCGGACTTTGCGAGGGAGCCATGCAACTTACATCTTGGGCTCACCATGGACGGTGTGAATCCTTTCAGGTTATGCTCAACATCTTGGTCGACATGGCCCATAGTCTTGGTGAATTACAATATCCCATCATGGCTAACAATATAGAAGGGACACCTCATGCTTGTAGTACTTGTGCCAGGGAAGTACAAGGCCAAAAATATGGATGTATACATGGCACCTTTGATAGAGGAGTTATAGATCTTATGGAGAGGAGTGCAGGTCTTTGATCTCCTAGAGAGACCAGTGATATTTTGGTTAGGGATATCTTGATGTGGACCATGCATGACTACCCAGGATATGGAGAGTGCGCAGGTACCTAGTTGTGTCTTTACATGTATAATATAGGATTATGCTTTTATGAGTCTCTTTCACATGTGTCTTATACTAACACATTCATGCACGCATGCAAGACTTGTTACAAGTGGGTACCATGCTTGTCTTGTTTGTGGACCGGGTTTGAAATCGCTTGCATGATATTCCAAACATATGAGAAAAAATGTTTATGAATGTCATGCTCGATAACTTCGACCACTACACCATCTCGTGCGTGGAGGTCAGCTTGATCCATCACCACCATATTTGAAGGCAAGTTACTGGATTCAGACTTGGAGGGCGAATGGAGAGGAACCTCCTTGTGGTATGAAGAGGCTATCAATCTTTCACGATCTTCCTTATTTGGGTTAGCTACAAATCAATCATCTCTTAGACTTGCGTGCCATGAATAGGATGTCTCGTTTGTGGCCCCAAGTGCATGCTTCGGGAAAAGTTGTCCTCTTGAAAGAAACATGGATCCTCTCCATGAGAGAGGAGGTAGCTGTTAAGGCAGACATTGCCTCTTTTCAAACACCCATAGGGTACAAGCATTGCTTGAGAGGAGAATTTTCAAAGGACAATAAGCTTAGTGGGCTCAAGTCCCATGATTGACACAAGATCTTATAGGTATTCTAAGGTGGAGGATTAAAGTACCGATAATCGTGATGCATTAGTGTAATTATGATTATGTTATATTATTGACATGACTTCTTTGTCGCTTGGATAGTTCATCCTCCCAATTACAATAAAAGGGTGCTTACAAGAAGATGTTAGAAATGCTATATTCAAGATTAGTCGTATTGTGAGGTATGCTTACTATCAAGTTGCATTGATTGCATTTTCTTCAATTTAGGTTGAATAATCTATTGACTGATTATGAATATATCTTACATGGGCATGTGAAATAGGTGGATATCTCAAAAAGAGATCTCCATATCGAGCATCGAGAAGGCTAGGGTGGAATCCATCAAAGCCATATGCTTGCTTGAGAAGCACTTTCCCTTGAGCATTATGAGGGAAAGTGAGAGTGAGAGTGAGAGTGAGTGAGAGAGAGAGAGAGAGAGAGACCGTGAGAGAGAGAGAGAGAGAGAGAGAGAGAGAGAGAGAGAGAGAGAGAGAGAGAGAGAGGAGAGAGAGAGAGAGTGAGAGTGAGAGACTCTGAGAGAGCGTGAGAAAGAGAGTGACCGTGAGAGAGAGAGAGAGAGAGAGAGAGAGTGACTGAGTGATATCAGAGAGAGCGCCCACCTCATCTCAAAGATGATGCTATCCCATGGCGATTGAGCACGCGTTGCCGGACGACCTCTCAAAGCTTGATGCAGACAACAACTTTGTCGAAGTCCAAGATCAAGCAGCAGATGAAGACATCGTTCGACTCATGCCTGTGTGTGATGTGGTCTCCGAGAACCTCGGGGGGGTCACTATGTATAAACCCTCTATATCACGTGCGTTCAAGGCCTATATTTAAAATCCCTTCTCTGTAAAAGATTTTGTTAATAAAATGTACCCCTTTTCTATACAAATCTGTAAATTTTTCCCAAAACTATTTTAAATAGTCCCTTATGTATATTTATTTCTGTAAATTTTAGAAATAAAAAATATCCTTCTGTTGAACTCACATGATAGGGTTACATATGATGAGTGACCCCCCCGAGCCGAGAACGATGATAGCACAAAGAGTAAGACTAGAAGAAAGCATGGCAGAGGGATGGCTTGTGCAAGAGTCATTAGTATATATCGTGTAGTTTCTTGCATCCACGGATTATGAAAACTTTGAAGGGATTTGTAACATAAAGAGTAAGATTTGAAGCAAGCACGACAGAGGGATGGCTTTCGCAAGAGTCATTAGTATATATCACATAGTTTCTTGCATCCACGGATCTCGATATGCCACAATCTTGGCATAACAAGGATCATGATCGCATCATTGGTGAGGTTCTCCAAGGAAAAAGGATTGAAAGAAAGATGAGCGAAGAGCAAATGGAAAAATTCAATAAGTTCTGTATCCTCAATAGGAAGGAGATGCAGAAGTGGATTGAGAGATATGAAGCAACCAAAGCAAAAAGAATTAATGCAAGGACGAGATCCAGAGTAATGGATAGGTGATTGCAACCATATCCACAGGATCTCACCCTTCTCCCCACTCACATGTCACTTGATTGGCTACAACTGGCTCTATGTAAAGTCGAATACGATGGAGAGAGAATAAACAAGCATGAGCGAGAGTTATCATATGGATGCATGTAAGTTTCTTATCTCTTGACATAATTAAGTAATTATTTGTGGCAATATATGCTATAAAATGGATGCATCTTCATTGTTTTGATGATGCTCTTTTTCAATGCAAAAAGTACAGTGCATCATGGTCATATGGATGACATTTTCACGTGGAACGCATCGATTCAAAGAAAGTCACATATGATTGTGGAGTCACAGCTAACTTCACACAAGATAGCCGAGCAAGTGCTTCGGATACCAATCTTCTCTCCTCATAGTTGGATTATTGTGGAACCATATGCGAAATCTTGAAATTGATTTTACACGATTTAGTATTGTGACACAGAATTTGGGGGCTTAATTCTAGTCACTTCTTAGAGTCAAAAGAAAAAGAGGGGAAGGAAAATAGACAAATCAAAGCAAGATAAAGATATAAACATCAAAGGTATGATCATAGTTCAACATGGAAAAGAGGAAAGGTTGAGAGGAAGCATTGATTTCTGCCAAGCGTTCGGCGCCGAATGTAAGAGCAAGCCTCTATTGGAAGAAAATTGCAATCATTTTCACTAATTATTCTAATTAGTGTCAAACCCACATCAATTATTACATGAAATAAAGTAGTCGACATCAAAAGATTGACAAGCCGCAATGAGAGTAGTTGCAAAGAGCCATCTCTCGCGACTTTGTCTCCGTGGCTAGCTTTTGTCACCTTGCGGGCCCCACAAATACTCCCATAGGGTTCAAAACAAAATATCATTTTTTGTTGTCACAACTTTCCCCCCCAGTATATCCCCATGCTTGGCATGGGGGTTTGCTGGCCATGGTATCTGCAGATAAAACACTTTTAACCGGTAGTCATTGGCACGTCCAGGGACCTCTTGACCATTTGCATCTTCCAAAAGATGTGTTATTTTTTAACTTTTTCTTAGCCCTGAAGGGACCTTCCCAGTGCCGAAGGAGTTTCTTGTCTAGCTGCTTCTCCACACGACCATCAAACTTCATGACCAAGCTTCCTTCTTTAAGTTTTGGCTTATTCTTCTTCTTGGTAAGAGCATCATACCTTGTTTTGCGATGTTGTTGTGCTGCCTCCAAATGTTGAAGTGCTTGAAGCCACTTCACATCCAAGGTCTCCAGCTATACTAGATGTTGGGCATGTGTTTCTTCTTCATTGCACAATCAAGAAAAAGTCATGCGAAGGCTAGAGATTTCCAATTCTATTGGCAAGATGGCCTCCATTCCATAAATTAGCTAGAAAGGTGTGAAACCAAGGGAGAGCTTATGAGTGGTTCTATAAGCCCACAAAACCTCTGGTATATGCACATCCCACTTCCTTTTCATGGTGTCTACTAGCTTAGACAAGGACCCATAAAGCAAACCATTAGCTTTTTCCACAAGACCATTGCATTGGGGATAATATGGAGTTGATATGACATGATTTATTTTCAATATGTGCACCAAAGATTCAATCAAATCATTCCTAAAAGACCTCCCTCCATCTGTAAGAATCTCCAAAGGGCAACCAAAATGGGCACATATAAACTCGTTGAGAAATGATGCCACCGTTGTTGCTTTGTTGTTGACAGTAGCTTTTGCTTTTGCCCATCTAGTTGCATAATCAGTTGCAACTAATATATAATACTTCCCTTGTAACACAGTATTAGATAAAGTGGGACAAAAGTTGCATTTTGGGAATTTTGAAATTGGGTGGATTTCATTAAAATTGGGAAAGGCTTCATTAAATTTGGGAAAATTTCCATTGATTGTGGGAATTTTACCAATATTGAATAAGCTAATATTTGGAATTCCAATGATTATGAAAAACTTCATTGGTTGTGAAACAGTTCATTGCGTATAAAAACCGGAATAAAGCATTTGTGTTGCCCTGATATTACTTGCAAGTGATCTCTCACAAATGCAGCCATTGGCAGTATATCCGGACAACCTATTGGCAACAATGATCAACCCTCACTATCTTTCTTCCATAGCTCAATTCCCCCTTCAATGGGCATCCAATTCGGTGATTTTGGATGCACCTTGTACTGCATCATTGGTATGTCACCTTGCATGTAAAATCGAAATTGTAATGGCTTTGCATGTCCAACTAGCATTTCTTGCCCATATCACATAGGTAGCCATCCACATAATCCTTGAAGTTAGGAACCCGTGTAAGAACAAATGGTGCCGGTGAAGATGATGTACATTTTTTGAATGTATCCATCAGATGCGGGAAAGTGAATGTTTGTCCGACCCGCAAGCTCTCAGAAAACCTGCTGAACATTGCATCAATGTCCTCATGTGTGTGCCCTACCATCAAGAAGCCCAATTGAACTGTCTTTGAAAATGCCCCTTGCTATAAGAAGAGAAAGGTATGCAAACAAGTATCTATTTTTGTTCTCAGACCCACAATTATCTAGTTGGAGTAGCAAGTTCTCTGGCAACTTTTGGAATGGTGGCTCAATAGCAACACTCTCCTCTAAAGAGGGTGGGTTTTCTGTTGTATTTGATGGAAAAAAATTCATACATGTGTCTGTAGCCCTTGCAATGGAAGTTGTCATGGCCTCCGTGACAGACTTCGGGTCACTTTTCGATACAATTTCTAGATTTGCATCTGTGATCGTGACATCTACATTTTCAGACAATCTAGCTCCACTTGTGGAAACATGTGCACCTTTAGAACTGTAATGGGAGTCTAAAGCGTTTCTTGAACATAGAGCATTCAAAAGGCGAGCATTGCTTCTAGGAATCCCATTGGTAGCAAGGTCTCCAAGGTCATGCATATCCATCCTCTCGAGGTTGCGCAAACAAATTGAGAGCGATCCAATCATCAGCAGGTTGGGATCAGATGGCCACAAACCATTGAGGGTGAAGTGTCCATAATGACCATTTCCATGCCCATGGGTAATCATTCCAATGAGTGAAACCTGTAATTACCATGCAGAATCGGTGTCCTTGGACCTCACTTGAAGTCTTGGAATTGCCGTCTTTTTTTGGTCCATCTTATCATGGATTATGCATACATACTTTTTTGGATCCATCTCGGAGTACCTACACCATGCATAGTATAAGTTCCTACAACTTTGTTGCTGTATCATATGCATCTTTCTCTCTTCCATCAACGAATTGCGCTCATCTTGACTTTTTGTGGCTGCCTATTGAGCGTTGATCCGGCTGCACAAGCTACATTTAGAGAATTCACTTGTCTTAGCAAGGGCTACATTTTTTAGGTCTGATTTCCAAATCCTGCCAAATGTGGATGTGGATAGGCTCTGATAACCACGTTGATTAAGTGAAGTGTTGACTTCATGTAGGACGTCTATCTTCTTATACACTTCAGGTATCACTTGTTGTGTCTCTCTAGAACCATCCTGCATGGTTCTACTCTTGTGAGGCATATGCTCTGTGCTATTATCCACAAAGTGTTGAATGAGAGCCCTTCCCATACCTATGTGCTCCCTGCTCCTCCTCATAATCCTTGAATTGCCATGCACATATCGCTGCACACCACTCTCAAATTGCTCCCTGTATTGATAAAATGATGTCCTTGGAATTCCATGCATCTCATACCATGCTCTACAATAGACATCCCGACCGTTTATCCTGAAGTTGTAGCATATCCTCCGTTTGTAGTCATGATGCCAAGCCGTTGACAACACATCGTATATAAAGTTTGTACGAGACTCCAAGGAGCTGCCCCAAAAGTTCTTCCTTAGATTCATTAAGAGATCTCACTCTGCATGTTGGCAACACCTACTCCCACAACAATTGATGGAAGAAACCTGCTACACCGAATCTAGTGACATTTTGTACATTGGTGTTGGAGGCTCTCTTTGTTTAGGCACCCTGTTAATGAAAGTGTACCTTTTTTCTTTGATGTTGGATCATCCCTTTTCAACATTTGATCATTGACCAACTCATCTATACCAGCAACGTGGTCCATGGGCACATATTGTTGCAATGGGCTTCCTTCAAGTAAGGTAATCTGCTTGATGGGCCACTTTACTAGGCTGAGCGAGCCGACATCTTGCATAGAAGACCCTAAGTCACTTCCTCTAATTTGTTCTTTCTTTTCAATACCCACACCAATGCAATCGTTACCCAATAGGTCAAAGTTTATAGAGTCTCCCAGGAAAACATATAAGATCACACCTTCCCCCACGGTCTTTGTTTTACTCTCATCCCATAAGACAACTTTTTTCTCTTTCCAAGATTCACAAATGAAATTGTCAGTTTCCAATGAAGAAACTGGCATTGCCTCAACATAAGGTCGCTCAAGCTCACTTGGTGCAGCTTCTTTAGTTACCGCATCATCTAAAGAATCACCAACATGTTTTAAAGAGCCCTTAGGCCACTTGACAATGCTCCAAATTGCCTCACCAACAAGCACTGCATCCATAGTGGGAAATGGCAAGAGCATTTCACTATTGATAGACTTCTCCACTATCACGGATACATTTTCTGTCCCAATCTTCATACCACTATAGTAGGCCTCCGGATCTATTGCACACACTCCACCAATTCCAACCACTTCATTCCCCACCATCATCATGACCTTGTCCCTGCTTCTGATAGCCATCCTCTGTCATTACGATTACAGAGAATTAAGTATGAACAAATTAAAACCAAAGAATTTCATAAGACCATCAAACATGTCAATCTAGAGGGGAAGAATGGCATTGGTGCAAATCTCTAGAATGCATGAATGAGTCTTTACAAAATTTTCATGAAAGCATGAATTATTCCCCTAAAAATTTTAGCAATTTCATAAAACTTTTTCTAAATCATGAATTATTTTCACCATCTTTGAAAAAGGGAATGGCACCAGTGCCATTCTCCCCATGCATTGACTTGAGAAAAACATTTTTCTTCATAAGAGGAGAACAGACTAGTGCCATTCTTCCTTTGGAAGACAAAATTTTGACTCGGGACTTTGCCTTGTGAGAATGCCAATGGTGCCATGCTCCCTTTGCAAAGCCAAAATTTTATATTAGGACATTGCAATGGGAGAATGGCACTGGTGCCATTCTCCCTTTATGAAGGCAAACTTTGAATCAAGACATTGCATTAGGAGACTGGCACTGGTGCCATTTTCCTCCCATTTTCCCTTTGCAAAGCCAAGATTCTGAATCGTGACATTGCAATGGGAGAATGGCACTAGTGCCATACTATCTTTGTGAAGTAGAAATTTTGAATCATGACATTGCATGGGGAGAATGGCACAGCCAAAGTTTTGAGTCAGGAAATTGCAACGGGAGAATCGCAGTGGTGCAAATTTAAAATTTAAAATTTTTGGCTTTGTAATAGGAAAGTGGAGAATGGCACTAGTGCCATTCTCCCATTGGAAAATGGAGTATGGCACTAGTGCCATTCTCCCAATGGAATGTCTTGATTCAAAATTTTGGCTTCATAAAGGTAGAATGGCACTGGTGCCATTCTCCCATTAAAATTAGTGGAATGTCAATCTATAGGTTTAGTTTGTCTAGATTACCACTAGCAAAGAACGGCAGTGATGCCAATCTCATGCTGGCAACTACATAATGACACTGAGATCATCAAACTCACATGTGGAATAGAATCAGACACCACTCTCCTATGATCACAGTCTCCGCTCTGTAGAGTTCATATGGATTTGTGTCAATCTCTGTGGAGAATGGCAGTGGTGCCAATCTCATACCATGACCTGAAAACATGCACAAGGAATCCTAAACTCACATGTGCATTTGCACTTTTGCCATTATCCTACTGTAGCCAATAAAATTAGTGGAATGTCAATCTACAGGTTTAGTTTGCCTAGATTACCACTAGTGGACAATGGTAGTGATGCCAATCTCATGCTGGCACCTACATAATGACACTAAGATCATCAAACTCACATGTGGAATGGAATAGGACACTACTCTCTTATGATCACTAGAATACCCCTCCTAGAATAGTAGGGTAAACATTTGTACAAGTGGAGAATGGCAGTGGTGCCAATCTCTTATTAGGCCTCAAGAAATGGCATTGAGAAGCCTAAACTCACATGTGTAGAGATCATATGGATTTGTGTCAATATCTGTGGAGAATGCCACCAGTGGAGAATGGCAGTGGTGCCAATATCATACCATGACCTGAAAACATGCACTTTTGCCATTATCCTACTGTGCATTCTTCTATGCAGTGATCACTGTCTCCATTGTGTAGAGATCATATGGAATCCTAAACTCACGTTTGGATTGGCACTTTTGCCATTATCCAACTGCAGCCAATAAAATTAGTGGAATGTCAATCTATAGGTTCAGTTTGTCTAGATTACCACTAGCGGAGAATGGCAGTGATGCCAATCTCATGCTTGCCCTAAGAAATGGCATAGAGAATCATAAACTCACATGTGCATTCTTCTATGTAGTGATCACTGTCTCCGTTGTGTAGAGATCATATGGAATTGTGTCAATCTCTGTGGAGAATGGTAGTGGTGCCAATCTCATACCATGAACTGAAAACATGCACAAGGAATTCTAAACTCACATGTGCATTGGCACTTTTGCCATTATCCTACTGCAGCCAATAAATTTAGTGTTATGTCAATCTATAGGTTTAGTTTGTCTAGATTACCACTAGCGGAGAATGGCAGTGATGCAAATCTAAACTCACATGTGCATTGGCACTTTTGCCACTATCCTACTGTAGCCAATAAAATTAGTGGAATATAGGTTCAGTTTGTCTAGATTACCACTAGCGGAGAATGGTAGTGATGCCATTCTCCCAATGGAATGTCCTGATTCAAAATTTTGGCTTCACAAAGGTAGAATGGCACCGGTGCCATTCTCCCATTGGAATTAGTGGAATGTCAATCTATAGGTTTAGTTTGTCTAGATTACCACTAGCGGAGAATGGCAGTGATGCCAATCTCATGGTGGCAACTACATAATGACACTGAGATCATCAAACTCACATGTGGAATGGAATGGGACACCACTCTCCTATGATCACAGGGAGGTACCAAGCTAAGGGTGTCCACTTCCGGACCACTTTCGGGTGAGTGTGACACCCGCTCGAGTGAAAATACAAAGGTTTTGCTTCGGTCTCCAATACCTCGATCGAGGTATAAGCTCCAATGAAAATCACACACGAGCACAACCGAGCCTAGCCAATACCTCGATCGAGGTACGTAGCTTTTTCACCAGACCGAGCCTCTACCTCGATCGAGGCTTGCTGGCAAGCCAGCTATACATGCCACATCTACCTCGTTCGAGGTATCGTGGCAATCCAGCTCAACCTCGATCGAGGTCAGGTGGCATGTCCAGCATACCTCGATCGAGGTATGTGCCATCCGACAGGGCAGCCAACAGGGCAGATGACATACCTCGATCGAGGTATGCTGGACACATGACTTGGCATCCCGCTTCTGCCAACACACCACGATCGAGGTATCGTGGCATGTCAAAACCTCCATCGACGTGGATGTACCGAGATGTATGGGCATGTCACAATACCTCGATCGAGGTATCGTGGCATGGCAATACCTCGATCGAGGTAGATGTACAGAGATGTATGGGCATGTCAAGAATACCTCGATCGAGGTATCGTGGCATGCCAACGAGATGTATGGGCATCTCAAGAATACCTCGATCGAGGTATCGTGGCATGCCAATACCTCGATCGAGGTAGATGTGCCGAGATGTATGGGCATGTCAAGAATACCTCGATCGAGGTAGCTAAACCCTAATTTTTCTTATAAAAGGAGAGCGACCCCCCTCATTCCGCATACCTCGATCGAGCTCTGCCGCATCCACCGATTTCAGATTTGCCGGACTTCGACGGAACTGCGTGAGCGACGGAGAGCCACGAACGGACATCGACGAAGATGGACGGAGCAGGAGCGGGAGAGTCCAGGTAGGGTTTTTTTTTATGTAGCATTTTCTTTTATGTAGCATTTTCTTTTTGGTAGAACTTGATTAAATTTTAGTTTATAAGAAAAATTATAAAATGCATTTTAATGTTTTTTTGAAATTTATGAATTACGAGATTTTTTATTTAAAATGTGAAAATTATTTTTTTTTAAAATAGAGCTTTTTTTAGTAAATAAAAAAACGTTGATATTAATAATTATAAAATATTTATAAATTTAAAATGTATTTGTAATTTTTTTTTTTAATTTTTAAATTACGACATTTATAATTTAAAATGTGAAAATTTTAATTTTAAAAAACGTAATTCAAAATTTTAGTTTATAAGAAAAATCATAAAATGCATTTTAATGTTTTTCTGAAATTTATGAATTACGAGATTTTTTATTTAAAATGTGAAAATTAATTTTTTTTTTAAATAGAGCTTTTTTAGTAAATAAAAAAACGTTCATATTAATAATTATAAAATATTTATAAATTTGAAATGCATTTGTAATTTTTTTTTTAATTTTTAAATTACGACATTTATAATTTAAAATGTGAAAATTTTAAATTTAAAAAACGTTTAATGAGGCATTTTTTATTCAAAATGTGAAAATGTTAAATATTTCTGTTTTTTTTATGTAGCATTTTCTTTTTGGTAGAATTTAATTAAATTTTAGGTTAAAAGAGAAATAATAAAAAAATTTTAAATTTGAAATGCAATATAATGTTTTTTTGAAATTTATGAATTACGACATTTTTTATTTAAAAATGTGAAAATGAAATTTTATTTTCAAAATAGAGCTTTTTTAGTAAATAAAAAAACGTTCATATTAATAATTATAAAATATTTATAAATTTGAAATGCATTTGTAAATTTTTTTTAAATTTTTGAATTACTACATTTATAATTTAAAATGTGAAAATTTTAAATTTAAAAAACGTTTAATGAGGCATTTTTTATTCAAAATGTGAAGATGTTCTATATTTCTATTTTTTTTATGTAGCATTTTCTTTTTGGTAGAATTTAATTAAATTTTAGTTAATAAGGAAAATTATAAAAAATTTCTAAATTTATAATGCATTTTAATGTTTTTTTGAAATTTATAAATTACGACATTTTTTATTTAAAATGTGAAAACGAGATTTTTTTTTAAAATAGAGCTATTTTTAAATAGAGCAGTCTCTGCTCTGTAGAGTTCATATTATGGATTTGTGTAAATATCTGCGAAGAATAGCAGTGGTGCCAATCTCATACCATGACCTGAAAACATGCACAAGGAATCCTAAACTCACATGTGCATTTGCACTTTTGCCATTATCCTACTGTAGCCAATAAAATTAGTGGAATTTCAATCTATAGGTTTAGTTTGCCTAGATTACCACTAGCGGAGAATGGAAGTGATGCCAATCTCATGCTGGCACCTACATAATGACACTGAGATCATCAAACTCACATGTGCCATTTTGACTCTGTGAAGCCAAAACTTTGAATCTGGGAGATTGGCACTAGTGCCATTTCCCCTTTGCATAGCCAAGATTTGATTCGGGAAATCACAATAGGAGAATGGCACTGGTGCCATTCCCCCTTTGCAAAGCCAACGTTTTGAATTGGGACATTGCAATGGGAGAATGGAAGTGGAGAAAATTTAGAAATTTTTAGCTTTGCAAAATGGGGAGATTGGAGGATGGCAGTAGTGCCATTCTCCCATTGCAATTCCAGAACTTGAGACCATAGACTTTTTGTGTGTGTGTGTGTGTGTGTGTGAACGTGGTATTCATTTGAAACCATACATTATTTTACTTCCATTTATTCATATATGTGGTAAATTTGATCGATATTACTTTATGAAACCTAGCTCATTATGTGAGTTTATCCACGTTAGTTTGGTTATGCTAGGTTGGTTAAGTTACAAATTTTTATGTTAGAGTATGTTTTTCTTGATCAAGGTCCAAGTAATGTAAAATTTTAAGGTATAGATTGAATTACTTGACGAGAATGTGATTTTTCTCCATGTTAACAAAATTGTAATCATGCTCATCATTAGATCGCAAGCTATGGATTTTTTTAAAGGAAGATGAGAATAGGTTAAATAAAAGGCGTGAGGACAATGTAAAAAAGGAAGAAAATGAGTGTGGACAATGTAAATTAGAAATAAAAGAAATGCATATGTTAGATATGTTAAATGAAAGAAATAAAATAAATGTTAGATATGTCCCAATTCCTCCATTAGTTGGCTAATTGGTGTTTATACTAAAAAGCAACTTGAAAAGCATATACTAAAAACTTTGAAACAGATCGTCTATCACAAAATAGGAATTGCCTTCATTTATCAATGATGTTAACATCAATGAAAGCTTTGTTGGGAAATTCTTTGTAGCCACTAACGGCTTTTTACTTCTTTTGAGTGTGTGCTTGTTTGATCTTAAGGTTTAGCGTATCTGCTTTAGTGTCATAATAGAGAATAAATATGGGATCATTATGATGTCTAAGATCAAGTGTGTGATTTGGCTTTATAATACTCATGTTTTCCAAGTTATGACCACATGGTGGTTCACAAAATAAAGAGTGTGATTTGGCTTTAAGATACTCATCTTTTCAAGTTAAGATCACGCGTTTGTTGTACAACTAGTGTGATTTGGTTCTATGATACTCATTACTACATTATTCAAAAAAGGCAATTGCTAGAGAACATGGAAGCAACATATACTTTGATGGTGACAAGTATCTCGATAATCGATGTAGCTTTAAGGTGTGTTTGCAACTCAACGAGCTTGCAGGTGATAAAAGATAGCATGTACACTCTTGCACACAAAAATAATTGCTTTCAAGCTCTGATTGGAAAAAAGTGCTTCCCTAGAAATGTGTCAAGACTTATCAAAGGATTACATGTTGAAGCATGTGCTGCTTAGAATGCAGATGTAAGGAATGGGAAATTGCCAAAGAAAGTCTTGCAAGTATTTACTTGGAAAACATCTTAAGGCACTTTAGTGCAGGTTCAGTTTTTAGTTGCTCAAGCTTCGTCCCTACGGTGAAAGCCTTGCTATTCAGAGAATGTGTCTCTCAATTAGAACTCTCTATGAAGGTGCTTCCAAGATAATAAAAAAGCAAGGAGCTATGAAAAAATATAACAAAGAGCTCTCAAGTAATAGGACCTCCAACAACTTGAGCTATACAAAGAAAGACTATGTAGTGTGAAAGGATCTTGATAGATACTTCCAAAACTTGAAAGAAATCACAAACTAAGGCATTCTCACAATTTTTAAAGAGCTATAAAACTTGAATAAAAGTAACAGCAAAGGGATCGCAATAATGGCAAATTATAGGCTAGGCAATTTTGACGAAAAGCAAAAGCTTGAAGTAAAAAATTATTGAATATGTTTTTTAACGAAAAGCAAAAGGTTAGAAAGGTAAAAAATTGAAATACCCTAATACCTTCTCTGTCATGATTGCGCTCGTTGCCCTATGTTGATCGACCTTTCTCTCGTGGGGATTTGCGCTCTCGTGAGCCGCTCTCATGATCAACGACATGCCTAAGCTTGCTACTTCTCTTGTGCCAACGTCCCACCGAAAGCTGCACCCTCATACCATCAATTGGATCGATCGGTCGATGAGCTGCGCTGCTTGAGCCATACGGTCCGTGCTTTTGGAGATCGAGTCTTCAACGCTTGAGCTCTTCAACCGTTATGCTTGAGCTCTTCAAGGTACTCTCCCACCCGAGCTCTTCATCTTGCGCTATTTTCGTTTGGAATAGTTTGCATGGAGTCAACCAAACAATGGGAGCTTTGCCTCCTCAGATCAGCCGCCTAAGCAAAGAGACGATGAAGAAGAAGAAGACGGTAGAAAAAACGCTTGTTACTCACTCTCGTTCTTGTTCTCGTTCTCGTTCTCACTCTTGTTCTCTCGTTCAGGCGATTCTTTCAAGTCCTTCAACCACCTCTTTGGTCACATCAATCTCAGTGGTAAAATCCCACAAGAGGACTTCACAAAGTCACCGGCCTCAAAAGGGACTTCACAAAGTCGATTCTGCCCTTGCCTATGAGAGCTGTGGTGAGTAAAACTTTGAGACTCCTCTCCAATTCTGCTAAATTGAAATGAGTTGTTTGGAATGAATAGAAAGTGAATGAGGGAAAGGCATCAATTGAAATGAGAGAAAAGGTCTTGCTTTGTCTGAAATGTAGATTGAAAGTTAAAAATGATAGTTTGAAACTACTAAATAATTCAAATTTTGAAATATAGCTCTTCCCGCCATTGTTCCCTTTTGAATTTTGGATATATAGAGTGGCACTTATGCCATTCTCTCCAAACTTAAATTCAAATTCAAATTCATATTGATATTTTTAATTTCAATTTGTATTTCAAATTGAAATTATTCTGTTTGAAATTGTATTTCAAAACCGAAATTCTAGTTTTCAAATTTTGATTTCAAGTTAAACTTCAATCTCAAATTTGATTTTCATGATTGAATGGCAAATTTAGAGATTGAAACTCTAATTTTAAATGGAGAATGGCATCCAAGACCTCATAAGAAGTCCTTGAGAGTGGCACTAGTGCCAATATGCCATTCTCTCCAAATTTAAATTCAAATTCAAATTCATATTGATATTTTTAATTTCAATTTGTATTTCAAATTGAAATTATTCTGTTTGAAATTGTATTTCAAAACCAAAATTCTAGTTTTCAAATTTTGATTTCAAGTTAAACTTCAATCTCAAATTTGATTTTCATGATTGAATGGCAAATTTAGAGATTGAAATTCTAATTTTAAATGGAGAATGGCACCAGTGCCGTTCTCCAAGACCTCATAAGAAGTCCTTGAAGTGGCACTAGTGCCAATATCCCTTGAGATAAATTGAAATACCTCATAAGAAGTCCTTGAGAGTGGCACTAGTGGAGAATGGCAGTGATGCCAATCTCATGCTGGCAACTACATAATGACACTGAGATCATCAAACTCACATGTGCATTCTTCTATGTACTGATCACTGTCTCCGCTGTGTAGAGATCATATGGAATTGTGTCAATCTCTATGGAGAATGCCACCAATGGAGAATGGCAATGAAGCCAATCTCATACCATGACCTGAAAACATGCACAAGGAATCCTAAACTCACATGTGCATTGGCACTTTTGCCATTATCCTACTGCAGCCAATAAGATTAGTGGAATGTCAATCTATAGGTTCAGTTTGTCTAGATTACCACTAGCGGAGAATGGCAGTGATGCCAATCTCATGCTGGCAACTACATAATGACAATGAGATCATCAAACTCACATGTGGAATGGAATAGGACACCACTCTACTATGATCACTAGAATGCCCCTCCTAGAATAGTAGGGTAAACATTTGTACAACTGGACAATGGCAGTGGTGCCAATCTCTTATTAGGCCCTAAGAAATGGCATTGAGAAGCCTAAACTCACATGTGCAGAGATCATATGGATTTGTGTCAATATCTATGGAGAATGCCACCAGTGGAGAATGGGAGTGGTGCCAATCTCATACCATGACCTGAAAACATTCACTTTTGCCATTATCCTATTGTGCATTCTTCTATGCAGTGATCACTGTCTCCGCTGTGTAGAGATCATATGGAATCCTAAACTCACATTTGGATTGGAATCGGACACCACTCTCCTATGATCACTGGAATACCCCTCCTAGAATAGTAGGGTAAACATTTGTACAAGTGGAGAATGGCAGTGGTGCCAATTTCTTATTAGGCCCTAATAAATGGCATTGAGAAGCCTAAACTCACATGTGCATTCTTCTATGTAGTGATCACTGTCTCCGCTATGTAGAGATCATATGGATTTGTGTCAATCTCTGTGGGAAATGCCACCAGTGGAGAATGGCAGTGGTGCCAATCTCATACCATGACCTGAAAACATGCACAAGGAATCCTAAACTCACATGTGGATTGGCACTTTTGCCATTATTGAATGCCATCAGTGGAGAATGGCAGTGGTGCACAAGGAATCCTAAACTCACATGTGCATTCTTCTATGTAGTGATCACTGTCTCCGCTGTGTAGAGATCATATGGAACTGTGTCAATCTCTGAGATCATCAAACTCACATGTGGATTGGAATCGGACAACACTCTCCTATGATCTATGGAATACCCCTCCTAGAATAGTAGGGTAAACATTTGTACAAGTGGAGAATGGCAGTGGTGCCAATCTGTTATTAGGCCCTAAGAAATGGCATTGGGAAGCCTAAACTCACATGTGCATTCTTCTATGTAGTGGTGCCAATCTCTTATTAGGCTTAGAAAATGGTACTGTGAAGCCTAAACTCACATGTGTAGCCAATAAAATTAGTGGAATGTCAATCTATATGTTTAGTTTGTCTAGATTACCACTACATGTGCATTCTTCTATGTGGTGATCACCGTCTCTACTGTGTAGATATCATATGGAATTGTGTCAATCTCTATGGAGAATGGCAGTGGTGCCAATCTCATACCATGACCTGAAAACATGCACAAGCAATCCTAAATTCACATGTGCATTGGCACTTTTGCCATTATCCTACTGCCATTCTCCGCTAGTGGTAATGTACATTCTTCTATGTAGTGATCACTGTCTCCGCTATGAAGAGATAATACGGAGAATGCCACCAGTGGAGAATGGCAGTGTTGCCAATCTCATACCATGACCTGAAAACATGCACAAGCAATCCTAAACTCACATGTGCATTGGCACTTTTTCCATTATCCTACTGCAGCCAATAAAATAAGTGGAATGTCAATCTATAGGTTCAGTTTGTCTAGATTACCACTAGCGGAGAATGGCAGTGATGCCAATCTCATGCTTGCCCTAAGAAATGGCATTGAGAATCATAAACTCACATGTGCATTCTTCTATGTAGTGATCACTGTCTCCGCTGTGTAGATCATATTGTATTAATCTCTGTGGAGAATGGCAGTGGTGCCAATCTCATACCATGAACTGAAAACATGCACAAGGAATTCTAAACTCACATGTGCATTGGCACTTTTGCTATTATCCTACTGAAGCCAATAAAATTATTGGACCACTAGTGGAGAATGGTAGTGCTGCCAATCTAAATTCACATGTGCATTGGCACTTTTGCCATTATCCTACTGTAGCCTATAAAATTAGTGTTATGTCAACCTATAGGTTCAGTTTGTCTAGATTACCACTAGCGGAGAATGGCAGTGATGCCAATCTAATGCTGGCAACTACATAATGACACTTAGATCATGAAACTTACATGTGGAATGGAATAGGACACCACTCTCCTATGATTACTGGAATACCCCTCCTAGAATAGTAGGGTAAACATTTGTATAAGTGGAGAATGGCAGTGATGCCAATCTCTTATTAGGCCCTAATAAATGGAAGTGGTGCCAATCTCTTATTAGGCCCTAATAAATGGCAGTAGTGCCAATCTCATACCATGAACTGAAAACATGCATAAGGAATTCTAAGCTCACATGTGCATTGGCACTTTTGCTATTATCCTACTGCAGCCAATAAAATTATTGGACCACTAGTGGAGAATGGCAGTGATGCCAATCGAAACTCACATGTGCATTGACACTTTTACCACTGTCCTACTGCAGCCAATAAAATTAGTGGAATGTCAATCTATAGGTTCAGTTTGTCTAGATTACCACTAGCGGAGAATGGCAGTGAAGCCAATCTCATGCTGGCAACTACAAAATGACATTGAGATCATCAAACTCACATGTGCATTCTTCTATGTAGTGATCACTGTCTCTGCTATGTAGAGATCATATGGAATTGTGTCAATCTCTGTGGAGAATGCCACCAGTGGAGAATGGCAGTGGTGCCAATCTCATACCATGACTTGAAAACGAGTACAAGGAATCCTAAACTGACATGTGCATTGGCACTTTTGCCACTATCCTACTATAGCCAATAAAATTAGTGGAATGTCAATCTATAGGTTCAGTTTGTCTAGATTACCACTAGCGGAGAATGGCAATGATGCCAATCTCATGATGTCAACTACATAATGACATTGAGATCATCAAACTCACATGTGGAATGGAATAGGACACCACTCTCTTATGATCATTGGAATACCCCTCCTAGAATAGTAGGGTAAACATTTGTATAAGTGGAGAATGGCAGTGGTGCCAATCTCTTATTAGGCCCTAAGAAATGGCATTGAGAAGCCTAAACTCTATGTGTAGAGATCATATGGATTTGTGTCAATATCTGTGGAGAATGCCACCAGTGTAGAATGGCAGTGGTGCCAATCTCATACCATGACCTGAAAACATGCACTTTTGCCATTATCCTACTGTGCATTCTTCTATGTAGTGATCACTGTCTCCAGTGTGTAGAGATCATATGGAATCCTAAACTCACATTTGGATTGGCACTTTTGCCATTATCCAACTGCAGCCAATAAAATTAGTGGAATGTCAATCTATAGGTTCAGTTTGTCTAGATTACCACTAGCAGAGAGTGGCAGTGATGCCAATCTCCTGCTTGCCCTAAGAAATGGCATTGAGAATCATAAACTCACATGTGCATTCTTCTATGTAGTGATCACTGTCTCTGTTGTGTAGAGATCATATGGAATTGTGTCAATCTCTGTGGAGAAAGGCAGTGGTGCCAATCTCATACCATGAACTAAAAACATGCACAAGGAATTCTGAACTCACATGTGCATTGGCACTTTTGCCATTATCCTACTGCAGCCAATAAAATTAGTGTTATGTCAATCTATAGTTTCAGTTTGTCTAAATTACCACTAGTGGAGAATGGCAGTGATGCCAATCTAATGCTGGCAACTACATAATGACACTGAGCTCATGAAACTTACATGTGGAATGGAATAGGACACCACTTTCCTATGATCACTGGAATACCCCTCCTAGAATATTAGGGTAAACATTTGTACAAGTGGAGAATGGCAGTGGTGCCAATCTCTTATTAGGCCCTAATAAATGGCAGTGGTGCCAATCTCTTATTAGGCCCTAATAAATGGCAGTGGAGAATGGCAATGGTGCCAATCTCTTATTAGGCCCTAATAAATGGCAGTGGTGCCAATCTCATACCATGAACTGAAAACATGCACAAGGAATTCTAAAGTCACATGTGCATTGGCACTTTTGCTATTATCCTACTGCAGCCATTAGAATTATTGGACCACTAGTGGAGAATGGCAGTGATGCCAATCTAAACTCACATGTGCATTGGCACTTTTGCCACTGTCCTACTGCAGCCAATAAAATTAGTGGAATGTCAATGTATAGCTTTAGTTTGTCTAGATTACCACTAGCAAAGAATGGTAGTGATGCCAATCTCATGCTGGCAACTACATAATGACACTGAGATCATGAAACTCACATGTGGAATGGAATAGGACACCACTCTCCTATGATCACTAAAATACCCCTACTAGAATAGTAGGGTAAACATTTGTACAAGTGGAGAATGGCAGTGGTGCTAGTCTCTTATTAGGCCCTAATAAATGGCAGTGGTGCCAATCTCATAGCATGAACTGAAAACATGCACAAGGAATTCTAAGCTCACATGTGAATTGGCACTTTTGCTATCATCCTACTACAGCCAATAAAGTTATTGGACCACTAGCGGAGAATGGCATTGATGCCAGTCTAAACACACATGTGCATTCGCACTTTTGCCACTATCCTACTGGAGCCAATAAAATTAGTGGAATGTCAATCTATAGGTTCAGTTTGTCTAGCTTACCACTAGCAGAGAATAGCAGTGATGCCAATCTCATGCTGGCAACTATATAATGACACTGAGATCATCAAACTCACATGTGGAATGGATTAGGACACCACTCTCCTATGATCACTAGAATACCCCTCCTAGAATAGTAGGGTAAACATTTGTACAAGTGGAGAATGGCAGTGGTGCCAATCTCTTATTAGGCCCTAATAAATGGCATTGAGAAGCCTAAACTCACATGTGCATTCTCTTAAACTCACATGCACAAGGAATCCTAAACTCACATGTGCATTCTTCTATGTAGTGATCACTGTCTCCACTGTGTAGAGATCATATGGAATTGTTTCAATCTCAGAGATCATAAAACTCACATGTGGATTGGAATCGGACACCACTCTCCTATGATCCCTGGAATACCCCTCCTAGAATAGTAGGGTAAACATTTGTACAAGTGGAGAATGGCAGTGGTGCCAATCTCATACCTTGACCTGAAAACGTGCACAAGGAATCCTAAACTCACATGTCCATTGGCACTTTTTCCATTATCCTACTGCAACCAATAAAATTAGTTAATGTCAATCTATAGGTTCAATTTGTCTAGATTACCACTAGCAGAGAATGGCAGTGATGCCAATCTCATGCTGGCAACTACATAATGACACTAAGCTCATCAAACTCACATGTGGAATGGAATATGACACCACTCTCCTATGATGACTCGAATACCCCTCCTAGAATAGTAGGGTAAACATTTGTACAAGTGGAGAATGGCAGTGCTACCAATCTCTTATTAGGCCCTAAGAAATGGCATTGAGAAGCCTAAACTCACATGTGCATTCTTCTATGTAGTGATCACTGTCTCCGCTGTGTAGAGATCATATGGAATTGTGTCAATATCTGTAGAGAATGCCACCAGTGGAGAATGGCAGTGCTGCCAATCTCATAGCATGACCTGAAAACATGCACACGGAATCCTAAACTCACATGTGCATCGGCACTTTTGCCATTATCCTACTACATCCAATAAAATTAGTGGAATGTCAATCTATAGGTTCAATTTGTCTAGATTACCTTGAGCGGAGAATGGCAGTGGTGCCAATCTCATGCTTGCAACTACATAATGACACTGAGATCATCATACTCACCTGTGGAATGGAATAGGACACCACTCTCCTATGATCACTGGAATACCCCCTAGAATAGTAGGGTAAACATTTGTACAAGTGGAGAATGGCAGTGGTGCCAATCTCCTATTAGGCCCTAAGAAATGGCATTGAAAAGCCTAAACTCACATGTGTAGAGATCATATGGATTTGTGTCAATATTTGTGGGGAATGCCACCAGTGGAGAATGGCAGTGGTGCCAATCTCATACCATGACTTGAAAACATGCACTTTTTCCATTATCCTACTAAGCATTCTTCTATGCAGTGATCACTGTCTCCGCTGTGTAGAGATCATATGGAATCCTAAACTCACATTTGGATTGGCACTTTTGCCATTATCCTACTGTAGCCAATAAAATTAGTGGAATGTCAATCTATAGGTTCAGTTTGTCTAGTAGCGGAGAATGAGAGTGATGCCTATCTCATGTTGGCAACTACATAATGACACAGAGATCATGAAACTCACATGTGGAATGGAATAGGACACCACTCTCCTATGATCACTGGAATACCCCTACTAGAATAGTAGGGTAAACATTTGTACAAGTGGAGAATGGCAGTGGTGCCAGTCTCTTATTAGGCCCTAATAAATGGCAGTGGTGCCAATCTCTTAGCATGAACTGAAAACATGCACAAGGAATTCTAAACTCACATGTGAATTAGCACTTTTGCTATCATCCTACTGTAGCCAATAAAATTATTGGACCACTAGCGGAGAATGGCATTGATGCCAATCAAAACACACATGTGCATCGGCACTTTTGCCACTATCCTACTGGAGCCAATAAAATTAACGGAATGTCAATCTATAGGTTCAGTTTGTCTAGATTACCACTATCAGAGAATGGCAGTGATGCCAATCTCATGCTCGCAACTACATAATGACACTGAGATCATCAAACTCACATGTGGAATGTATTAGGATACCACTCCCCTATGATCACTGGAATACCCCTCCTAGAATAGTAGGGTAAACATTTGTACAAGTGGAGAATGGCAGTGGTGCCAATCTCTTATTAGGCCCTAATAAATGGCATTGAGAAACCTAAACTCACATGTGCATTCTTCTAAACTCACATGAACAAGGAATCCTAAACTCACATGTGCATTCTTCTATGCTAGTGATCACTGTCTCTGCTGTGTAGCGATCATATGGAATTGTGTCAATCTCTGAGATCATAAAAATCACATGTGGATTGGAATCGGACACCACTCTCCTATGATAACTGGAATGCCCCTCCTAGAATAGTAGGGTAAACATTTGTACAAGTGGAGAATGGCAGTGGTGCCAATCTCATACCTTGACCTGAAAACATGCACAAGGAATCCTAAACTCACATGTGCATTGGCACTTTTTCCATTATCCTACTGCAACCAATAAAATTAGTGTAATGTTAATCTATAGGTTCAATTTGTCTAGATTACCACTAGCGGAGAATGGCAATGATTCCAATCTTATGCTGGCAACTACATAATGACACTAAGATCATCAAACTCACATGTGGAATGGAATAGGACACCACTCTCCTATGATCAATGGAATACCCCTCCTAGAATAATAGGGTAAACATTTGTACAAGTGGAGAATGGCATTGGTGCCAATCTCTTATTAGGCCCTAAGACATGGCATTGAGAAGCCTAAACTCACACGTGCATTCTTCTATGTAGTGATCACTGTCTCTGCTGTGTAGAGATCATATGGAATTGTGTCAATATCTGTGGAGAATGCCACCAGTGGAGAATGGCAGTGGTGCCAATCTCATACCATGACCTGAAAACATGCACAAGGAATACTAAACTCACATGTGCATTTGCACTTTTGCCATTATCCTACTGCATCCAATAAATATAATGGAATGTCAATCTATATGTTCAGTTTGTCTAGATTACCTTTAGCGGAGAATGGTAGTGGTGCCAATCTCATGCTTGCAACTACATAATGACACTGAGATCATCAAACTCACATGTGGAATGGAATAGGACACCACTCTCCTATGATCACTGGAATACCCCCTAGAATAGTAGGGTAAATATTTATACAAGTGGAGAATGGCAGTGGTGCCAATCTCCTATTAGGCCCTAAGAAATGGCATTGAGAAGCATAAACTCACATGTGTAGAGATCATATGGAATTGTGTCAATCTCTATGTAGAATGCCACGAGTGGAGAATGGCAATGGTGCCAATCTCATACCATGACCTGAAAACATATAAAGGAATCCTAAACTCACATGTGCATTCTTCTATGTAGTGATCACTGTCTCGGCTGTGTAGAGATCATATGGAATTGTGTCAATCTCTGAGATCATCAAACTCACATGTAGAATGTAATAGGACACCACTCTCCTATGATCATTGGAATACCCCTCCTAGAATAGTAGGGTAAACATTTGTACAAGTGGAGAATGGTAGTGGTGCCAATCTCTTATTAGGCCCTAATAAATGGCATTGAGAAGCCTAAACTCACATGTGCATTCTTCTATGTAGTGATCACTGTCTCCTCTGTGTAGAGATCATATGGATTTGTGTCAAACTCTGTGGAGAATGCCATCAGTGAAGAATGGTAGTGGTGCCAATCTCATACCATCACCTGAAAACATGCACAAGGAATCCTAAAGTCACATGTGCATTGGCACTACCACTAGTGGAGAATGGCAGTGATGCCAATCTCATGCTGGCAACTATATAATGACAATGAGATCATGAAACTCACATGTGCATTAAAAATTTTGCCATTATCCTACTACAGCCAATAAATATAGTGGAATGTCAATCTATAGGTTTAGTTTGTCTAGATTACCACTACTGGAGAATGACAGTGATGCCAATCTCATGCTGGCAAATACATAATGACATTGACACCATCAAACTCACATGTGCATTCTTCTATGTAGTGATCACTGTCTCCGCTGTGTAGATATCATATGGAATTGTGTCAATCTCTGTGGAGAATGCCACCAGTTGAGAATGGCAGTGGTGCCAATCTCATATCAAGACCTTAAAAATAGCACAAGGAATCCTAAACTCACATGCACATTGGCACTTTTGACATTATACTCTACACCAATAAGATTTGTGAAATGTCAATCTACAAGTTTAGTTTATCTAGCCTGCCACCAGTGGAGAATTGAAGTGATGTCAATCTCATGCACGAAACTACATAATGACACTGAGATCCTCAAACTCACATGTGGATTGGAATCGGGCACCATTATCCTATGATCCTTGGAATACCCCTCCTAGAATATTAGGGTAAACATTTGTACATGCGGAGAATGGTAGTCGTGCCAATCTCTTATTAGGCCCTAGAAAATGGCACTGTGAAGCCTAAACTTAGAATAGTAGGGTAAACTTAGAAAATGGCACTGTGGTAAACTTAGAATGGAATCGGACACCACTCTCCTATGATCACTGGAATACCCCTCCTAGGATAGTGGAGAATGGCAGTGGTGCCAATCTCTTATTAGGCCCTAAGAAATGGCATTGGGAAAGCCTAAACTCACATGTGCAATCTTCTATGTAGTGATGACCTGAAAACATGCACAAGGAATCCTAAACTCACATGTGCATTGGCACTTTTGCCATTATCCTATTGACATTCCCCGCTAGTGGTAATGTGCATTCTTCTATGTAGTGATCCCTGTCTCCACTCTGTAGAGATCATATGGAATTGTGTCAATCTCTGTGGAGAATGCCACCAGTGGAGAATGGCAGTGGTGCCAATCTCATACCATGACCTGAAAACATGCACAAGGTATCCTAAACTCACATGTGCATTGGAAATTGTGCCATTATCCTACTGCAGCCAATAAAATTAGTGGAATGTCAATCTATAGGTTCAGTTTGTCTAGATTACCACTAGCAGATAATGGCAGTGATGCCAATCTCATGCTGGCAACTACATAATGACACTGAGATCATGAAACTCACATGTGGAATGGAATAGGACACCACTCTCCTATGATCACTGGAATACCCCTACTAGAATAGTAGGGTAAACATTTGTACAAGTGGAGAATGGCAATGGTGCCAATCTCTTATTAGGCCCTAAGAAATGGCATTGAGAAGCCTAAACTCACATGTTCAGAGATCATATGGAATTGTGTCAATCTCTGTGGAGAATGCCACCAATGGAGAATGGCAGTGGTGCCAATCTCATACCATGACCTAAAAACATGCACAAGCAATCCTAAAGTCACATGTGCATTCTTCTATGTAGTGATCACTGTCTCCACTGTGTAGAGATCATATGGAATTGTGTCAATCTCTTATTAGGCCCTGGAAGCCTAAACTCACATGTGCAGAGATCATATGGATTTGTGTCAATCTATGTGGAGGAGAATGGCAGTGGTGCCAATCTCATACCATGACCAGCAAAACATGCATAAGGAATCCTAAACTCAAATGTGCATTCTTCTATGTAGTGATCATTGTCTCTGCTGTGTAGAGATCATATGGAATGCCACCAGTGGAGAATGGCAGTGGTGCCAATCTCATACCATGACCTGAAAATGTGCACAAGGAATCCTAAACTCACATGTGCATTGGCATTTTTGCCACTATCCTACTGCAGCCAATAAAATTACTGCAATGTCAATCTATAGGTTCAGTTTGTCTAGATTACCACTAGCGGAGAATGGTAGTGATGCCAATCTCATGCTGGCAACTACAAAATGACATTGAGATCATCAAACTCACATGTGGAATGGAATAGGACACCACTCTACTATGATCACTAGAATTCCACCAGTGGAGAATGGCAGTGGTGCCAATCTCATACCATGACCTGAAAACATGCACAAGGAATCCTAAACTCACATGTGCATTGGCACTTTTGCCACTATCCTACTACAGCCAATAAAATTAGTGGAATGTCAATCTATAGCTTCAGTTTGTCTAGATTACCACTAGCGGAGAATGGCAGTGATGCCAATCACAAGGAATCCTAAACTCACATGTGCAGAATATGGAATTGTGTCAATCTCTGTGGAGAACTCCACCAATGGAGAATGGCAGTGGTGCCAATCTCATACCATGACCTGAAAACATGCACAAGGAATCCTAAACTCACATGTGCATTGGCAGTTTTGCCATTATCCTACTGCAGCCAATAAAATTAGTGGAATGTCAATCTATAGGTTCAGTTTGTCTAGATTACCACTAGCGGAGAATGGCAGTGATGCCAATCTCATGCTCACAACTACATAATGACACTGAGATCATCAAACTCACATGTGGAATGGAATAGGACACCACTCTACTATGATCACTAGAATGCGACTAGTGGAGAATGGCAGTGGCGCCAACCTCATACCATGACCTGAAAACATGCACATGGAATCCTAAACTCACATGTGCAATTGCACTTTTGACACTATCCTACTGCAGCCATTAAAATTAGTGGAATGTCAATCTATAGGTTCAGCTTGTCTAGATTACCACTAGCGGAGAATGGCAGTGATGCCAATCACAAGGAATCCTAAACTCACATGTGCAGAGGTCATATGGAATTGTGTCAATCTCTGTGGAGAATGCCACCAGTGGAGAATGGCAGTAGTGCCAATCTCATACCATGACCTGAAAACATGCACAAGGAATCCTAAACTCACATGTGCATTGGCACTTTTGCCATTATCTACTGCAGCCAATAAAATTAGTGGAATGTCAATCTATAGGTTCAGTTTGTCTAGATTACCACTAGCGGAGAATGGCAGTGATGCCAATCTCATGCTTGCAACTACATAATGACACTGAGATCATCAAACTCACATGTGGAATGGAATAGAACAGCACTCTACTATGATCACTGGAATGCGACTAGTGGAGAATGGCAGTGGCGCCAATCTCATACCATGACCTGAAAACATGCACAAGGAATCCTAAACTCACATGTGCAATTGCACTTTTGACACTATCCTACTGCAGCCATTAAAATTAGTGGAATGTCAATCTATAGGTTCAATTTGTCTAGATTACCACTAGCGGAGAATGGCAGTGATGCCAATCACAAGGAATCCTAAACTCACATGTGCAGAGGTCATATGGAATTGTGTCAATCTCTGTGGAGAATGCCACCAGTGGAGAATGGCAGTAGTGCCAATCTCATACCATGACCTGAAAACATGCACAAGGAATCCTAAACTCACATGTGCATTGGCACTTTTGCCATTATCTACTGCAGCCAATAAAATTAGATGTCAATCTATAGGTTCAGTTTGTCTAGATTACCACTAGCGGAGAATGGCAATGATGCCAATCTCATGCTGGCAACTACATAATGACACTGAGATCATCAAACTCACATGTGGAATGGAATAGGACACCACTCTACTATGATCACTGGAATGTGACCAGTGGAGAATGGCAGTGTTGCCAATCTCATACCATGACTTGAAAACATGCACAAGGAATCCTAAACTCACATGTGCATTGGCACTTTTGCCACTATCCTACTGCAGCCAATAAAATTAGTGGAATGTCAATCTATAGGTTCAGTTTGTCTAGATTACCACTAGCGGCGAATGGCAATGATGCCAGTCTCATGATGTCAACTACATAATGACACTGAGATCATCAAACTCACATGTGGAATGGAATAGGACACCACTCTCTTATGATCACTAGAATACCCCTCCTAGAATAGTAGGGTAAACATTTGTACAAGTGGAGAATGGCAGTGGTGCCAATCTCTTATTAGGCCCTGAGAAATGGCATTGAGAAGCCTTTAAACTCACATGTGCAGAGATCATATGGAATTGTGTCAATATCTGTGGAGAATGCCACCAGTGGAGAATGGCAGTGGTGCCAATCTCATACCATGACTTGAAAACATGCACAAGGAATCCTAAACTCACATGTGCATTGGTACTTTTGCCATTATCCTACTGCAGCCAATAAAATTCGTGGAATGTCAATCTATAGGTTTAGTTTGGCTAGATTACCACTAGCAGAGAGTGGTTGTGATTCCAAGCTCATGCTGGCAACTACAGGATGACACTGAGATCATCAAACTCACATGTGGAATGGAATAGGACACCACTCTACTATGATCACTAGAATACCCCTCCTAGAATAGTAGGGTAAACATTTGTGCAACTGGAGAATGGCAGTGGTGCCAATCTCTTATTGGGCCCTGAGAAATGGCATTGAGAAGCCTAAACTCACATGTGCATTCTTCTATGTAGTGATCACTGTCTCCGCTGTGCAGAGATCATATGGAATTGTGTCAATCTCTTTGGAGAATGCCACCAGTGGAGAATGGTAGTGGTGCCAATCTCATACCATGACCTGAAAACATGCACAAGGAATCCTACACTCACATGTGCATTGGCACTTTTGCCATTATCCTACTGTAGCCAATAGAATTAGTGGAATGTCAATCTATAGGTTCAGTTTGTCTAGATTACCACTAGCAGAGAATGGCAGTCATGCCAATCTGATGTTGGCAACTACATAATGACACTGAGATCATCAAACTCACATGTGGAATGGAATAGGACACCACTCTACTATGATCACTGGAATACCCCTCCTAGAATAGTAGGGTAAACATCTATACAAGTGGAGAATGGCAGTGGTGGCAATCTCTTATTAGGCTCTCAGAAATGGCATTGAGAAGCCTAAACTCACATGTGTAGAGATCATATGGATTTGTCTTAATCTTTGTGGAGAATGCCACTAGTGGAGAATGGCAGTGGTGCCAATATCATACCATGACCTAAAAACATGCACAAGGAATCCTAAAGTCACATGTGCATTCTTCTATGATAGTGATCACTGTCTCCACCGTGTAGAGATCATATGGAATTGTGTCAATCTCTTATTAGGCCCTAGAAGCCTAAACTCACATGTGCAAAGATCATATGGATTTGTGTCAATCTCTGTGGAGGAGAATGGTAGTGGTGCCAATCTCATACCATGACCTGAATTTAACATGCATAAGGAATCCTAAACTCAAATGTGCATTCTTCTATGTAGTGATCACTGTCTCCGCTGTGTAGAGATTATATGGAATTGTGTCAATCTCTATGTAGAATGCCACCAGTGGAGAATGGTAGTGGTGCCACGTGATGAATCGAACTTCTGCCATTCTCCTTAACATCATGGAGGATGGCACCAGTGGCATTATCCTCAAACTCTCATGGAGGATGGCACTTGTGCCATTCTGAACAAACTTACAATCCATGTGTTGAATGGCATTTGTGACACTCTTCTAACATCATATTATGTTGGAGAATGGCATGAATACCATTCTTTATTATAACCATCTTAACTTTGTTATTGTGTATATTTGCTTACTGTGTTGGTGTAGTTTTTCACAATGCATATATAAGTTGCTTCGCCTTGGTTATTTTTGTTAACAGAACATTGCAAGAATGGCTAGCAAGGGAAAGAGAAAGGTTCGAGAGGTGTCAGTTTATGATGGAGTTAGTTCTGGAAGAGGATGGTTTTTGGATATATACAATAATGAGCTCCAAAAACTCCATAAAGTGCATTATTTTGTGAACATCCAAGGAACAACTTTTCAAGATGTTGGACAAGTTAAAGGGATGGAGGATACCGAGAAAGACAACGTTCCTTGTCTCAAAATTCATACATTGGGAGGCAATGTGTATCAATTGGACCCTGCTTGTTTTGATCAGGATGAATGCTACTGGGGAGGACACGATGATATCTAGGGGTTGGATTAATGAGCCAGAAAATTATACCAATCAATAGATATTAGAAAGCTTTGATTTGGTAACAAAAGGGATAAAGCAAGATATAAAAAAGAGTAGAAAAGTTTCGAAAAGAACCAAGAAAAGTGATGTTGAGGGATCAAGCTCTCAAGTGTCTCAAAACACATTAAAAGAGAAGGCTAGAGAGACCGGTGAGGAGGAAACAACAGGTGAGAAGGAAATAAGGTCAGATGGAAAAACAAGCATTGGGGATAAAATGGAGGCTAAAGAAAAAGAGACAACTTTAGGAGGAAAACAGGGAGGTACGGGAATAGTCACTGATGGAACTGGAAGTGGAGGTGATGCAACGGGGAGTGGTGAGACACATATAACAGGACATGGTGAGAAATCATCTGAAGCAACTATCATCTTATATAAGAAAATCCAGCCAGATGTTGACTTTAAGGCACTACAAAAGAAATTGGAAAGGAAGGACACAAGTATGACAAGCTTGATGGAGTACGTAGAGTACTTCCCATTTGGTTTGGAGTTTGAGGTGTTGATCCCAGTGATGAATTGCTTTAGAGCACCAAGCCAATATGTGTACAGGACATTGACCCTCAGCTATGTCAGTGACTTGGTCAAGAGTTTTGCAATGAATGCACGACCTCTTGCAACATGTGCATATCTTATGCCTTACCACATAGGCACAAATACTCCGATGTGCAAGGAAGAGATAAAGGTGGAAAAGTTAAAGGAGTATAATTATTGGATTCTCGCAGGGCAGCATTCGATTTATGCTGCAAGGATATTTATAACTAAAGCACATGGAGAAGCCTTCAATCAATGAAAAGGTTTCTATACACGGAGGAAGGCGAGAATTGTTGTCAATGCACCAGTTGAAGCAAGTTGTAAGATATCATCAATGGCCAACATGGAGGCACAGACCGTTTTGAAAAATCAACCATATATCAATATCTTACAACACCTAAGGGCACAGTGGATTGCATTCGGATGACCAAAGAAACCAGCCCAAGGCCTTGTCAAAGGGCATAAAGATCGACAAAGTTGGGATGTGAGTAATAAACTTTGTTTTGTATGCATTTTTTATTTCAAGAATGTTTATGGCTTTGTAAAAGAAATGATAGTAGTGTCAATTCCCTAATGTGAGAATGGCACTAGTGCCATTCTTCTAGTTACCAAGTCATGCTTTTGACATGGTAATGGGAGAATCGCACTAGTGTCATTATTATCTCTATAACATGATTTGGATTAGAAGAATGTCTAACATGATTTTGATTTTTTTATATAGAATTTTATAGGAGTTGCAAGCATATCAATGGGCACAAACTTTGCTACCAAGGACACACACATGGTCACATACAATGATGACATCTATGAACAATGGATTAGGATTTTAACATTGGTGAAGCAGGGTGATCTTGAGGGTCGAAATCCCACAATAACATATGTGAGGTGTCTGCTAGGATTGGAAGACGAAGATGTACGTGCACTTCAAGTAGAGATTGAGTCTAAAGAAATAGTCTTGGTCAAGTCAAGCAAAGACAAGGACTCCATTGAAATGTCTCAATGGGCAATGGAGATTAAGCATGATAGAGCCCTGAAAGAAGTGCTCATCAAGGAGTTCAACTCACGTCACCCTTCGTACCAACATCAAACATGGGATGCCCTTGCAACTTACTTCAAAATTGATTCAATTGTTTATCAGAGCTTCAAGAGTTCATGTGAGTCATGGGTCAAAGAGAAGCTGCAAGTTGGCAAGTCCACACCTAATTTCCCAAAAGCCGCATCAATCTATGTTGATTGGGTGATTAGTTCAATAAAGGGTAACAAGTCTACATCGCAGTCTTGTTTTCCTTGGACAATTATTGAAGTGAACATGGAGATGGAGGGGGAGAGCTTTCTAACATGTCACTCCAAGGGACAACTTCCAATCAACTTGTGTGTGCTTGACACCTCAGAGGGATCTGCCAAAGGCATGTATTGGGATAAGGATGCCTTCATAAAGTTGCTCTGTGGCTTGATGGAGACCGTTGCCACTCTGTCATAGTATGTATTGCTATCATTTATGACAATGATAGAGATGGTAAATCTCAAGGAAGCAATGATAGAGGCTCGATTTTGGCATAGAAGGTTTGTGGGTGTTATCCATGAATCGGATAGTGCATAAAAGGGTTTGTCTGAGACCTTTTGTTTTTTGTCATTTGTCAGCTCACATGATGGGTTTGATGGATTTGAGCACATGTTAGAAAACACAAGGCCATACACAATAATTGAGGAGAATATTCTTTATTCTGATGAGGGCGATGAGTATGAAAAAGAGGCAGTTGTGAAGCATGGCATCATCAAGGAGTGCATCAGGTGCTATTGTAGTAGGGAACATGAAGTTGTTGTTGACGTCTTTACTAATGGATGTGTGGCATTACAAGCATTGTCAAGCAAAATAAAAGTGATCTCACTAGTGAAGACATCCCAATAGGCGACAGAGGTCAAGGCTATGTGTGTGGCACATGCATCAAATAATCCCCATATTAAGATTTGGTCTAGCATTGAGAGGCCTCTTGAGACACATAGAGCTGATTCACCTATCGATGAAGGAATTAAAGAGGGTGAGCATCACATTGAAGACTTGCGACCTTTAATCGAAGCAAATCTTGAAGCTATCCCAAAGATTACATTGGAAGATTTGGAGCAAGGTCTTTAGCTACTCATTTATGCCTTGTGTATTCAGTTTCAAAATAATATGACTTTTATGGATTTTCTCGATTGCATATACTCTCATTATATTAAAGATATTAAACATTAGGTATGATAAAATTGTGTGACATAATGACATGGGGAATGGTACTAGTGTCATTCTCCCTATGTCGGGTTATACGTAAGAGGTACAATTAACATTTTATGTGACCTCATATGGAGAATGGCACTAGTGCCATTCTCTCTTTGTGGTTATGTAGAAATGGTAATACTATTATGTTCCTTTCTTGAATCTATGTTAGTTGAAAGCATTACACAGATTAAAAATTGTATAGTATTAACTATGCTACCAAAGTTTTGATTTGGGTGCTTTCTACAAATCTATTGGACCAAAGTAATACAATATCTATGCTTTCAGATCATGCATTGTACATTTCTTTTGGGACATGGGGGGAGGCACTAGTAGTATTCTATCCTCTTAATGAGGGTATAGAGAAAGGCACTAGTGGCATTCTCCATAACCTTATATGTAAAATGGCACTAGCACCACCCCAAGAGAAGAGTGGCATTATTGCCATTCTCTCTATGAGTTCAGAGAGAAAGGTTGCACTATTTGCATTCTCAATTGACCTTTAGAGAGATTGGCACTTTTGCCATTCCCCAAAAATACAATGGAATCAGTGAACGAGGATGGATAATGTTCATACTTTATTGTTATTTATTAGTTTCATATGCTTTTGTGCTTCGACATTGTTGAATACACTCTAAAGAATCAAAATATTTCTATATTCCTCAACTTCCATAGGACCAATGATGCATGGAAGGATGTGGAGACATCAAATGTAGAGGACAACATACCACCCAAAATGGGGACTATCAATTACGTGATGGATACAGGAGGTATAGAAGAAAACATAACCCCAAAAATGGAGAAAATTGCAAGGAATATCACGAATCCTATACACTTAGAAGAGAACATGGATGAACGTACTGTCTCAACATTGGGGACAAAGCTAGATAATCTTATTGTTGATGCAAACATGTATGAAATCATAGCACCTAACAATTTGGATGAGTCAGAAGCCAGCAACTTCAAGGAGAATTTGGATCTATATCCACATACAATTTCTTTGGATATGCCATGATTAACAATCATATTAGAATTGAATGGCCTGTTATTAAGTCACTGCCTATTCAAGTCTCCAATACATCCATCTATTATGCATGGCAAAAATAGTTATATGGTTGTTCGTCCTGGGTGCATAGAATTTCTTAAAATCTTGCTACAAAGATTTAATGTAGGTATTTGGTCAACTGCGATGGAGTATAACGTACTTGATATGGTAGGAAAGCTGCAAAATTATGCAAATGAGAGCCTCCCTTTCTTTGTTATATGGTCTCAGCAAGGATGCTACACTTACAGTAAGACAAGGATAAATAGGCCTGACAAGGTTGGTGTTGAGGCAATGTTCAAACCCTTAGCAAAAATCTCAAAGGCATTTGGATGTGATGCTAGAAGGACAATCCTTGTTGATGACTCCCCATACAAGGCTTGCATTAGCCCTCCATCAAATTGCATATTTCCTTCAACATTTGATGTACAAGACAAGGATGATAATATTCTACTCAGAGAGTTGATGCCGTACTTACTACAACTCGATGAGACTAAAGATGTGCACAGCATGATTGAGACAAATCGGTATGGACAATTACCTGTGATGGAGGGGCATAAGGATTTCAACCTTGTCCAGAAAGTAATTGATGAATGCATGGTCAAGAATGGAATATAAAACAAGAAATGTTCCTCTTGTAGATCAACTAAGAGAGAGGGATATAGGTGGTAGGGCAACCCATGGTGGTGATGGCCAGGTGCCTAAACTCAATGCATCCCAAATAAGACTTTTAAGGAATGCTCCACAACTCTCTAGCATGAATGCTATGCAAGTTTCTCAATTGGCTATAGACCTAGGGTACAAAGGTCACTATATCAAGAAATACATTGCTAAGGGCTACATAAACCGACTACAGAATGCATATTTTTCATGAAGGTACATATGTCAAAGTGTTTTTTGATTTTATCTCAATATATATAACTGTTGTTGTAGCTAACTGAATTTTTCTTTTGTGATGTAGATAGATATACGTTCAAATCAAGCTTGAGTAGGTACATACCAGAACGAGATCCATTTGGACCACCAAAGTTACCTGTCCCTATCAACGAAGTGTTCTGGATAAAAAATGTGGCTTTCGAGGTGCATGAGTCAACCATTACAGGTGCTAGCTTGGGCTTGTTTGTGCATGGCTCCATCAAGAGAGGGACTACTATTCTCCATTATGGAGGTGACAAGTACTCCTACAGAGACTGGAAGGAAATATATAGAGTTCATCCAAGGCTAAAGAAGTACTCTATCCAAGAGGACCCTACTGTCCCTATGAAGGATATGGTGCATATTGTTGGTGATGTTCAATATGGCAATGTGGCAGGATTTATTAACAACAATAGAAATACCAATGTAAAGCCAAATGTTTGTTATGTATTTTCCCCTAATGTTCCACCTTGGTATGACCCCATGATGAACATAGATATTGCAGAATATGGTCACATTTGTATTGAATCCATAGATGATATACATGCAGGAGAGGAGCTATTTGCAGACTATGAGTTTTGAATAACAACATTGTATTTCTTTATACAATCATTACTTATGGGAATTACTACTTTCTTGCCAACTATGTAAATTGGTGCGTAATTGTTGTGTGTGAATAATATGCAAACATGTTCATAACTACATTCATAATGTATTTTGAAGGAGTGTCTCTCGTGCCATTCTTTCCAATGCCATTCTCTTTGGGGCTAGAAATTGAGAGTTTCTTTGGAATCATGATTTATTTTAGGGATTTCAATGGTGTATCAACAAGTTGTTATGTTTTCATCCTAAAGTGTACTTTTTTACTTTGCAATGAGTAATCAACATGACATGTAAAGTTATCGTTTTACAATAATGCTAGTCAGTCTAAACATTGAAAGTGCACAATAAATGATTGTCATTGCCACCTAAATTACATCAAATGCTTGTCATTGCCCATTGATTTTCCATCAACTACATAACTTGCATACATTCTCCTCAACTACATACCTTGATTTTCCATCAACCACATATCTTACTAAGTTAAAGAGCCTGTGCATTTTCATTGCAATACTCATGGTTATTAATTACACTCTACATTTTTTAAATGGTGTTTTGGAGATTTTCAAAATTATGAGAATGCTCACAACAAAAGCGAGTCTCAATATCAATGGAAATTCTAGAGACTCACTATTATGAAGGTGTTTTTGAACATCACTATGGCTCACGAGATGAATCTAACTCAAATGGGTTTCAAAGTTTATTATTTTGTTGATGATAACGTAGTTTAGACACTGATATTCTATTTATTATTTGAGAATGTAGTTGATATTTCACACTTCATGAATGGCTATCTAGTCTATTTTCACATATTTCTCCTGTTTTTTCATTGAGGGGAGCTACAATTTCTTCCAAAACTACCACTCTGGGAATTGGGTTTTTCCTGAATTATTTAATACGGTCTTTTGTGAAGAACGAGGAAGGGGGCTAACAAAATCCAAACCCCACCTCTCAAATAAACAATATGCTGGAATGGGATTCAAGGGCCTAGGAACCAATTGCTTACATCCATATGCTTGGCATACCTCACAACTTCGACACCACTCATGGACATCTTTGTTGAGTCGGGGCCAATAATACCCTGTGTTAAGGATCTTTCGAGTAGTGCTAGCTGAAGCAAAGTGACCTGAACATTCATGACATAGCTCCATAATCCTTTTAGATTCTTCCAAGCTCACTACCCTCCTAAGAACCTTATCTTTACCTTGCTTGTATAGAACATCCCCATGGATTGTATAAGGACGAGCCTTCCTTGTGAGCCTCTGCCTTTGTTAAGGGGCTAATCCATGAGGAAAATGTCCTTCATCCAAGTAATATTGAACATCTTGGAGCTTTGGGCAACTTGTATCCATCAATGCAAGAGTAGCTTCAGTGAAAGAAGCCATAGCTTTAGTAGCCATCTCATCAGCTTGATGATTATTTTTTCTTTGAATATGCACAAACTTGCAAAACTCAAAAGCTTCCTTTAACTCCATTGCTATTTTATAAAGATCTTGCAGATTAGGACTCCGTGCCTTATAAACACCTTTCATTTGCCTAATGACCAATTGAGAGTCCGCTTTAACCTCTACCTCTTTCACTCCTTCCTTTAGGCGATCTTCTAATCCATAGATCAATGCATTGTACTCGGCCACTTTATTAGATATTGCTTTAGGAAATTGCCTACCCTTGGCCCATACCTCTTTTCCTTCTGGATCAAATAGAATTATCTCCCTAGCCTGACATTTCCTAAAAGGGCTAAAGGCTCCATCAAAATGCAGCTTGAAAGCTGGTGGCGGGGTCTCCAACTCTTCATCTAAGTCTTCGTTTGCCTTTGTTACTTCTTCTTCCTTCTTACCTACTGTAAGCAAATCTACAAGAGAAGCTCTAGTGGTGTTTTATGTAATAAAAGTGAAAGAGAACTCTTCACAAATCCACTTGGCAAACTTTCCAGTAGGATTGGGTTTTCGAACCAAAAATTGTAAAGCATGTTGAGATGTAAGGAAGAAAAAAGGGCGAGGCAGCAAGTATGACCTAAACTTCTTCACTGCAAAGATCAAAGATAAACCTTCTTTCTCCATTTCATCATACATCTCCTCAACCTCTGTGAGTTGCCAACTTGCATAATACACAGGTTGCATGCATCCTTGCTCACCCTTCTGAAGTAGTATAGCTCCCATTGAATGAGTTGACACACTTGGATTCACATAGAAATCATCCTCCCACTTAAGAGGCTACATAATTGGCCTTTGGCTCATGCATTCCTTAAGCAAACAAAATGCCTTATCTTGCTCTAGTCCCCATTGGAAAGATACATTTTTCTTTGTCAATAAATTTATAGGATACATCTTTTCAGAAAACATATCAACAAAGCACTGGTAATACTTTGTTTTACCCAAAATGCCCCTCGCCTCTTTGAAATTACTAGGTGGTGGAAGGGCCATGATTTCTTGTACCTTCTCAGGATCCATTTCTATACCTTCCTCTGAGATAACATGTCCTCCGTGTCAAGAGACTGGAGTGCTCCCGAGGCTAGATTGCTTACATACTATACATTGCACGACTTGATTCTGTAAGCATTCTGCCAGGGGAATTGCAGACTGTGTCAAGAGACCGGAGTGATCCTGAGGCTAGATTGCTTACATACTATACATTGCACGACTTGATTCTGTAAGCATTTTGCCAAGGGAATTGCAGACCGTGTCAAGAGACCAGAGTGCTCCCGAGGCTAGTGCTACATACTATACATTGCAGAACTTGATTCTGTAAGCATTCTGCCAGGGGAATTGCAGACCGTGTCAAGAGAACCGTGTCAAGAGACCAGAGTGCTCCCGAGACTAGATTGCTTACATACTATATATTGCATGACTTGATTCTATAAGCATTCTACTAGGGGAATTGCAGACTGTGTCAAGAGTGCTCCCGAGGCTAGATTGCTACATACTATACATTGCACGACTTGATTCTATAAGCATTTTGCCAGGGGAATTGCAGACCGTGTCAAGAGACCGGAGTGCTCCCGAGGCTAGATTGCTTACATACTATACATTGCACAACTTGATTCTGTAAGCATTCTGCTAGGGGAATTGCAGACCGTGTCAAGAGACCGGAGTGCTCCCGAGGCTAGATTGCTTACATACTATACATTGCACGACTTGATTCTGTAAACATTCATCCAGGGGAATTGCAGACCATGTCAAGAGACCAGAGTGCTCCCAAGGCTAGATTGCTTACACACTATACATTGCACGACTTGATTCTATAAGCATTTTGCCAGGGGAATTGCAGACCGTGTCAAGAGACTGAAGTGCTCCCGAGGCTAGATTGCTTACATACTATACATTGCATGACTTGATTGCTTAATACATACTAAGACTATAGAAATATTAAAGCATAAAGCATAAATGGCATAGAAGCATAGGCATATATAAACATGAAATTATTTTTTGCATGCTATATGCTCCAACAATCATCCTCATCTTCCAAAAGATGAGGTGGTAGCTTAAGTCATCATTGCATTTGAAAAGAGGGACGGGCTTGGAGGAGGCCCTCCAAGCTTCTGGAGGACCTTCCTACTCTCTTGCATATCAAATTCATAGAAGCTCCAAAGTTAAAATTTTGTCTCATCATGTCACTTTCAAGAAAATATTCCAAGCAAGTGTTTCAAGCATGTGTGGACGTTAAGTAGACCTGTTTGTTTTCCCCTTTCAGCTACCTTATCGGTTTCCTTTCCATACATCTAAGTTGTCTTCCTTGGCTATCTCCATCCTTCTGTCTCCTTATGATTCCACCTAGATACTGCCCTTTCCTATCCATCATTTGCCCAAATTGGTATACCTTTACTGTGAAAGATTACACTATGGGAAGTAGGGGACTAAATTTGCCCAAATTGGTATTATACCTTTACTGTGGAAGATTGCACTAAATTTGGTTACGCAGCATCACCCAAATGATTGTCATTCAATAGGTGTCAGTCGACTTCCAGCTAAATGTTAAGACTAGCATTCTCATTCCTAAAGTTGTACTCTTCTTTTTATTCTCGAGGGGGTCACTATGTATAAACCTCCTATATCACGTGTGTTCAAGGCCTATATTTAAAATCCCTTATCTATAAATTTTTTCATTAATAAAATGTACCCCTTTTCTATACAAATCTATAAATTTTTCTCAAAACTATTTTAAATAGTCCCTTATGTATATTTATTTCTGTAAATTTTAGGAATAAAAAATATCCTTCTGTTGAACTCACGTGATAGGGTTACATATGATGAGTGACCCCCTCGAGTTTTTATTATTAAAATTTCTTTTTCATCCCGAAAAAAAAAGCATTTATTATAATGTACAATAGGTAATATTTGACTTAAAGTTTTTGAGCCTTGAAAATGAGCAGGGCTATCACTTGATGGAACTAGTGTGATATGTTCCCAACATGAAAGGGGTGCTTTGTTAGAACACATCTTCCACATACCTTGAAAGCATGCATTATAGTAGCATGATCTAAGTGGTGCTAAGTGTTAAAGAGCACCCATTAACAAAATGAAGGGAAAGAGTGTTAGGAATGGAATCATAGCTCCATAAGACATCTCTATTCACATTTTGTCTCCATTTTGTTCTTCAACTTCCTAGAAAAAGCATTCAAAATATGTCTTTTAGGAGATATAAAGTGTGAGCCTACATTTTATGCTAGCCTGTAGGAATGTCACAACATCACTAGCACGTTATAGCTTTACACCACCTTGCTTTATATTTTTATGAGTCAACATTCTATTTATAATGGCCCTTGCACTATCGTGCTCTCCCTTGCCATGTCCAGGTCTAAGAAAGTTCCAAATCATGCACAAGCTAGTGAGACTAATAGACATGGACATGAATAGTGAACTACAAAGGTCTACATGCTTTGAACTGGGAGGCTATGCCATCAAACTAGAAACTCAATGTTTCTTTACAAGTAATTACAATCATTCGTGGTGTAACATAAAGCAATGTTATATGAACAAATTTTTGTGCTTCTATCATTTGAAATGTAGAAGGTTATAAATATAGGAAAAGGTTATGTAGAAGGTTATATATAGGGTAAGGTGGTACTCTTTTTCCACTTTAAAGTGGTCAAGTTTGTCGGGCCCAAAAGATACATAAGTGGGAGAACTTTTGGATATTCAAACTGTACATGCTCGCAGTACATGCTCGCAATGTAGTAGAAGCTTGCAATAACATCCTATAGTAGAATTTTCCTTAAGCCCATTCCACATTCAAATGTTCTTTCAAACACAATTTATCCACTTTGCAGAGCTTGACATTAGGTTACTAAATTTCCACTATCTCAAAGCATAGCTTAAAAGATACAATTTGAGTCCTCTCTCTCTCTCTCTATGTGTGTGTGCGTGTGTGTGTCCTTTGTGTGTGTGTGTGTGTGTGTGTGTGTGTCTTGCTGAATCCAATACTAATATCTACTTATTATAACTGTGGGAGCTAGTCAGCACATTAAAACTTTCAGCTACCCAACAACAAATTGTGACTGCTCTTTAACATCATCCTAGATCAGACAATATTTAAAAAATAACTTTTAATTTGAATCTAAGAATAAACACACCCTATCTGTTAATTTAAAAATGGTGTCTAAAATTACCCCTGCTATAAATATATTTCTGTAAGTCTTGAGAATTAAAATACCCCTCATTTTGAACTCTCATAGTATACTTACATTTCTCAGGTGGACCCCCCGAGTAATATGTACAATCTTCTCTACCTTTACCTAAACAGCAAAGGTAGAACAAAAGATGAATGACAATGTATCACAAGAAGTTTTATTTTTGCCCCAGTGTATGTACAATCTTGTGTAAGTACAGTGAGAGTACAATAGAGTATGTACAATGAAATGGATCCTCGAGCTATCCACTGAAAGGCTTCTTTATGCGGAGTGTATGTGTATGCATCTTGCTCAAATGCCATGACTAGAACATGAGCTATTGATTGTGAAAGGACCAGACTTTGAGGGGCAACAGTCCACTATGGGTAGCTACCACACTATGGTTATGATAGTCCATGAATGCACATCACAAGCCCAAGGTTTCCTCTGCATGAGTGCCATAGAGCTTCACATTGGAATTGGAACCATCGAGAAGCACAATGCGACCTTTTAGAGAAGGAAATCATACAATACTCTGCTAGCTACATGTGTAGCAAAAGGGTGCGTAGGGTCTTAGCTCACACCACATGCACATGTTGCACATTAAAACTCCACCAAGGGGCTGTTGAGGTCAGTGAACTATAGTACTCCATGTACCTATGCATAAGGCAATGTCAAACATGTAGACTGCTTCTTCGCACACAAGATATCATGCAAAAGCAATGTGTATTTGAGTATCACCTTTTGATCGTATCCTAGATCTGACACTTGCTAGATAAAGGCATCCTTGAGAGTAGTATGAAGTCTTCCTTTTAGAACATTAGCAAGAATGGTGAAATCAAATGTAGCTAGTGTGTGGTGGGCACTCAAATAAGAGATATTCTTCACCACATACTTGCCAATTCCCACGTCATTGAAATCTTGCACTATGCATGTGAGTGCTTGCCTAGGATTTTTTTAGTATGTTTGTTTTAAGAAAAGAACGTGTTTTTCAAATTAGAAATGCTGGTGGACGTTCAAAACAAAAAAAATGCATTTTTAATAACCGATCAACATACACCAATTGACTAGCTATATATCGCTCGATGTATCCCAACACCATCTGGTATTTTCCTTAAAATATCAAATGGTGTAGAAAAACACCGATCAATAAAAACAACACCGATCAGTGAAAAAAACACTGATAGGTGAACCATACACCGGTTGGTTTTTTGGCATTACACCGTGTTGAGATATCAAGCTCTATCCCCGACATATCTCCTGGATGACTATCATTTATGTCACCGCCTATGTTAGTTGTACTTGTGGTGTAGTTAGACTACCACGTATGTTTTGGTTTGGGTTCACATATGAACCACGTATTCTAGGTTTTGACATATAGGGTATTTCCCTCTTCTATTGTATAGTTGTTGTGTGCAAAAGTGAAGAAAGGCTTCACCCTCCAACCTTGTGTCCTGTCTCTTTTGTGTGTTGTGAAGAAAGCTGAACTTGAGTCTCCTATCTCTCTCCCTATTTCTTTACATGGTATCAGAGCCTTGTTCGTGGTAAGGAGCTCAAGAAAGCTAGCCAAGTTTGTGGTGTCCTGGTAAGAGGACCAGTGTAGCTTCCCTATTTCGAGTTTGGGAGCAAATCTCTGCAGGTAGCACAGCCAGAAGTGCAGGAGTGCACAGCCCTTTTGGTGACTTTATTTTTCTGATTTGAGGCCGTTTCGGGGTCCGTTTTGAAGGCGGAAGTTCTTCGCAGGCACTCAGAAAAAGGCCCTGTTTTTGCTGTGCGACCACCGCGCGGCTAGTCGGTGGAAAGGTGCCACAGAAATTGCATCGTATGCCTATGTGCAGAGATATTGGGAGTTGCAGATTCATGCCTGTTGCCTGTTGATGCAAAATCGTCACGAGAAAGTGACTGTGTGGTGAAATACCGCTTTCGTCAGTGTTGCAGATCTGCCCCTGTGAGGCTCTTTGCAGAAGTTTTGCTATTTGCCCTTCTGAGGCAGTTGCTGTGTTTACAGGTTGCTGTTGCAATTCGTGATTTGTAAAATGTCTGAGAATCTGTCTACCATTGTCAGTGAGAAGCTTGACAAGAACAACTTCCAAGCATGGAAGTTCAGGATGACAAACTTCTTTATGGGAAAGGGAGTTTGGGATTACATCAGTGGTGAAACTGCAGAACCAGTTTTGGGTGCTGCTCCCACTCCTGCTGAATTGAAGGCCTTTAAAGAATGGCATGAAAAAGCCAGAAAATGCCTGTATTGGCTGTCCGTTAGCATTTCAGATTCTATGATTGTGCATATACAGGATCTAGAGACGCCTAAGGAGGCATGGGATACATTGGTGAAGCTGTATAGCACAAATACCAAAGCACGAAAGATGCAGCTAAAGCAGGAGTTGCACAATGTGCAAAGGAAAAATCTGAATATAAATGAGTATTCCTTGAAGGTGAAAGGCCTTGCAGATTCTCTTGCCTCCATTGGAGCACCTGTTGATGATGAGGACTTAGTGTCCGTGACCTTGAATGGTCTTGGGAAAGATTATGCACAATTTCGGACATCCATTGGAGTCCGTGAAACATTTCCTGATTTTCAGGAACTTATTGCTCTCTTGCTGAGTGAAGAGCAAAGGAATGGTGGTTCAGCCACCTCAACTTCTCAAGAGACTGCTTTCTACTCGAATACAGGTAGAGGCAGGGGTAGAGGAAGAGGCCGTTCTGGTGGCCGTGCAGGAAATCAGAACCAACAGCAACAACAGGAAAACCAGTCCTATGGAGGAGGACGTGGTAGTTCTAGAGGCAGGGGGAGCCAAAGAGGCCGTGGTTCATGGCAAAGGAACCAGCAAGTAAATAGCAGCATAGAATGCTATTATTGTGGAAAGCCTGGACACAAGGAGAATACATGCTATAAAAAGCAGAATGACATCAAAAGTGGAAAGTTGCAGCAAAGCAACTATGCATCATCAAGTGGGCATGGTGATGACAGAAATGAGCACCTTTTTGTGATGCAGCATATGGTTAACTCCATGTCAGGAGATGCTGCAGCTTGCAATGATGTTTGGTATGTTGATTCAGGTGCCTCTAACCACATGACCAGTCATGGTGAGTGGTTTCATGATGTCAGAAATTTGGATAAGCCAGGTTATGTTGAAACAGGTGATGATACTGCGCACCCAATTACGCAAGTTGGTAAAGTGCCATTGGCTATGCAGGATGGCAAAATAAAGTACTTGGCAGATGTACTTCATGTTCCAAAAATCACTAAGAACCTGGTTTCAGTTGGCCAGATGGTTGAGCAAGGTCTGCAGGTTAGATTTAATCCTGATGGATGCTTCGTTGAGGACTTGAAAAATAAGTGCCGCTTGGTTGCGAAAGGCAACAAAAATGGCAGAATGTTCACCTTGGATGTTGATATGCCTGAGGTGAAAGCTGCTATGTTTGCGCATGGGAGAGGTGTCATTGCAGATATTGAGATATGGCACAAGCGCATTGGGCACGTGAATATACAAAGGCTGAAATCTATGCAAACAAAAAACATTGTTGCAGGTTTGCCTAAATTCAGAGTTGAGGGAATGCAAAAGGTATGTGAAGCATGCCAAATGGGTAAGCAGGCCAGACATGCATTTCCCAAAAATGCTAAGGTGAGCAGAAGACCTTTGGAAGTGATCCATTCAGATGTTTGGACAACCAAAACTGCTTCTATTGGTGGATGCCATTATTATGTGACGTTTATTGATGACTACACTAGGAAGGTGTGGATTTATTTTATGAAGCACAAAAGTGAAGTGTTCAGCCATTTCAAGGCTTTTAAGGCCATGGTTGAAAAAGAGAAAGGTGTGCATATTAAAGTGCTAAGATCTGATGGAGGGGGAGAGTACTTTTCAGAAGAATTTTGTGAATATCTGAAAGAACAGGGAATTCAAAGGAAGTACTCATGCAGGTCTACCTCTCAGCAGAATGGGGTTGCAGAAAGGAAGAACAGGCATATTGCAGAAGTAGGACGGGCGATCCTAAATGAGAAAAACATGCCTGATTATTTTTGGGCTGAAGCAATAGCAACTGCTGTTTATATTATGAACAGAACCCCCATTGCAGCTGTCCATGGCATGACGCCTGAAGAAATGTATACAGGCCAAAAACCAGATATTTCTCACTTGAAGGTATTTGGTTGCATAGCTTATGTTCATGTTCCTGATGAGAAGAGAACAAAGCTGGATCCAAAGGCAGAAAAATGCATCTTTATTGGATATGCTCAGCACCAGAAAGGGTATCGCTGTTATAACCCTTCCACCCGCAAAATGCAAGTGAGCAGAGATGTTGTTTTTGATGAAATGAGCAGCTGGTATGCACCAACTGTTATGGTAGGAGATGCAGATGCAGGAAATGGGAATGCTGCAATAAATGCAGAGCAGCAATCTCAAGCCTTGAGTGGACCCAGAGAGTCCTCTACTAGTGGATCTAATGCATGGACAGGGAGATTGAGATCTAGTGAATCGTCACATGGCAGTCCTGATAGTGTTGTGCAGGTATCACATAAGGGAAAAGAAAAAGTGGACCATGCTCCAGTGTTTGATGTGTTTGCTGGTAGCTCTCATGTTGATGGAGAGTCAAGTGGCTCTGAAATGAGCCTTGATGAGGAACTTGGGATTCCTTCTGTTGTTACACCTGGTGCAAGGAAAAGCAGGCATGATTTAAAGACTCCTGCAACTGATCCAGTTGTACGGAGGTCCACTCGTATTAAGTATCCAGTTGATAGGCTGAGATATGATGGGTATACAGCACATCACTATGCTTATATGGTCAAGGTTCTAGAGGAGCCAGAGCCCACATGTTTTGAGGATGCAGCAGGGCATAAAAATTGGGAAGCAGCTATGGATGAAGAGATGGCTGCCTTGGATGCAAACCACACTTGGGATTTGATGCCTTTGTCTCATGATAAGAAGGCTATTGGCTGCAAGTGGGTTTACAAAGTAAAACACAATGCTGATGGGTCTGTTAGCAGGTACAAGGCAAGATTGGTTGCCAAAGGTTTTGCACAGACATATGGAATTGACTATGAGGAAACTTTCAGCCCAGTTGCAAGGATGGCAACCGTGAGAGCAGTAATTGCTATGGCTGCTGCAAAGGGATGGTCTTTGCATCAGATGGATGTGAAAAATGCCTTCTTGCATGGTGATTTGCAGGAAGAGGTTTATATGATGCAGCCAGAAGGTTATGAGGATAAGTCACACCCCGATTTTGTATGCAGGTTGCGCAAAGCCTTGTATGGCTTAAAACAGGCGCCGAGGGCATGGTCAGACAAGATAGGACAATATCTTGTCACTATTGGATTTCAGATTTCCATTTCAGATTTTTCACTTTATGTGAAAAGGACAAACAGAGGGATTGTGCTTATAGTCATCTATGTTGATGACTTGATTATTACAGGTGATAGTGATGCAGACATTAATGAAGTGAAGCTGCTATTGAAGAAAAAATTTGAGATGAAGGATTTGGGAGAGCTGCGTTACTTCTTGGGCATTGAGGTTATTAGATCCCCGAGTGGGATATGGCTGTTGCAAAGGCAATACGGTTTGGACATGCTGTCCAAATATGGGATGACAGGCTGTAAGCCTATTTCTGTTCCATTGGAGCAGAATGTGAAGCTCAATGCAGAGACAGGTGAGCTTCTTGAAGATATTACTATGTACAGGCGCATAGTAGGTAGCTTGATTTACATGACTATAACCAGACCAGATTTGAGCTATGCTGTGGGGCTGGTGAGTCAATTTATGCAGGCACCGAGGAAGCCACATTTGGATGCGGCTAGGCGCATACTGCGGTATGTGAAGTCCACATTGCATTATGGACTGTTTTATGAAGCTGGGTGTGCATTACAGGTACATGGATACACAGATGCTGACTGGGCTGGTAGTGTCTCAGACAGGAGATCTACTAGTGGTTTTATGTTTTCCCTTGGGAGTGGTGCCATCAGTTGGAGCAGCAAGAAGCAGCCAACAGTTGCCTTGTCGAGCACAGAGGTAGAGTACAGGGGTGCAGCAATGGCTGCATGTGAGGTAGCTTGGTTACGGAAGCTACTTGCAGATATGGGACAGTCAGTTCATGCAGCAGTTGTCATTCATTGTGACAACATTAGCAGCATCATGCTTGCTAATAACCCAGTTTATCATGCTAGAACGAAGCACATTGAGGTGCATTATCACTTTGTGAGAGAGAAGGTTCTAGCTGGTGAGATTGATCTTGTCTATGTCAGCACTGAGGAGCAGGTGGCTGATATCTTTACGAAGGCATTGGGTACTGAGAAGCTTCGCAGATTTAGGAGCTTGCTTGGTGTACGTGAGATGGATTTGAGCTTGAGGGGGAGTGTTGAGATATCAAGCTCTATCCCCGACATATCTCCTGGATGACTATCATTTATGTCACCGCCTATGTTAGTTGTACTTGTGGTGTAGTTAGACTACCACGTATGTTTTGGTTTGGGTTCACATATGAACCACGTATTCTAGGTTTTGACATATAGGGTATTTCCCTCTTCTATTGTATAGTTGTTGTGTGCAAAAGTGAAGAAAGGCTTCACCCTCCAACCTTGTGTCCTCTCTCTTTTGTGTGTTGTGAAGAAAGCTGAACTTGAGTCTCCTATCTCTCTCCCTATTTCTTTACACACCGGTTGGTGTAGTGCTAGACCAGTCGATGTGCACTGACTTAACATGCAGCGTGCATGCGTTGGCCAAAAAACACTACAGTGTGTTCAGTTGGGCTCTATAAAAGGGCAGCTTCATGGCATTTTTTTGGTGCATGGTCAAACACGTCAAATTGCTATGCTGTCGGTTGGTTACTTGGCAAAATAGCCAACTTCCTTGTGGGGTGCAAGTCCACATTGTCAAGTGATCAACTATACTCATGGCATGTAATACAAATATTGTGGGATTGTAAACTCCACTTGTGCCAGAATGAGCCTCGGGAACAGGTGACAATAGACTTGTTGCTAACTAAACACCATGTTGATGAAAATGATGCAATGCATCCAATGGATTGTTGGGATATCTCAAGGTGTATGCCTTAGGCACACCTTATGTTTCTATGTGTGAGTGCTAGAGGCACAGTTAGGTGCCCACAAGCACAGTTAGGTGGTGGAGAGCCACATAGGATGATTGAGAGAATCTAGGAGCAGATTGAGGAGATGATTGTGGAGCTCTGAGGTAATCAGTGATGTCAGTGAGCATGTATGAGGTGCCTACTTAAGGACCTCACTCTTCTTCATTCTACAACCAAGTAAAGCAAGTATTCTGAGTTTGTGTCCACTCTACTCTTTCCTTTCAGTGTTCCAACATGGTATCAGAGCCATTTGATCCTCCTTGAGCCCATTTCTGCCACATCATCATCTTCTTCCTCTTCTTCTTCTTCACCATCTCTCCCTCTTCTTCCAAAAATTTGCTTAAGCCTGTTCTCCTCCGATTCTCAGCCATTTCCCATGCCCTTCTAGGTGGAGATCCACCTTGTTGGGGCAAACTTCTGGCTGCAAGGAATTGACGAATCTTCGCCTCTGCTCGTCGCCATTACACGAAGGTCATCGACTGTCTCTTCTGCGTTTTCTCCTAGCACACTTGATCTTTCTCTAATTCCTTTCAAGGGGGGCTGGTCCATACCTAGAGCTATCCTGTGCTGAAATCTGAGCAGCAATGGCTGCATATTCAAGCTGAAAACAGAGAAAAACTAGTCGACTTTGTTGAAGGAGAAGAAGGCGACCTGACGCATTTTTTTGCCTCTTCTTCCCAGAGGATCTACTGTGGTATACCAGCTTTCTTTTGCCTTAGAAAGCCCCCTTTCTTTTGCTTTGAAGAGTGAGCTATAAGCCATCCAAGTTCAGCTCTCTAGTTTTGATAGTTTTGACAAGCTTTTGAAGATGATGCTACATAAAATGCTACTCTAGCATTTCTGGTCTTTTGAAGTTTTCAATAACTTCAGTACAAGTGTTGCTTCAGTTTTGTTTTGACTTGCTAGACCTGGTTTTGATTGGAAAGTGTTTATTTCACCCACTTCTATGAAGCATGTAAGAAGAAGCATCATTGTTTGAAATCTAGTCACTACTCTTTGCTACATCAAGTGCTCATATTTTGAAAGTCTTTCAGTTATTTTTGCCTTGTAAGAGAGATAGAAACTGCCCAATATCTGGGTTAGACCCTCTCATGGTTACCATATTTAATCTTGAGCAGTTCAATGGAAAGGGCTTCCATACATGGCAAATGAAGGTGAAATTTGCATTGATGAGGGAGAACTTATGGGGACTTGTCAAACCTACTCCTACCGCTTCTTCTACAGCCTCCAATGCTGGAGAATCCTCAACACCGACATGACTAGCAAGGGATCCAGCAAGAGAAGAAAAGGCATATGGTATCATTGCTCTTGCTTTGGGTGATGATTATATACACCATATCTCTGACTTAGAGTCTCCTTCGGAAGCTTGGCAGAAGCTAGACATGATTTTTGGTGCAAGCTCTCACATCTCTAAACTATCACTTAAAATCTCTTTCTTTGAATTAAAGATGGCAAGTGGTACTACTTTAGCAGCTCATGTCAACTATATGCCGAGTCTTATGACTCAATTAGCTTCTATCAACTCTCCTATCACTCCTGATGATGCTATGGCAGTGTTACTTAAGAGTATGCCTGAAGGATTTGATCACATTGTTAGCACTTTGAAGAATCTTCCCAATCCTAACCTTCAAGGCATTATCTCTGCTCTCCAAGAAGAAGAAAGGCATATGGAGCTAAGGAAAGGCAATGACATTGCCTATGTTATGAAATTCCAGAAGGGCAAGTATACTCCTTGCAATCACTGTGGAAAGACAAATCACCTTTCAAAGGACTGCTTCAAAGTTAATCCATGCAAGCACTATGGCAAGAACAACCATAATGAGAAGTTTTGCAGAGCCAAAGCAAAGACAGAAAATGCAAATCTACTTATAGTTAATGAGCCTCCACAAGATGAGGCATCCTTTGAAGATTATGCATTTTAAACATATCTCTATGTATGCTCCAGATCTCTCTTTTTATGTCAAGGTACTCATCCTGGATAGTCCTCCAAAATGAATGAAAATAAACTATTGTGTTTTGTGTGTTTTGTAAACACCTCTGGTCACCTTATGATGTAGGCCATGTGTATGTTTTGTTCCATGGTACCTCCTGCAGACATTGTGTGCATGTACATGTAGGGGAGATAACCATTGGAAGGTCTTTTTGTATCCCTTTTGTTTACCTTACACCCAAGGGAACCCTTGCTAGCATGAGAACCTAGCCATAGATTTATCCTTGACCACCATGAGATGGCATGAGAAACTATGAGACTAGATGTATCCTTGACATAGCCTGAGGCATTTCCTTGAGGGGGGGTTTGTTGGGATATCTCAAGGTGTATGCCTCAGGCACACCTTATGTTTCTATGTGTGAGTGCTAGAGGCACAGTTAGGTGCCCACAAGCACAGTTAGGTGGTGGAGAGCCACATAGGATGATTGAGAGAATCTAGGAGCAGATTGAGGAGATGATTGTGGAGCTCTGAGGTAATCAGTGATGTCAGTGAGCATGTATGAGGTGCCTACTTAAGGACCTCACTCTTCTTCATTCTACAACCAAGTAAAGCAAGTATTCTGAGTTTGTGTCCACTCTACTCTTTCCTTTCAGTGTTCCAACATGGATGATATGAAACTTTTATCTATAAAATTGTAATTTTGACATGTTGTCATATTTCAATTTTCAAGTCCAGTACTTTTTAAATATTCCTAAATTATATTTTGCACTATTGGATAACATCATTGTTTGTTTAGGGTTTATGGTTTGATATTTCAAGAAAATAGTCTTCTACAATAGGATGAGAAGCAAATGTGTTTGAATGTATGTATGTCTCCTGTCCTAAACTTGTGACATGATTTGCATGGTTAGTATATATATATTGGAGAGATATTTTTAAAAATTGGATATAATGACTTACATTGAAGAATGATACAAATTCACCTCTCTGTATGAGTAGGTTTATTAGATCTTTTGTGTTAATCTTGTATGCATAGATGTACTCCTGGTCCATACATTTCCAAGTTCCCATTTTCATATACTAACATTACAAGAATACATGTTAGTTTTAGTGATTGACATGCACCCAAAAATTACATATAGGCTAAAAGAAGAGGAAAATTACATAGAGAGTGTAAGAAGAGGTGAGATTAGCCCACTTTACTCTTCCTTGCCATAGCCCCCTTCTTCTATTGATCGTATTTTTGAGGGTCCTTTAATTATTTTTTATCAATTTTTAATCTTCCATGTGGACCCAAGCAGGATTTAATTCCTCAGCCTTTGCCTTCCTGCAGATTTGATCTTTTTGCAACTTTAGCACCTGAGGAATTTTGTTCAACATCCCTAATGATTATCGAACTCAAACTCCTCAGATGGCATAGGTAACTAATATTCCTTTAATGTATTAAGGATATAATCCTTTTTCTTCTATGGCTACATGTAGAAATCCATCATTGCCCTCCTGATTTCAAAGCATACAAGCCCATGCACTTGATTAATATCTTGAGTACCTTTGGAATCCATTATTATTTCAAGCTCCCTATTAACCTCATAGGGGAGGGTGGTGGAAGTTTGGGAGTCTCGTTGACTCCCCCCAATAGCATTGCCTATACTAGAGCCTGAGCATCTATGTGACAATGGATCACTTTGTCCCTAGGTCCACCTTTAGTGATGCCTTAGGAGATCTCTATGGAGGCCGGCGGACCCCACACATGTTGTCTCTCCTCCTCCCACTTGTGCAGGAGTCTTTCCTAAGTTTTGGGATGTAGCTTTATGAGTACTTTGTGAGCCTTCTCCATACTACTATCTTAAGGTATTACAATTGGAGGAGGGTCGCTTGTTACCCTTTCCACTAGATCTTCTGTTAGAGCTATATATAGCTTGCCCTAACTCAGCCTAGTCCTCAACTCTATATATGCCTATGATCTATGAATAGAATCACTTCCTTGGGAGCAACTCTCGTGTCCATCTCTCTCCTCTTTCTCTTCCTCTCGACACAACTCTTATGTCCACCTCTCTCCTCTTTCTCTTCCTCTCAACATGGTATATGAGCCTGGCTACACTTTAGCGTGACTGTGAGGAGAAAGTGACATGTTTTTTGTCAATATGGAAACAAGATAATTTACAAAACGTTTTTTCTAATCGTTTCGACTACTTATCGCTAGGTTTTGAGTTGATATGCAAAAGTTATCAAAGATGCCTTGCAAATCAACGTTGTGGTCATGATTGATAAAAATGGCCCACGATGCCTTGTTCGAAGCGTATGCACGTTATTTTGACTGGCTGGATCACTATATTCTGATTTCAGGTAAGAAAGTTATCATTATTTCTTTTTGCTATCTGTTGTCAACAATAAACTGGTAGAAGAGTGTTGGGATAGAAAAATGAACACCCATAATTAGAGAGGAGTTGATCTAGGACATGAGGATGGAAAAGGTTCATACTTTTATAGAATCAACAATATTTGAAGCAAAAGCAATGAAAAAAAATATACTTAATGATAAGAAGCTTCCTGATATGGTGTCGCCCTCCCACTTTCAGTCTCCACCAATTGATCACACTATCTTGCACTCACTATTTGTGTTCCCTTGGATTTAACACACTAGCATATCATGCTTTTATGTTTCCAAATGGAGAAATAAGATGCTCAATCACATAAAGCAAACTTCTTTAGCTATAAGACTCCACAAAAATTTAGATGAAGAGGAGACCACCGGTCATATCATTAAAAACCAAGAGAGCATGATCGTTGTTGTAAGCATAGTCATTTTTAAGGGATCAAGATCTTATCTAATTGATGCCAAGTAGAGTCTCAATCTTGTCGTTAAGAGTAAGGCATCCCAATCTACATGCTTTTGCAGTGATAATTATATACATTCAATAAACCAAAAAATTAATTGAGAAAATCACTTGGACGAAAGGTTATCTACCATATGAAAGCAATTTTTTATTTCTATCTAGGTCATCAGTGAAAACAAGAGTTTAGCGCTTTAGAACTTAGGGTTTCATGTTGCTTTTGCAAAAGTAAAAGCCAATGATGGTTCACATATATTAAGCTAGTTTTTATGTAGTGCATCCTTTACTGACTAGCTTCTTATTTAGTTCATCGCTTGCTGAGTCTTTGTGTAAGTTGTTTGCTACTCAACATTCATAGAATGTCGTTCACCCAAAGAGCCTTACAAAACTTGATTGTTTCTCAACACTCAAGTGCCTTACAAAACTTGATTGTTTCTCAACAATCACTATGACATACATCTATGTGTTGGAGATTTTCTTTGCCTTTTGGTATAGAGATAAACCAACTTTCTTTAATGTTGTATATGATTGTGAGCCATGATATCATCGTGGTTTAGTACAATGCTTTGTTCTTGATATTCCACTTGAAAGGTTATGTAAATTGTATTCCACTACATTCATATGCTTGGTGTTTTATTTGCAATGATAATACATGTATTATTATGTTTTGCTAACAAGTTTAGCTGCAGCTTCAAGTTTCCATGAATCTTGATTAAAGAGACTTGCCAAATATTCTATATCAAGCTTTACTTTTAGCATGAGTTGATTGATTCAAAGGAGCTTCCAAAATATTTTGTATTGTTTTGAAGGCTAGATTTTCTTTGATTAATATCTTATCATTTACTTTTGATTTCCTAAATGTTTTATGTTATTTTGAAGATGAGAGTTACTTTCGATTATCTTATGATTTTGAAAGAAGGTTCTTTTTCATCTTTTGTTAATCAAGCATGCCTATAGGCCATCCATTGTATTTGATCTAGACTCAGGGGGGTCACTATGTATAAACCCTCTATATCACATGCATTCAAGGCCTATATTTAAAATCCCTTATCTGTAAAATTTTTCATTAATAAGATGTACCCCTTTTCTATACAAATCTGTAAATTTTTTCCAAAACTATTTTAAATAGTCCCTTATGTATATTTATTTCTGTAAATTTTAGAAATAAAAAATATCCTTTTGTTGAACTCACGTGATAGGGTTACATATGATGAGTGACCCCCCCGAGGATCTAGAGTAGGATAAAGATCATGTAGGTGTGCTTGATATGCAAAAGAACATGTTGATCTAATGTTTCTTTCTCTCTTATAAGCTAACATCTTGCTTGACTTACTCGTCATGTATTCAATACTAGCTTCACTTTCATAAGCTGGTCCATCCTATGGAAGAAAAGGACTTGCTGAATGTTTTACATTGTTAACATGCTAGCATGTTTTCTTTCAATGTTTCATTTCTATTTAGCTTTGATATCATTACGTCTTGGATATGTTCACATATGCAAAGGTGCTTCTCACATGTTTTCTTATCGTTTTCAAGGCACTCGTTTATTTCCAGGGTGAGCTCATATGTTCTCTTTCATCACACTCAGTTGTGTCTCTAAGTACATGTAGGTTTGCACAGGTGCCTAGATACAATCGAATGGACTAAATGCACATTTGATACCTATAAGACGAGTACATCTACTATGTTTCTCATACTCATCTATATTTACAAGTGCACGCAAGGTCTTGCTAGACCAGCGGTTCGTTCCTTTTTTGTTTATTAAATTATTGATGACTTATGGTATGTATTTGCTTATTGGTTTACCATATATCTTCAAGCAAGGCATACTTTTATTTTGCCCTTTATGTGGTGAGGTATACTTATATGTCTTTCACAACGATGAATCATCCTATTGCTATTGATGCATAATCATCACTAAGAAGTGACTATGTGGTCAAATACCACTTTGGTCAATTTTGTAGATTTGCCCTTGTGAGGCAAAAGTTGTGTTTTTTTGCAGTGACAGAATATTTTGCAATGTTCTGTAATGGCATCTGATGCTCTTTTACAGATTGTCACTGAAAAGCTTGACAAGAACAACTTCCAAGCATGGAAGTTTAGAATGATGAATTTTATTAAGGGAAAAGGCTATTGGGAGTTCATTACTAGAGCTAAACAAGAATTAGTTATTCCTAATGTTCCTAATCAACAAGAGTTGCAAGAATTTAAAGGTTGGCATGAGAGAGCCAAAAAAGTTATGTACTAGCTGTCTATCAGTGTTTTAGATTCTATGATTGTGCATATTCAAGATGCAAGCACACCGAAGGAGGCATGGGATACTTTGACGAAAATATATAGCACAAATACGCAAGCCAGGAAAATGCAGTTCAAGCAGGAGTTGCATAATGTGCAGAGAGAAAATATGAGCATCAATGACTACCACATGAAGGTGAAGAAGATTGTAGATGCACTTGCTTCTATTGGGTCGCCAGTGGAAGATGATGATTTAGTTTTTGTGATTGAATGGTCTAGGAAAGGATTATGCACAATTCCATGAGAATTTTCTTGATTTTCAGGAGATGATCGCTCTTCTAATTTTTGAAGAGCAGAGAAATGGTGGTGCATCTTCTTTAGGAGAAACTTCAAAAGAAGCTGTCTTCTACTCAAATGCTAGAAGAGGTAGAGGCAGAGGTAGAGCAGGCCGATTTGGAGGCCATGGCAGAAATCAGAATATGCAGCGAATTCAAGAAAACCAGTCCTATGGAGGAGGACGTGGTAACTTTAGAGGTAGGGGGAGCCAAAGAGGTCGTGGTGGATGGCAGAGAGGCCAAAATGCAAATAGCATTCAACAATGTTGAATGCTACTACTGTGAAAATGGGTCATATGGTTAAAGACTGCTATAAAAAGAAGAATGACATCATGACTAGAAAATTGCAGCAAGGCAATTATGCATCCTCTAGTAGACAAGGTGATGACAAAAATGAGCATCTGTTTATGGTGCAATACATCACAACAAGATAAAGCACCCATAGACGCGCACAAAAACGCATTTACTGAACTTAAAAAACTTACGGGTGCATCTATTTACGCGTCTATATAGCAAACAGATGCATGTATAGATGCGCATATAGATGGGTAAATAGACGCTCTGCTAAAAAATTTAAAAAACAGACAGATGCATCGTTAAACGCGTGTATATATGCATTTATAAATGGTCTTATAGATGCTTTTATAGATGCACTGATAGACGCACACACATAATATTTTTTAAATTTACAGAATGCTGTGTATGTTGTGTATGCTATGTAGTTACAGGAATCTCATTTCCACATTGTGTAATTCAATTCTTATAGCCAACCACATTTTAATTAGCACTCTTGCAAGCACGTCTATAGCCAACAATTACAATTCCAAATAAAACATTACAACTCCAAAACTGAACTAGGCATTAATTGATAGAACGTTGCACAAGAAAATTGAAAGCTCAAAAAGTGCTTGTATGTACATATAGCACGAAGCTAAGCCACGACATGTGGCTTCAAGTACAAAAAATAAGAGGAGTGTATATACAAGAGGCACGAAGCCAAGCCAATGGCTTTAAGTACAAAAAAGAGTAGCTAGCACTACTTCTATGACTAATCTAAGTTCTCCACATCCTCGCTCCCTTCCACGCTCCCTTTTGCACTCCCTTCTGTGCTCCCTTCTCTACCTCCTTCCTCGTCTTCTTCCACGTCTTCTTGTGCAAGGGCCTGTAAACAAGGGACAACATATATCAATGTATGAAAAATCAAATTTTTACTTATAATATCAACATTATTTAATTACTTTCAAATACCTCGGGGGCTACTCCAGTAGCCTGGATATACTGCTCCTCAGTAATCAACCCGTCATGATAGCAGTGCTTCCATGTATCTCCTCTATGATGGTGGCAGTGGTAGGCTGTCTCAACAGGAGTAGGGTATGTGCCCATGATCTCAAGCTGCAAGATGACACAATTTGCGGAGGGGTTAGTACAAAGAAACAACCTCCTAATAAACTACATAAGCAATATAATTTGAGATCAATACTTACAAATTGGGCCTCCATGATTCAACACCCCCTGCTCCAAAATGCACGCTTCCATATTGCTCCATCTGGATCCTTCGTGCCTCCACGTGCTGCAAACTAAGGTCCTCCCTTTCTGACTTCATTGCTTTCTTCCACTCACGCTTGTGAGTGGTGTGGGACAGGCCCCTTGGTGGTTGACCTCCCTTGAGCTTGGCAAGCTCCGCTAGTGCCTGCCTCTTAAGCGAAGAAGCGAAGATCTTTTATTGCCAAGTATCGTAACAATCTTTGACTTGGCCCATTTATCTGTGAACTGACGATTGGGGGGGTTAGGATACCTAGAGCGAACAGCAGCGAGGGTCTCATCAGCCAACCTCTTTGGATGGTCTTTGTCGTGGATAAAGCAATCTCTGTAATTGTTAGCAATTACAGAGTGCATGAAGGCCATGATGTCCTTCCCCTGTGCATCCATCAAGACGCCTCCTGCTTGAGTGATGTCATAGAAGATCGTACCATCACCTGGAGGCACATCTAAATCATCTAAATTATCATCGTCCCCACCACCACCCCTCCCAAAGCACTGTGCCATGCATCCCCCCCCACTCTCCCTACTACTATGCCTACTACCGTGTCGTATCGAGCTAGTACGTTGGCCACTCATAGCTGGAGACTCCACGAGACTACGTGAATCACTTGTAGTTGGAGAACCGAGTCTCGACTGCACAGGAGTACGCCGACGGCTTTGCAAGACAGAAGGACCTCCTGACGACATGGGGGAAGGGGCATAAGATAGCATGGGGGAAGGGCCTCGGCTATGTAGCTAGCTAGGCTATGCTAACTCTATTGGGGTAACCTCAGCTTGTGTGGGGTTAGGGTGGTTCGGAGTTTGTAGTGTCAACTCCTGGGGGGTGTTTAGAGTACCCATCATGTATCCGTATAGCTCCGTAGGACTGGGAGGGTGCCCTAAAAGGTTATATAACTCCCTAAAAACAGACTCCCGGAGATTAGGTGAGCCTGAAGAGCTTCCTGGTCACATGATGAACTGGAAAAAAGAAAAAAAGAAGATTACTAATGAGTTGAGAAGAGATTGAGAAGAGAAAAAGAGAGAGAAAATGGAAGGGAAGAGAAGAGAAGGGGAGGGAAGGGAAGAGAAGATAAGGGAAAGGAAGGAAAGCCTCTAAAACTGTCGGAGCACGTCTATAGACATGTCTGAGAAGCGCATCTATTTTTGCATTTAACAATGCATCTATAGATGCGGCCATCTATGTCTATAAATAGGCTAGATGTGCATCTAGATGTGTGTGTAGATGCGGTTTTAGATGCACTCTGAGACGCATCTATAGACGCGCTTCGACAGACGGACTATTCTAAAAAGTGGAAAAGGACTTACGCCCGACACAAAAGCGTAACACTGATACCAAAATCATTCGTTTCTTGGATACGCCAAAGGACAAATCCAAAGAGAACAAATTCCAAAGATCAACCGTAAAGAGACTTACCTTGGATAGAGGATGGAGGTATGGAAGCTTCTTGTCCTTCTTCAAAGTTGCTTCTCTTCCTTGTTCACCCTCTTCTCCTGTAAGCCTGGAAGTAAGTGTGGGTGCCTTTCTCTTAGGTGTAAGCCTAGAAGTAAGTGTGGGTGCCTTCCTCTTAAGTGTTAGACTGTGGATCTATTTATAGCAAAGCAAGCAAGCCACGCAAAGCTTATGTGAAGAAAAGCAAAGCCTCAGGGGGGTCACTCATCATATGTAACCCTATCACGTGAGTTCAACAGAAGGATTTTTTTTATTTCTAAAATTTACAGAAATAAATATACATAAGGGACTATTTAAAATAGTTTTGGAGGATTACACTCAATCACATGTCAAAGTATGGAGAATGGGATGCGACCGTAAACATGGTAAGTGTTAAAGAGTTAAAGTTGATTGAGATACCTATGGGTGTTCATATGTTTGAGTTATGATCCCATTTTAATTTGATACAAGATGCAGTGCCATACCCACATATGTTGCCCTATGTTTTAATTATATGGCTTGAAATCTCATGACTCGGGGGGGTCACTATGTATAAACCCTCTATATCACGTGCGTTCAAGGCCTATATTTAAAGTCCCTTATTTGTAAAAAATTTCATTAATAAAATGTACCCCTTTTCTATACAAATATGTAAATTTTTTCCAAAACTATTTTAAATAGTCCCTTATGTATATTTATTTCTGTAAATTTTAGAAATAAAAAAAATCCTTCTGTTGAACTCACGTGATAGGGTTACATATGATGAGTGACCCCCCCGAGTCTCATGATTGGCACAAGATGCTCCAAGTAAGTATTTTATATGTATTGTTGTACGATTGCCTAAGTTCAAGATTGCAGAAATGCAATGTAAGTTATGTGAAGCCTGTCAATTTGGAAAACAGGCAAGAAAACCATTTGCTAGACATGTTCAAGAGAGTAAGAGGCCATTGGAATTAATCCACTCTAATTTGTGGAATACTAAAACTACATCTATTGGAGGCTATCATTATTTTGTCACTTTTATTAATGACTACTTAAAAAAAGCTTGGGTGTATTTTATGAAAAAGAAAAGTGAGCTGTTTGGGCATTTCAAAGCTTTTAAAGCTATGGTTGAAAAAGAAATAGGCCTGCAAATAAAATGCCTAAGGTCAGATGGAGGGGGAGAGTACCTCTCAAATGAGTTCGCAAGTTTCCTACAGGAGCATGGCATAAAGCAGCAATATTCATGCAGTCATACCCCACAGCAAAATGGACTTACAGAAAGGAAAAATAGGCATATTGGAGAGGTATCTCATGCCATGCTCAACAAAAAAGACCTGCCAAATTATTATTGGGCTCAAGCAGTTGCTATAGCAGTCTACATGATGAACAGACTCCCACTATAGCAATACATGGCATGATGCCAGAGGAGAGGTATACTGGTAGGAAACTAGATATTTCTCATTTGAAATTTTTTAGTTGCGTTGCTTATGTTCATGTGCTAGATGAGTTGAGATCCAAGTTGGATCTAAAAGCTGAGAAGTGCATCTTTATTGGTTATTCTCTACAGCATAAAGGGTATAGATGCGATAACCCTTCTACTCATAAGTTTACAGTGAGCAAAGATGTTTTTGATGAGATGAGCAACTGGTATAAACCAGTAAATGTGATTGATGATGTAGATGCACAAAATGGTAATGTTGTAGAGAATTCATAGCAGCAATCACAAAATATTAGTGGACCTATAGTGTCCTCTAGCATTCATTCACATACTTCGCCATGGATAGGCAAATTGAGATCAGGAGGATCTCCTCAAAGCAATGGAGATAGTGGTATGCAAGTATCACGAGAAGGAGAAGAGAAAGTAGATCAGCCCATGGTTGATGTGAATGCAGGTCACTCTTATGTGGATGGTGAATCTAGTGGCTCAAAACAGAGCCTTGATGCTGAGTTGGGTATTCCTTCTATTGTTACACTTGGAGTAAGGAAGACAAGGGAGGTTTTGAGAGCACCTAGTCGTGAGCCTATTTTGTGCAGGTCTACCAGAGCTAGGTATCCTGTGGATAGGCTAAAATATGATGGATTTCAACCATTCACTATGCCTATATGGTTGAAGTGATACATGAACCAGCACCCACTTCTTTTGAGCAAGCCATGGAAAAGAAAAATGGGAGAAAGCCATGGATGAAGAAATAGATGCCTTGGAAGCAAATGCTACATGGGAATCAGTGCCTTTGCCTAAAGACAAGAATGCAATTGGCTACAAGTGGGTTTATAAGGTGAAGCACAATGCAGATGGTTCTATGAACAGATACAAGGCAAGATTTGTTGTCAAGGGGTATGCATAGACATATGGCATTGATTATGAAGAAACATTCAATCCAGTTGTAAGGATGGCAACTGTAACATCAGTCATTGCTATGGCTACATCAAAGGGATGGTCTTTACATCAGATGGATGTAAAGAATGCTTTCTTGCATGGTGATTTGCAAGAAGAGGTCTATATGGAGAAGCCACCAGGTTATGTTCATGCTGTTCATCCTGAGTTTGTTTGCAGGTTGAAGAAAGCCTTGTATGGCTTAAAGCAAGCACCCAAAGCATGGTCTGACAAGATAGGATAATATCTTATCACTATTGGCTTTTAGATTTCCAAGGCAGATTTCTCACTTTATGTGAGAAAAACAGAGAAAGGCATTATGCTACTTGTCATTTATGTTGATGATTTGATCATCATAGGTGATAATGATGAAGATATCCTTCATGTGAAAATGCTATTGAAGCAGAAGTTTGAGATGAAGGATTTGGGAGAGCTGCGTTACTTCTTGGGCATTGAGGTGATTAGATCCACAAGTGTGATATGGCTCTTGCAGAGGTAGTATGGATTGGACATGCTGTCCAAATATGGGATGACAGGCTGTAACCCTATTTCAGTTCCTTTGGAGCAGAATGTGAAGCTAAGCACAGATGTAGGTGAGCTTCTGGAAGACCCTACTATGTACAGATGTATAGTAGGAAGTCTGATTTATATCACTATTACCAGGCCAGATTTGAGCTATGCTATTGGGTTGGTAAGTCGGTCTATCCAAGCTCCAAGGAAACTACATTTGGATGCGGCTAGATGTATGTGAAGTACACATTGCAGTTTGGACTATTTTATGAGACTAGGGTTCAGATATAGTTGCATGGATACATTGATGCTGATTGGGTTGGTAGTATTTCTGATTGACAATCTACTAGTGGATATGTGTTCTCTTTTGGAAGTGCTGCAGTCACTTGGAGTAGCAAGAAATAGCCTAACGGTTGCCTTGTTGAGCACAGAGGCTTAGTACAGGGGTGCAGCAATGGATGCATGTGAGGTAGCTTGGTTGCATAAGCTAATTTATGATATGCATCAGTCTACAAATGGGCCAGTTGTCATTTATTATGACAATAGAGCAATATACACTTGGCAAATAACCCAGTCTATCATGCTAGAACAAAGCACATTGAGGTGCATTATCACTATGTGCGAGAGAAGGTTCTAGTAGGTTTTATTGATCTAGTTTATGTAAGCACAGAGGATCAGGTAGTTGACATATTCACAAAGGCATTGGGTGCAGAGAAGCTGCGCAGTTCAGAGACTACTTGGTGTGTAGCAATTGGCATTGAGCTCGAGGGGGAGTGTTGAGATATCGAGCTCCCCCACTCGTGATATGCCAGGGTGACCGTTGTGCATTTATGTCACCGATCTGTTAGCTATAGATGCGGTTGGTACACCGCCCATGAATAATAGCTGGATGATAGCTATCTTTATGTACTCTAGTTAGTGGCTCAGTTAGTAATATGCCACCTTAGTTAGTTGAGTTTGGTTTGAGACCCACATATAGGGTTCACCTATTCTTTTGTACTAAGAGAGTTCTTTTGGTTTTCACAACTAAGAAGAGGAAAACTATTTTTAGCCTCCACCTTTGTGTATATTCCCCCATTGTGTATGTGAGAAAGCCACAAGTGATACTCCTTCCTTCTCTCCCACTCTCTTCATAGTGGCAAGGTTCAACATCTTTCAAATGAACACATATGGATTACTTCTTGAGTGGTAATTTGGACATGGCACAAATGGATTATTTATTAAGTACTCGTTTGGACGTGGCACATATGGATTACTATTGAGTACTTGTTTGGACATGATCACCATTCCTGAATGCCCATCATACATTCATCCTTTGTACAATAGAAAAGGACACTTGAATATTTATTGTGTTCATATACACTGCATGAAATCGATCATTTTAGGTGGATGAATTGTGCAAAACATGAAGGAATGATTATAAAGGTTTGAGGAGGTTTGACTAGATTGAACTTGGAGACAACAAGTTCTACTCTTTAATTGAAGAGCTCAAACAATGAACTTGAAGATCTCAAGCCCTGATTATGCATCATCACTATGTCAAACAAGTTGAGATTTTGAGGTAGATTTTTATATTTCTCAATACACATACTTTGCATTGTATCATGCACCAAACATAGTGCCTATACTTTGCACTGTACTGTGGACAAGTGCTTGTCTTATGCCTTTGCACTATCCACATGCAATTTGCACTGTATCATCCAACATTACAATGTATCATTCAAACTGGCATATGGCCATCCTTTGTAGATATATTCACATAGATATATATAGTGGCTTGGGTTTTTCCCTTGTACTCTCTAGGCTAGAGGACCTAGTTTGAGTGGGGGTGTTAGAGCTATATATAGCTTGCCCTAACTCATCCTAGTCCTCAACTATATATATGCCTATGATCTATGAATAGAGTCACTTCCTTGGGAGCAACTCTTGTGTTCATCTCTCTCCTCTTTCTCTTCCTTTGAACACAACTCTTATGTCCGTCTCTCCCCTCTTTCTCTTCCTCTCAACATCCTCCACTTGGCATCCTTCATGAAATGAAATGGGAGAGTCTATTTGAAATTGAAGAGATTTTAGTTAAATTTAGCCTTGCGTTTTATTTAAACAAGTATGTTTTCAAGAAGGGTGATGATTCTTGGGCAACAAGTCTCCATCCACTTTAGCATTGTGCTCCTTGGAATCCTTGCCCCTAAATAAATGCATACATTTGTTTCAAAATAAAAGGAAGGGGAGGGGAAGGATATAGGCTTGAAGCGTATGCTTAAAGATTTATGCATATGAAAAAATCTGGGGGGAATACCTCTGTATGTGTCGAATGAAATCTACAGCATAGGTTTACGAATGGTAGTAGTGTAACTACTCGAAATATACAAATTAGGGGTGATTTCTATGGAAGGAAACATAGAAGATCAATGTGTATGTTGTAACATGATCCAAGGGCCTTGCTCGAGAACTAGTAGAACGAGCACAACCAAATAAGGGGAAACGCCTGAAGTGGAAGGACCAAGCGGAGGTCCGAATGGCAACATTAAAGCAAATTGAGAAAATGCAGGCCACGAGCAGAGTGGTCAGCCTAGCTAGTTGCATTATAAGTCACATTTCATAAATAAACATCTTTTCATACTACACATAGTAGCCACAAAGCGTCATATCTTAACTAAAACAATATTATATCATAAGGTAAAGTTACCACATCATAATCAAGGCTAAAACTAAAAGAGATTAAGTGATCCTAATATCAACTACCAAAACAGGTTTCGCATTAAATCTCACTTTTATAGTTTTGAATTATTATGCATGTAAGTGTTTTGCATATAACTTTTTTAAATTGGTATCACTCATTCATGATTAGAGGCACTCTATAAGTATAATTTTAAGCATATTAAGGTTCTTATGATATCCTTTAACCTTCTATCTTGAATTTAGCGTGAATTATAGCACAAGGAACAATCAATATAGGATTTGAATTTGGTGTTCTACATGACATTCGGTCCCCTAAAAACTCAAGCTACTCCATGATAAGTACTAAGTATGGTTGAGTTTGTAACTTGTTAGACCTGTCAAAGAATTTATAAAAGATTGATTTTTCCGGATGCGTCAATTTTACGAGCAAAAACCTATGAGCAGGTTTATACAAGCGTGTTTTTGAAGAGAATTTAAAAATAGTATTTCTTTAGGAAACATGGTTTTTACACTTTTATTTTGATTAGAAATAGATCCCTTTATTATAAAAATATACAAACTAGTCACTCATTCATTTTTACATAACATAAATCTTCTTATTCATAGACATCCCTTTGTACCCTTGTTATTACCTTAAAAAAGTACTGAAAAATAATTCATTTAAGAAACGTCCCTCATAATCACTCTCAATATAATAATATTATACATAAATAATTACCTATTAAACACATTTATATCATATGGCAATATCTTTCAAGTGTTTTTAAACCTCTACCCTTGCTTTGACCACAACTATGTTTTGTGCCACCTCTTGAAAGATTCCCACAAGCCTGATTTTCCACCAAACTTTCCTTTTTTATGAGCTTCAACTATGTTGTTATAGAAACTTCAAACATCTTTCCTATTGATACATTATAAGCTTGATTGTTTCAAAATACTAACTCTAATTGACATTTTATGAATGGTGTTTATGATCATAGATTTATTTTTCCTTCATTCAAACTTTTCCTACACTCAAAGTAGCATTTGTTAGGTCTTCAATTGTGAGATAACCTACCATCTTCCTCTACCTCTTTTCTAGGCTCCTCTTCTCTCAATGGCAAGTTTTCTTTCTAACATAATCTCATACAAAGATTCAACTTGAAATTTCTAAAAACCTGATAAACACCTATAAACCAATAACCCCTTATAGAGTGCAATGCTCCTTAGAGGCCAAAGCACTACTCTTGCTTATAGACTATGCATTAGAAGAATTGATTGCTCAAAGACAATGCATTTAATAACTTCACTCTTATGAACATTCTACCATAGGAATTGCAAACCATGTTTAAAGACTAGAGTTATCCTAAGGCTAGATTGCTTAGGGACAACTCATTAGAGGAATTAATTCTCATAAACAATCTACCAACGAAATTGTAGACCATGTCAAAAGACCAGAGTGCGCCTCAAGCTAGATTGCTTACATTAGATGATTGATTGCTTATAGACTATGCATTAAACAACTTCAATTTTATGAACATTCTGTCAAGGGAATCACAGACTCCATCCAAAAATCAAAGTGCTCTTGAGGCTAGATTGCTTAGGGACTACTCATTAAAGGACTGAATTCTCATGAACAATCTACCAAGGGAGTTGCAAACCATGTCAAAAGACCAGAGTGCTCCTGAGGCTAGACTTCTTAGAGACTACTCATAAGAGGACTTAATTCTCATGAAAAATTTGCCAGGGGAATTATAGACCATTTCGAAAGACCGGAGTGCTCCTAAGGTAGGATTGCTTAGAGACTACATAGTAGAAGAATTGATTGCTTAGGGACTATGCATTAAACAACTTTACTCTTATGAACCTTCTTCTAGGGGAATCACAAACCATGTCCAAATACTAGAGTACTCCTGAGGCTAAATTGCTTAGGGACTACTCATTAGAGGATTGAATTCTCGTGAACAATCTACTAGGGGAATTATATTCCATGTCAAAAGACCGAAGTGTCCTGACGCTAGATTTCTTAGAGACTACATTACTTAACTTCATTCTGATGGACATTCTTTATATGTTTGGTCCTAGTCATGTTTGATCATTAAATTTCTATCTTATCCTATTTAGTACTTTAGCATCTCATATATAACATATTATTTGAGAACTAAATATCTTGATATTCCTATCTTAAATGTTTTATTTCTCTTATCCTATGTTTGAGAGCTAAATGTATTTCATTTTATTTCCTAATGAAATGTTTGAGAGCTAAATTTATTTCATTTTATAACATCTTAACCTAGTAGAATGTGATCTAATCTTGATAACATTCTAAACTTAACTTATTTTTTTCATAATGACTAGCAACTAATGTAATTCTTACCATTAATATAATCATAGGGGAAAATATGAATTTTGAATTAACTAGAAAATTGAATCTAACCAAATCAACTTTGAAACCAAACCTTGTATGTTTTTGGAAATGTCTTTGTGAAGTCCTCAAGTCTTCTAAATCCACCTCGCAACACTGAGGAGGAGAATTTTAAGTGAGTTTCATCTCGCTATCTCCATGGGTAGTGGAACACCTAGAGTGGCTTATCGATACATTTGGCTCAGCATTGATGTTAAGTTTCAGAGTAGGGCCAAGATTTCCTAAAGGTTTGTCATTAAACAAAAAGATGCACCTATCAAAAGACATATGATACAAATAAAATAAATAATGTCTATACATATATATACATATATGTTATATGTATGTATGCATGTATGATTCATCTAAAGGAAAGCATATCTAGTTATTACCAACATTTTATGCAAATATTTTTCACAAAGAAATTTGATAGAATCACGTACACAATGCAAATTTATAGTCATTTGACTAGTTTTATATTAGCGTTTTAAGAGGAAAGTGAAACGTTTCCATTTTGCAATAGTGAAAAATTGTTATTTTATGCATGTTTCTCAAAACTTAGAACATGGGTAAGTCCCAGCTACACAATATACTCTCAAGGTGAAATCTTTTGTCTAGGACAAATGGGAGGATAGAAATGTAATGACCATCGAAACTTGTAACATGTTATCATAATCTTTATTCACTATAGTAGGAACATGTTGAGACTTAACTTTATTAAATTGTAGTTCTTGTGTGTATACAACACAAGTTCATCCATGTCTTTCATTGTGACAAGTAATATGTCAATTCAAAACGTCTTGTACTGAGATTTATACGGTTATGGCTTTTGTGTGGAAAGAACTAGTATGCAAATGTGAATACTCTGTCTATGGAAAGCTTATTCCACCAGCAAAGATTTAAAAATCTTATACGTTCATGGCTTTTATATGGAAAGGACTAGTATGCAAACATGAATACTTTGTCTATGGAAAGAAAATTCTAAGACAAAATAAGTCTGTATCTCAATTGCCAAAACAATGTCAAATGACCTGAACGCCTGCCCACCAATCCATCAACCACATAGGTTTTGAGAAAAATGAAAGGAGGACCTATCAATGAGGTATAACGATGTTACTTATAGCGGCAGGATACAACCATGGAAATCATGAGCATAATTGGTGACAACAGTCTTAGCAAGCCTTAAGGCAATCGCATGAGCATGATATCAAGACCCACAAGAGAAAACTGACTACTACTTGACCAAAAATTCCATCTCATAAAGAATGGGCATTAGTTGCAATCCAATCCAGTAAAATTAGACTATACAAAGGAGAGAAGAAAAGTAGTAGATACCTAGAGAGCGTTGATGAATGAGGCTAGAAAAGAAGAAGAGGATACCATGGGGGAGAATGATGGTGAGGGAGAAGATCCCCATGATTGAGATTTGTGATGTGGGAAGCTGATCAAGCCGTTTACACCTTTAGGGGCATTGTGGAGCTTAGATCGAGAACTTCATTTGCATTATGAAGTATTACTTTTCTGATTTATCTTGGAATCATCCGATTAATAGCCCTTCCATTCAACAACGCTCTAAAGAACAACAATTGATAAATGCCTTGGTTCTCAAGGATCCACCTCACATAAATGGCCTCGTTTATCCTATGAACCCCATCGACATAATATAGTCTTGTTTTTCGACCAAGAATGGAATGCCATGGTAGTGATGTTGCATCTCCAAGTTCTGTCTGTGGATTTTCTTCTTCGATCCCACTTTCCCTAGCATTGACTTCTCAGCAACCTTTCTCTCGGATACCTCTCTAGATTGATCGTTGGGCTTGCATCAACTAGGGATGCTACTCCTTTGAGTATGGAGAAATTTAATTGCACTTCCACCCAAAAACTCCCTTTGACTGGAGGCAATGAAGCAGGGTCTCTCCAAGGGATGCTATCAAATGACCGGTCTCATCTTTGTCACCACTGATTTCCCTACTTAGCATTCTAATTCCCTCATTGGTGTCATCTTCCAACCCTCCCACCTCCTCTTAGTACTTGGTGAAAGCATGCTACGGTGTATGTACTATTGGCAAGAATGTGGTAGTACTAAGTAGTGTGATATATGGGGAGATTTCTAGAATTGATGTGCAATAATATATTTATTGATTACAAATTCTCATGTACAAGATATTCTCACATACGCAATCTCATGATCATACACACATTTTCATGCAGTGCGTCTCCTCTCATGTGCTTCACTTTTGAACCCACACTCTATCAATTACACTTTCAAACTTTTGAACTTCTGATTCCCAGCTTCCACTTTCGAACTTCTGAACTTCTAATTTCCACGTCAAATTTTCTCACAAGATGTTGACGTGGGTCGCTCTCTAATGAGTACTCTCTCTCTATCTATCTGTCTCTGTGTGTGTGTCTATGTCTCTCTCTTTGTTCTTCTATTTTCCCCCATTCTCTATTCATTCTTTACTTTTCCTCCATTCTCTAAGTGCTTTCCCCCCTTAATTCAATATGCAGATGTGCATGCAATTTTCTTTTGCCTTTCCTTCTGTCGACATGCAAACTTTTTGCTTTTGTTGTTGCTCTCTCTCTCCCTTTGTTATTTTACTCCATTTCATCTTAGTGCGAGTCCTAGTACTAAAATGTTACTCTCTTTGTAGTAACTGAAAACCGCCATGTCTCCAAGGAAGCCCAAAGGCATCACATCTCCCGCCTCCAAGAAGCCCAATGTCCTTTCTCTAAGAAGAAACTCTCCATCCAAGAAGTCTACAACCAAAGACAAGGAAAAGGCTACAGACAGCAAAGTGGCTTCTAGTTCGACTCCAAAAGAGAAACCAAAGACTAAGGACAACAAACCAATAGCAATTTTGAATGGAGTCAGTCTTGCATGGAGATTTTTCTTAAGAGCGGAAGCTAGACTCATATCTAGAGTTGGACACCTAGATCTGGAAAATATGGGGAAACAACGACAAAGAGATCCGGCATGGCTTTCATATAGGTCGGCTGAAGAAATCTTATTGAATGATTTTATGAAGATTTACTATAGGATTTACAATTCAAAAACAGTCACGATCAATGAAGTTGGTACAATGTTGGCACGGGCATTTGCTGCATCTACTCATGGAGTAGATGTGGATTGGGATGACTTTGCCCAACATAGAGACATGAATCTGTGCTCGGCTAGCTTGGACAACACGTATATCAAGCACAAATGTGATGTAGGCACATCTATAACAAAACAGGAGCCTGTAAGTTTACAAGATCAATAGAAGCTCATCGTGGAGCAAGAAGGTGTACTCCATGAGTGGAAGCCTGTACACTATCAAAGGAGAATGCAAGATTGCATGCAGATCTTGAGGCTGCTACTGCAACTGAGGGCAAAGCCCTCACAAAAGTTGAATCAATTGTACATACACTTAGTCGAGTGTGTAGTAAAGTAGACAGTAATATTTGAATCAACAAAAAGGCAGTGAATCAGTGTTGGAGAGCACTACCAAGCAAGCTCAAGTCTTTTGAGCAACATGCAGCATCTAATTGAGAAGCTCCCAAGTCAGGGTCCCAGAGTTCTAAATCTAGCACCAACTCACCATCCCACAAGCTCTGCAGCAGTGACTATGAACATGAATATTGAATGGTGAGATTCTTAACTTCCATGTACAAATCATATTTTAGTTTTTAGAGTTAGGTCCTCTTACAAGTAGTGTGTACTTACCCTTTCAATAAATGTGTAGGTGTGTCTTTGTGGGCTTGGATTTTCTCAAGAAACTATTGATGTGCTTTTTGCACCATGCTTGCACACATACCACATCATGTGTGCAACATTCCATTTTTTAGAGAACTTACAATGTATTCATCTGTTGTGTAATATTGGTGTCAAATGCATGGTTGGCTGCAATGGGCTTTGACAAATCAGACATATTTTCTTCACTCTTTTTTTCTTATTACTTATTACTCAATAGAGTAATATAATATTGTATATGTTAAACATTTCAAGTTAATTATTTAGTACTAAATAGTACTATTTACGTGATTTAGCAATATTTAGGATTTAGAACTATTTGGCATTTAGCAATGTTTAACATTTTACATTATCTAGACTTTAGTACTATTTAGCACTATTTAGTATTTAGTAGTATTCAGCACTATTTAGCATTCAATAGTACTATTTAGCTTTTAATACTATTTAGCACTATCTAGCACGACTAGTACTGTGTTTCATCACTATTTAGCATTTAACACTATTTGGCATTTAGTAGTATTTGTCATTTAGTAGTATTCAGGACTATTTAGCATCAAGTACTATTTCGCATTTAGGACTATTCAGCATTTAGTAATATTAGCACTACCTAGCATTTAGTACTAAAAACATAAGCATTTACTACTATTTGGCACTATCTAGCAGTGCTAGTACAGTTGTGTTTTAGCACTGTCTACTAGCACTGCTAGTACTATGTATTTGGTATTAAAAGGATAGCTAAAAAGGTTATATATTACTAAGAATTTAGTACTAGTTAGCACTTAGTACTATTTAGCACTATCTAGCACTACTAGTACTGTTTGTTTCAACACTATTTAACATTTAACACTATTTGGCATTTAGCAGTATTTGGCATGTAGTACTATTCAGCACTATTTAGCATTTAGGACTGTTCAACATTTAGTAATATTAGCACCACCTAGCATGTAGTGATATATATCATTTAGTACTAAAAGGATAGCCTAAAAGGCTTAATACTACTAAGCATTTAGTACCATTTAGCACTATTTAGCATTTAGTACTATTTAGTTTTTAGAACTATAATTTAGTATTTAGTACTATTCATCATTTACTACTATTCATCATTTACTACTATTCAGCATTTAGTACTATTTACTAGTATCAGTAGTATTTAGTAGTATTTAGCACTAGTTAGTACTTAGTACTATTTAGTATCCATAGTATTTAGCAGTATTTATAAGTACTATTTAGTATCAGTAGTATTTAGTAGTATTTAGCACTAGTTAGCACTTAGTACTATTTAGTATTAGTAGTACTTAGTACCTTAGTTAGCACTTAGTATTATCTAGTAGTATTAGGATTAGTTTTAGTATTGTTTAGTACCTATTAGCACTTAATACTGTTTAGTACCACAATCACATCTGGACTCCAATGGAAATATGGCCCTTGAGGGGTCCCTTTTAGGGGCAAGGGCTGTGTTGGAATATATCCCTTTCTCCTAAAGGGGACCCCTCAAGGGCCATATTTCCTTCAAGTTTAAATACTATTATTCTTTTGATTATCGTTTTCTATCTTTAAATAATCTATTTGCCTTTTGAAATCAATTTCAAATAATTGTTCTTTTCGGGGGGGGGGGGAGGGGGGGTCACTGTGTATAAACCCTCTATATCACGTGCATTCAAGGCCCATTTCGAAAATCCATTATCTATAAATTTTTCATTTATAAAAGGTACCCCTTTTCTATACAAATTTGTAAAATTTTCCCAAAATTATTTTAAATAGACCCTTATGTATATTTATTTTTGTAAATTTTAGAAATAAAAATATCCTTCTGTTGAACTGACGTGATAGGGTTACATATGATGAGTGACCCCCCTGAGTGCATAAATAGGTAAACACACTGAAATACTATGTCCAAAAAAGTTGAATACTGGTTCAAAGCAAGCTTAAGCTGTGGAAAATGAGAAATGCCAAACTGCTAACATTTCAAAAGTGTTTATAGACACCAAGAAAGAACAATAGGTAGAGGGACATGCCTCACATGGAAAAGAAGACAATGAACAACTATTTGATGGAAGTCGGTTAGAAGATGACAACTCCTTGGAGGATGTTGGGGATTAGGAATATGATGAGGATGAAATGCTAGACAAAGTAAAAAAGTAGTTGGCAGTGGCACAGGGGGACTTGAAAGTTGTAGAGGAGAGAGGTAGGATTGTTTTTTTTTCCTATGTGGCCAAAAGAGGGTATCTATTTTTATAAGTTCCTATTTTATCCATTTCATTTATTCATGTTTTATATATTGCATCTATTCATGTATTATATATTGTTCAGCAGATGAAAGTTTGCCAGTTAAAGAAGCTCTTACTAAGATGAAGCATTACATACAACACAAGAAGAAATCTGTTGTGCGGTCATTGTATAGAAGCAAGAATATAAAGGAAAAGGAGGGTATGTATTTTTTTGTGAAGATGCACATTTACAGTCTTCTATGTACAGCACCTCAAACACATTTCTGATCTGACTTTATTTCTTTGTAGACAATCTAACTGAACACCTATTTTATTAATTTTGGACTGGTGCACTGTCCAAATTTGTGGATAAAGCATTTTAAAAAAAGAGGCTCTTATAAAACAAAACTTTGAGTCAAAAAGTAAGATTTTAAAAAATCAAATTAGAAAAAATGATGTGACATGTTATTAAAACTAGAGTACATTAAAAAAAGAGGACATCACATTGTTAAAAGAGACAAAAAGTCAGATTTTAAAAAATCAAATTAGAAAAAAAGGCATGACATGTTATTAAAACTAGAGTACATTTAAAAAAAAGCATAACACATTTGTACAAGAAGTAGATCATATAACTCAAAGCCATATGGTGTCAAAAAACACCTTCCATTAGCTTAGCCTCGAAGATATCATCTTCGTCTCTCTTGTCTATTACAACTTTACATTAGAGAACTAAAAAGTTTTTGTGGAACTATAGTTTCATTTTTTGTCTATTACAAATACTTTAGAAAACACATAAGTCTCTATGGAATGAAATTTCCATCACTTGACTATTACGTCATTAGAGAGAGCATATGTCCTCGAAAGTTCCTACTATGACATTGGCTTCATGAAAACAAGCAGACTTCAAACCTGCAGGCCTTGCGTAACTAGGGCTGGCATTGCAAATCTCCTCACAGACTCTCCTCACAATCTGTTTCGAATCTTCCACCGACTTGTAAGCATTCAACAACTCTTCTTTTCTCTCTTGGCTTTCCTCATCTTCACCATTTTTTTCAATACAACTTCTAGCCACCGCCATATCGTTTACAAAAATTTAACTCATTAGCATAAGAAGTACGTGATTAAAAGAAGCAAAAAAGAAAGCTAGGGATATTTACCTCTTCTGCTGAGTTCAAATCAAGCAACCATGTGCGTAACATATCCTCCTCGAATGATTTTCCCTTCATTGGTCCATACAAAAGGGATCTAAGACAGAATTTGAGTTCAGTAAATGAAGTTGCGTAGTAACTAGTCATTGTCTTAGAGGGAAAGTGGGAGGAGAGTGAGGGAGTGATAGCAAGGGATGCAAAGTGAGCTGCCCCTCCTTCAAGAGTGATAGAAAGTGAGGGAAGACGTAAAGTGAAAGACGAATACAAGTTAATGAGAAGGACTAGGATGTAAGAAAAAGGGAGAGGAGAGAGAGAGAATGAGGGGAGGGAGAGGAGGGACAGAGAAAGAGAAGTGAGGAGGAATGAGGGGAGGAGAGAGAGAGAGAGAGAGAGAGAAAGTGAGGGGAGGAGAGGAGAGAGAGATAGAAGCCCTGGCGGCCGCGGCCCCCAGGGATGAGAGGAGACTGAGAGGAGTAAGGGAGGGAGAGGAGTGAGAGCGAGGAGGGAAGGGGAGGGGAGGAGAGAGAGAGAAGGAAGAGAGAGAGAGGACTCTTGGGGGCCGTGGCCCCCAGGTGAGAGAAGAGGGAAGGGAGTGGAGAGGAGTTAGAGTGGAAGTGGAGAGGGAAGGTACACGATTAGAGAGAGAGGGGTGAGAAGACATGATGGAGAGGGAAACACTACTAGAGAGAGAGGAGAGATGAGAAGACTTTAGGGAGAGGGGAAGGTAAGCGACTAGAGAGAGAGGAGAGAAGAGAAGACTTGAGGGAGAGAGGCTGAAAATATGCGACTAGAGAGAGAGAGATATGCAACTAGAGAGGGAGCTCCATTAGAGAGAGAGAGAGCCCACTACATAGAGAAGAGGAGAGGAGTAGAGAGAGAGAGGTCGAATTCTCACAACTAAGAGTAGAACAACCCACGAGCAAGAGTGATAAACAAGAGCCTACGACGAGCAAGAGTGACAAATAAGAAGCGACGTAGGAGAAGAATGAAGAGGGACGTACGAGAAGAATGTCGAACACAAATCAAATCATATCAAGAAGAATGTTGAACACAAATTTGAATTCAAATTTATCTAGAAGAATGAATTCAAATTTCCCTCTCTCTTTTTAAAATTCAAATTTATTCGTGAGGGAGGAGTGGGCTAGTTTTTCTTATATATACTCTTCTTTCCATTCATTCATTCTCATTCTCTCCTCATTTCATTGAAGCAACCAAGAGTGGAAAAGCAAGGATAAGTGGAGCCTTACTTTTATCACTTTTTCTAGGTACTTGCAATTCTTTTTCTTTACTCGCAATTCTACAATTCTTCTTGTAATTCTTTTTCTTTACTTACAATTCTTTTTCAATTAGTTTCTTGTGAGAGTTTTTGAGTTCTATTTCAATTAATTTCTTATTGAAATTTGTGTTCTAAATTTGAAAAGAGAGATAGAGAGAAAGAGAGAGCTAGAGAGAGAGTGGAGATAGAGAGAGAATATGAGAGAGCGAGCAGGAGATTAAGAGAGAAAAGAAAGGAGGGAGAGAAAGTAGGAGAGGAAGAGAGAGAGAGAGAGAGAGAGAGAGAGAAGGAAGAGAGGGAGGGAGGGAGAGAGATTAAGAGAGAGAAGAGGGGCGGAGGGGGAGAGAGAGAGAATGAAAACTCAAAGAGTAAAAGAGAGAGAATGAAAACTCCTGGCAGCCGTGGCAGCGAGAGGAGGGGGTTTTTTTAGTAGGCATTACAATTCTTTTTAAATTAGTTTCTTATTTGAGTTTTTGAGTTCTATTTCAATTAGTTTCTTATTGAAATTTGAGCTTGTAAATTTGAAAAGAGAGAAAGCGAGAGAGAGAGACACAGAGAGAGAGAGAGAGAGAGAGAGAGAGAGAGAAAGAGAGACAGAGAGAGAGAGAAGAGGAGAGGGGAGGACTACTCTCTCAATATGATGAGTCATGAAAATATGACTCTATTGCAACAAATTGGAAGTTCATTCACTGCTATGTTGTTAATTCGACAACAACCTCATACTTTTGAATTTGGTGAAGAAGAGATTTTAATCCTCTTGAATCCTAAGAAGGAGGTTAATGTCAAAGTCATTACAACAATCCTCAAGTTTGATGCAGCCTTTCCCTTGGCTTTATACTTGCATATTTTGACTAAACCCAAGAAGCTAATACTTTTTTAAAAAAATATAGTAATGTTATAGCAGATTTTCCTCAAAATATACAAAGAGTTTCATATATGCTCAATTCTCTTATTTCTGAAGTGCTTAGCAACAAAAAAGAAACCATAGAGGATGTTTGCAAGTGGTTGAATCATGTTCCTATGAATGAGGCACGAGTTATCTTTACAGCATATTATGAGAAGTAAGCAACAAACCCTACTTGTTTTTTCTATTGCATTGCTAGAATTGTCTCAAACACAGTAATTATTCTTTATTGATAATGCAGCTCACATTGGAGTTTGGTGGTTGTGGACATCTTTGCTAAGAAGTGCTTCTTTGCCAACTCAATGACATCCGTTCATGGCACTGTGTTAGAGTAAGTATAGACTACACTTGTTGTCACTTCTTGACATGTAGATTGATATGCAATGCACATGTTATATGTTTTGATGTGTAGATCGGCTTGAAAGTTGGTAGGTGCTATCGACACAGTAATGTGGCAATGTGACTTGGCACAACAAATAGAGTATATAACATGTCAGGTATCACATCAAGAGGATGGCCACATCTACAATTGTGAATGGAGGATGGGCTACAATTACTTTTTGGTACTTGGTCAAATTTTTGAGATACAAAATGACACCACACTGTCAACATATACAGACTTGCATCTCTATGCATTTATAACATGTACCATTTGAGCAATCATTAAGGGCAACATTATGCACCCTCTCACAAGTCAAATAGATAATGGCTTAGAGGAGTGCGAAATGAATGCCATCAAAGGGTCAAAGGGGATAGAAGACCTCAACTCTACAAACATGGCTTCATTGGAAGAATTGGGAAGCTCTTTTAATGTTAGGGTTATGATTCAACATAGACCTCAGTATCATGAATTTGGTGGAGAGGAGATTTCAATCCTCTCTAGAGCTTCAAATGAGGTCAATAACAACATTATGATGGCCATTCTCAGGTTTGATACAAACTTTTTCTCTGCTTGATAATTCAATATTTTGATTAAATCTAATAAGCTAATATTCATTTATTTGTTGGTGTAGTATAGTTATCTCACGATTTTGTAGATCCGTACAAAACCGTGTGTATATGTTGGATTCCCTCCTTTCTCCTATACTTAGCGATAGTAGAAAAACGATAGCCGATGTTTGTAAATGGTTACAACCTTTACATTTACATGGCATGCGAGTCCTATTCATGGCATATCACGAGATGTAAGTATCATGGCAACCTTTATTTTCATCTTATACTGGCAACATTGTGTTAAATAATAATGGTTCTTAATTATTCTTATAGGGAACATTGGAGTCTGGTGGTTTGGGACCTTGAAGACAACTATTGTTGGTTTGTCAACTCGATTGCAGGCTTTCATGGCTCAGTGCAAATGTAAGTATTCTATTAATCTGTTGTTACTTCTATATTATGTACCTTATGTAATAGACACACTAAGTTTTTTTTATATGTCATCATGATGAGCAAGTCGGTTGAGAAGTTGGTATCTGCTACTCGCTAGACTTCCGAAAGCATTTAGTAGTAGAGCAAGAAGATGGGCATAGTTGTGGGTGGAGAGTTGCCTATAACTGCATGTTGATTTTCAAAGAAATTTTCTCACTTAAGCCACAGGTCTCATCGGAAGAATCTTTGGAGCTCAAATATTCAGAGGAGGATTTACAATTGTTTAGGGCTGAAATCATTTGAGACCTAATTGCTGCCATTAGAATACAACGTGCAACTGAAGCAATATCAGAGCTTGCATTTAAGGAAGAGGAGACTGAGTCTACTGTGAAAGCACTACACACTACAGAAGAAGTAGAGACTCGGTGTACACCTACAGCACCACAGCCTCCGCTGGAAGCATCAGAAGAGTTGCCACACCCTCTGCTTGCATTTAAGGAAGACGATACTGAGTCTACTCCGAAAGCACTACATACTACAGAAGAGAAGTAGAGATTGAGTGTACATCTAGAGCACCACAGCCTACATTGGAAGCATCAGAAGAGTTGCCACAGTCTCCACTAGAAGCATCAGAAGAGTTGTGATGCATGTATGATGTTGTGTTTGTATGTATGCATGAGCATATTCTCATGTTGTTTATTCCATGAATATTATGTTGACATTTATTTGTTGCAATGTATGAATCATGATGTTGTTTTTTTTATTATACACCAATTTGTGACTCATCACTTAAGTGGCATTTAGTCATGATATTTATATATTTATTTCATGCACACAATTTTATGATATGAATGTGTGATGATGTGATTATTTGGAAATATAACCTTGTGTGATGAGAATTTTGATATGAATATGTGATGATGTAATATTTGTAATATATTTCACTCCAAAGTATCAATTCCCAATGCTCCACTCACTTAAAGTACAGCATTCCCAATGCTCTGCAAAATTTTATTCATTTGGACAGTCTCCACTCACTTAAAGTAGAGCATTCCCAATGCTTCACTCACTTTATTCCAACCCTTATCCTTATCATAGCAAACACATCGTGCCTTAGTGCACTTGTATTCTTCCATCCTAGTCCTTCCACAAACACTCCCTCTCTCTCTCTCTCTCTCTCTCTCTCTCTCTCTCTCTCTCTCTCTCTCTCTCTCTTTCTCCCTCCCCTCCCTCCCCTCACTCCTCTCTCTCTCTCTCTCCCCTCCCTCTCTATGTCGCCTCCCCCTTCTTTCTCTCTCCCTCCCCTCATTCTCTCTCTCTCCTCTCCCTTTCCTCACTCCTCTCACCCTGGGGACCACGGCCGCCAGGACCTCTCTCTCTCTCTCTCTCTCTCTCTCTCTCTCTCTCTCTCTCTCTCTCCATCCCCTCCCTCCCCTCACTCCTCTCTCTCCCTCTCTATGCCGCCTCCCCCTTGTTTCTCTCTCCCTCCTCTCCCTCCCCTCATTCTCTCTCTCTCCTCTCCCTTTCCTCACTTCTCTCACCCTGGGGGCTGCGGCCGCCAAGACCTCTCTCTCTCTCTCTCTCTCTCTCTCTCTCTCTCTCTCTCTCTCTCCCCCTCCCCTCCCTCCCCTCACTCCTCTCTCTCTCTCTCCCCTCCCTCTCTATGCCGCCTCCCCCTTCTTTCTCTCTCCCTCTTCTTCCTCCCCTCATTCTCTCTCTCTCTCTCTCTCTCTCTCCCCCTCCCCTCCCTCCCCTCACTCCTCTCTCTCTCTCTCCCCTCCCTCTCTATGCCGCCTCCCCCTTCTTTCTCTCTCCCTCTTCTTCCTCCCCTCATTCTCTCTCTCCTCTCCCTTTCCTCACTACTCTCCCTCCCCTCATTCTCTCTCTCTCCTCTCCCTTTCCTCACTCCTCTCAACCTAGGGGCTGCGGCCTCCAGGACCTCTCGCTCTCTCTCTCTCTCTTGCTCTCTCTCTCTCTCTCTCTCTCTCTCTCTCTCTCTCTCTCTCTCTCCCCTCCCTCCCTACGCCGCCTCCCCCTTCTTTCTCTCTCCCTCTTCTCCCTCCCCTCATTCTCTCTCTCTCCTCTCCCTTTCCTCACTCCTCTCACCTCGGCACCATGGCTGCCAGGACCTCTCACTCTCGCTCTCCCTGCCCTCCCTCCCCTCACTCCTCTCTCTCTCTCTCCCCTCCCTCTCTACGCTGCCTCCCCCTTCTTTCTCTCTCCCTCCTCTCCCTCCCCTCATTCTCTCTCTCTCCTATCCCTTTCCTCACTCCTCTCACCCTGGGGGCTACGGCTATCGAGACCCCTCTCTCTCTCTCTCTCTCTCTCTCTCTCTCTCTCTCTCTCTCTCTCTCTCTCTCCCCCTCCCCTCACTCCTCTCTCTCTCTCTCCCCTCCCTCTCTATGCCGCTTCCCCCCCTTGCCGCCTCCCCCTACGGTCGCCCCCTCACCCTCCCATCACCTCCCCCTACCGCCGCTCCCCCCTTTGCAACTGCCTCCCCCTCCCGTCACCTCCCCCTACTGCCACCCCCTCTCTTTGCTCCCCCCCTCCCACTGCCTCCCCCTACTGCCTCCCCCTCCTGCCGCCTCCTCCCTCCCTCCTTTCCTCCCTCTCTCTCCCCCCTCCATGCCCCCTCTGTTGAGAGTTCACACTCAACATCATGTGATCATGTGTGCATAGCACCATCACGTGATCATATGTGCATAGCACTAACCTTATAGAGTGCTATAAAGGAAAGGGTTAGATCCCCTAACCCTAACCCTAAAATGGTTTGTATATATTCTATTTTTTCAACTAATTCTAGTGTACAGCTAGTCATTTTGTGGTGTGCTCTCTAGCTGTGCCCTCTCTCCTCATCTCCACTTTTCTCCTCTCCCCTCTTCATATTTTGTCATGGTATCAGAGCTCCCTTGTCTTCCACTGAGACATTGAGATTCTTGAGAGTGCGAGAGAGATTGTGAGATTGAGAGTTCTCTTGAGTGATTGTGAGATCCTTCCCTTCACTTCCGTTGAGAGAAAATTCCGACCATTCCTCAAGAGATTTCCATTCATTTCTTGAGATTTCCTTGTGAGGATTTCAATTCATTTTGTGAGACTTCCATTGTAAAGAGAGAGAGAGAGAGATTTTCCATCCATTGTGCTTATGAGAAAGATAGGGAGAGACTGAGTTTTTAGTGAGTTTTGAGGGAGAGGGAGACTAAAGGTTTCTAGAATCTGCACTCCAAAGCTAAGGCTTCAGCATACCTCTACAGCTTCCTACAACACTTCTCTTGTAAGGCATCGACTCCTTTCTACCTCTCCATGCTCAGCAAACTCAGCATCAACTAAGCTCCTAGATTAGCATAGCTGCAAACAAAAGAGGTCCAGCTCCATCGAATAGTCATCCACGGGAAAGACAGTTTTTTGCAAGCCTCTTCATCTTCAAATGTCATAGTGTGCTTGCTCCAATGCTGATGGGCTTCTCCATACACAAAGTAACCAGACGACTCTGAAGCACCACAGCAGCACCTCAGTTGTGCTTACCAAGTAATCTCCACCTTTGCAGCGGATGCATAGCGGCCAAGGCTCCCTTCAACAACCGCTTCTAGTCATCAGCAGCTAACGAAATCTCCTACAAGCAGCCACGGGCCATTGACACGATGCCAGCTTTCCAAAGGTCTTCAACGCTCCAGCGAGTCGCACACTCGGCTCCTTCCAAAGCACCGCTCGTCCTATGAAAGCCTTAGTAGCTTCTCAGCCTGGCGCTCCAACGCACAGCAAGCAGCACGCCATCGGCCTACGGCTCCATCGACTCCTACGACTAGCCTTCTCTATTCTCCAGAAGCCATCGCTTCAACCTGAAGCACCATCAACTCTGCAACTGCCCATAGCTGCAACTCCAGCCTTCGCTTCTCCAGCATAGTCTCCAATAGAGCCTCTACACTGGCCCTCCAAGCAACGCCTCACAACGGTTTCGGCCCGATGGTTTCAGCCCACTTCATGGCTCCGACTGCCCATAGACTCCATCACGCTAACAAGCTACAATAGCTCACCTGGTTGTGCCATCGATGCAATGCATAGCTTTTTCGCCAATGACTTCTCCGACGCTAGCAACTTCAAGCTCCTCCAAGAGCTCACGGATTGCAAGGCAATCGACGGAGAAGACGACGGAATCTCCAAGATTCTGTCAGAATCTTGGATAGATTTCGATGCCTCGCGTTCCGCACCCCGAGAAACCAGATCAACCAGAGTTTCCGCAACAGCAGTGAAACCAGTCATGCTTATGTACTCCGCATCAAAGACTATAACAATCAACTTGCAGCAGCAGGAGAGACTATGGATCCCGCAAAAATGGTTCAAGTAATCCTGAATGGACTAGGAGAAGGATATGAGAATCTAGTCCAGAGTATTGCCATCCACCAACGGCAAATTCCAACACTGGAAGAACTTCAGTCAGTTCTACTTGGTGAAGAACTCAGGACTCAGGCCATTCAAGCACGTAAAGGTCATTCTAATGATCAGGCATTCACAACTTCAGACAAAAGCAGAGGCAAAGGCAGAAATAGAGGTAGATCATACCAGAAAAGTGGTCAGCATCAACAAAATCAAAGTCAAAATCAACATCAGCATCAGCATCATCCGCAGCAACATCAGAATCAGCAAAGAGGAAATCATTCCAACCGAGGAAGATTTCAAGGACGAGGGAATGCATCCACCAATGTGTCAAACATTCAATGCAACTATTGTCACAAGTTTGGAATGCCGCAAGAAGCAGTACAACCAAGGCAGTCAATCCAGCTATAATCGAGGGAATTCCCGAGGAAGAGGAAATCATCGTGGTGGACATTCTAGTCATAGTCATTTTGCAAATGAACATGGCAATATGTTTCTTGCAAGTGAGGAATTGCATCAGACTGATACAATGCACCTAGACACTGATTTCAATCCCAAAGAGGATTTCAGCTATCAAGTCGACCAAGTGGAACAGGATCCTTGGTACATCGACAGCGGTGCATCATCTCATATGACAAATCATCAGGAATGGTTCACAGAAATGAAGCCATTAGAAGGTCAAAAGAATGTCATCTACACAGCAGACAATACACCGAATCCGATTCAAGGGACAGGTGTTATCCCTATGAACAATTTCACTGGTACAAAAGGATTAGTCAAAGATGTGCTGTTTCCCAATGGTAGCAGTTAGGTTGTGAACAGTCTTAGCCATAAAATCTTGTGGCTCAAGCTTTGTATATGCTTCTATTGAGACATGTTTCAAAATGTCATTGAGGAACAACATGAAGCTATAGGCAACTCTCCACCCACTACTAAACCCATGCTTCTACTCCACTATGATACGTGTCTGAAAATTTGGTTGGTCTTGATGTTGCTTGATTTTTCTAATCACAGATACTAACTTGTTTGCAAACCTATCCATCATGACATATGAAAAAGTGAATATGGCATAAAGATGACTACCATGCCATCCAAGTCTAAAGGTTGTAGCATTGTACAAACATCATCTACCATCTTCTTGGTGGTGATAAGATGCTTCCTATGATGCTCTATTAAGAAATCCTAGGTATCACATGTGTCCAAGGGGTATTTAAAGAAGAGTTTGATGTGTCACTCAAAGGTTCAGCCACGTGTTACTCAATGGCTCAGCAACCTGGCAATAATTGTCCATGTTCAACCAAGAAAGCAAGAAGATGTCGCTCATGCTATCGACCATTGGCTGCTGAAAATTATTTGACAAAATAGCACATCATCACCCACTCGCGTTATCTCATCTCTTCTAGATTTGTCCTAGTTCAAGGTGCACCTTCGTGGGCTTTTTGTGTTTGTATTTCGGAAAATTTTTGCATTTTTATTTTCGTTGGAGCGAATGTAATATATATTTTTGACACCTTTACCTTGCTAATTGTAAGATCAATTAAATCCAAGTTTTGTAGAGGCATTTCAACAATAAGTTTGTGTCTATTTCAAGACTATAGATAAGTAGATCAATCATCCCAAATCCCACTGTTGTATTGCCTTGCAGGCAAGATTCAAGATTGTTAGGCTGCCAATTCTTGCCAAATATGTTTTGAATAGAATGCCTAACATACCGCAATTTTCATATCACCTTCTACAATATAATCCACCTTGTAGTTGATGTTACAAGAATTTTGGTTACAGGTGCCTGTAGGTTGGAGCCGACATGGGGAACGACATAGACGATGGCTTCTCCTTTGAGAAGGCAAATGGGCTGTGGAGTTTCTCAAACTAGGCATAGGCAGCTGACGGTTGAGGCATGCACAATGAATTCCTCTAGAAATTTAAGTGAAGGAAAAATTTCAAGAGGCATTCACCCGATAAGAAGCAGAGCGAGACACTAATCAAGTAATGAGTAGACATGTAGGGACATGTTTTCATAAGAAAATTTGGGGATGCCTAACAAGTCGAATGACCAATGTCGAAGGAAGAAAAACTTTGTAAACATAAATAATGCCAAAAGTCGAATCCAAAAATTCCTCAAGTCCCTCAATGAGAATGCAAGTATATACAAATGCAATACCTAAAATGAACAATACAAATGCAAAGGGGGAGATTTTCTAACAGAATCTTGGAAGGATATGTACTTTGTAAGACTGCTTCATGGCACCAGGGGAGAGAGGGGCAGGTTCATGGGGGTTGGAGGGACAAGGGAATGATGGATGGTGGAAGAGGCATTCGAGGTCATAGATGAAGAAAAGGGGTGCAAAACTTAGTGAATGGGATGAGGGAAGGATCTGGGAGAGAAAGAGAGATGCTACTATGAGAGACTAAAAGTGTCATGTGTTTCTATTGGCGAGCTTGAGTATTTTTATATGGGTGTACAATACCTCTTCACATTGTTGCAGTAGTACTAGTGTGTCCTTCTTACTTTGCCAAAACTTTGTGGAGTCAATAGCTACAAAGCCACTTGCATGGCATTTGATTTTTGCATTAGGGCCTCTTTCCACCACGTCCTTAAACCACTTTACATCCAAAACATACACAAAGAAGCGTCGAAAGTCAAGCTTAATAATATCTTGGATTATGCCACAATAATCATCCATGGCTCCATTGGCTCCCTTAAAGCTAGCAATGACGCTACAATCTTGTGTGTTTCTATTATCATCAATCTGTTGTGTTCGAAAATGCTTGCCCTCACACCATATAGCATTGAACATGTTGAGAGTTGTGGTGCCATGAGCACATGTAGAGCAAAGGTATGAGCAAAGGGTAAGTTGCCACATGGCATGGAGGAGATATCCCACATGTGAGCAAGCAAATGGATGTAAGTACCCTCACCTATAAAAGGGAGGTTCATTTGAAGTAATATCAATCAAGCACTTTGCACTATCTCAAGATTCTCTTTATGAGTCCAAGTTAATCTATCTTGGAACCTAATTGACTTGAGATACATGTCATGAGCACTCTCTTTATCATGTTTCCACATAGGTTCCATCCACCTTAGAGCGCTCCATAGATCCTGAGGCACGCATGTTTTGTTATGGTATCAGAGCATAGGTTTAGCTCTCCTAGTTTAGCTCATTAGTAGTTCACTAGGATTGCTTCCATTTCTAGATTAGTTGTAGGCATGTCTTAGGAGCACGTGTTTTGTCATAGGTTAGTTTTAGTTTTAGATTTAGAGAATTCCATCCATTGAATGAAAATTCCGTTCATTGCTTTGAGATATTTCCGTCTTTCCTGATATAAGAGAGAGAGAGAGAGAGAGAGAGAGAGAGAGAGAGAGAGAGAGAGTTTCTTTTAGAGATCGATTTTGTGAGATAGATATGTGAGGAGTTCTTCTTCTTCTTCTTCTTAGAGAGAGCTTGTGAGAAAGAGACTTTCTGATTGTTCAGTTTGTTGAAAGCTTTGAGAAAAGTTTCCTATCTATTGTCATTCCAAGAATCATCATCGACAGTAGCTTCAACTCTTGTAACCGGCTCAACAAAACCTCCTACTGGCTCTCCAACGACCCCCAGCATACTCCATCAAGCTCTCGGACGTGAACAACTCCCACAAGTCGCCCCTGCTCTAGCACAGCCAGTCGCCTCCAACAGTCTCCCAGCCTCCAAAGCTTCAACTAAGGCTTCATAAACGAACCTCTCTCCTTCATATGCAACCTTCTGATGGCCCACGCTCAGCTCCTTGCGCTAACAAATGACTCGGCTAACTCCAAGATTCTAAGCTGCCTGCTTCTCCAAGCTTGATCCTAGTAGTCCCCCAAACGAGTCGCCTTCATGGACAACCTGCTTTGTAACGGTCTTCTCTGGAAATACCTCTGATTAATATTCAGGCTAGTAGAACTCGCCTCCCATCTCATCACAAGCTTCCTCTGGGAATACAGTCAACGAAGCGAGCTCACCTGCAGCGCCAACAGCCTCTAGCGACCCAAAGCCTCTCCATCACCAAACGGCTACTCGAGTCCATCACAACAACGATATTCTGGACAGCCTTCCTTAGACGAGCCGCTCCAAGCACACGGGCAGCACAGTGCTCAGACAGCTCATTCCTACGAGCACCAAACTCTGAAGATAGCATCACGAGCCATCTCCACAATCGCCCTGAGCCTCCAGTGCCATAGCTCTAACAGCGAGCTACGCTCCTTCAATAGACCTCTCCAATCGACGTCCGCTCCAAAAGCCTCGCTAGAACTGCATGAAGCAAAGAGCAGCTAGAAGGAAGTATCAAATCGGATCGCAGCACCAGCGACGACGACAGAGAAACAAATAAAACACTCGAAACCTTATCTTCCTCAGCACAGTAACCCCTTGCTAAGCACTGGTTTGTAAGCAGCATGTGACTCTCTGTGCCACATCATCAAAGGCCTCTCTTCTTCACAGAATCTTCGACAAGCCGTAACTTGCAATCCAAGAAGAATTTGGACATGCTTTGAAAAGGAAAAGTGATCGCCTTTTCAAGCTCTACGCTCCTATTAGATCAGAATCATTGTTAGCAATTAGACACTGCCAATATTGAAAGAAATCAATTGGTAAGACCTTTGCAACAAATGATAAATCAAAGCATGAATGCACACATCATTGTCATAAGCATGCCAAAAGCACAAGTGCATGAGATGACCATAGCATGAAGCATGGCATCCACACATAAAGCCTCAAGGCACATGGAAGAACAAAGCATCATGCAGGAAGCTACACAAGGAAGAAGATTGCAGATTGAAGAATCAACAAGTCAACTACGTGGAGTCATCATCAAGCCATGAGCCAAAAGGTGACATCAATGGAATGTATTGAAAAGCAAAAACCTTGCCAACCTTGCCTATATTTTTTTTTGTAATCAATCCTGACCACCTGAGAGTAGCTATGAAAGCACCCAGGGGAGGTATTGACATGTAGAAGCCACACTTGACCACCTTAAGTAGCAATGCATGCACTAAGGGGAGGTGATGGATTTGTAACTCACATCTGACCACCTTACAGTAGCCAAAGGATCATGGCACTAAGGGGAGGTGTTGAGAGTTGTGGTGCCATGAGCACATGTAGAGCAAAGGTATGAGCAAAGGGTAAGTTGCCACATGGCATGGAGGAGATATCCCACATGTGAGCAAGCAAATGGATGTAAGTACCCTCACCTATAAAAGGGAGGTTCATTTGAAGTAATATCAATCAAGCACTTTGCACTATCTCAAGATTCTCTTTATGAGTCCAAGTTAATCTATCTTGGAACCTAATTGACTTGAGATACATGTCATGAGCACTCTCTTTATCATGTTTCCACATAGGTTCCATCCACCTTAGAGCGCTCCATAGATCCTGAGGCACGCATGTTTTGTTAGAACATAGTACACCACACCAAGAAACCTATATTTGAAAGCTCCTAACTTATGCATAACATTCTATATATAGCGACCTTACTCATGCATCCCCTAGCATACTCCCATTCTTTCATTGTGATATGCATCCCCTCGTCTCTCTCTGCTCTCTCCATTTCATCAAGTAGCCAATCCACTTGAATATATTTCAGAAGTGCTCTTAGATGCTGAGGTTATGGCACATGAGATCCGTGGTGCGTACGAAAGAGGGCCCTTTCTTCATCTATTTCCTTTGAGCTCACATACCTAGAAAGGAAAAAGTACACCATATTAGCAATATGAACACCTTGCATGGAGCATTGATATGCTTCACATTTTGTATCCTATGAAGTACCTCGCAAGCTTGCTCATCTTGTAAATACAATCCTTCATGTCCTTCGATACACTATGAGAAATGCTAGTAGGTAGTATGAACTAAACACATGAGGAATGGTTGATTAGTTGCTTCTAATTCACTCACAAATTTGGAAGGAAAAAGATATTATGTGCATACAATACTTACTTGGAGCATCTTGTGCCAACCATGAGATTTCAAGCCATATAATTGCTCTACGCCTCTTTTCTAGCTCTTTGTGAAGGCCGCCTTCAAACACCTCATGAATCTAGTGGGAGTATGAATTGTAGTGATAGATCATTTCACCGCCACCATCTCTAGCTTTGATAACCTCCACGGTGCATGAGGTAAAAAGACACACCCATTTGGCCTCTCTTGTGACCAAGCTTCATGCATTCTCCTTGTGGTGCGTAGATCCTCCCTTATGCCTGCGGAAACTCATGTCCCATTCAAATGTTCCCAAATGTTAGATGCCATATTCTTAAAGATATGCATGGGATCAAGTAGGTGATTGATCTTGAGGTGGGAGCAATATGCTCCTACCAAGTGGTGGAGGAGTCATGGAACCATCCCAAATTCTCATCCAATCTCCTACAATGTGTGACTATGGGGGGACTTCATTCCAAGGGGCAGCATATCTAGGATGATCAGGTGGAAGAAATTGATGGTCATTCTCATAGATGACACATAAGCTGCAACTAGTGAAGGACCACAAATAGGACATGCATGGTAACCCACTGTAGTGAGACCTGAACAATAGACACAATTAAGAGTTCAAGGTGGGTTCAAGATGCCACATCGATTGCCTACTCATAATTAAAAGTTCAATGCTTACTTGAACACTCGCCATAGCCTGGGAAGTCATGCACCATCCACATCAAGACTACTTTGTAGTTGAAGTCTCGTGACGAGGGAGGTATCATGCACCTCGATACCTCTCCAAAGTATCTCTAGCTAATCAATCAAAGGCTCCAAATAAACATCAAGATTTTTGACTTTACGTTTCCCTAGAATTAGAAGGGATAACATAACATGTCCTTTCTTAATCGCCATAGAGGGTGGATCACCAATACCATCGGCAATACACTGTAAGAGGTGCTTTTGAGACCAAATGGGTTCACACCGTCCATACCCAATCGAAGCCTCAAACTCCTAGGTTCTTCCTTGAAGCTTGGCCATGTGTCTTCAATATGCTTCCATGCAGGAGTGTCTATGGGAGTTCTCCACTTGCCATCGGTTGATCGATTGGAGGAATGGGATCACATATGTTGGATACGAGGGATTATGGGAAAATGTCGCGGAACCTTATGAGGCACATCCAAAGTTTTGAGATCTGCTCTATATCTTGATTCTCTACAAGTAGGACACTCTCTTGCATGCTTATGTGGTCCATGAAATAGAATGCAATCATTGATGCATGCATGGATGTGCTTGTAATCTAATCCTCCAAGAGAGGTCACATGTTGCCTTGCCATATCTCTCGAGGTCGGTAACTTATTTTCCCTTGGAAGCATTTTACACAATAGCCTACACGTGAAGACCATAAATGAGAAAAAGCATCCGAGTAATTGATCGACTAGCATAATTCACCATGTTTGCAAAATAGACATTAAATCTTACTTGAGTAATGCATTCAAACTTGCATGCAAGCACAACAAGACAAAGCAACTATAGATGTGCTTGATAGATGTGCAAAAATAGCAGGTGCATCTATAGGTGTTGCTAGAATAGCAAAAATACAGGCGCGTCTAATAGTGCATCTAATAGCAAGTCTATTTGTGCATCTATTAGCACGTCTGAACTGTGAATTAGATGAAGATTTACACACAAAATAGAGAATACCAAAAGTGAGATTTTGGTGTAGGTTGATAAATGTACATCACTTCTTTCCAAACATTGCCCATGATTACCAAAGCACCTAATTTTAATAAAAATATCAATGCTTTTTGGCAAAGTCACATATAAGAAAATTAAGTGAGGTGAGGAGAATGAGACAATATGTAAAATAGTTTGGCCAATATCAATGATGGGCTACGGTTCAATCTCGTCCTCAATGAGATCAACCCTTACCAAACTATCTACTTCAAAATCCAAACTAGTGTTGAGACCTACAAATACATTCAACCCACTACTACTTGTGCTGCTCATGTGCTCATCGAAATAAGCATTACCAATGGTAGGCTTGTCTCACATATAATGGCACATGAGTAGCACAAGTAGTAGTGGGTTGAATGTATTTGTAGGTCTCAACACTGGTTTGGATTTTGTATTATCAATGTTTGACATTTACTAATATGGAGTGTATGGAGGATGATCATGGAGTGTACACACATGTACTACTACAACAACGTGAACAGGTATTGTACACACATATAAAAATACTCACTTTTAAATAATTGATACCTTCAATGCAAGGAAAATAACATGATTGTATTTGTGTTTGAATTAGGTTGTCTATCAACCAATGGTGGATAATAATAGGTGGTGGCATGTCATACCTATTATGCCACGTTCCAAAGTGATGTATAGTACATTTACTAATGTGGAGTGTATGGAGGATGATCATGGCCATGTAGGTGATGATGACCGTGATACAAGAGAGGAGGATAATCATGAGATAGGAGATATAAAAATTGAGGCCATTACATGTGAGGATGGGCTACGGTTCAATCTCATGTTTGACATTTACTAATTGACACTGGTTTGACATTTACTAATATGGAGTGTATGGAGGATGATCATGGCCATGGAGGTGTTGATGGCCGTGATACAAGAGAGGAGGATGATCATGAGATAGGAGATACAAAAATTGAGGCCTCCATACACTCCATATTAGTAAATGTACTATACATCACTTTGGAACGTGGCATAATAGGTATGACATGCCACCACCTATTATTATCCACCATTGGTTGATAGACAACCTAATTCAAACACAAATACAATCATGTTATTTTCCTTGCATCGAAGGTATCAATTATTTAAAAGTGAGTATTTTTATATGTGTGTACAATACTTGTTCACGTTGTTGTAGTAGTACTAGTGTGTCCTTCTTACTTTGCCAAAACTTTGTGGAGTCAATAGTTACAAAGCCACTTGCATGGCATTTGATTGTTGCATTAGGGCCTCTTTCCACCACGTCCTTAAACCACTTTACATCCAAAACATACACAAAGAAGCATCGAAAGTCAAGCTTAATAATATCTTGGATTATGCCACAATAATCATCCATGGCTCCATTGGCTCCCTCAGAGCTAGCAATGACACTGCAATCTTGTGTGTTTCTCTTATCATCAATCCATTGTGTTCGAAAATGCTTGCCCTCACATCATACGAGCAGCGTATAGCATTGAACATAGTACACTACACCGAGACAAAATTAAGTAAATAAGCAATCTAAATTGTTGAAAGCTCCTATTTTATGCATACCATTATATATACTGACCTTGCTCATGCATCCCCTAGATACTCCCATTCTTCCATTGTGATATGCATCCCCTCATCTCTCTCTGCTCTCTCCATTTCATCAAGTACTAGCCAATTCACATGAATATCATTTGAAAGTGCTCTTAGATGCTGAGGGTATGGCACACGAGATCCGTGGTGTGTATGAAAGAGGGCCCTTTCTCCTTGTCTTCTTGCCTTTGCATCCTCGTATCCTCAGGGGGGTCACTGATCTTATGTAACCCTATCACTTGAGTTCAACATAACAGTATTTTTAATTTCTAAAATCTACAAATTTTAACTTAAAGGATTATTTAAAATCATTTCAAAAAAAATTTACAGATTTGTATAGAAAAAGGGTATATTTTATTAAGGAAAAATCTACAGATAAGGGATTTTACAAATAAACCTTGAACGCACGTGATATAGAGAGTTTATACAAAGTGACCCCCCCGAGCTCGTATCTTGTCATCCATCTTTTCATCACATCACTATTAAGCATTGAATAGAGGTTGATATTATTAAGAAACTCCGTGTCTATTACTTTGCTATGTCCTTTCCCTTGAGGCACAATAGAGTTCATCCTTAGGTCTTCATCATCTCTCCATAGTCATGGGAGAGAGCTATCCACATCAACAAGAAACTCAAAAATATATACAAGTGACGCTTGTACCAACCAACCCTTGGCCATGCTACCTTTGGGTCTTGCATTTTGTCTCACGAAACCCTTCAAGGTCTTCATGAAGCACTCGAGGAAGAACAACCATTGTGCATGTACATTACCGCATATAACAATCTCATCCAACCAAATGCACTATGAGATGTAGTTGGCTTGTGAGAATAGAACGTGGAAATGTCTCTTCCACTAAACAAACCACCTCCACTAACATAACTCGAGCATTCTTAAGTGTGGTGGGATCTATTTCCTTTGAGTTCATATACCTAGAAAGGAAAAAGTACGCAATATTAGCAATATGAACACCTTGCATCCTATAAAATACCTCACAAGCTTGCCCATCTTGTAAATATAATATTCACATTTTGTATCCTATAAAGAACCTCACAAGCTTGCCCATCTTGTAAATACAATCTTTTGCATCCTTTGATGCACTACGAGAAATGCTAGTAGGTAGTATGAACCGAACACATGAGGAATAATTGATTAATTGCTTCTAATTCACTCACAAATTTGGAAGGAAAAAGACTTTATGCACATAAAATACTTACTTGGAGCATCTTGTGCCAATCATGAGATTTCAAGCCATATACTTGCTCTACACCTCTTTTCTTGCTCTTTGTGAAGGCCCCCTTCAAACACCTCATGCACCCAATGGGAGTACGAATTGTAGTGATAGCTCGCTTCACCACTACCATCTCTAGCTTTGATAAACTCCATGGTGCAGGAGGTAAAAAGACACACCCATTTGGCTTCTCTTGTGGCCAAGCTTCACACATCCTCTCTATGGTGCATAGATCCTCCCTTATGCTTGTGGAATCTCGTGTCCCATTCAAATGTTCCCAAATGGTAGATGCCACATTCTTGAAGATATGCATGGAATCAAGCAGGTGATTGATCTTGAGGTGGGACCAATATGGTAAACGATAAAAGGTGGAGTATCTAAACAAAAGCTAGTGTTAGCATGTGATCTTTATTTCTAGCCAATATAGCACACAATAGTTACAAACCCTTACCGGCTCATGCCAAGTGGTGGAGGAGTCATGGATCTGTCCAAAATTCTCATCCAATCTCCTACAGTGAGTGACTATGGGGGGACTTAATGCCAAGTGGTGACATATCCAGGTTGATCAGGTGGGAGAAATTAATGGTGATTGTCATAGATGACGTTATTCAATGCGTTTCCCCGTGAGGCAACTAGCGAAGGACCACAAACAGGACATGCATGGTAACCCGATGTAGTGAGACCTGAACAATAGACACAATTAAGAGTTCAAGGTGGGTTTAGGGTGCCACATCAATTACCTACTCATAATTCAAAGTGCAATGCTTACCTGAATACTCACCATAGCCTGGGAAGTCATGCATCGTCCACATCAAGACTGCTTTGCAGTTGAAGTCTCGTGGGATGAGGGAGGCCTGCTCACATCATGCACCTCGATACCTCTCTAAAGTATCTCTAGCTCATCAATCAAAGCCTCCAAATAAACATCAAGATTTTTGACTTTATGTTTCCCTGGAATTAGAAAGGATAACATAACATGTCCTTTCTTAATCACCATAGAGGGTGGAAGATTATAGTTCACCAATATCACTAGCCATACACTATAAGAGGTGCTTTTGAGACCAAATGGGTTCACACCATCATACCCAATCCAAGTCTCAAGCTCCTAGGTTCTTCCCTGAAGCTTGGCCATGTGTCTTCAATATGCTTCCATATAGGAGTGTTTGCAGGAGTTCTCCTCTTGCCATCAGTTGATTAATGGGATGAATGTGATGACATGAGTTCTGCAATGGATTTGCACTTGAACATATGTTGGATGAGAGGGATTATGGGAAAATGTCGTGGAACCTTACGAGGCACATCCAAAGTTTTGAGATCTGTCTATATCTTGCCTCTCCATAAGTAGGACACTCTCTTGCAACCTTATGTGATTGGCATGAAATAGAATGCAATCGTTGATGCATGCATGGATGCGCTTGTAATCTAATCCTTCAAGAGAGGTCACATGTTGCCTTGCTATATCTCTTGAGGTCGGTAATTTATTCTCCCTTGGAAGCATTTTACATAATAGCATACACGTGAAGACCATAAATGAGAGAAAGCATTCGAGTAATTGACCCACTAGCATAATTCACCATGTTTGCAAAATAGACTTTAAAGCATACTTGAGTAATGCATTCAAACTTGCATTGCTCCATCCATAGATGGTCTACAAGTTTAGTAACTCAAGGAAGGCATGTAGAACAGAGAATGTGCACCCCTTAAATAGTGGAGTCGATGCTGTGATAAAAAGATCATCATGCTCCATGCTATCATCCCTACTTGAGGATTAATGGACATATAAATCCTGCACCATATCATCAAACACCTCCTCCTCCACGGCCCCATGAGGTAATGGCAGAGGGTTACTATCACGATCACTCCATGCATCTATAATGGTCCCTCCTGAAGATCCCATGTCATATTGTCGATGCTTCGCCTCCTCACGACGAGCATAGGGCAACATATGGGGGTGTGGCACTACATCCTATATCAAATTAAAACGAGATCATAACTCAAACACATGAGCACCCATAGGTATCTCAATCGACCTTAACTCTTTAACAGTTACCATGTTTATGGTCGCATCCCATTCTCCATACTTTGAGACGTGATTGAGTGTAATTCTACATGCACGATACATGTTTCCTCGACATCGATCACACATACATTTGATTTTTTGCTCCAACCACATTTCGCAATGGTGGATACGGAGGGATTCATCCTCACTGGAGCTACTTGTTGAAGATGAAGACATCCTACATATGAAAAACCCAAAAAATGTGTTCTTACATGAGTTGTAAATGTCAAAACTCTATGGAGCATCTAAAAGTGCATCTAACACCGCGTCTATACTATGGAGTGCATCTATAGGCGCATCTAAAATGCACTTTAGATGCCTTGATAGACGCATAGATAGACACGCTTTTAGATGCACAGATAGACGTGCACATAGATGTGCTTTTAGACACATAGACTGCAAGCTAATTTTCAAACCTACTTTTAGCGTGCTTGCTTTTCTTCACATACTTTTAGCATCGCGCAGCTTGCTTTCCTATTAACAGACATAGCTCCGAGCATCCACACTTATCTCCAAGCAACCACACTCATCTCCAGGCTTACACAGTCATCCCCAAGCACACAAGAGAAGAGGGTGAATAAGGACGAGAAGAAAGAGAAGCAAAGGATGAACAAGGAAGAGAAGAAAGAGAAGCAGAGGGTGAACAAGAAAGAGAATAAAGAGAAGCAGTTTTGAAGAAGGACAAGAAGCTTCCATACCTCTATCCAAGGTAAGTCTCTTGATGGTTGATCTTCTTTGGAAGTTGCTCTCTTTGGATTTGTCCTTTGTTGTATGCAGGGAACAGATGTTTTTGGTACCAGTGTTGTTCTTTTTGTGGTCGGGTGGATGTCCTTTTCAATTTCTTAGAATGAGGCACCTATCGGAGGGCGTTTATAGATGCATCTGTCTTTTGGGAAAACAGATAGCCGCACATCTATAGACATGCTGTTAGACATGTCTATGGATGCTCTCTGATAGTCTTATGTGTTCTTCCCTTTCCCCTTCCTTTTCCTTCTCTTTTCCTTCCCCTTGCCCTTCCCCTTTTCCTTCCACTTCCACTTCCAAGAAAAGGATTGCATATTGAATGATGGAAATAAGTGATTGCATGAATGAAGAAAGGGATTGCATGAATGATGGAGAGGGATTGCATGATTGAAGAAAGGGATTGCATGAATGATGGAAAGGAAAGCATGATTGAAGAAACGGATTGCATTCGTGAGGAAATAAGGATTGCGTTCTCTTTTTCTCTCGCTTCTCCTCTCTTTCCTTCTCTTTTCTCCTCTCTTTTTCTCTCTTATCTCCTTCCTTTTTTCTCCTCTCTTTTCCTCTCTTTTAGTCTCTTTTATCATCTCTTTCCTTCTCTCTATTTTCCTCTCTTTTCTCCTCTCATTCCTTCACCTTGTCTCTCTTTTTCCTTCTCTCGTTTATCCTCTCTTTCCTTCTCTTTTCACCTCTCTTTTTCTCTCTTATCTCCTCTCTTTCCTTCTCTTTTCATATTTTTTCTCATCTCTTTCCTTCTCTCTTTTTCTCTTTTTCCCTCCTCTCTTTTCTCCTCTCTTTCCTTCTCTCTTTTTCTCTCTTTTATCCTCATCTTTTCTCTCTTTTTCCTTCTCTCTTTTATCCTCTCTTTCCTTCTCTTTTTGTGGTAATTTTCCTCTCTTATCTCCTCTCATTTTCTCTCTTTTTTTCTCATCTCTTTTCCTCTATTTTCCTCTCTTTTCTCCTCTCTTTCCTTCTCTCTATTTTCCTCTCTTTTATCCCCTCTTTCCTTCACCTTGTCTCTCTTTTATCCTCTCTTTCCTTCTCTTTTCGTCTCTCTTTTTCTCTCTTATCTCCTCCCTTTCCTTCTCTTTTCGTCTCTTTTATCATCTCTTTCCTTCTCTTTTTTTTTCTCTTTCCCTCCTCTCTTTTCTCTCTTATCTCCTTTCTTTTTTCTCCTCCCTTTTCCTCTCTTTTCCTCTCTTTCCTTCTCTCTTTTTCCCCATGTGAAGCTTCAATAGCCTGACATTGACCAAGCAGATACAGACTTGTGTCACTCTAATTCAAAGAATGCAGGAGTCTACTAAGGCTTGCTCAATGTCAGGCTATCACTCTATTTTTTTTTTTTGCATCTCGTGACAAGGGCATGCTCGATGGTAATCTTCTTCTTTTCTTTTCTTCAGTTTATCATGTGGCCAGGAAGCTCTTCAGCCTTACCTAATCTTTGGGATGCCATCTTTTGGAAGTTATATAACATTTTGGGGCACCCTCCCACTCTTGCGAAGTTAGATACATACATGTTGGGTACTACAAACACCCCCTAGGAGTCAGCAATACAGACTCCAAACCACCCCAATCCCACCCCAGTTGAGATCACCCCATTAGAGTCGAGATAGCCCAGCCGGCTATAGAGCCGAGCCCCTTCTCCCCCCCTGTGGTCAAGATGTCCTTCTACCTCGCAGAGCCACCGGCGTACTCCCGTGCCATCGAGAGTCGCTTCTCTAGCTATGAGTGTACAGCGTACTTCCGTGCAGTCGAGAGTTTCTTCTTCAGCTATGAGTGGCTAGTGTACTAGCACGACACGATAGGGCAGTAGGCATAGTAGCAGTGAGAGTGGTGGGGGATGCATGGCAGATTACTTTGGGGGAGTAGTGGTGGGGATGGCGATGATTCAGATGATGCAGACGTGCCAGAGGGTGATGGTACGATTTTCTATGACATCACTTAGATAGGAGGCATCTTGATGGATGCACGGGGGAAGGACATCATGGCCTTCATGCACTCTATAATTGCTAACTATAGAGATTGCTTTATTCACTACAAAGACCATCCAAAAACATTGGTTGATGAGACCATCGCTACTGTTCGCTCTAGGTATGCCAATCTTCCCAATGTTTATTTGACAGATAAATGGGCCAAGTCCAAGATTGTTACAATACTTGGTAATAAAAGATCTTCGCTTAAGAGGCAAGCACAAGTTGAGATTGCCAGGCTCAAGGGAGGTCAACCACCAAGGGGCCAGCCCCACAGTGCTCACAAGTGTCAATGGAAGAAAGCAATGAAGGCAGCGAAGGCAGACCCTAGTCTACAGCACGTGGAGGCACGAAGGATCCAAATGGAGCAATATGGAAGCGTGCATTTTGGAGTAGGGGGTGTTGAATCATGGGAGGCCCAATTCGTAAGTGTTGATCTCAAATTATATTGTTTATGTAGTTTAGGAGGTAGTTTCTTTGTACTAACCCCTCCACAAATTGTGTCACAACTTGATATCGTGGGTAGGTAACCTACTTATGTCGAGACAGCCTTCCACCACCACCATCACAGAGGAGATACATGGAGGCACTTCTATGATGACGGGTTGATTACTAAGGAGGAGTATATCCGGACTACTGGATCAACGCCCCCCAAGTATTTGAAAGTAATTAAATAAGGTCAATATTGTAAGTAAAGATTTGATTTTTCATACATTGATACATGTTGTCCCTCGTTTACAAGTCCTTGCCGGTTGATCACTTAGAAGGAAGAAGATGAGGAAGAAGGGAGCAAAGAAGGGGGTGAAGAAGGGGGCAAAGAAGGGAGTGAGGACATGGAGAACTTAGATTAGTCGTAGAAGTAGCGCTAGCTACTCTCTTTTGTACTTAAAGCCACTGGTTTGGCTTCATGCCTCTCTTGTATATACACTCCTCTCTTTTTAAATACTTGAAGCCATAGGACGTGGCTTGGCTTCATGCTATATGTACATACAAGCACTTTTTGAGCTATGAATTAATATACACTCCTTTTTTTTTTTTGGCTTTCAATTTCCTTGTGCAACGTTCTATCAATTAATGCCTTGTGAACTAAACATTTTGGTGTTGTAATGTTTTATTCAGAATCGTAATTGTTGGCTATAGATGTGCTTACAATCATGCTGATTAAAATGTGGTTGGCTATAAGAATTACATTGCATAATATGGAAATGTGATTCTTGTAACTACATAGCATACACAACATTCTGTTCAACCACACAAAATTCTACTTTTACTAACAAAAAATATTTTGTAGAGCATCTATAAGTGCATCTATAAATGTGTCTATGTACACGTCTCTCTATTTTCTAGTAGGGCATCTATTTGTGCATCTATAGGCACGTCTATAAATAGGTCTATCTATTTTTCTAAAATTTCTAGCAAGGCATCTATTTGCGCATCTATAGGCACATCTGTCTATTATATAGACATGCTTTTAGATGTCGAGGAAACATGTATCGTGCATGCAAAATTACACTCAATCACATCTCAAAGTATGGAGAATGGGATTCAACTGTAAACATGGTAAGTGTTAGAGAGTTAAGGTTGATGGAGATACCTATGAGTGTTCATGTGTTTGATATATGATCCTTTTTTGATACAGGATGCAGTGCCACACCTACATATGTTGCCCTATGCTCGTCGTGAGGAGGTGAAGCGTCAGCGATATGAGGTGGGATCTTTAGGAGGGACCATTACGGATGCATGGAGTGATGGTAATAGTAGCCCTCTACCATTACCTCATGAGGCTGTGAAGGAGGAGGTGTTTGTTGATATGGTGCGGGATTTATATGTCCATCAATCCTTAGGTAGGGATGATAGCATGGAGCAGGACGATCTTTTTACTGCAGCATCGACTCCACTATTTGAGGGGTGCACATTCTCTGTACTACGTGCCTACCTTGAGTTACTAAACTTCACAACAAGACAAAGCACCTACAGACGCACACACAAACACGTTTCCTTAACTAAAAAAAAAACTTACGAGCGTGTCTGTTTGTGCATCTATTGGTTTGTTGAAGATGAAAACATCCTATAGATAAACAACCCAAAAAATGTGTTCTTGCATGAGTTGTAGATTTCAAAACTCTTTGTAGCATCTAAAAGCGCATCTAACACCACATCTGTACTGTGGAACATGTCTATATGCACATCTAAAACATAGTATATCTGTGCTCATAGATGCCTGTTTAGATGCACTTTTAGACACATGGATTGCGAGCTGATTTTAGTGCACTTGCTTTCCTTCACATACTTTAGCATCGCACGACTTGCTTTCCTATTAACAGACACAACTCTGAGCATCCACACTTATCTCCAAGCATCCACACTTATCTCCAAGCACCCACAGTCATCTCTACGCTTACACAGTCATCCCCAAGCATACAAGGGAAGAGGGTGAATAAGGAAGAGAAGAAAGAGAAGCAGCTTTGAAGAAGGACAAGAAGCTTCCATACCTTTATCCAAGGTAAGTCTCTTGGTAGTTGGTCTTCTTTGGGAGTTGCTCTCTTTAGATGTGTCCTTTGTTGTATGCAAGGAAGGGATGTTTTTGGTACTAATGTTGTCCTTTTTGGGGTCGGGCACATATCTTTTTTAGTTTTTTTCAAAAGGTGTCTGTCGGTGTGCATCTATAGATGTGTCTAGCAGCACATCTAATTTTTGGAAAAACAAATAGTTGTGCCTATAGACATGCTATTAGATGCATCTATAGACACACTATGACTATTTTTCTTGTGTGTTGTTCCCTTTCCCCTTCCCCTTCCCCTTCCTTTTCCTTCTCTTTCCCTTCCCCTTCCCCTTCCCCTTCCCCTTCCAATAAAGGGATTGCATGAATGATGGAGATAAGTGATTGCATGAATGATGGAAAGGGATTGCAAGAATGACGAAAGAGATTGCATTCATGAGGAAATAAGGGACCGCATTCTCTTTTTCTTTCCTTTCTCCTCTCTTTCCTTCTCTTTTCTCCTCTCTTTTCCTCTCTTACCTCCTCTCTTTTCCTCTCTTTTCCTCTCTTTTCTCCTCTCTTTTTCTCTCTTTTCCTCTCTTTTCTCATCTCTTTCCTTCTCTCTTTTTCTCTCTTTTATCCTCACTTTTTCTCTCTTTTTCCTTCTCTCCTTTATGTTCTCTTTTTATCTCTTTTCCTCTCTTTTCTCCTCTCTTTTTCTCTCTTATCTCCTCTATTTTTCTCTCTTTTTTCTCCTCTATTTCCTTTTCTCTTTTTCTCTCTTTCTCCTCTCTTTTTCTTTCTTTTTTCTTCTTTCTTTTCCTCTCGTTTCTCCTCTCTTTCCTTCTCTCTTTTTCTCTCTTTTATCCTCACTTTTTCTCTTTTCCCTTTCTCTCTTTTTCTCTCGTATCTCCTCTCTTTTTCTCTTTTTTCTCCTCTCTTTTCTCCTTTTTCTCCTCTCTTTTTCTCTCTCCTCTCTTTTCCTCTCTTTTCTCCTCTCTTTTCCTTTCTTTTCTCCTCTCTTTCCTTCTCTCTTTTTCCCCACGTGAAGCTTCAATAGCCTAACATTAAGCAAGTAGATATAGACTTCTGTCAACCTAATTCAAAGAATGTGTGAGTCTGTAAATGCTTGCTCAATGTTAGGTTGTAATTCTATTTTTTCTTTTGCATCTCATGATGAGGACATGCATGATGGAAAGAGGGCATCCTCGATGGTAATCTTCTTCTTTTCTTTTCTTCAGTTCATCATGTGGCTAAGAAGCTCTTTAGCCACAACAAGACAAAGCACCCATAGACGTGCACACAGACGCATTTACTGAACTAAATAAAAAACTTACAGGCGTGTCTATTTGCATGTCTATTTTTGCGTCTAGAGACCCGCGTCTAATAGTACGTCTATATAGCAAACACACGCACGTATAGATGTGCATCTAGATGCCTAAATAGACGCTCTACTTAAAAATTTTAAAAATAGACAGATGCATCATTAAACGTGTGTATAGACGTGTTTTTAAACGGTCTTATAGATGCGCAAATAGACGCTTCTCAAATAGACAGATGCGTATATAGACGCGTTTATAGACGCACTGATAGACGCGCTATATAATATTTTTTTTAAATTTTACAGAATGCTGTGTATGTTGTGTATGCTATATAGTTACAAGAATCCCATTTCCACATTGTGTAATTCAATCCTTAACAGCCAATTGCATTTTAATTACAATTCCAAATAAAACATTGCAACTCCAAAACGCAATAAAATTGAAAGCTCAAAAAGTGCTTGTATGTGCATATAGCACGAAGCTAAGCCACGTCATGCGGCTTCAAGTACAAAAAATAAGGAAGCTAAGCCACGTCATGTGGCTTCAAGTACAAAAAATAAGAGGAGTGTATATACAAGAGGCACGAAGCCAAGCCAGTGGCTTTAAGTACAAAAAAGAGTAGCTAGCACTACTTCTACGACTAATCCTCGCTCCCTTCCATGCTCCCTTCTGCGCTCCCTTCTGTGCCTCCTTCCTCGTCTTCTTCCTCGTCATCTTGTGCACGGGCCTGTAAACAAGGGAAAAAGGACAACATATATCAATGTATGAAAAGTCAAATCTTTACTTATAATATTGACATTATTTAATTACTTTCAAATACCTCGGGGGCCGCTCCAGTAGCCCGAATATACTGCTCCTCAGTAATCAACCTGTCATGATAGAAGTGTCTCCATGTATCTCCTCTGTGATGGTGGCGGTGATAGGTTGTCTCGATAGGAGTAGGGTATCTGCCCACGATCTCAAGCTCCAAGACGACACAATTTGCGGAGGGATTAGTACAAAGAAACAACCTCCTAATAAACTACATAAGCACTATAATTTGAGATCGATACTTACAAATTGGGCCTCCCATGATTCAACACCCCCTGCTCCAAAATGCATGCTTCCATATTGCTCCATCTGGATCCTTCGTGCCTCCCGTGTTGTAGACTAGGGTCCTCCCTCGTTGACCTCATTGCTTTCTTCCTTTCATGCTTGTGAGCAGTGTGGGGCGGGCCCCTTGGTGGTTGACCTCCCTCAAGCCTGGCAAGCTCCGCTAGTGCCTGCCTCTTAAGCGAAGATCTTTTATTTCCAAGTATCATAACAATCTTTGACTTGGCCCATTTATCTATGAACTAGTGATTGGGGGGGTTAGGAAACCTAGAGCGAACAACAGCGAGGGTCTCATCAGCCAACCTCTTAGGCTGGTCTTTGAAGTGGATAAAGCAATCTCTGTAATTGTTAGCAATCACAGAGTGCATGAAGGCCATGATGTCCTTCCCCTGCGCATCCATCAAGATGCCTCCTATCTAAGTGATGTCATAGAATATCATACCATCACCCAGAGGCACGTCTAAATCATCAGAATCATCATCGTCCCCACCACCACCCCTCCCAAAGCACTGTGCCATGCATCCCCCACCGCTCTCCCTACTACTATTCCTGCTACCGTGTCGTGTTGAGCTAGTACGTTGGCCACTCATAGCTGGAGAACTGAGTCTCGACTGCATAGGAGTACGTTGATAGCTCTGCAAGACAGAAGGACCTCCTGATGGCATGGGGGAAGGGGCATAAGACGGCATGGCAGAAGGGGCATAAGACGGCATGGGGGAAGGGGCATAAGACAGCATGGGAGATGCGCCTACGCTATGTAGCCGGCTAGGCTGTGCTGACTCCGCTGGGGTGATCTCAGTTGGTGTGAGGTGGTTTGGAGTCTATAGTGCCGACTCCTGGGAGGTGTTTAGAGTACCTGTCATATACTTATATAACTCCACAAGACTACGAGGGTGCCCTAAAAGGTTATATAAGTCTCTAAAAATAGACTCCCGGAGATCAAGTGAGTCCGAAGCGCTTCGTGGCCACATGATGAACTAGAAAAAATAAAAAAAGATGATTATTGATGAGCTGAGAAGAAAGGGGAAGGGAAGAGAGGATTACTGTTGGAGCACGTTTATAGATGCATCTGATTAGCACATCTATTTTTACATATAATGGTGCATCTATAGATGCAGCTATCTGTGTCTGCAAACAGGCTAGATGCGCGTCTAGACATGCCTGTAGACGCGATTTTAGACGCGCTCTGAGAAGCGCCTATAGACGCGCTCCGACAGACGGACTTTTCTAAAATTTAGAAAAGGACATGCACCCGACACATAAATGTAACACTGATACCCAAATCATGCGTTTTTTGGATACGAGAAAGTACAAATCCAAAGAGAGAAAACTTCCAAAAAAGATCAACTGCAAAAAGACTTACCTTGGATAGAGGTATGGAAGGTTCTTCTCCTTTTTCAAAGTTGCTTCTCTTCCTTGTTCGCCCTCCTCTCCTTTAAGCTTGGAAGTAAGTGTGGGTGCCTTCCTCTTAAGTGTAAGCTTGGAAGTAAGTGTGGGTGCCTTCCTCTTAAGCGTCGAAACTATGGATCTGCTAATAACGAAGCAAGCAAGCCACGCAAAGTATAAGTAATGTGAACAAAAGCGAAGCGAGTGCGCTAAAAGCAGGTTTAAAAGCCGCGTCTAATAGTGCATCTAATAGCGTGTCTAATTACACATATCAGACGCGGTTTTAGACACGCTTGTAGACGCACACCATAGAATAGACAGATGCGGCTTTAGACCCACTTGTAGATGCGTGCCACAGAGTTTAAAATTAAATGTTTGAAGAAAAGCAAATTTTTTTGGGTTGTTTGTTTGTAGGATGTCTTCATCTTCAACAAGTAGCTCCAGTGAGGATGAATCCCTCCGTATCCACCATCGCGAAATGTGGTTGGAGCAAAAAATCAAATGTATGTGTGATCGATGTCGAGGAAACATGTATGGTGCACGCAAGATTACACTCAATCACATCTCAAAGTATGGAGAATGGGATGCAACCGTAAACATTGAGATACGTATGGGTGTTCATATGTTTGAGTTATGATCCCATTTTAATTTGATACAGGATGCAGTGCCACACCTGCATATGTTGCCCTATGCTCACCATAAGGAGCCGAAGCATCGGTGATATGAGGTGGGATCTTCAAGAGGGACCGTTATGGATGCATGGAGTGATGGTGATAGTAGCCCTCCGCCATTACCTCATGAAGCCGTGGAGGAGGAGGTTTTTGATGATATGGTGTGGGATTTATATGTCCATCGAGGGAGGGATGATAGCATGGAGCAGGATGATCTTTTTACTACAGCATCGACTCCACTGTTTGAGGGGTGCACATTCTCTGTTCTACGTGCCTCCCTTGAGTTACTAAACTTGCAAACCATCTATGGATGGAGCAATGCAAGTTTGAATGCATTACTCAAGTAAGCTTTAAAGTCTATTTTGCAAACATGGTGAATTATGCTAGTGGGTCAATTACTCGAATGCTTTTCCTCATTTATGGTCTTCACGTGCAGGCTATTGTGTAAAATGCTTCCAAGGGAGAATAAATTACTGACCTCAAGAGATATAGCAAGGCAACATGTGACCTCTCTTGAAGGATTCGATTACAAGCGCATCCATGCATGCATGAACGATTGGCAACATGTGACCTCTCTTGGAGGATTAGATTACAAGAGATGGCAAGGCAACATGTGACCTCTTTTGGAGGATTAGATTACAAGTGCATCCATGCATGTGTCAACGATTACGTTTTATTTTGTGGACTACATAAGGATGCAAGAGAGTGTCCTACTTGTGGAGAGGCAAGATATAGAGCAGATCTCAAAACTTTGGACGTGCCTCGTAAGGTTTTACGACATTTTTCAATAATCCCTCACATCCAACATATGTTCAAGTGCAAATCTATTGTAGAGCTCATGTCATGGCATTCCTCCCATCGATCAACCGATGGCAAGTGGAGAACTCCTGCGGACTCTCCTGCGTGGAAGCATATTGAAGACACATGGCCAAGCTTCAAGGAAGAACCTAGGAGCTTGAGACTTGGATTGGGTATGGACGGTGTGAACCCATTTGGTCTCAAAAGCACCTCTTACAGTGTATGGCTGGTGATATTGGTGAATTATAATCTTCCACCCTCTATGGCTATTAAGAAAAGACATGTTATGCTGTCCCTTCTAATTCTAGGAAAAAAAAAGTCAAAAATCTTGATGTTTATTTGGAGCCTTTGATTGATGAGCTAGAGATACTTTGGAGAGTTATCGAGGTGCATGATGTGAGCAGGCCTCCCTCGTCACGAGACTTCAACTGCAAAGCAATCTTGATGTGGACAATGCATGACTTCCCAGGCTATGGCGAGTGTTCAGGTAAGCATTGCACTTCTAATTATGAATAGGCAAAGGATGTGTCACCCTAAACCCACCTTCAATTGTTAATTGCATCTATTGTTCAAGTCTCACTACATCGGGTTACCATGCATGTCCTGTTTGTGGTCCTTCGCTAGTTGCCTCACGGGCAGACGCATTGAATAAGGTCATCTATGAGAATCACCATCAATTTCTCCCACCTGATCATCCTAGATATGTTGCCCCTCGGAATGAAGTCCTCCCACAATCACTCACCGCAAGAGATTGGATGAGAATTTGGGACGGTTTCATGACTCCTCCACAGTAAGGGTTTGTAACTATTGTGTGCTATATTGGCTGTAAATAAAGATTGCCTGCTAACACCAACTTTTGTTTAGATACTCCATCTTTTATCATTTGCCACATTGGTCCCACCTCAAGATCAATCACCTGCTTAATCCCATGCATATCTTCAAGAATGTGGCATCTACCATTTGGGAGCATTTGAATGGGACACGAGATTCCGCAGGCATAAGGGAGGATCTACGTACCATAGGGAGGATGCGTGAAGCTTGGCCACAAGAGAGACCAAATGGGCGTGTTTTTTTACCTCGTGCACCATGGATGTCATCAAAGCTAGAGATGGCGACGATGAAGCGTGCTATTACTACAATTTGTACTCCCATTGGATGCATGAGGTGTTTGAAGGGAGCCTTTACAAAGAGCAAGAAAAGAGGTGTAGAGCAATTATATGGCTTGAAATCTCATGATTGGCACAAGATGCTCCAATAAGTATTTTATGTGCATAATATCTTCTTCCTTTCAAATTTGTGAGTCGATAATTATAAGCAACTAATCAACCACCTCCTCGTGGATTCAGTTCATACTACCTACTAGCATTTCATGTAGTGCATTGAAGGACGTGAAAGATTATATTTACAAGATGGGCGAGCTTGTGAGGTACTTTACATGATATAAAATATGATGCGTATCAATGCTCCATGCAAGTTTGAATGCATATTGCTAATATGCTGTACTTTTTCATTTCTAGGTATGTGAGCTCAAAGGAAATAGATCCCACCACGCTTGAGAATGCTCGAGTTATGTCAGTGGAGGTGGTTTGTTTAGTGGAGGAGACATTTCCACGTTCTATTCTTACAAGCCAACTACATCTTATAGTGCATTTGGTAGATGAGATTGCTCTTGCGGTATTATACATGCACGATGGTTGTTCTTCCTCGAGCACTTCATGAAGACCTTGAAGGGCTTCATGAGACAAAATGCAAGACCCGAAGGTAGCATGGCCGAGGGTTGGTTGGTACAAGAGTCACTTGTATATATTTCTGAGTTTCTTGTTGATGTGGATAGCTCTCTCCCACGACTATGGAGAGATGATGAAGACCTAACGATGACCTCTATTGTGCCTCAAGGGAAAGGATGCAATGAAGTAATAGACACAAAGTTGCATAATAGTATCAACCTCTATTGCGTGCTTAATAGTGATGTGATGAAAAGATGGGTGACAAGATACGAGGATGCAAAGGCAATAAGACAAGAAGAAAGGGCCCTCTTTTGTACACACCACAGATCTCGTGTGCCATACCCTCAGTATCTAACAGCACTTCCAAAGGATATTCATGTGGATTGGCTACTTGATGAAATGGAGAAAGCAGAGAAAGACGAGGGGATGCATATCACAATGGAAGAATGGGAGTATGCTAGGGGATGCATGAGCAAGGTCGGTTTATAGAATGTTATGCATAAGTTAGGAGCTTTCAATAATTTAGATTGCTTATTTAATCGATTTTTTCTTGGTGTAGTGCACTATGTTCAATGCTATATGGTGTGAGGGCAAGCATTTTCGAACACAACGGATTGATGATAAGAGAAACACACAAGATTGCAGCGTCATTGCTAGCTTTGAGGGAGCCAATGGAGTCATGGATGATTATTGTGGCATAATCCAAGATATTATTAAGCTTGACTTTCGACGCTTCTTTGTGTATTTTTTAGATGTAAAGTGGTTTAAGGACGTGGTGGAAAGAGGCCCTAATGCAACAATCAAATGCCATGCAAGTGGCTTTGTAACTATTGACTCCACAAAGTTTTGGCAAAGTAGGAAGGACACACTAGTACTACCACAACAATGTGAACAAGTACTGTGTACACAAAAAAAATACTCGCTTTTAAATATTTGATGCAAGAAAAATAATATGATTGTATTTGTGTTTGAATTAGATTGTCTATTAACCAATGGTGGACAATAATAGATGGTGGCATGTCATACCTATTATGCCACGTTCCAAAGTGATGTATAATACATTTACTAATATGGAGCGTATGGAGGATGATCATGGCCATGGATGTGATGATGATCATGATACGAGAGAGGAGGATTATCATGAGATAGGAGATACAGATATTGAGGCCATTACCCGTGAGGACGAGCCTACCATTGGTGATGCTGATTTTGATGAGCACATGAGTAGCACAAGTAGTAGTGGGTTGAATGTATTTGTAGACCTAAACACTTGTTTGGATTTTGAAGTAGATAGTTTGGCAAGGGTTGAGCTCATTGAGGATGAGATTAAATCGTAGCCCATCATTGATATTGGCAAAACTATTTTACATATTGTGTCATTCTCCTCACCTCACTTAATTCGTGTATATGTGGGTTTGCAAAAAAGCATTGATGTTTTTGTTAAAATTATGTGCTTTGGTAATCATGGGCAATGTTTGGAAAGCAATTATGTACACCAAAATCTCACTTTCTGTATTCTCTGGTTTGTGTCTAAATACGCATCTAATTCCCAGCGTAAACATGCAAATAAAGGCGCTAATACACGTGTAAATAGACGCGCTGATAAATGCAATGTTAAACGGGCCAGTATTTTCTCAATTTAGACGTGCAAATAGATGTGTTAATACATGCACAAATAGACACGCTGATAAACGCAATGTTAGACGGGCTCATATTTTCTTAGTTTAGACGCGCAAATAGACGTGTTAATACATGCACAAATAGACGAGCTACTAGACGTGCTATTAGATGCGCTCGTAATTCCTCTACTCAAGCAACGCCTATAGACGCGCTCGCTATTTTGCGCATCTACCAAGCGCATCTATAGTTGCTTTGTGTTGTTGTGAGTCTCACCTGAGCTTTGGGATGCCATCTTTCAAGGGTTATAACATTTTGGGGCACCCTCCCACTCCTGGGGAGCTATACACATATATGACAGGTACTCCAAACACCCCCCAAGAGTCAGTAGTACAAACTCCAAACCACCCCAACCCAATACTAGCTGAGATTACCCCAATGGAGTCGAGACAACCGAGCTGGCTACAGAGCCGAGCCCTTTCTCCCCCCCTTCAGTTAGGAGGCCATTCTGCCAGCTTGCAAAGCTGCCAGCGTACTCCCATGCAGTCGAGAGTTGCTTCACTAGCTACGAGTGGCCAGCTTACTCCCGTGCAATCGAGAGTCGCTTCTCCAGCTACGAGTGGCTAGCGTACTAGCTCAACACGACAAGGCAGCAGGCGTAGTAGTAGGGAGAGCAGTGGGCAATGCATGGCACAATGCTTTGAGGGGGGTATTGGTGGGGGCAGGGATGATTCAGATGATGCAGATGTGCCAGAGGGTGATGGTACAATCTTCTATGACATCACTCAGACAAGAGACATCTTGATGGATGCACGAGGGAAGGACATCATGGCCTTCATGCGCTCTGTAATTGCTAACAACTATAGAGATTGCTTTATTCACTACAAAGACCGAGCCAAAAAAGGTTGGCTAATGAGACCCTCACTGCTATTCGTTTTAGGTATCCCAATCCTCCCAATGTTTATTTCACAGATAAATGGGCCAAGTCAAAGATTGTTATGATACTTGCCAATAAAAGATCTTCGCTTAAGAGGCATGCACTAGTCGAGATTGCCAAGAGAGAGGGAGGTCAAGCACCAAGGGGCCAACCCCCCACCGCTCACAAGCATGAGTGGAAGAAAGCAATGAAGGTAGCACAGGTGAACTTCACTCTGCAACATGTGGAGGCACGAAGGATCCAAATGGACAATATGGAAATGTGCATTTTGAAGCAGGGGGTGTTGAATCATGGGAGGCCCAATTTGTAAGTATCGATCTCAAATTATATTGTGTTTATGTGGTTTATTAGGAGGTTGTTTCTTTGTACTAACCCCTTCGTAAAATATTTTGTCATCTTGCAGCTTGATATCGTGGGTAGGTATAGCACTCCTGTCGAGACATCCTACCACCACCACTATCACAGAGGAGATACATGGAGGCACTTCTATGATGACGGGTTGATTACTAAGGAGTAATATATTCAAGCTACTGGAGCGCCTCCCAAGTATTTAAAAGTAATTAAATAATGTCAATATTATAAACAAAGATTTGATTTTTCATACATTGATACATGTTGTCCCTCATTTACAGGGCCCTACAGCTGATCAAGAGAAAGAAGATGAGGAAGAAGGAAGCGAATAAAGGAGCAAAGAAGGGAGTGAAGAAGGGAGCAAAGAAGGAAGCGAGGATGCAAAGAACTTAGATTAGTCATAGAAGTAGTGCTAGCTACTCTTTTTTGTACTTGAAGCCATTGGGTTGGCTTCGTGCCTCTCTTTTATATACACTCCTCTTATTTTTTGTACTTGAATCGAAGCAATAGGACATGGCTTGGCTTCGTGCTATATGTACATACAAACACTTTTTGGGCTATGAATTAATATACACTCCTATTATTTTTTTGGCTTTTAATTTCCTTGTGCAACGTTCTATCAATGAATGCCTTGTGAACTAAACATTTTGGACTTGTAATGTTGTATTCAGAATTGTAATCATCGACTATAGACGTGCTTGGAATTGTGCTAATTAAAATGTGGTTGGCTGTAAGAATTGAATTGCACAATGTGGAAATGGGATTCTTGTAGCCATGTAGCATACACAACATACATAGCATCCTGTTCAACCTCACAAAATTCTACTTTTATTTAAAAAAGAAGATTCTATAGAGCGTCTATAAGCATGTCTATGTATGCATCTTTCTATTTTTTTTAAATTTCGATGGAGCATTTAAAAGCATGTCTATAGGCACATCTGTCCGTTATATGGATGCATTGATAGGCACGAGTGATCTGTAGACGTGCAAATATATAGATGCACCCGTAAGTTTTTTTTAAAGTTAAGGAAACACGTTTGTGTGTGCATATGTGGGTGCTTTGTCTTGTTGTGATACAACTATGAACTCAACTCTCTTGGGGTCTCTCATTCTCTCACTCATTGTGTCTCTATAAAATACAACAAAAGAACAACAGAAATTGAATTTTGTATGATTGGATATATTCTACTCTTACAATGGTATATACATACTCTAGTAAAAACTCCACCGTATAAGAAAATATTTCGATACCAATTAATCCTTGATGCTACTCCTTTTTTTTTGTAGTGAATCCATCTCTCTCTCTCTCTCTCTTTATGTCTCTCTGTCTCTCTCTCTACCCCCCCTCCATTGCAAGCCTTTACATTAGCATAGCTATCTGTTCCTTCTTTGTTTCAACCTTTGCAATTTCTATTTCCATCTCCAAATTCCTACATCTTTTAACTTCCATCGCCATTGCTCCACATCACACCCTACAATTGGCACACCTATATGTCATGCAATATAGCTCATAGCTCTATCCCATGTAGCAATAGTGAGAAGAGGCACCAACAATAACAACATAACAAAGGAGCCAACAATAACAGTAAGAGAAGCAACAAGAATACACCTTGAGGGTAATCTGTGTCCTCATCCCTTACTTGTACCTTGCCCTTCCATGGAATCTAACCACTTGAGCTTGACACCTCCTTTGATTACTCTCCTCATGCTCCCTATCAACATCTCTTTAGAGCCTACCTATCTCTCAAAGCATAACGCATTGGCTTTATACAATCGCTCCGAGTGGAGGAGAAGAAGGGAAGGGGAAGGGAAGTATCAATGGGTGGTAGCAATTGTGCAACTTCTTATCTATCACTGTGGGATTCAATACCTTCTTTTCATTTTTCTCTGAAGACTAACAAATCAAAATACTACTATTGCTAAGAGATCAAAAACCTCTGCCAATTGATTTTTGCTCACTTTTCCTTTTATATAAATTATTTCTACCTACCAATACAATCAAAAGTGGTTGAAAGAGGCAATTTCAAATTAGATCAAAAACACGAGCAAGGTAACCAAACTCTTTTTTGAGAATTTCAATGTGAAAAGAGAATTGTGAAGAGGAGATCATTGAAGTTGGAGAGGAGGTGCAACATCAATTAACATTGATTCGATCAACATAAAGGGTGTACATCTGACTTGGCAACACAAAACAAGCTATAGTGGGCATTGCGACAAGCTTCACGCACTACACCTACTTATGTTTAACAATACTGAGGGTGGTAAAGGAAGACAAATTGGATCTTCTAAATAGGTGGTTTCATTGTCCTCAATCTTAGGTTTGGTATAGAGGATGATGGTTGAAACTACTATCCACTAAAAAGCTCCACTACATGTCGATGAAAAAGCTTCATGAGAACAAATTGTCCAAGCATACATCAGTTACAAAAAAAGAGTAGAGACATGGTCGATTTGGATGCCTATATTTAAAGCCACACCCGCCTCTTTAGTAACGATATTGTGCTCCTCACATTGGTGGCTCTAACCAAGATGAGGTCTATCCACTAAGAAAAAAGTCTATAAGGAGCAACTCAATGATGATTGTAAAATGGATTAGGGAGGTAATGAAGGTCAGGAGAGTACATGACAAGGTGTCCCAAAGCCGAACATGATACTTTCTTAGGAGCTTCTTCACTGATGATTGATAGTATTGTAGCATGAGAAAGAGCAAGAAAATAGAGACTATTTTAAGATTTCAATACCTCCTCTCAAGGTTAGAATTTCTCAACTACATGTCAATCAACATCTCCACACCTGCATTTGATGTCTGCTGCCGTGACACAAGGAAGTTCTAGTTGCAGCAACGCTACTTGGCTTAGTAGAATGCGGAGTTATTGTAGTAGTAACAACTTCAAGATAGTTGTTATTTCATGGGTTGTTTGGCTTGAGAAAGTAATAAGGGCGGCTATGTAATAGTCATTTGGATCGTCTATAGTATAGCAAAATGCATGGTAGGAGTTGAAATGATGAGGACGTAATAGTAAAGGTGATCGAGCTATGATAAATAGACTTGAATGTGTGTAGCAAGCAGGGTATGGTGGGTTAACAGGTTTGGTATTATATAACTTGGGCATGTGTATTAGGCTTCATGGTATGTAGCTCAAAACATCATGGTTTAAGTTTAATGTTCTGTATATTGAAGAAAAGCTACAAGGATTCATACGGTGATTTAAAAATGCATGTTCAAGTTTATGCTATAAAAATACATGTTCAAAGTTTATGTGATAAAAATACATAGGCAATGGAATAAATAGAGGGATGCAAGAAGGTGAGGTTGTAATTCAACAAAAAGTCCAAAGTATAGGCATCAACCAAGTACTCTTGGAATACTACATAGACGATGGCTTTTTTTAATTAATGGCTCTTATATTGTAGAGGGAAGATCAGATTCTACAATATCCTTTCATTGGGGGAGATCTACATAGATATACTTTATCTTTTTATATATGCCTATGCACTTATGCATACCATTTTAATTTTCATTGAATTGGAGGCCTTAATACTTTGTTTTGTATCATTCATGTGAGAGAGATGTAATGCTATGAATATAACCTAAAACCTTATTCATATGATCCCAATTCCCAACATGAGATCTTGATGAACGAGGGTGGCTGGGTCAGGGTACTAGTTTATTGAGGTGATAGCCTAGATTTCTTTATTTGTCTCGGGGGCTATTAAAAGCACTAAATCTGCATATGTAACTGAATATAACTCGCCAAGATCCGCATTCCTGCGAAGAGACGAAGGTGCATTCTCAGAGGTCCAGTTACTCCAGCATCCTCGTCAATGCCTCAACAAAATAATAATCTCCATAGATCAAGGCAGCGTCACTTACTCCCAGTTTGTGATTTTGCGTACCATTCGCTAGAATCGCAGGAATGTGATAGGATGCATGGAATTGGCTTCCCGCTAAGTATTTTGGTGTGGTCAAACTCTTCATTATGGCCAGCGCAGATGACGTGTAATTAATGAGACTAGAGCTCGAATAGCGACCCAACTCGATCAATCCGGATGCGGCAATGGCTGCGGCCGATGTGTCCCTCGGCTGATAGGAAACGTCGTAGGGAGCATCAAAGTCCCAGTATGGAACGTTATCTGCAGGAAGATTGCGGAGGAAGTAATCGGCGGTGCGCTCCGCAGTGGAGAGGAAAAGGGGCTCCCGGGTGTAGCGATAAGCCATGGTGAAGCCGTAGATGGCCCAGGCTTGGCCGCGACTCCAGGTCGAATTGTCGGCGTAGCCCTGCACTGTCTGCTTGTGGATTACAGAACCGTCGGTGGAGTTGAAAATTACCTCGTGCCAGGTGCTCCCATCCAGGCGGACGTGCTCAATGGAGCTGCGATTGGCGTGCGAGAAGGCCATGTCGTATAGGGTACGGTCGCCGGTGTAGTTTGCCGCCCAGAAGAGAACCTCCAGGTTCATCATGTTGTCGATGATCACGCGAAACAATTCCGGAGGGGCACCGTGCTGGTTTCCCCAAGAGCGAGTGCATCCCACAACGCTGTTGTAGCGAGTGGCGAGAGATCTCGCACCATTGGAGATCGGCCCTAGGTAGGTTGAATTCTTGGTGATTCGATAGGCGTTGCCGAAAGAGCTGACCATCACGAAGCCCGTGTCGTGAGAGGCGTTAGAGTACTGCACCGGCAGCAAATTTTGTTGTGCGATTTGGGCAGCCAGTTTCCACTTTGCAGCCTCGATATCGGGAGAGAGGCGGACAAGCAGCCAGTAGATCCCAGAGAGGAACCCCGACGTAAAGCTAAGGTCGCCGCTCAGCTGCCATGTCGTATTCGTTGGCCAGCCAAACTCTGGGTATAACTTTGTCAAGTTCTCGTGTGCTGCTTGGCGCATGGGCGGTAGGAGCTGCCGCGCAGCGGCGCGATACTGCGTTTGAATGAGCGACAACAAAGAGTCGGTCGACTGCGGAGAAGATGAGGGGTGATCTACGCGTTCGGGGAGCGTGTGGTGTAGAGCTGGCGTGTCTGCTCCGACATGAGCGCAGATAAGAAGAACGCCCAGAACCGCGAGAGCCATTGCTGCCGATGAGTTCGACGATGAGTACCTGAAGAAGAAACAGTTTAGCTCAAAGATTAAGCCATGGTTCATATTGCCCAATTAATCCAAGCAAGAACCGGCATTCTAGCTATCGTCGTGATTCTAAAGAAATCAGCTCCATGCAGATCCTGCATTAACCCAATAGATCTAATAATCGATCCTTGCAACCATCTACCAAATCCGATGAACGAGCGAAGAAGTATTATTATCTCATCCAATCAAGTTATATCATTACAAAGTGCAAATGATGATCTATCGTTGAAAAAGCGAAATTAGCAGAACCTGACTCTTGTTTCATCAAAACAGGAACTTTTGACGAAAATAGGAGACCTGGCTCTACAACGTATTACCCATCAACGAAACGATTGCAACACATCTTCGCAGCTCGCTCTTCTAAAACACTCTCACCTAAAGCTGATATCAGCGCTGCAAATCCGCGCACAGAGATGGATTATTTAGAGTGAATTTAACGAGGATGTCATATTAATTGCTGATTCGGAAGAGTTACACGACAAACAACGCCTGGGACATTCTCCGTCATAATGGCTTCGGACATTACGCTTCCTTTTCTAATTTGCAAGCAACGCTTAGGAATCTCCATCTGCGATGCTTCCAATTTCTTTAGTATTGCCAGCCTAGAGGAAAGTTTTCCTTTTATGAGCTCCATGACAAAAATGGGACTATGAAGTATCCACTATACGGAGAGTCCGATTTCTCAACGGTCGGCAGCCTATTATGAGCTCAATGACAAAAATGGGACTATGAAGTATGCAGTATATGGAGAGTCCGATTTCTTAAAGGTTGGCAGCCTACTGGAAAGGTTTCCTTTTACTTGCTCCATGGTAACACGCTGAATGATATTTACATGATATTCATAAGGCCTGCCCAATATCAAAAAATTAAATAAGAAGGATTCCAATGGAAATGGTGTGGAGCAGTGTGGAGGAAGACTCTAGGAGATAAAGGGGAGAGAGAGAGAGAGAGGGGGAAGGGGGGGTGTGGGGAGGAAGAAAAGGTGGAGATGGTGTGTAAGAAGACTTGAGGAGATAAAGTAGGGGATACATACATATATATATATATATATAGAGGGAGAGAGAGAGAGAGTCAACCACTTTAGAGTCTCCATTCAAGTCCAATGAAGAAGAGTCAACATATTGTCTAATAGGAATTTCTACTTTGCCCAATTTAAAGCCTTGCTAAGGCTACCCAGAGGGCAGGCCAAAAATGGGACTTTCAAACTTTGAGAGAAGGTTTTTGGCCTACCCCCAATGCGGTATAGCTTTTAGTACACATTTGGTGTTGAAAATGAAAATTCATATTTTTCTAATTCCATGTATTTAAGTCTTTGTTCATAATTTGGTGCACTTGTCATTAGCCGGGTTTTGCGATGCAAGGGAAGGATTCGACAGTGCGCAATGTGCGGCACGCATTCGATTTTGGTTTGATTCTGTGAGTATCCACCAAATTACCAGTAGCATCTCTCACCACCATTTCCATGACGGTTCACAACAACACAAATCACCCACAGACACGCACACAGACGTGTTTCCTTAATTGAAAAAAAAACTTACGAGCACGTCTATTTGGGCGTCCATAGATCCACGTCTAGTAGTGCGTCTATATAACAGAGAGATGTGCCTATAGACGCGCTTTTAGACACTCTATAGAAATTTTAAAAAAACATAAAGACGCATACATAGACCCGCTCATAGACGCTCTATAAAATCGTTTTTTAAATATAAAAGTATAAATTTGTGTGGTTGAACAGAATGTTGTGTATGTTGTGTATGCTATGTTGTTACAAGAATCCCATTTCCACATTGTGCAATTCAATTCTTACAGCCAACCGTATTTTAATTAGCATGATTCCAAGCACATCTATAGTCGACGATTATAATTCCAAATAAAACATTACAACTCTAAAACGTTTAGTTCACAAGGCATTCATTGATAGAACGTTGCACAACGAAATTAAAAGCCAAAAAATTAAAAGGAGTGTATATTAATTTATAGCCCAAAAAGCGCTTATATGTACATATAGCACGAAGCCAAGCCACGTCCTATGGCTTCAAGTATAAAAAATAAGAGGAGTCACTACAAGGCATAGACCCTTTTTCGATGAAAATACCGATGCATTTTACATTAAATTTTTTTTTTTAATGGACGCAAACGTTGTTATTAAAGTCATTAAAAGTATCGGAAAAGAACCATCGCTATATAACGATACTAATAAACATCACTATATAGCGACACTGATAATCGTCGCTATATAGCGATAATGATAAACGTCGCTATATAGCAACGATTAACAAAACTTACAAAAAAGCATTAGTGGGGCTAAACAAGGCCATAGCAAGCCCTGTTTTGTCCCACTAATGCTTTTTTTTTTTTGTAATTACAAAAAAAAGTTTTTTATTACAAAATTTTCCTTGCGAAAAGGGTGATACAAAATCGCTCAAATGAAATGATCGAGCAACAAAAGCATATACATGTCGAACATATATAACAACATTGTTTGTTACAAAATTACCCTTTCGAAAGGGTGATACAAAATTACTCAAACGAGCGGATATACAAAATGATATACATGGCAAAGTATATGCAAACTGCTACTACTACTACTACTACTACTCATTCGAATCGTCCTCGTCGTGCTCGTCCTCATCCTCATCCTCGTCTTGTTGGCCTGATCCTTGGTCCTCGTGGGCTGCACCTTCTCCCTGATCCTCGTCACGTGCATCTGATCCCTGGCCCTGGTGATCGCTTGCCTTCGATGATGGGACACTTGAGCTTTGACCCTAAGAGTGAACCATATAAATTGAAAATTTGCGCATCGTGTCTCTACATCTATAGGAAGACGACCAATTGCAGCTTGGTGTGGATCCAATTTATAAGAGTTAGAGTTAGCTAAAGTGCATGTAATATGTAGTGAAACAAATAGAACAATACATTAAATGAGAAGAAGTAGACTTACTACGGTTGCCTCGAATGCTAACCGTTCGCCTGCACCAAAGTGCGAAATACCTACGATGTCCAGCCGTCTCTTCACAGCCCTCCTTTGACCCTCGAACATTTCGGGATGGTTCCTATTCTGCTTCTTGAAGAACTTCCAATCAGTTTTGTCTGCCTAGCTGGGTTTAGCCAACCCCTTTGTGATGGAAGTACGCAAGGTTGATCTACAATGCTTCAAGACCAAACCCATGTGCTCTCGCATATAATTCTCATTAAACTCCCGATTTGGCGGATTAGGGTATTTTTGTTTTAATTCATCGATGACTGCCTGCTTCTTTTGGTCATCTTGATACCGCTAATCAGTAGCAATGTCGCTCTTGAAGTGATGGCTCATCAACCGCCTCATGGTGGCCATCACTGCTTTGCCCTTTCTAGCTTCTATTATCTCTCCGATAGCCGTGATTTGATAGGAGAGATCCTCTGATGAGTAAGGAGGACTGATGGTAGCAGAGTCAGAAGGAGTGAAAGCTATGCGAGCGCTTTCGGAGCGAGGAGTAACAGTGGGAGTATGAGAGTAAGGGACCTGACTGATACTGTGTCTCCGGACCAAGTGGAGACCTATAGGGATGTGAGTGTGCTGACTCGTCTACATCTCCCGAGTTAGCACAACATAAGCGGCCCCTCCTACTCTTCCTTTCCTTACGAGAGGCACGCATAGGTGATGGCCCCTTGATCGAAGGGGCACGAGGGGATGGCTGGGCAGTAGGTCCAGCCGTCGGTGTAGGGGAGGGAATTGTTGAGGTCCCTTGAGATAGCAGAGAGAAGAATCTCGCTGCCTCCTCATCGCTCATCTGCGCTACAAACTCGTCAGGACTCCCGACAAAGCCATGCGTGGCTAGCAAAGGACTTCCCCGAGGGATAGTCACAGTGCTACGTCTGAGAGGAGTCAGACCATGGGTAGTCGTAGTGCTAGGTCCGAGAGGATTCGGACCACGAGTAGTCCCCTCAGGTGTCACCTGAGAGGAATCAAAGTCCTCTAGAGCATATAGATCGTAATGTCTCCTCTTGCAAGGCTGTCCGTACTCGTCGGATGTGCGACGTGATCCCATGTTTAACATAGACACAAACACGAAAACAAAAACAAGAATGCCATGACAAATGTCAACAGTTGGAGAGCTTGCACATCACCTTCAACTTCTTCCAGTTCTTGTAGTGGCCATGCTATTTCTTCAAGGGGTTTGTGGTCTGGCATCCTTTTTTTGAGTAATGTCCTTAAGGACCTTTCTGATGATCTTTTGAAGTCGGTAAACTCCTATCAGATATGCCCAACACTTAGTTTCATGATGACCACAACCTTTGCATTCCTTACAAATGATCACCCTCATTCATGGCTTGTGGCTTTGTTGGGGCGGTGCTTCCACTCGCTTCATGCGTGATTGAAGTACAAGCTTCACATGCCAGGAAATCAGCAGCTAAATTTTGAGCTCGAGGGATATTTTTACCTCATCAAATTGTTGGCAAAGTTCCAATGCTTGTTGATATCGTGGAATCAAGCCTTCGCTCCACACCTTCCACCTTCCACTAACTTGTTCACACACGAGTTGAGAATCTCCTTGCACCTCAAGTTGCTTGATGTGATGTTCTTGCACCTTTTATAGCCCAAAAATGAGTGTCGAGTACTTAGCTTGGTTGCAAGTACTTGCAAGTGCAGACTTGCTATAACAATGCACCTCACTGCCCGATGAAGTGAGCTTCACACCCACACCAGTTGCCTTGGTCGAAGGTTTGTATGCTCCATCAAATTGAAAGAGCCAAGCTGTCATCACACCAAGACTAAAATTTGGACATCCCAAGTTTCTCGGTAGTTCAAGATAGGTAGAAGGAGAGGGTGGGGAGAATTCAATACTTGAGCAAGACGTTCAGCACCAAATAAACTTGCAATCCTTTGTTGATAGTTTATCTTTAGACCAAAACAAATTACAACTTGAAGCTCGAAATGAGGCACAAAGGGTTGATTAGGTACAAAGGGATTCCTTGGTCGAAACATTACCAACCATAGCCGAGCCCTAGAAACCTTTGTAGTGAGATCGAGAAGAAATCATTCAAGACGAGCTTATCCACAGGATTTAATAAGAAGATGTGCCAAATCTCCCCCCAAGCTTAGAGAACATCCCACCCTTCAAAGAATGTTACTCTTTTAATTACCCCCGATGCAACAAGTAGCTCGATCACTGCACAATGAATAGAATTGAAATCAAAGTCCTCCCAGTGTATCACTAATTCTTCACCTTGAATCATCCACGGTGTATCATCCCACCCATCGTCTCCTTGAGCAATGCATTGTACAATCAATTGTTGAAGATTGACATGAAGATCAAGAAAGAGATCTCGCCAATTGGTAGCCGTAATGAGCAGAGGACCAAGCACCAAATCCTTGAACTTGTCGAAAAGTGACATAAATATCCACCCTCCTCATGTGGCGTGCGTCCAAGGAGTGAACTTGAAAAAGTTCAGAATCTACGATCTAGTATGATATATGAATAGAGTACATGAAATGAAGTACTTTTGCTTTTTACAACAAGAGGAAACTCCCTACGGTTAGAGAGTTACAGTTCATGAGATTTCACCATATAAGCAATATTATTACACTTTCATCACTTCCTATTTGCTGGCCCATTGATAAGTCTTCCTTTTGTGAATGGGGAGGTCTTGGGTTCAATTCCTACTCCTTAACAAAAAGAGAGGAGAGGAGAAGAGAAGAGAAGAGAAAGAGAAGAAAAAGAAGAAGATAGAGGGGAGGGGCGCGAGGTCTATTGCACATGTGCAGGAGCAGTTTTGCATGGCGTCGCACAAAAGATGTGCAGGAGCAATTTTGCAGGTGCAGTCAACCAGAAGATGCGTGGCGCTGCACAGAAGACGCGCAAGAATCCAAAAGATGCGCAGGAACCGCACGCATGCTGGAGGTGCAGAAATAGAGAGGTTTTATAGCTGCGGAGACGGAGAACCGCGAGCTGAAGACACGTAGATTGAAGGCACAAAAGCAGAGAAGTTTTTTGGCTAGCCCCGCACGTAAGATGGAGCGGAATTAGATTGGAGGCGCAGAAGCAGAGAAGTTTTGCGGCCGACGCTGAACGTAAGATGGAGCGGATGTAGATTGGAGGTGCAGAAGCAAAGAAGCGCACACGAAAGATGCTGTAGAACTACACCCAATCGTAGAAGTAACGAATTTTAAGCCACTAGCCATGGAGACTTTGATCCCAGCAGCCACACTAATTCTATTAACTAGAAAAGAAATCAATGCATGATGCGGGAGGTGGAATGTAGAGATGGAGACATCAAGGGAAGAGAGTCATGCTTTATTTGAAAGGAAGGATGGGGGGGGGGGAAATCAAAGTACTCGCTACGTAGCTTTACAAGAATGAGCGTGTTACATCAAGGAATAGCCCCCTCCTTTTATAGCCAAGAGAGAAGGTCTCTCCCAATAAATGCATCCTCGCACATGCATGGTGTGTGTGGAAAAGTCTCTTATGTGGGCTAGGTGGGTACGCACTCTCAATTGTGTGCGACAACCCTTTGCCTCATTTTTCCACATAAATCAAACCCCATATCCCAAGTCTAAGATACTCCCTTGGTCTCCTCCCAATTTTATAATTTGTTCAAACGTCTAGGAGGACAAGTGGAGGATTGGTACAAGAAGTCTTGCCACCTTATCCTACTTTCCCAATTATTTAACTTGCATTCTTTGACTATTTACACCCCCTCCACATGGGCCTATCCTACATGGAGGGAATAATCTAATATAATATCCATCTCCACCTATTTTATATTACTTCTCTCATGGTCCTTGGGCCATGGCTCACTAAATGCAGGCATGGGGCCGCCTGGGTGGAGGGGTGGCACATGGAGGAACCATGCCACTTTACCATTTTATAATATGACTACCATGGATTATGTACAACACACCTTATGGGTCCTCTTACGTGGAAGGGTGGCACATGGTCATGCCCTGCCACCTCAATCTTGGGCCCTATGCACACCATATTTTATTATAGTGTTGCCACACATACAAGCACACACATATATTTATGCCTTTTACCTTGGTTAAATTTATCCATAACAGCATGCAATGCCCAACCAAGTTACTGTGAACCCCCGGGGGGGTCACTATGTATAAACCCTCTATATCATGTGCGTTCAAGGACTATATTTAAAGTCCCTTATCGATAAAAAATTTCATTAATAAAATGTAGCCCTTTTCTATACAAATCTGTAAATTTTTTTCAAAACTATTTTAAATAGTCCCTTATGTATATTTATTTAGAAATTAAAAAAATCCTTCTATTGAACTCATGTGATAGGGTTACATATGATGAGTGACCCCCCCGAGCTGTGAACCGAGCGACCTATGACCAAGTCATTGTGGTCCAACTAACTTGCTGCTTGGTAGGGTTTCACCTTGCTTCCATTGTGGTACTTGGAAAACACTCTGCCTTGCAAATCCTCCAGCTATACTGTCCTATTAGGAAACACTTCATTTAATCTGTAGGGTGGGCATTCCATTCAAATTTGAAATTTGTTTTGTGTGGCCCCAACTTAGCATTATATAACAAAACCAACATTCCTTTCTCTAGATGTTTAGGTACAATATGTTTATCATGCCACGCTTTCCTTTGTTGTTGAATGACCTATTGTTTCAAGGCTGCTTTTACCTTTCTTCTTTGATATAATTAGTTGGAATGGCATCCGTTATACAAGTGGATCCTTAGAAAAGGAATATCTGCAGAACATCTCAAAGTGGCATTATTTTCCTTCACTATTCATATGTGAATTCCCTCTTTATAAGAGCTCCTACACCACCTTGCCATGGCCAAAGCCAAATAGATTTGGGTAGCAGCTATTAGATTGTGAAAGTGAATGATGAGTTGATGTTCGACGGTGGAACTCGAGAAGTAGTCATTTTTGTTATACATTTGGAGAACATCGTTTGCCACTCTTATAAATATGTATCGATGAATGGCCATGATGGAACACTGGTGTATAATCATCTTTTCTTATTTCAAATTCTATTATGATAAGCACATACTCACTTTTCAGTAAATGTTCGCTTCATTTCTATGAATGACGGCAAATTAGAATATTAAAGTACATGGTCTTTAGATGTGCTTATAGATGACTACTCGTATCAATTGCTTGCATCCATGTCATATTGGATGTAGATGACAAGCCGTGTCAATTGATCATAAGTCACGTCTCTAGCCTACATTGCAAATGTAAAAAGATATGTCATGAAGGTATATGTCAAGAAACAAAGCACACTTGAAATGCTTTCTTATTTGCATGACAAATCTTTGTTTTATTATTATGTATAATTACATAGCATTGTTCACATCTTGTATATAACCGCACATTGATGTGGATAGAGAGTTGGCATATGGATAGAAAGTTGGTAGTACATATAACGATATAATCATGTGAAAATATGATCATTTGGGCACAAATTTTGCATTATATATAACTACATGTTCGTATAACTACACGTTCATGTGGGGGAAGAGTTGGCACACTCTCTCCAAAAATTATAAGACCAAGGAATGTGCCTTTTCTTGGGATCTTGTGTCGTATATTTTGCAAATCGCAAAATGTATGTGCATTCCTTAGGAATTTTGCATCGTGTATTTTTCAAATCACACAATGTAATCAATAGAAATTGATATAGATTGATTCGTAATAATGAAGAAACCACATGATGATTTGTAATAAAGGGAAAACCAGATGATTGTGCTTCAAATTTCATGCGCTGATCCACAATCTGAACAGTGTCCCAAATTTCATGTGTTCATTGATAAAGCAAGCAAGGACCCACAAACCGTAACTTCAAATATTCGCTGTCATATTGAAACGGATGGAACCATATCCAAAGAGAAAAAATTTAAAACGCGAATGTTCGGCGCTGAGAACCTTCATAGATGGATTCAACAACATTCAATTCAGCGAGATTCAACTCATCAATAAATATATTCTTAGTTAGAATGGTAATGTAAATAACAAGAGCAATGCATGAAACATATGTATTAGTTTGCTCTCGACATCCACATGAGCAGGACAAGTGTCAACGCACATAGAGCCCTGCATTCTAGTCCTAGATTCTTGACAGCCGATACGGTCGCTCAATACAGTAAGATGAGGTTGGTAAGTCAAACCCTTGAAGTTGGGCCACCCGAGATGTATAGCTTGCCTTCTATAACAAATAGGCATAGAAGCCCAACTTTTCTCCTCCACCTGAAAGCATACAAGTTGCTCGACCTCGTTAGATGGTAAAGGAGTGAAACATATCACATCACAATCAGCATCCAAGTACGCTATGTAAATAGAATCGGCCTTTTCCATCTCCTCTCTAACATACAAGATCCTCGAGCGTGAACTTTGCTAGAGCTGGAGAACTTTCACTCGGCAAGTAAACCTGCAAGAAAATCACAACCAAACCAACCTCAGCTAGCAGTCGAGAATGCCTCATGCTGTTAACTACCCGACGAAAAGAGTCGAAGTGCAAGTGCAATGGGGCAAGTTGAGAAGGAGGATGAGCCTGATTGGAAAAGAAGGCTCGAGGTTTCCCAAAGTTAAGCTTGGAGTCCATGATCCAAGAATAACAGTGGAAATAGATTTGAGTAGCGTCTGGCAAGTTGAAGCTGATCGATTTTAGAAAGACCTCGTTGGGATGCTGGCTGTCGATCAGGATAGCTCAGGGTTTACCAAAATCTTCGGGCACAGAGAATTGAACCTTCAGGCAGGAATCATTATCCTTCACTTCACCTCCAAACAATTTTAGATAGGATTCCGGACTGAGCTTTGCTTCCTTCGTCTCTGCACAATCCGACTATCACAGAAGTTCCCAAGTTAAGTGGCTTTGACTTACCGGAGCTCAAGAGCTTTCCTCCTGTTCGACACCTGTGAGGATATGGAAGATCCATGGAACCTCCCAACAAAAGCTTCTCCTCTACTCTGCCCATGTCACTGTACACATCGTGGTGTGCATCATTTCAAAGCTGCCATACAAACTCTGTAGGCATGAATCCCATCTCCATCCATTGAAGTGTTGTCGGATCTAGTTCCAGGATGCCCACCCGCAGCGGATAGCGTCTTTGAAAATCACCTTGCATCTGAAAATTCCCTTCCAACATGAGAGAACCTTAGATCACATGAAGCGTCAAATATTGTGGATTCCATATTTTGGGGGAACTGGGCAGGTCCACGGAGCCCCATTGCGAGGTGCGAAGATCGAACGTCACCAAACGACTGATTGATCGAGCTCTCTCTGATCTCTCTCTTACTGAGCTTCAACACCATAGCCGCAAAAAATAATCTCTCCCTCTGTCTCTCTCTCTCCCCTGCTGTGGTAAACCTTCCATCGAATATGAAGCCGATCCCAACAAGATACAAAGTTTTCCGCTCCACCTAACGAAGTCTTGCGTGCTACAAGCCGGAGCATCGACAAGGTGGAGCGAGGGTGGAGGAGGCTGTGGCAAGGGGCATCCAGCTGGAATCGTTGAGCTCGAAGACGAGAGGGGTTGGAACGGCCATAAGCGATGATGTGGAAGCAGTGGGAGTGGAGGTGCAGAGCGAGGCCAAGGTGGAGGAGGCGGGAGATGGAAGAGGAACGAGAAAGGGGTAGGGATGGGGGATGCAGAGGCCATGGGAGAAAGCAACGATGGTGGAGGAGGAAGACGACGAGTAGGGAGAGAAAAGTAGAGGGAGGCAGAGGCGAGAGATGAGGTTGAAGGCAAAAGAGGGGCGATGATAACACAGGAGAAGCTAGGGGAGGAGGGGGTGAGGCTATGAGGGAGGAGGACGGGGAGGACAAGGCTATGTGGGAAGATAAGTTGCACGAAATCATCTGGCAGGCTTGCCTCCGTCATCTCGTTGGTGCTGCTCTGTTGCTCACAACAAAACAAGTCCCTGTTGCACAACAATGTGCATACCCAGAATTCCTCTTCTTTCCCTCTTCTTCCTCTTCTTTCCCTTTCTTTCCCTCTTTCCTTTCCCTCTTCTTTTCTGTTCTCCTCTTCTTTCTCTCTTCTTTCCCTCTTCTTTCCTTCTTTCCTTTCTCTCTTCTTCTTTCTTTTCCTTCTTCCAATCTCTTTTCCTTTCCCTCTTCTTCCTCTTTTCCTTTGCCTATGCCTATGCCTATGCTTATGTTTGTTTTTTGTTTAAGGAGGCATCATAGTGCCATCAAACATAAAAACCAAGCTCTCCTTGAGAAGACGAAAAGAGAAAGAAGAGGAAAAGAGGAGGGAAAAGAGGAGAAGAGGAGGGAAAAGAGGAGGGAATTAAAAGAGGAGAAGAGGAGGAAAAGAGGAGGGAAAAGAGGGGGGAAAAGAGGAGAAGAGAGAAAAAGAGGGAAAAGAGGGGGGAAGAGGAGAAAAGAGAAGAAGAGGGAAAGGAAAGAGAGATTGGAAAAGGGGAAAGAGGGAAAGAAAGAGAGAAGAAGAGGAAAGTAACTGCAGGCCAATGCAACTAACAAAAATAACAAATGGAAAAAAGAGGAAGCACTTACCTGGAATAGTACGTCCTGCTCGGTGTTTTGTGAACTGGCCCTACAAAAGAAAGGAAACATACCATTTTTCAAATAAGATGTTAGAGGAAGGAGGAGATTGCAAAAGCAACTTCTCAAAAAGATTAGATTGAGGAGACAAGGAGAAAGAGAAGGAAGAGAAATACAAAAAATACTAGAAGAGGTAAGTCTTCTTTCTTTCTTGAAAATGGACCATGCATGACTACCCAAGATATACAGAGTGTGCAGGCACGTGGTTGTGTCTCTACATGTATAATACAGGATTATGCTTTTATGACTCTCTTTCGCATGCATGTCTTATACTAACACATTCATGCAGGCGTGCAGGACTTGTTGCAAGTGGGTACTATGCTTGTTCTGTTTGTGGACTGGGTTTGAAGTCGCTTGCACGCTTCTCTAAACATATGAGGAAAAATGTTTATGAAGGTCATGCTTGATACCTTCCGCTCAACCATCTCGCACGTGAAGGTCAGCTTGATCCACCACCATAATATTTGAAGGCAAATGACTGGATTCAAGCTTGGAGGGCGAATGGAGAGAAACCTCCTCCTGGTATGAAGAGGCTATCGACGATCTTTCACGAGCTTCCTTATTGGCATCAGTTACAAATCAATCATCTCTTGGATCCCATGCATACCTTTTAGAATGTGGGGGCTACTATTTGGGCACACTTGGTTAGTTTCAAAGACTTGAGAGGAGTGTGAAAAGACTTGTGTGCTATGAATAGGATATCTCATTCGTGGTCCCAAGTGCATGCTTCGAGAAAAGTTGTCCTCCCGAAAGCAATATGGATCCTCTCTACGAGGGAGGAGGCAGTGATCAAGGCGGACATAGCCTCTTTTCAAACACTGATAGGGCACATGCATTACTTGAAAGGAGCATTTTCAAAGGACAATAAGCTTAGTAGACTCAAGTCCCATGATTGGCACAAGGTCTTACAAGTATTCTAAGCTGTAGAATTAGTGTACCGATAATCGTGATGCGTTAGCGTAATTATGATTATGCTATTATGTTGACATGACTTCTTTGTTGCTTTGAGAATTCATGCTTCCAATTACAATAAAAGGGTGCTTACAAGAAGATGTTAGAAATGCTATATTCAAGATCTGTGATATTGTGAGGTATGCTTACTATCAATCGCTTGATTGCATTTTCTTTAATTGAAGCTGATTAATCTGTAGACTGATTATGAAAATATCTTACATGGACATGTGAAATAGGTGGATATCTCAAAAAGAGATCTCCATATCGAGCATCGAGAAGGCTAGGGTGGAATCCATCGAAGTCGTATGCTTGCTTGAGAAGCACTTTCCCTCGAGCATTATGACAACTCAAGTCCACTTGCTTGTGCACATAGTTGATGAGGTAGCTATTGCAGGTACCGTTCATAGTCGATGGATCCTTTTTCTCGAGCGGTTTATGAAAACTTTGAAGGGATTTGTAAGACAAAGAGCAAGACCAGAAGCAAGCATGGCAGAGGGATGTCTTGTGCAAGAGTCATTAGTATATATCACGAAGTTTCTTGCCTCCACGGATCCCGATATGCCGCAAGCTTGGCATAACAAGGAATATGATTGCATCGTTGGCGAGGTTCCCCAAGGAAAAGGGATTGAAAGAAAGATGAGCGAAGAGCAAATGGAGAAATTCAAGAAGTTTTGTATCCTCAATAGCCCTGAGATGTAAAAGTGGATTGAGAGATATGAAGTGGCCAAAGCAGAAAGAATAAGTGCAAGGATGAGATTCAGAGTAATGTACAGGTAATCGCAACCATGGATATCCACGGGATCTAGCTCTTCTCCCCACTCACATGTCACTTGATTGGCTACAACTGGCTCTACATAAAGCCGAACGTGATGGAGAGATAATAAAAGAGCACGAGCGAGAGTTATCATCTGGATATATGGCTCATATATGGTGCATGTAAGTTTCTTACCTCTTAACGTAATTAAGTAATTATTTGTGATAATATATGCTATAAAATAGATGCATCTTCATTGTTTTAATGATGCTCTTTTACAGTACAAAAAGTATAGTGCATTATGGTCATATGGATGACATTTTCGCGTGGAACGCATCGATTCAAAGAGAGTCACGTATGATTGTGGAGTCATGGCTAACTTCACACAAGATAGCCAAGCAAGTGCTTCAGATACCAATCTTCTCTCCTCACAGTTGGATTATTGTGGAACCATACGCGAAATCTATGAAGACGATTTAGTATTTTCATTCTTGATGTAAAATGGTTTAGAACTATTTACAACGGTCCTTATGTGACAATGAGAAAAGATAGTAGCAGTTTCTTTGCAATAGACTCCACCAAACATTGGACCGATGAAAGTGATACTTTTGTTCTTCCCAGGCACTGTGAGCAGGTGCATACTAATGATTTAATTAATTGAAGCTTTTGTTTTTAAAGATCCATTGATACATGTACTTGAGCACAATTTTATATATATAATTGACGACATTTGGCACCCATCTTCAATATAGGTGGTTTTTTATTCGGATCGTTCTGATCCAAGATGGTGGTACATGATCCAAGTTGCACCACGAAGTATATAGGTGGTTTTTTATTCGGATCGTTCTGATCCAAGATGGTGGTACGTGATCCAAGTTGCACCACGAAGTAAGCAAATTTTTGAAGATAGAGATGTGGATATGGAGATGCCACTACCAATGCTGGATCCAATTCATCCCGATGAATCTAGCGAAGAAGATGAAGATCATAATATGAGCCAAGAGGAAGATGTACATAATGACATCGCATAGGAGGAAGATGGAGATCACGATATTGAGAAAGAAGACAACGATCATCAAGAATCACCACACTTTATTGAAGAAGATGATCAAGTACTTTTAGGTGAACGTACGATGCTAGAGTACAATGATGATATAAGAGATCAACTCGGTATAGAGTTGGAGATAGACTTGTTTGGTGCCTTAGACTTGGCTCAAGATGAAACAGTTGATGTAAATGCTCTTCATTGATTTTTTTCATCTCAAACTTGGACATGAATATATAAGCTTCAAAGGCTTGATGTACATGCTTTCATATTTTTATTCTCTATGAGACTAAACATATATGAAAATTTAAAAAATTTTGTCATTGGAAAAAACTAACTTTTAAGGCCTATATGAGTGAAAAACCTCTCTGGAAAACGTCGTTATAAAATAGTATATCAGTGTCGTTATATAGTGACACTTTAAAGTCACTATATAGTGACCTTTATAATAGTCGCTATATAGCAACGTTTACCTAAAGTCGATGTATAGCGACGCTTTATAGGATGCGCTTTTCATACCGACGACTAATACCCCACGCACGCTAAACGTCGGTACGTAAACGTCACAATAGGATCCGTGTATAGTAGTGAGTGTTTATATAAGAGAGACATGAAGCCAAGCCAATGGCTTCAAGTGCAAAAAAGAGTAGCTAGCACTACTTCTACGACTAATCTAAGTTCTCTGCATCCTCACCTCGAGATCCTCGCTCCCTTCTTTGCTCCCTTCTTTGTGCCCTTCTTTGCTCCCTTCTTTCTCACCTTCTTCCTCTGGATCAGCCGAGAGAAAAAGTGGGGATAAAAGAGAGGAGAAAGGAGAGGAAAAGAGAGGAGAAAAAGAGAGAAAAAGTGGGGATAAAAGAGAGGAGAAAGGATAGGAAAAGAGAGGAAAAGATAGGAGAAAAAAAGAGAGAAAAAGAGAGGAGATAAGAGAGAAAAATTACCACGAAAAGAGAAGGAAAGAAAGGATAAAAGAGAGAAGGAAAGAGAGGAAAATAGAGGAAAAGAGAGGAGAAAAAAACAGGAGATAAGAGAGAAAAAGAGAGACGAAAAGAGAAGGAAAAAGAGGATAAAAGAGAGAAGGAAAAAGAGAGGACTCAGCTTCGGTGGATGGACCACCTTTGCCTTTCGTAGTGGCAGAGAACACAAAATATAGAGTGCAATCCCTTTTTTCAATCATGCTTTCCCTTTCCATCATTCATGCAATCCCTTTCTTCAATCATGCAATCCCTTTCCATCATTCATGCAATCCCTTTCTTCATTCATGCAATCACTTATTTCCATCATTCAATATGCAATCCTTTTCTTGGAAGTGAAAGTGGAAAGGGAAAGGGAAGAGGAAAGAGAGAGGAAAGAAAAGGGAAGGGCAGGGAAGGGAAGGGAAGGGAAGGCCACGCTAGGGAAAAATAACAAAACACGTCTATCTTCACGTATAACAGCGTGTCTATAGATGCGGCTATTTGTTTCCAAAAACAAAGTAGACACGTATATAGACGTGCTCTTAGATGTGCTCTTAGACTCGCTCTCAAATGCGTCTATAGATGTGCTCCAACAGACGGACTATTCTAAAAACTCAAAAAGGACATGCACCCGACACAAAAGCACAACACTAGTACCAAAAACATTCGTTTCTTGGATACGATAAAGGACGAATCCAAAGAGAGCAACTTTCAAAGAAAAACAACCGTAAAGAGACTTACCTTGGATAGAGGTATGGAAGCTTCTTGTCCTTCTTTAAAGCTGCTTCTCTTTCTTCTCTTCCATGTTCACCCTTTGCCTCTCTTTCTTCTCTTCCTTGTTCACCCTCTTCTCTTGTGTGCTTGGAGATGATTGTGTAAGCCTGGAGATAAGTATGGGTGCTTGGAGATAAGTGTGGATGCTCGAAACTGTGTCTGTTAATAGCAAAGCAAGCCACGCGATGCTAAAAGTATGTGAAGAAAAGCAAGCGTGCTAAAAGGAGGTTTGAAAATCGCATCTATAAGCACGTCTAATTGCATGTCTATATACACGTCTAAATGCGTGTTTAATTTCACGTCTACAACACGGTTTAGATGCACCTATAGATGCGCACCATAGAACAGACACGGTTTTAGATGCGGTATTAGATGCGCCATAGAGTTTTAAGATTAAATATATGATACAAGAGCAAATTTTTTGGGTTGTTTATTTGTAGGATGTCTTCATCTTCAACAAGTAGCTCTAGTGAGGATGAATCCCTGCGTATCCACCATCACAAAATGTGGTTGGAGCAAAAAATCAAATGTATGTGTGATCGATGTCGAGGAAACATCTCGGGGGGTTCACTCATCATATGTAACCCTATCACGTGAGTTCAACAGAAGGATTTTTTTTATTTCTAAAATTTACAGAAATAAATATACATAAGGGACTATTTAAAACAGTATTGGAAAAAATTTACAGATTTGTATAGAAAAGGGGTACATTTTATTAATGAAAATTTTTACAGATAAGGGACTTTAAATATAGGCCTTGAACGCACGTGATATAGAGGGTTTATACATAGTGACCCCCCTGAGGGAAACATGTATCGTGCACGCAGGATTACACTCAATCACATCTCAAAGTATGGAAAATGGGATGCTACTGTAAACATGGTAAGTGTTAAAGAGTTAAGGTTGATTGAGATACCTATGGGTCTTCATATGTTTGAGTTATGATCCCATTTTAATTTGATACAGGATGCAGTGCCACATCCACATATGTTGCCCTATGCTCATTAAGAGGAGGCGAAGCGTCGGCAATATGAGCTGGGATCTTCAAGAGGGACCATTACGGATGCATGGAGTGATGGTGATAGTAGCCCTCCACCATTACCTCATGAAGCCGTGGAGGATGTGTTTGATAATATGGTGTAGGATTTATATGTCCATCAATCCAAAGGGAGGGATGATAGCATGAAGTAGGATGATCTTTCTACCGCAGCATCGACTCCACTGTTTGAGGGTGCACATTCTCTGTTCTACGTGCCTCCCTTGAGTTACTAAACTTGCAAACCATCTATGGATGGAGCATTGAGTTACTAAACTTGCAAACCATCTATGGATGGAGCAATGCAAGTTTGAATGCATTACTCAAGTAAGCTTTAAAGTCTATTTTGCAAACGTGGTAAATTACGCTAGTGGGTCACTTACTCGAATGCATTGCTTAATAATATCAACCTCTATTGTGTGCTTAATAGTGATGTGATGAAAAGATGGGTGACAAGATACGAGGATGCAAAGGCAAGAAGACAAGAAGAAAGGGCCCTCTTTTGTAGACACCACAGATCTCATGTGCCATACCCTCAGTATCTAAGAGCACTTCCAAAGGATATTCATGCGGATTGGCTACTTGACAAAATGGAGAAAGTAGAGAAAGACGAGGGGATGCATATCACAATGGAAGAATGGGAGTATGCTAGAGGATGCATGAGCAAGGTCGGTATATAGAATATTATGCATAAGTTAGGAGCTTTTAATAATTTAGATTGCTTATTTACACTACTATACACGGATCCTATTGCGACATTTACATACCGATGTTTAGCGCGCGCGGGGCACTAACCATCGGTATGAAAAGCGAGTTCCGTAAAGCGTTGCTATATAGCAATGTTAGGTAAACATCACTATATAACAACGATTAAAAGGGTTGCTATATAGCGACTTATTAGTGTCACTATATAGCGACACTGATATACTATTTTATAGCATGTTTTTCAGAGAGGGTTTTTTTCATATAGGCCTTAAAAGTTAGTTTTTTCCAATGACAAATTTTTTTTAATTTTCATACATGTTTGATCTCATAGAGAATAAAAATATGAGAGCACGTACATCAAGCCTTTGAAGCTCATATATTCATGTCCAAGTTTGAGATGAAAAAAATCAATTAAGAGCATTTACATCAACTGTTTCATCTTGAGCCAAGTCTAAGGTGCCAAACAAGTCTATCTCCAACTCTATACCGAGTTGATCTCCTATATCATCATCGTACTCTAGCATCGTACATTCACCTAAAAGTACTTGATCATCTTCTTCAATAAAGTGTGGTGATTCTCGATGATTGTTGTCTTCTTCCTCAATATCGTGATCTCCATCTTCCTCCCATGCGATGTCATTATGTGCATCTTCCTCTTGGCTCATATTGTGATCTATATCTTCTTTGCTAGATTCATCAATTGGATCCGGCATTGGTAGTGGCATCTCCATATCCACATCTCTATCCTCAAAATTTTGCTTACTTCGTGGTGCAACTTGGATCACGTACGACCATCTTGGATCAGAACGATCCGGATGGAAAACCACCTATATCGAAGATGGGTGCCAAATGTCGCCAATTATATATATGAAATTATGCTCAAATACATGTATCAATGGATCTTTAAAAATGAAAGCTTTGATTAATTAAATCATTAGTATGCACCTGCTCACAGTGCTCGAGAAGAACAAAAGTATCACTTTCATCAGTCCAATGTTTGGTGGAGTCTATTGCAAAGAAACCGCTACTATCTTTTCTCACTGTCGCATGGGGACCGTTGTAAATAGTTCTAAACCATTTAAGATTAAGAATGAAAATACTAAATCGTCTGAAATCAACTTCATAGATGTCGCGTATGGTTCCACAATAATCCAACTGTGAGGAGAGAAGGATGGTATCCGAAGCACTTGCTCGGCTATCTTGTGTGAAGTTAGCCATGACTCCACAATCATACGTGACTCTCTTTAAATCGATGTGTTCCATGTGAAAATGTCATCCATAGGACCATAATGCACTGTACTTTTTGTACTGTAAAAGAGCATCATTAAAACAATGAAGATGCATCTATTTTATAGCGTATTTTGCCACAAATAATTACTTAATTATGTCAAGAGGTAAGAAACTTACATGCACCATACATCCAGATGATATCTCTCACTCGCGCTCGTTTATTGTCTCTCCATTGCGTTCAACTTTACGTAGAGCCAGTTGTAGCTAATCAAGTGATATGTGAGTGGGGAGAAGAGCTAGATCCCGTGGATATGGTTGCGATTGCATGTACATTACTCTGAATCTGGTCCTTGCATTTATTCTTTCTACTTTGGCCACTTCATATCTCTCAATCCACTTTTGCATCTCAGGGCTATTGAGGATACAAAACTTATTGAATTTCTCCATTTGCTCTTCGCTCATCTTTCTTTCAATCCCTTTTCCTTGGGGAACCTTGCCAATGATGTGATCATCATCCTTGTTATGCCAAGCTTGCGGCATATTGGGATCTGTGGATGCAAGAAACTCTGCGATATATACTAATGACTCTTGCACAAGCCATCCCTCTGCCATGCTTGCTTCTGGTCTTGCTCTTTGTCTTACAAATCCCTTTAAAGTTTTCATAAACCGCTCGAGGAAAAACATCCATCGACTATGAACGGTACCTGCAATAGCCACCTCATCAACTATGTGCACAAGCAAGTGGACTTGAGTTGTCATAATGCTCGAGGGAAAGTGCTTCTCAAGCAAGCATACGGCTTCGATGGATTCCACCCTAGCCTTCTCGATGCTCGATATGGAGATCTCTTTTTGAGATATCCACCTATTTCACATGTCCATGTAAGATATTTTCATAATCAGTCTATAGATTAATCAGCTTAAATTGAAGAAAATGCAATCAATGTGATGTGATAGTAAGCATACCTCACAATACCACAGATCTTGAATATAGCGTTTCTAACATCTTCTTGTAAGCACCCTTTTATTGTAATTGGGAGGATGAACTATCAAAGCAACAAAGAAGTCATGTCAACAATATAACATAATCATAATTACGCTAACGCATCACAATTATCGGTACACTAATTCTACTTAGAATACCTGTAAGACCTTGTGCCAATCATGGGATTTGAGCCCACTAAGCTAATTGTCCTTTGAAAATGCTCCTTTCAAGCAACGCATGTACCCTGTCGGTGTTTGAAAAGAGGCAATGTCTGCCTTGACCACTGCCTCCTCTCTCGTAGAGAGGATCCACGTTGCTTTTGGGAGGACAACTTTTCCCGAAGCATGCACTTGGGGCCACAAATGAGACATCCTATTCATAGCACACAAGTCTTCTCACACTCCTCTTGAGTCTTTGGAACCAACCAAGTGTGCCCAAATAGTAGCCCCCACATTCTTGAAGATATGCATGGGATCCAAGAGGATTGATTTGTACCTGACCCCAATAAGGAAGCTCGTGAAAGATCGATAACCTCTTCATACCAGGAGGAGGTTCCTATCCATTTGCCCTCCAAGCTTGAATCCAGTCACTTGCCTTCAAATATGATGGTGGTGGATCAAGCTGACCTCCATGTGCGAGATGGTGGTCGAGCGGAGGGTATCGAGCATGACCTTCATAAACATTTTTCCTCATATGTTTAAAGTAGTGTGCAAGCGATTTCAAACCCGGTCCACAAACAGGACAAGCATGGTACCCACTTGTAACAAGTCCTACATGCATGCATGAATGTGTTAGTATAAGACATGCGTGCGAAAGAGAGTCATAAAAGCATAATCCCTCATTATACATGTAAAGACATAACCATGTACCTGCACACTCTCCATATCCTGGGTAGTCATGCATGGTCCACATCAAGATACCCCTCACCAAAATATCATTGGTACATCTAGGAGATTTAGAAATATCAAAGACCTACACTCCTCTCCATAATATCTGTAACTCCTCTATCAAAGGTACCATGTACACGTCCATATTTTTTGCCTTATACTTTCCTGGCACAAGTAGTGCAAGCATGAGGTGTCCCTTTTTTATTATTAGCCATGGTGGGATATTGCAATTCACCACGACTATGGGCCATGTCGAGCGTAACCCGAAAGGATTCACGCCATCCATGGCGACCCAAGATGTAAGTTGTGCTTCCAAGCTGCACAATCTGCGGGAATCCTCAATGTGTCATCAATGGACCAATGAGATGCATGCCATGTCATCAACTCTACTATGGATTTGCATAAAACATGTGTTGTATTCTTGCCCCGCCTAGTGAAGAGGGTGTAGGATGTGGGGCGTGGCATGTGTGATAGGTTAGGGACTAGCTGATTTGGGATATCATTGGGAAAGTGTCTCAAGATCTTAACCGGTATCCGCTCAACCTACAAATCATCTCTATATCGTTGCTCCCCACACTTTGGATAACTAGCCAAATCTCCATGCTCACGATGAAAGAGAATACAATCATTATAGCAAGCATGGATGGTATCATAATCCATACCCACCGTTGTTAGCATCTTTTTCGCTTCATCTCTTGATGCGGGCATAGTATTTGGTGCAGGCAACATCTTGTGCAACAACCTATGATAATTCAAACATACATAGGCTTTGAACAATGATGATTTAGTATACACTATCCAAATGATGATTCTCAAAACAAACAATATCCAAATAATGAGTCAAATTAATGCAAGAGCTAACCTCATTAAGGCCGAGACACTTGTATCCGACCACCCATACTTTACTTGTAGATTCAAGATTGAGAGACAAGCACGTAGTCTAGACAGGATGTAGTGCCCCTAAAAATAGAATCCATCATGTCGACCATACCCTCATCATCATCCAAGAGACTATAGTCTTGCTCAAAGTGTGAAGGTATATGCGTACCCTCGTCACCCTCCTCATCATGTTACAAGATTTCATGTAAATATAAGATCTTATATTTCTTGGTATCCAATAAGACTGCGAGCTTAAATAGCTTTGACTAACCGATGGTCCATCAACAGGTGCAACACCAACGGTGGGTACTGGTTCGCACTCCTCCCCATACATCTGCAAGTGGCGCATGATAATACAACGTTGATGTTGTACTTCTCGCTTGCAATGAGCGCAATGATAGTATAGCCTCTCTGTAAGCCACTTTGCGCTCCCAGGCATTGGCGCATCATCAGACGAGCTTCCACTTGTCCCTTCCATCTACACTTATAAAATCACAACATAAGTTGCAAGAAAATATATTAACAGTTATAAAATAGCATCTATGAGCTTCCCTTCAACTTAGAATAAAAAGTGACTTAAAGCATCACTATATAGTGACTTTTTGCTCTATTTCATCGCTATATAGCGACGCTTTTAATTAAAAACGTCGCTATATAGCAACAAAAAAGCGTCGCTATATAGTGACGCTGTGGGTTAAAATTGAAACCCATCTCGACACGCAGTGCTTTCTTTAGCACTCTCTAATCTCTCAAGTAAGCGAGGCTCTCCTCCCATCTATTTCCAATGACCTCCCACCTATTTCCAACAACCTCCCACTCTATTCTCCACTCCTCACCCTTCTCCTAGCTCTTGTGCTCCCTCTCCACCCCTTTCCCTCTTTGGTTTCTTGAAAGGAAGTTTTTCAAGAGGTGAGTCTATTTCAACAATGTAGGTTATTTGTTTGTTAGCTTTAGTTTTGTGAGTGCTTCTCCTTGTATTGCTAAACTTGTAAACTAGTTTTCATGCTTGTTTTCAAAGGATTGAAACAAAAAACGAGATTTCAAGAAAGAAAGAAGACTCACCTCTTCTAGTCTTTTTTGTATTTCTCTTCCTTCTCTTTCTCCTTGTCCCCTCAATCTTCTCCTTTCAAGAAGTTACTTTTGTAATCTCCTCCTTCCTCTAACATCTTATTTGAAAAATGGTATGTTTTCTCTCTTTTGTAGGGCCAGTCCTTGTCACCGAGCAGGACATACTATTTCAGATAAGTGCTTCCTCTTTTTTCCATTTATTATTTTTGATATTTGTATTGGCCTGCAGCTAGCACCTTAAGTGCTAGCTGCAGTGATGGGCGTAGGAACCCTCTCTTCCCCTCTCTTTCCTCTTCTTTCCCTCTTCTCTCCTCTTCTTTCCCTCCTTTCCTTCTTCTCTCCTTCAATCTCTTTCCTCTTTTTCCCTCTGTCCTTTCCCTCTTCTTCTCTCTTTCCCCCTTCTCTTATGCTCATGCATAAGCATAAGTATGAGCATATGTCTCCTTCTCTTATGCTCATGCTTATGCTTAAGCATAAGCATACGCATGATCATATGTCTCTTTTTTCCTCTTTACTTTCCCTCTTCTTCTCTCTTCTCTCCCTCTTTCCTCTTTTCCAATCTCTCCTTCCTTTCCCTCTTCTTCTCTCTTCTTCTCTTTTCCCCCTCTTTTTCCTCTTTCATGCTCATGTTCTTATGCTCATGCATAAGCATAAGCATGAGCATATGTGTCTCTTATGCTTATGCTTACGCTTATGCATAAGACTCCTCTTATGCATAAGAATAAGCAAGAGCATAAGAGAAGGACACATATGCTCATGCTTATGCTTATGCATGAGCATAAGAGAAGTAGACATATGCTCATGCATGAGTATATGTCTCATGCATGAGAAGTAGACATATGCTCATGCATGAGACATAAGCATGAGTATATGTCTCTTTTTTCCTCTTTACTTTCCCTCTTCTTCTCTCTTTCTCTCCCTCTTTCCTCTTTTCCAATCTCTCCTTCCTTTCCCTCTTCTTCTCTTTTCTCCTCTTTTCCCTCTCTTTTCCCCCTTTCATGCTCATGTTCTTATGCTCATACATAAGCATAAGCATGAGCATATGTCTCAGTTTCTTATGCTTATGCATAAGACTCCTCTTATGCATAATCATAAGCATGCGCATAAGAGAAGGAGACATATGCTCATGCTTATGCTTATGCATGAGCATAAGAGAAGTAGACATATGCTTATGCATAAGCATGAGCATATGTCTCTTTTTTCCTCTTTACTTTCCCTCTTCTTCTCTCTTTCTCTCCCTCTTTCCTCTTTTCCAATCCCTCCTTCCTTTCCCTCTTCTTCTCTCTTCTCCTCTTTTCCCCCTCTTTTCCCTCTTTCATGCTCATGCATAAGCATAAGCATGAGCATATGTCTCCATCTCTTATGCTTATGCTTGTGCATAAGACTCCTCTTATGCATAAGCATAAGCATGAGCATAAGAGAAGGAGACATATGCTCATGCTTATGCTTATGCATGAGCATAAGAGAAGTAGACATATGCTCATGCATAAGCATGAGCATATGTCTCTTTTTTCCTCTTTACTTTCCCTCCTCTTCTCTCTTTCTTTCCCTTTTTCCTCTTTTCCAATCTCTCTTTCCTTTCCCTCCTCTTTTCCCTCCTCTTCTTCCTCTTTTCCCTCCTCTTTTCCCTCTTCTTCCTCCTCTTTTCCCTCCTCTTCTCCCTCTTTTCCCTCCTCTTTTCCCTCTTCTTCCTCCTCTTTTCCCCCCTCTTTTCCCTCCTCTTCTCTTGTTTTTCCTCCTCTTTTTCCTCTTCTTCCTCCTCTTTTCCCTCCTCTTCTCCTCTTTTTCCCTCCTCTTTTCCTTTTTTCCCTTTTTTCCCTCTTCTTCTCTCTTTTTCCCTCTTCTTCCTCTTTTCCCTCCTCTTTTCCCTCCTCTTCTCCTCTTTTTCCCTCCTCTTCTCCTCTTTTCCCTTTTTTCCCTCTTCTTCTCTCTTTTTCCCCTCTTTCTCCTTTCCCTCTTATGCTTATGCTTATGCTTATGCAAAAGACTCCTCTTTTGCATAAGCATAAGCATAAGCATAAGAGGGAAAGGAGAAAGAGGGGAAAAAGAGAGAAGAAGAGGGAAAAAAGGGAAAAGAGGAGAAGAGGAGGGAAAAAGAGGAGAAGAGGAGGGAAAAGAGGAAGACCTCTTATGCATAAGCATAAGCATGAGCATAAGAGAAGAAGACATATGCTCATGCATAAGCATGAGCATATGTCTCGTTTTCCCTCTTCTTCTCTCTTTTTCCCCTCTTTCTCCTTTCCCTCTTATGCTCATGCTTATGCTTATGCATAAGACTCCTCTTCTCCTCTTTTTCCCTCCTCTTTTCCTTTTTTCCCTTTTTCCCCTCTTCTTCTCTCTTTTTCCCTCTTCTTCCTCTTTCCCCTCCTCTTTTGCCTCCTCTTCTCCTCTTTTTCCCTCCTCTTTTCCTTTTTTCCCTTTTTTCCCTCTTCTCTCTTTTTCCCCTTTTTCTCCTTTCCCTCTTATGCTTATGCTTATGTTTATTCATAAGACTCCTCTTATGCATAAGCATAAGCATGAGTATAAGAGAAGAAGACATATGCTCATCCATAAGCATGAGCATATGTCTCGTTTTCCCTCTTCTTCTCTCTTTTTCCCCTCTTTCTCCTTTCCCTCTTATGCTCATGCTTATGCTTATGCATAAGACTCCTCTTATGCATAAGAGGAGTCTTATGCATAAGCATAAGCATGAGCATATGTCTTTTTTTCCCTCTTCTTCTCTCTTTTTTTCCACTTTCTCCTTTTCCTCTTCTTCTCTCTTCTCCTCTTTTCCCCTCTCTTTTCCCTCTTTCATGCTCATGTTCTTATGCTCATGCATAAGCATAAGCATGAGCATAAGATAAGAAGACATATGCTCATGCTTATGCTTAAGCATGAGCATAAGAGAAGTAGACATATGCTCCTCTTTTCCCTCCTCTTCTTCCTCTTTTCCCTCCTCTTCTTCCTACTTTCCCTCCTCTTTTCCCTCTTCTTCTCCTCTTTTCCCTCCTCTTCTCCTCTTTTTCCTCTTTTCTTCTCCCTCTTCTTTCTCTCTTCTTCCTCTTCTCTCCCTCTTCTTCCTCTTCTTTCCCTCTTTCCTTTCCCTCTTCTTCCTCTTCTCGTCCACTTCCTCTTTTCCCTCTTCTTCCTCTTCTTTCCCTCTTTCCTTTCCCTCTTTTCCCTCCTCTTCTCCTCTTTTTCCTCTTTTCTTCTTCCTCTTCTTTCTCTCTTCTTCCTCTTCTCTCCCTCTTCTTCCTCTTCTTTCCCTCTTTCCTTTCCCTCTTCTTCCTCTTCTCATCCACTTCCTCTTTTCCCTCTTCTTCCTCTTCTTTCCCTCTTTCCTTTCCCTCTTTTCCCTCCTCTTCTCCTTTTTTCCCTCCTCTTCTTCCTCTTTTCCCTCCTCTTCTCCTCTTTTGCCTCCTCTTCTCCTCTTTTTCCTCTTTTCTTCTTCCTCTTCTTTCTCTCTTCTTCCTCTTCTCTCCCTCTTCTTCCTCTTCTTTCCCTCTTTTCTTTCCGTCTTCTTCCTCTTCTCGTCCACTTCCTCTTTTCCCTCTTCTTCCTCTTCTTTCCCTCTTTCCTTTCCCTCTTCTTCCTCTTCTCCTCCACTTTCTCTTTTCCCTCTTCTCTCCCTCTTCTTCCTCTTCCTCTTCCTCTTCTTCCTCTTCCTCTTCCTCTTCCTCTTTCTCTTCTTCCTCTTCTCTCCCTCTTTGCCTATGCCTATGCTTATGTCTTTTTTTTGTTTTTTGTTTTCGTCTTTGTGTCTATGTTAGACATGGGATCATGTCGCACATCTAATGAGTATGGACAGCCTTGAGGGCTCACGATCTATATGCTCTAGAGGACTTTGATTCCTCTCAGGTGACTACCCCATGGACTACCCCTGGTCTGACTCCTCTCGGACCTAGCATTGTGACTACCCCTAGTCCGACTCCTCTTCCACCTAGCATTGTGACTACCCCTCGGGGAACTCTTTTGCTAGCCGCGCATGGCTTTGTCGGGAGTCCCGACAAGTTTGTAGCACAGATGAGCAATGAGGAGGCAGTGAGATTCTTCTCTCTGCTATCTCAGAGGACCTCAACAATTTCCTCCCCTACATCGACGGCTGGACGTACTACCCAACCGTCCCCTCGTGCCCCTTCGACCGAGGGTTCATCACCTGTGCATGCCTCTCATAAGTGAAGGAAGAGTAGGGAGGGCAGCTTATGTTGTGCTGACTCGGGAGATGTAGACGAGTCAGCACACTCACATTCCTACAGGTCTCCACTTGGTCCGGAGACACAGTATCAGTCAGGTCCCTTGCCTTCTCCTATTCCCACTACTACTCGTCGCTCCGGAAGTGCTCGCACATCTTCCACTCCTTCTGACTCTGCTACCATTAGTCCTCCTTACTCATCAAGGGATCTCTCCTATCAAATCACAACTGCTGGAGAGATAATAGAAGATAGAAAGGGCAAAGCAGTGATGGCCACCATGAGGCGGTTGATGAGCCATCACTTCAAGAGTGGCATTGCTACCGATTGGCGATATCAAGATGACCAAAAGAAGCAAGCGGACATCAATGAATCAAAACAAAAATACCCTAACCCGCCAAATTGGAAGTTTAAGAGGATTATATGTGAGAGCGCATGGGTTTAGTCTTGAAGCATCGTAGATCAATCTTGCGTACTTCCATCACAAAGGGATTGGCTAAACCAGCTGGGTAGACAAAGCTGATTGGAATTTCTTCAAGAAGTAGAATAGGGACCATCTCGAAATGTTCGAGGATCAGAGGAGGGCTACGAAGAGACGGCTCGACATCGTAGGTACTTCACACTTTGTTGCAAGCAGATGGTTGGCGTTCGAGGCAACCATGGTAAGTCTACTTCTTCTCATTTAATGTATTGTTCTATTTGTTTTACTACATATTACATGCACTATTACATGCACTTTAGCTAACTCTAACTCTCGTAAATTGGATCCATAGCAAGCTGCGATGGGTCATCTTCCTACAGATGTAGAGATGCAACACGCATTTTGCATAGGAATAAAGCCATGGTTTATTGAGCAAGAGGCAATGAGAGCGACGGTCGATTGGGCTGAGGTGGCTGCTCGCACGGTATAAGTCTACTCCTACTTGTAATCTCACTTTTTAAATTATTTTATTCTTTAAGTTCCAATCTAATTTTCGATTTGTATGGTTCACTCTTAGAGTTAAAGCTCAAGCATCCCATCACCGGAGGCGAGCGATCACCAGGGCTAGGGATCAGACGCACGTGATGAGGATTAAGGAGAAGGCACAACTCACGAGAACCAAGGAACAGGCCAACAAGACGAGGACCAGGACGAGGATAATTCGGATGAGTAGTGGTAGTAGTAGTTTGCATTTTCTTCGCCATGTATGTCATTTTGTATATCTGCTCATTTGAGCAATTTTGTATCACCCTTTCAAAAGGGTAATTTTGTAACAAACAATGTTGTATATGTTCGACATGTATATGCTTTTGTTGCTCGATCATTTCATTTGAGCGATTTTGTATCACCCTTTTCGAAAGGGAAATTTTGTTAAAAAAAAGCTTTGTTTTGTAATTACCAAAAAAAAAAAAGGATTAATGAGGCTAAACAGGGCCATAACAAGCCCTGCTTAGCCCCACTAATCCTTTTTTTTAAGTTCTGTTAATCGTCGCTATATAGCGACGTTTACCAGTGTTGCTATATAGGGATGATTAACAATGTCGCTATATAGTGGCATTTACCAGTGTCGCTATATAGCGACACTTCTTTTTCAATGCTTTTAGCGACTTTAATAACAACTTTTGCGCTCATGGAAAAAAAAATTTAATGTAAAAAGCATCGGTATTTTCGTCAAAAAAGGGCCTATGCCTTGTAGTGTTAATTGATTTTGTCTTGGTGTAATGCACTATGTTCAATGCTATATGGTGTGAGGGCCTTTTTTGAACACAATGGATTGATGATAAGAGAAACACACAAGATTGTGGCATCATTGCTAGCTTTGAGGGAGCCAATGGAGCCATGGATGATTATTGTGGCATAATCCAAGATATTATTAAGCTTGACTTTCGATGCTTCTTTGTGTATGTTTTGGATGTAAAGTGTTTTAAGGACGTGGTGGAAAGAGGCCCTAATGCAACAATCAAATGCCATGCAAGTGGCTTTGTAGCTATTGACTCCATAAAGTTTTGGCAAAGTAAGCGCACACTAGTACTACCGTAACAATGTGAACAGGTACTATATACACATATAAAAATACTCACTTTTAAATATTTGATACCTTCGATGCAAGGAAAATAACATGATTATATTTGTGTTTGAATTAGGTTGTCTATCAACCAATGGTGGATAATAATAGATGGTGGCATGTCATACCTATTATGCCATGTTCCAAAAGGATGTATAGTACATTTACTAATATGGAGCATATGGAGGATGATCATGGCCATGGAGGTGATGATGATCGTGATATGAGAGTGGAGGATGACCATGAGATAGGAGATACAGATATTGAGGCCATTACCCGTGAGGACGAGCCTACCATTGGTGATGCTGATTTCGATGAGAACATGAGCACAAGTAGTAGTCAGTTGAATGTATTTGTAGATCTAAACAGTTGTTTGGATTTTGAAGTAGATAGTTTGGCAAGGGTTGATATCCTTGTGGTCAAAATAACTTGCAGAATTGAAAGCTACATAGATGACATTTATGTCGACCTTATATCTACTTCACTCTTCCTCTTTGAGATCTTACATCCAAAGAGCATTCATATTTAATAAAAATCTTAAAATGTATAGGTTGAATGCAACTGTGAAAGCACACATTAGTAGTGTGCATTTTAGTGCTATTTCTACCAAAATGGACAGCGCATCAACACGCTATCCATTTTGGTGAAAAGGGCATATAAAATGCTACCCCAATACAAGGCCATATTGAGCAAGACTTGACACAAGATGGCTTGACACAGTAACTTAGGGATCTGGAAGCTAACTTTATTTTCAAGTCACCATGTAGGTCAAGTGTGGGAGCATTCTTGATCCCAACAGCCAATCTTATTGTAGGAAGACTGTTGCAAGTGTGGGAGCATGTCAATGTCCTAAATTGTAAAGCTCTTTCTACCAAAAAAGACAGTGCGTTGACGCGCTATCTATTTTGAAGCAAAAGACATCTAAATGCCACCCCACTGAAATTCTGTTATGAAGCATAAAAGAGGCCAATTTTGATGCTTGGGATACCGAAATGGACAGCGCGTTGACACGCTGTCCATTTTGGTGTCACAAGCATCAAAATTTCCTTCTTTACTCAAATATGAAGGTGGTACATGAAAGATACAATGGAGAATTTTAGATGCCCTTTTCCACTGAAATGGACAGCGTGTCAACGCGCTGTCCATTTCAATGGAAAGGGTATCCAAAATACTCCTACAAATGCTTAACGCCATGGCTCTTCCAAATGCTTAAGGACTCACTAGAGAGGTCTTGGAAGATTGAAAAATTGGAGGATGAGGATGTGAGGAGAAGAAGGATTCACAATTTCGAAATCAATTTGAGGTGTATGTCTTGGAAGATTGAAAAATTGGAGGATGAGGATGTGAGGAGAAGAAGGATTCACAATTTCGAAATCAATTTGAGGTGTATAGACAAAAATTGATGAAAGTTTTTTAAGTTTTTAGTATACCCCCAATGCTTTTTAGTATACCTCCTTTGACATGATTTTGATCTACTTTCCATGAGAAAGGGCAGCACGTCCCTTTCTCATGGAAAGTAGATCAAGATCATTGGGCCATTTTAATCTACTTTCCATGAGAAAGGGCAGCACGTCAACGCGCTGCCCTTTCTCATGGAAAGTAGATTAAAAAAAGGATAAGTATAGCTTGGCTAATTCTTTATACGAAGCTAGGAATTCCCAAAAACAAAAGCATGGGCGAGGGAGCGTGTACCTTGGTGGAGGAGATGGAGAAGATGGGAGTGCACGAGACCTTTCATGAGGGAGGTGAGTGGAGCATGGAAGATGGAGGCGACATTAGAAGGAAGGTGGAGCGTGGAAGGAGAAGGTGGCTACTCCAACTATGACATTGGGAGGAAGGTGGAGCATGGAAGGAGAAGGTGGAGCATGGAAGGAGAAGAGAGGAGGCCAACGAAAGCTTGAGGAGGGCCGAGGAAGCGAAGAGGGAGTGCGGGTCATGGAAGAGGGGGAAGAGGCAATGAGGAGGGAGAGGCGGGTCGTGGAAGAGGAGGGAGATGCGAAGAGGGAGTGCAGGTCATGGAAGAGGAGGTGAGGTCATGGAAGAGGAGGCGGATTGTGGAAGAAGAGAAGCGATGGAGGGAGTAAGCGATGGTGATGGCAAAGGAGCAAGCAATGGCGAAGGCGAGGAGGGAGACTCACAAACTCAGAAGGAAAAAGGCAGAAGGTAGAAGGATGGTCTATAGCGGCTGGACACAGAAGGCAGAAGGCAGAAGGCAGAAGGCTATAGCGAGCGATGGCAAAGGCTATAGCGAGCGATGGTTTGTAGATGGGAGAAGAGGAGGGAGCGATGGCAAGAAGAGAAGGCAAGGAGGTTAGCCAAACGAGGAGGTTAGCCAAGCGAGGAGGGTGATGGAGAAAAGACCATTTGGAGAAAAGAAGGTTACTGATTTTGGCAGAGGTTGATAGAGATCGGAGAGCAAGTACGTCACCAAGTTTCTGGTGACAGAATAGAAGGCCAATCTCTCAACGGCCTCGATAGCTACAATCACAATACTTGGCATGAGTGAAGACTGCGAACATATATACAGAAGTGATGGACAGAGCAACAAAGAAAAGCATGTACATATGCACGACTGGGATGATGGGAAGATTAACAATTCTTCCAATCAAGAATTCTGGGTGCGGTCTAGCATGTAGGAAGATATGCTTCATGCTACAGGAAGATATGCTTCGTGCTCCCACTGTGGCCTTCAAATCACCTTTCTCAAGCAAAGACTAGAATGGAAGTGGTGTCTAAAAATGAAGATTAACAATTCTAGCAGTCAACAAATCGAATTCTGAAACTACTCTGAAAATAATGTTGCAGCTCCCTGCAGGAAAATATGCAGTTACTTCGTGCTTCCGCATGAATTTAGATGATCTAAAATTTCCTCATGAAGTTAGATCTTCTCAGAAAAGTACCGAAGGGGTGTCTAAGAATGCAGCGGTTGAGAGGCAGAAATGATCTGGAGAGGAAGCTGATCTGGAGAAGAGGAGGTTAGCCAAGCGAGAAGGTCAAGGGTGATGGAGAAGAGACCAGTTTGAATCTCCATTCCAGCCGTTTCAATGCCTAGGCACAATTTCAATGCCTAGCCGTTTCAATGCTGTTCTTCGAAAGTAGATGCAGTTTCAATGCCTAGACGCAGTTTCAATCCCGAATGTGCTGAAATGTTATATTAAGGCGGCCTTAATATGCATCTTTCCCTTGTTATATGCATTTAACAAAAATCAGCATTGCAAGCACCAGATCGTAAACACCAGATCGCATGCCGGAGGTCCGATTGGTAGGCGGCCTTAATATGCATCTTTCCCTTGTTATATGTTAGGAGGTCCGATTCATAAGCTTCAGCTTGTTGATCTTTCTTTCAATCAGTTGTTCGGTGAGTTCCACTTTCAATATTAGCTATTGCATATACGATTTCTCCATCTATCTTCATGCACATTGCAGTCAAAATTAAGTGAACCGTGACCTCTTCAAGATTGACGACCACGATTAATCTTTTTTTTTGTCAGGGAGCATCCCAAGTTCGATCGGAAATCTTGTAAACCTCATCACTCTCTGACTCAACAATAATCTCCTATAAGGTCCAATCCCAAGTTCCGTCGGGAATTTGAAGAGCCTACAGGTTTTAGCGCTCGAAGGCAACAAGCTCACCGGAAACATTCCAAGGAGTTTGGGGGGACTCGTTAACCTACAGGAAGTACATCTGGGGAAAGACGATAATGAAGAGGAACACGCTTGGGAGAAGGGAGGTAGAGGAGCTAATTCAGAGAGAGTCCAAGAGGTGGAAGGCATTGAACGGCATGATGGCGAGAGAGAGTGTGTGTGTGTGTACTGTTTTTGAGCTTCGAAGATGATGATGAAGTTTTCTAATGAGTTTCAAATTTTTGAGTGAAGAAGATGAAGATTTCTAACGAGTTTCAAAATTTTGAATGAAGATGATGAAGATTTCTTAGGAGTTTCAAATTTTTGAATGAAGAAGATGAAGATTTCTTGCATGAAGAAGATGAAGCTTTGAGCTAATTAAGAAGAGGAACACACTTGGGAGAAAACTTGGGGGAAGATGATAATGACTCGTTAACCTACAGGAAGTATGTGTGGGGGATCCGATGTGTGTGACGAAGCCGCCCTCTTCTTGCTCCATCTTTAGAGTCGGTCCCTATGGCACTCTATGCCAATGACATGGTGGAGGATCCGATGGGTTGAAGTGGTACACATGGCACTCTATGCCAATGACACACCATCTTTAGAGTTGGTCCCCATGCACAAGTCATCGCCACGCCTCTCAAAGATTGGCATCCACTCGCACATGAGAAGTTGAGGATGACATTGTGTGTGTGTGGATTCTGCTGTCCACGCCTCTTAAAGATTGTTTTGCCTTCTGCGCCCAACCTTCAGTTGCCCCGCTTCCAGATTTAGCTATTGAGTCAAGGAAGGATTTATTACTAAATCTTCACTAAATCTTGACTATACTTGATTCTGTTTATATGGACAGAAGGTAATGGTTCATATTGATTCTCTTCTTAAACATATCCTCTTACCAGATTCATGTTTGCAAGGTATGGAGCCTTTAATATTCAGATTACCATCTTGTGAAATGATTACCGTTTTCATGGATATTATGAACCATGTCATGGAGCCTTTATGAAGATAATTGTGACGGTGTCATCTAACTCGCCACCTTTCAAAGACATAATTTTTTCACGTCTTCTCTTCTTTTGTCATCTCGTCCTTCTATCAACATCTTCTCTTCCGTTGCCATGTCCTCTTCTATCAACCTCTTTGCTTCTATTTCCATCTCTTGTGCTTCCGTTTTCTCTTCTGATGCCACCTCTTCTTTGGCAATGTCATTTTTTATCACACTCTTCTGTTGGGATATCTCAAGGTGTATGCCTCAGGCACACCTTATGTTTCTATGTGTGAGTGCTAGAGGCACAGTTAGGTGCCCACAAGCACAGTTAGGTGGTGGAAAAGCCACATAGGATGATTGAGTGAATCTAGGAGCAGATTGAGGAGATGATTGAGGAGCTTTGAGGTCATCAGTGATGTCAGTGACCTTGTATGAGGTGCCTACTTAAGGACCTCTTTTTTCTTCATTCTAAAAGCAAGTATTCTGAGTTTGTGTCCACTCTACACTTTCTTTTCAGTATTCCAACATGGTATCAGAGCCCTTTGATCCCCCTTGAGCCCATTTCTGCCACATCATCATCTTCTTCTTCATCTTCTTCTTCTCCATTTTCCTCTTTCTTCCCAAAATCTTTGAGAGCTTGGTTCTCCATCTACAAACAGCCATTGCCCAAACCCTCTGAGCTGGAAACTCCTCTAGTATGGGCAAACTTCCACCTGCAAGCAATTGAAAAAAAAACGTCTGTGGTGGCTGCCATTCTCCAAACAGCGAATTTCTTCTGTTGCTCAATACTCCCTGCCTACTCCGCCATTGCCTGAGCCCTCTTAGGAGTAGATGGGCGATCTCAAGACGAAGATTTTGAGCCATTTTTCAGGTCATTTGGTTCAGTAACGAGGGAGAAATCGTCAAAACTCAGTTTTAGCCTGTAGCAACTCTCCCGGGCAAAAGTGCGCACCATTTCATCCAACCTCTGTGCTGGACCTTCTCTGGTATATGAGCTTTCTTTTGCTTCAGAAAGCCCTCTTTTCCTTGCTTTGAAGAGTGAGCTACAAGCCCTCCAAGTTCAGCTTTTCAGTTTTGACAGTTTTGGACAAGTTTTTGAAGATGATGCTACATAAAATGCTACTCTAGCATTTCTGGTTTTTTGAAGCTTTCAATAACTTCAGTACAAGTGTGGATTCAGTTTTGTTTTGACTTGCTAGACCTGGTTTTGATTGGAAAATGTTTATTTCATCCACTTCTATGAAGCATGTAAGAAGAAGCATCATTGTTTGAAATCTAGTCACTACTATTTGCTACATTAAGTGCTCATATTTTGGAAGTCTTTCAGTTATTTTTGCCTTGTAAGAGAGATAGACACTGCCCAATATCTGGGTTAGACCCTCTCATGGCTACCATATATAATCTTGAGAAGTTCAATGGAAAGGGGTTCCATACATGGCAAATGAAGGTAAAATTTGCATTAATGCGGGAGAACTTATGGGGACTTGTCAAATCTACTCCTACCGCTTCTTCAACGGCCTCAAATGCTGGGGAATCTTCAGCTCCGACACGACCGGCAAGGGATCCAGCAAGAGAAGAAAAAGCATATGGTATAATTGCTTTAGCTTTGGGTGATGATTACATACATCATATATCTGACTTGGAGTCTCCATCGGAAGCATGGCAGAAGCTAGATTTGATTTTTGGTGCAAGCTCTCATATTTCTAAGCTATCACTTAAAATCTCTTTCTTTGAATTAAAGATGGCAAGTGATACTACTTTAGCTGCCCATGTCAACTATATGCGGAGTCTTATGACTCAGTTAGCTTCTATCAACTCTCCTATCACCCCTGATGATGCTATGGCAGTACTACTTAAGAGTATGCCTGAAAGCTTTGATCACATTGTAAGCACTTTGAAGAATCTTCCCAATCCAAACCTTGAAGGCATTATCTCAGCTCTCCAAGAAGAAGAAAGACACATGGAGTTAAGGAAAGGCAATGACACTGCTTATGTTATGAAATTCCAGAAGGGCAAGTACTCTCCTTGCAATCACTGTGGAAAGACAAATCACCTTTCAAAGGACTGCTTCAAAGTTAATCCATGTAGGCACTGTGGCAAAAACAACCATAGTGAGAAGTTCTGCAGAGCCAAAGCAAAGACAGAAAATGCAAATCTACTTACAGTTAATGAGCCTCCACAAGATGAGGCATCCTTTGAAGATTATGCATTTTAAATTATCTCTATGTATGCTCCAGATCACTCTTTTTATGTCAAGGTACTCAGCCTGGATAGTCCTCCAAAATGAATGAAAATAAATTATTGTGTGTTGTGTTTTGTGAACACCTCTGGTCACCTTATGATGTAGGCCATGTGTATGTTTGTTCCATGGTACCTCCTACAGACATTGTGTGCATGTACATGTAGGAGAGATAACCATTGGAAGGTCTGTTTGTATCCCTTTCTGTTTACCTTACACCCAAGGAAACCCTTGCTAGCATGAGAACCTAGCCATAGATTTATCCTTGACCACCATGAGATGGCATGAGAAACTATGAGACTAGATGTATCCTTGACATAGCCTGAGGCATCTCCTTGAGGGGGGGTTTGTTGGGATATCTCAAGGTGTATGCCTCAGGCACACCTTATGTTTCTATGTGTGAGTGCTAGAGGCACAGTTAGGTGCCCACAAGCACAGTTAGGTGGTGGAAAAGCCACATTGGATGATTGAGTGAATCTAGGAGCAGATTGAGGAGATGATTGAGGAGCTTTGAGGTCATCAGTGATGTCAGTGACCTTGTATGAGGTGCCTACTTAAGGACCTCTTTCTTCTTCATTCTAAAAGCAAGTATTCTGATTTTGTGTCCACTCTACTCTTTCCTTTCAGTATTCCAACATCTTCTACTGGCTACATCTTCTTTTGTAAATGAAGAGCCGCTAGCTATTCTAAAGCTCCGTCTTCTTTTGCGCTTGCAAATTGATGAAATTGTTCTCGTAGTGGGTGGCACCAATCCTTTAGTGTTCATTTGTGCATCTAAAACATGCCTGCATCTGTGTTCATTCGCTTTGGAGAATCAGAAACATTGTCCATTTGTTACGACACTCCTTTATTGGAGGTCTCCCTAGTAGATCTCAAGGAACACTTTCACCTTGTGGATGAGGAGATTAGTCTACATCAAGAAATCGGAGTGGATGACATTGCCATAGTGCTTCCCTTGGTGGACTTGGAGGACGGTGAAAAAGGGTACAAGATCAATGGAAAACAACATTCAACCTTCAGAGTTGAGGTGATAAGAAGGAAAGATTCTCATAGTGACTTTCAAAATGCTAAAGTGAATAGTGTTATTTCACTTATAGAGAAGATGCCTTTGAATAGTTCTTTGCATGTTGCATTAACTTCTGCAGTTAGAGTTGAGAAGGTTGTTGAATTGCCTAAAACTTATGATGGGTATGTTGTCTTTGAACTCCCCCCTTTGCTTGATGGATCTCCAATGTCTGGAATGGAACAAAATGCCGATGGTCATGTATGGACAAAATATTCAACATGTTCACAAGACTTTTTCAATGGAATTGTAAGGATGAGTAGATGTTCTGGATACTTGAGATGCTATAACATTCATTGTCCTTACCTTGAACAAATGGGAGTTCTGAATGAGACACAATGGAAGGGAAAGCTTAGGAAGCCACCTATGCCTGGTCCAATTGATCCAACCTTGGGATCAATTGTCTGCAAGCATTGTTTAGAAATCCCAGAGTGTGTTTATCAATGCAGTGCTATCATATATTATTGCTTGCCTCATGAAAGAGCGAAGACGACAAGATGTGCTGTGCATGTTGGGTTCCATGACCATCCTGTTGAGAAAGGAGAAAGTCGTGCAAAGGAATTGCAAGTGGATGATCTTGTTTCAATGCGTGCTAGGCTAAATGCAAATTCATCTTGCAAAAACATTGAGGTCTTAGTTACACAAGACCTTATGATGGATATGTTGCTTGCAAAGGAGGGGGTTGCTATGGAGCCTCTAGATTACCAACAATTTGAAGAGGTTTTGGATACAATCACACCAATGACACAAAGGATAAGGCTTCAGAGAATAGTGCAGAGTGCAAGATGTGATGCTAGAGGAGGAGATGGTGAAATGGATTCAATACTGGGTTTGAAAAAGAGATGCAGATATCCATATGTATCTTGTTTCCTGGGCACTTGCAAGATGAACAACAACCACATATTTTCAAAATGTCGACCATTGGTCCAGGATCAAGGGTTGATTTGGTGAATCGAATGTGGCCAGGAGGTAGCCTTGGATCACAATGGGTGCATTTTGACCACGTCCATTGAGTAAAAGGATGGTCAACTATGGGTGCTCATGTGTATGACCCTTACATAAGAGAACTCTTAACAATAGCTATATGTGAATTCAAGATACCCATGCACAAGTGAAATTCTGGAAGCTTTTGAATAGTCAGATGGACAATAATGGTTTTGAACCACCTCAATTCCGAGGATTCATGGCAGATGGAGCAGGAGCAAATTGGCTTGCTATCCGCACAGTTTACAATGGTGGGCCTGAAAATGTAATGGAGGGTAAAGAAAGGACTTGTGGTTTTCACTGGGAGATGAGCATGGTTGAGCATACCAAAAGATGCATTAAGCCACAATTTCAGGAGGAGCATAAGGTTCTATGTAGGAAATGGAGGGAGGCAACGACAGCTGCTTCTACAGATCAATGTAAGAGAACATTGACCTTGTATTGGTCTCCATTGCATGTGAAAGAGGGTGAGTTGCCAGCACTCCACACATGGTTGGCTTGGTGGGATGTTAGAGTCAACCAATGGGGGGGAATGTTTTTGCAGCAAGAGAAAAATTATGGGTTTGTTCCTACAGTAAATCTTTCGGAGACAAAACACTCTAGCATGAGAGCATCACATGGGTATGCAAGACACATAACATTGTATGAAGCTTGTGGTGCAGATCTTGCAATGAGTGTCCTTCAGAGTGCTCACTATAATGCCTTTTTGAATGGAAAACACTTGGGTATAGGTCTGAATTTGGATGTTCTACGACAAAGAATACTTGATGGTTGTGGATCTAGTAAAGGAGATAGAAATAGGCTTATTGATTTGTCACACACTATGATTGAAGAGGCTAGGTTACACTCTCCAGAGATGGATAGACCAATGACAGAACCGATAAGTATGACATGTTCAACTATGGTCCATGCACTTGATAGTCATTGCCCTGAATACATCACTGTCACTACAAAGAGAGTGATTGGAAAAAGACGACAACTTGATTTTTTAAATCCTACAAGCCAGGTAGTTTGTAGAGAGGTAAACATTCATGATGCCAATTGGGAAATTAGGAGAACTGAAGCACATAGTGTTGTCAGATGCTTTGGTTACTTGACAGAAAGTCGGAGACGGTGTGGGGCAATGATCAATGCACTTGGTAGAAGTGCAAGCAATGGTGTGCCAGCGCCTTGCTTTAAGGGAAGAAGGCAACATTCCAATGGATTGACAGAACAATGTGCTTGGTTTTGCAATAGTACTGTGACCCATACATGGAAGGTGGATAATTCCATTCAAGGTGTTCTTGGAAACTCTCCAGGTGTGTGGAAGGTTGCATGTGGGACATCAATTACTGTGGATGAGAGGGAGACCCTGGTAAGGGTAGGATTTGTATTTGAGACTGATGATGCTATTGGTGTCATGAGCTTCCCATCTCGTATGCAAAAAATCTATACACCAAGCCATGTGCACCCATCTCGTCGTGATGGAAAGCTTGTATCATGGAGAACTAGGTTGAATAAAGAATTCAAAGAAAGGATAAGCAAGGCAGTTACAGAGAATGGGGAGGTTGTGAGAGAGAGCACTATTATTCCAAATGAGGTGCATCTTTTCCACATTCGTATATCAGGTTCAATTTCCAAGGGGCTAACATACTGTGTCTCAATTTCAGAATTCCCACGTTGTACATGTCTTGATTTCACTCAAAGGGAGACAATTAAAACTGCTTATATGCCTTGCAAGCACATATACTTTGTGTTCATTGTAGTGCTGGGATTGAGTGATACAGTGCATCAGTTTATGCATCAAGCAGCGTTGACTAAGATTGAGTTGTTTCAAGCACTGGCGGGAAAAAGAAATCCATCTTCCATAGACTAGATGATGTGAAAGACATTCTGTTGTTCTTTGCTGAACATGCGGATTATAGAGGTAGGGATCCTTCTATGTTTTTGTAATCAAAGTAAGGATATACTTCTCCAAGCATTAGAGGCAAGATATGTCAGCCTTTAAGGTGAATAGTAGAAGATGCAATAGATGTAATGTGCTTTTTTGCTCTACATGCCTTCCATTTTTTGGATCAGATGTTTGGAAGATGTACTTCTGCAAACATGGAAGGCATGATATGTACATGTAGTGTATGAGCACGTTTTGGCTATATTCTACCTGCTCCTATGTTGTTGTCTCTCCATAAGGATTTCAGTGTGAAAGTAAGGAGAGAAAGGTATTTAATATGATGTGTAGGCTACTCCTTTTCTTTGGATGGGTGTATGGAGAAAGATACCAAGTATGGGGAGAAAGGATATGTGTAGCCTGATATTTGTCTTCATGATGCATGTATGGAATATGTAATCATATAAGCATGGCAGGCATGATATGTAATGTAAAACTTGTGTGCAATGTTAGTTCTTTTTCAAATCTCTATTCAATACCACTATGTGTTTGTTTGCCAAATTTATTGTAATGTAAATATATGAGAAGGAAAGAGATGTGCAATTCGAACAATGTGCCCTCTAAGTAGTCTTTGTTTTTGTGAATCATATATTTTATATACTATTGAATCTCTCTCCATAATGAGTCTAATGTGATAGCATGAGAAGGAAGGAGGGAAGCAATATCATTTTGGGACATGACTCCTCTCTCCAATGAAATTTGATTAATCATATAGTGGATCAAGGGCGGCTCGCTTGCCTGTTGTTTAATCACACTCGCTTAATTGGGCTCGCTCGCTTTTCCTTGCTCGCTCTTTGGTAATCCTCCAAATATAGCAAGCCATTTAGGTCAACCAATTTGTAAAGAGACAGATGTGCATGTTGCCAATTGGGCAATACGGAGAACTAATCCACATAGTGTTGTCACATGCTTTGGCTATGTCAAAGATATGCAGAGGTGTGGGGTGTTGATTAATGCACAAGGTAGAGGGGGTGATCATGGAGTGCCTGCACCATGCTTCAAAGGTAGAAGACAACATCCAAATGGAATCACAGAGCAATTTAACTAGTTTTGCAATACAACGGTGACCCATACTTGGAACGTGGATCGATCTATTCAAGGTGTGCTAGGGGATTCACTTGGTGTGTGGAAGGTTGCTGAGGGAACCTCTCTAAGTATTGAAGAGAGAGGTAAATTGATAAAAGCAGGCTTTGTCCTGGATTTGTCCTTGAGGATGTTGGGCAAGGTGATCCAGTGCAACAAGGCAACACAATAAGCCATGCACGTCCGAGGCACATCCATGTCATTGTGATGGAAAGATTGTGAGATGAAGATCAAAATTGAGTAAGGAATTCAAAGAAAGGATTGCAAAGGCAATGATAGAAAGTGGCGAGGTTTTGGAAGAGGATATCATTGTTCCAAATGTGTTGCACGTGTTTCACATGCAGACTCTAGGCTCAATAGCTAAGAAGGTTAGTTATGCTGTGACAATTGTGGAGTCTCCACGTTGTACCTATTTGGACTTTGCACAACATGATGCAAAAAAGAATGCATACATGCCTTGAAAACATATATACTTCAAATTCATTTCTGTGCTCAGCCTCATTGCAGAAGTCCATCAATTCATGCATCAGGCTGCACTTACAAAGGTGGAGTTGTTTCATGCCTTAGCCAGTGATAGAAACCTTGCACGCATGGAGTAGGTGCACAAGGAGGTGGCAAAATCCTGACATGTGCAGAGTGTATGGAGAATGGTAGCAATGTATAGGAGATGAAAAGAGATCCCTGCCTCAATTTTGGTAATGTTTTGCACATACAATAACAAGAATTTGTGGGTTTGGTATATCAATACCTTTAGTCTTTACAAATGTTTGAAAGTAAGTAGAGCCAAACAAGTGTGGAGTAGATGAAAGAGACATCTCTATATTTCTTCAGTATCCATTGCATAAACATGTCATGGACACTTTTTGTAAGTGCAAGGTCGATGGGCTGTGATTTTCATATACATGGAAATAATGAAGAACCTTTGGTTTGGACTAGCTTCAATACCTTTGGTATTTCACTCTATTGTGCATGAACTTTTTTTCCATTAAAATACTGGATGCGTTAACTATGAAATATGCTCCACTACATAAAGCAAGTACGTGAAAGTGGACTAATGTGGGAATTGATTGTTTGAGAACTAATTTGGCATCACTGCTTGCCTGGCTTAATTCTTTGCATGGCTTCCTTGCTATTACTAAATGCTTTCTCTAATGGCTTACCACATTTCCTTAAATTTAAGGTGCCATGATTAGGGAGATTGTGAAACTCTTCTATCATCAGATTATTCTATGAAAATGTGTCTGGCTTTGATATACAATACAGTGTCATGCAAAAGTTAGAATAAAAGTTTATTTCTATGCTCATATGATGTTAGGGTAGACAGATAAAAGGTTAGGAAAATAATCCAAAAATTGAAGCTTCTTATGCTCCTTTTATTTGTTGTAAATAAGAAATAGATAAATATATAGACAGATTTTGTTCATCCATGTGAGAGGTAATACATATATAGACAGATTTTGTTCATCCATGTGAGAGGTAATGGATCTTTAGAGGTGCCTATAATGAGAAATAGGATGCTCAGAGTCTACAAAGACAAGTAGCAACTTTCCTTTTACCACACTTCTAGCCCTTTCATGTTTTCAGTTGTATTTGATGTTGGTTACAATATTTTTCCTTAATACAATAAATGAATGATGTGGATGGTCTGCTCACTTTTTTATGCTCGATGTAATAGCTCTACTTGGTTTTTCTTGCTAGGTTTTTGGTAACCCTCGGTGGAGACAAGGGTCAAGTAGGAAGAGGATGGACAAGAAGATGAGGGTGGAGCTTTGTGAAGTCAAAGAAGGTGCTAGAGACACACGGGTAGAGTAGTGTGAAGTTGACAAAGGTGTGTAGGTGAGGGTGGGAGATGATGGATTAGGAGACAAGGATGGGAGATAAGGGTAGAGCTATGTGAAGTTGATGAGGGTGGTAGACACAATGGTTGATCAACATGAACTCAACATAGGTAGCGGAGATGAGGCTGGAGCAATGTGTGGTTGATGAGGCTACATGGCACTAAAATAGCCAATACCCACCAAGCCACCTCGATGAGCTTGTCATCTTTCTAGTTAAAAGCTATTTTGATCAATTGCTAGCAATTAGCTGCTTGATCACTTTAGAAGGTGCATCATAAGAAACTTTGTTTGATGTGGCACTTCATTTTGATGAGCGGCAGGTAAAAAACCCCCAACCCCCTTTAATCGAGCGGTCTTGAAGCATGTGATTAATTTGTGACTCGATTTTGATTAATTAAAGATGGCTCACTATTATTTGGATGGCACCATCAAGCCTCCAAACACCATGCCGGCTCAAAGTAATTTAAGTTTGGCTCATGATTATTTGTATGGAAACCTCCAGTCACCATGCTAGCTTGGTTTTTGATTAGTTTAAGCTGGCTTATTAAGATGGCTCATGATTATTTGGATGGCACCATAGGTCCTCCAGCCAACTCTTGTTGGCTTGTATTTTGACTAATTTAAGGTGAAACTGTCTTGTTGAGGTGGCTATTGACTATTTGTATGGCACCTCAAGACTCCAGGCACCCAATGGATCAAGAGAGTTGCAAACTTTGTTGATCATATTTTCATCCCATCATGCAAGCTAGGCAGTTGTAGAATCCTAGTGGCTATTTAATTAGCTCTCAGCAAGACGGCTAAAGAGCAACAATATTAAGTCATCATACTTAATCCTAATCGAGCTCTAATGGCCTCCACTTAATCCTTACCACATTATCATTTTTCTCTCTGCTCCTGGCTCCATCATTATTATAAGTCTCCATTTCCCACCTATAAATACTAGCATGGTGGCAATTGATGATCAGCCCAGTGGTGTTGTTTTTCAAGTAGTTAAATTATTTTAGTTTATGAGTAGCTAAATTAGTTTAGTTTAATTTATAGGCTATTTAATAGTAGTTAAATGAGTTTAATAGATTGGTGTGATTGTCCAAATTCAACCTAGTGGTTTTAACAGCAATATATAATTCATATGGTTAATTTGATTGTCCTAAATTGAGTTTTGTTATTGTCTAATTATAGAAACTAAAAACAAAAATATATTTCACAACCTAATGATTGATGACCACTTTGGTGGTTGAAATTTTTATATTTCCAAGTAGTTGAATTAGTTTATTTTACTAGTTGTTAAACTAGTTTACTTTAATTTATGGGGTAGTTCTGGTGTGAAGGCTTGGGGGGGGTCACTTGGGAAATGTAAGTATACCATGATAGTTCAAAATGAAGGGTATTTTAAATTTTAAAGTTTATAAAAATATATTTATAGTAGGGGTAATTTTATGCACTGTCTTTAAACTAATAGGTAGGGTGCATTTATTCCCAAATTTCAATTAACTTTTTTATATAAAAAATAGTGTCTCATGTAGAATGAGGTGGAAGAGCACTCAAAATTTCTCCATGCATACATAAAAGTTTTGACATCCTAAGTGCCCATCCACTACACACCACACATGAGTGCCCATATTATAATTTTGAGAATCTATGCTTGATCATTTGATATACCGTCCATTGGAAATGATAAAAAATAATCATTTTATTTGTGATTAAAGCTCTATCAAAACTTGATTCTCAACACTTCCTCTCCATCTAAATGGAATTTAGAAAGAAGCTATAGACAAGGCATGAACCTAGGCATAAGTATAAGCCTAGGGGGAGTCACATTCCATTTTGTTTGCATCACCTACATGGAAGAAGAGGGTTTTATCATGAAAGTGATATGAGAGTGATTCTCACATACTATTAGGTACGCGATACTATATGGATTTAAAAAGTTTTGGATTTAGAATATCTGCAATAGACAAGATTCTAAATTGTTTTATGATATGAAATAGGGAGAAAATAGGAGTTTGTGTGTGTGTGTGTGTGTGTGTGTGTGTGTGTGTGTACAAGATTTAATTCAACAACTTGATTCAATACAAATGAAAATTTAAGCATCATTTTGTCAAATAATACAAGGCTTTAAATTGCCATGCGGTATTTCCTTGGTATTTCAATCGAAAGATAAATTAATTTTTTTAACAATGTCATTATAGAATTTTCCAAACATCTAGTTATCAATCAAAATAATAGTGATGATATGAATCTCCCAGTATACTCGTTATACTTTGTTGAATTCTTCATATTAATTGAAGGAGGGATGCTACCTTGCCACCATCCAATATAACATTTTGTTAGAATAAATCATGTTACATTGCAAAGAAAGGTTTAGAACACATCTCCCTATTTTTAAACCATGTCACAATTAATTAAAACAAGTTCACAATTAATGATCTTACATCTAGTGAACATCTATTTTTGTTCTTTTCCTTAGTTGTGTGATTTGACATTATAACCAATTCTATGTGTCATCAAAAGTACCTTACCCAATGTCATTTTTTTAAATAAGTCACTATGAAGTTGATGTGTGTACTTTTGCAACTAGACAAGATGAATTTTTCAATGTGATTACACATAATTTGTTTACTACGTGTTTGTCTCGTGTAGTTAAGTGACCATCATGTTAAAAAGTTGAGTTTAATCATGGCTATGGTCAACATTCAATCACAATTGGCTAATCACACACTCATCACACAAAATTAAGATAGGTATTCACTTTTCTAGGATTAGATATCTAAAAGATATGAAACATTATACATGTATCTCTATGTGTGTGTGTGTGTGTGTGTGTGTGTGTGCTATAAGAAAATAATACAACATCTGTGCTCAACAGATAACAGGATCTCGTATGCAAAAGAGAAAACAAGATATTATGGAGAATCAAAAATTTGATTATTGTAGAGCTGATACAATAGATGGTGATGCCTCCCAGCCGTGCGCTCCTGTGAAAGAAGCTTCGATGGCATGCTGGAAACAGTAGAAGACGGAGGCTGAATGCTAAGGAATAAGGGTTGCTGTAGCCAGTGATGAAATGGGCTTCACGGGCTTGCTCTTATATAGCCACTAGTCGTAGTTGGTTAGGCTCAATTGGGTGGCCGACCCAGTCCGCCCAAAATGGTCGACTAGGGGTCGGTCCTAAAATAGGCCACTGACCACCACTGACCATACGATAGAACCGGTGTGCAAAATAGAGCAACTGACCTATGGTTGCCGTTCGGCCCACAGCGTCTGAGGCTCCAAACGGGCCCCGCAACTCAAGAGTGGGCTGCCCCAGGAAATGCTCCATCTACCCTCAGTGCGGTCAATCAAGGGATGCCTTCCCACACTTGCATGTAGCCTAGTTGGCAGTGTGCCAACTCTATCTGAAGCCGTTCAGCCATCAGGCCACACATGGCCCCCATCTGGTGTCAAACCAGGACCTACCAGATAACTAAGCTACTCAAATGCCTTCTCCTCATATGGGGGGCTTACAAGTAGAGTTAGCTGGTTCCCGCGTAGTTACACAAGAGTGGACCATTGATATCTAACATGTGCAACTAGAGTTTGCAAAAATTTCTATCAAAATTTAGAAGTTTTAATAATATTTAGTTTGACAAACATAATAATGAAAAAATATGTCAAATCCTCAAGCAGTTCAAGATTCGAGGTTGGGGTCCACTTACCTACCACCATCCAAACAAACTAGGTGTCAAAACATCATAGTAACATTTGGGTAGACAGGTAATGCCTATTTTCCTTGATTTGTTATCCCTTTACCTAGGAATATAGACAACTATATGGACTCTTAGAAAATTTAAAAACAATTTAGCCACAAGTGAAGTAAGAAGCAAATGAGTGCATGGGATAAGAAGGAATTAGAGGAGGTATGGGATGATTAGAGGGCTTGGTATGTGGGGTTGTTAAAAAGACAATGTAAAGGAAAGATTTCACGGGGGTTCATCAAAGATAATTCATAGTTAGGGAAGTATTTATGTGTGTGTGTGTGTTATTAACTAGAAAAGAAATCAAGGCATGAGGCTAGATGCTAGGCATGGTGACGCTCCAGGGCCATGGGGGAAAGGGAACATGAGGAGAGAAGCATTAACATGGGTGCGGGAAAAGGGATAAAGAGGGTGGGAATGAAGAGGGAGAATATGGCACAAGGGGGAAGGGAGAGGGGAAAGAGGAGCATGTACATGATGGGAGGTGGAATGTAGAGATGGAGACATCAAGGGAAGAGGGTCATGCTTTATTTGAAAGGAAGGATGGAGAAAATCAAAGGACTAGCTAGGTGGCTTTACAAGAATGAGCATGTCACATCAAGGAATATCCTGGGTGCGCACTCTCAATTGTGTGCGACAACCCTTCGCCTCATTTTCCCACATAAATCAAACCCCATATCCCAAGTCTAAGATACTCCCTTGGTCTCTTTCCAATTTTATAATACGTTCAAACATCTAGGAGGACAAGTGGAGGGTTGGCACAAGGAATCTTGCCACCTCATCCTACTTTCCCCATTATTTAACTTGCATTCTTGGACTATCTACACCTCCCCCCCACATGGGCCTATCCTACATTGAGGAAATAATCCAATATAATATCCATCTCCACATATTTTATATTGCTTCTCCCATGGTCCTTGGGCCATGTCTCACTAAATGTAGGCATGGGACCACCTAGGTGGAGGGGTGGCACATGGAAGAACCATGCCACCTTAACATTTTATAATATTACTACCATGGATTATGTACAACACACCTTATGGGTCCTCTTACGTGGAAGGGTGGGACATGGTCATGCCCTACCACCTCAACCTTGGGCCCTATGCACACCATATTTTATTATACTATTGCCACACATACAAGCTACACACATATTTATGGCTTTTACCTTGGTCAAATTTATCCATAACAGTTCCCCCCTAGGTAGGGAATGCATAGCATTTCCATGCTTGGGACCATCATGCACAAAGAAGGGCTTGAGATAAGGCTTGTTGATCACCTTCTTGCCATATGGCTCATGTAGCTCCTGAACTCATACAGACCCATTGCTACGTTCCTTGATGACTTTGTATGGACCAATCCATAGTGGAAGGAACTTTTTATCCATTTGGTGGTCTAATCTGTTGTCAAAGCATAGCACAACATCCCCTTCACCAAAGTGTCTTTCCCATCCCTTGCGAATCTTCGAATCCAAGCGGGCCTTTTGTCGATTCTTTTAGATCTCTATTTGATGTAGTGCAAGGCATCGAGTTTCATCTAACTTCTCAAGTTATACCAAATTGGCCTCTACATGTTCATCTTCTATCATCCTCTATTCTTGTGCCAATCTCAAGGCCAGAATCTCTATCTCTAGTGGTAAAACTGCCTTAGTACCGTACACCACCTCAAAAGGAGTGTGACCTCCTGTAAACGTTTTATGGGTGATGTTGTAAGCCCACACGGCTTCAGTGACCTTCTGATCCCACTGGCTCTTGTTCCTTGTGGCCATTTTCCCCATGGATTTACAAAGGAGGCCATTGGTCCGCTCCGTTTGTCTCATAGATGTTGGATAATAGATGCTAGAAGTGCGATGATCAATACCCATGCGATCCATGAGTAACTCCACTGCTTCATTTAAGAATGGACTCCCATGGTCAGATACTATTTCCATGGGTGTCCCAAACCTTCTGCAGATATGTTCAAATATGAAATTTGAAATTGCCTTACCATTTGCAGCAGTGGGGTGGGCGATATCTTTAGCTCACTTAGTGACATATTGAGTGGCCACCAAAAGATACTTCTTTTTATAGGTAGTCATGGGCAGAAATCCTTCCTTGGCATGGTTCACAAGTTTTGCAATACATAGTGACACCCTTTAACAAGGTTAGCCAATAGTACCCAGCATGTAAAATCTTCTTAGCTATATAGACACACTGGCATAGTGGCCTCCACAAAATCCATCATGATAATGCTTCAATACCTTAGGTACTTCATCTGCATCAATGGCCCGTCTTAGTACCCCATCCATGCCTTGACGGTACAACACCCCATCAAAGAGAGTATAGCACCTACTATCTCTACAGATTTTCTTTCTCTCATAGCTAGTACTTTCTAGAGGAAAGGAGAAAGCGGTCAGAAACGTATAGATACCACCATACCATGGATCCCCAACTTCTATGGCTGCTACAAGGGTTACATCAAGGCACTCGTGTAAATCAATCAAAGCATTCTTCAAGTTGGAACAAACCCCATTTACAATTTTAAAAGAAAAATCACATTCTTATAAAACTGCCAACCATTTGGCCAACCGGCCCATGGGATTTGGTGATCGAAGGACCTAATTTGCAAGACCATTGCCAGAGATTATAATGAAGGACTTTCCAGCCACATAATGCTTAAATTTCTCAATGCAGAACACCAAAGACAAGGCATGCTTGTCAGCCTCAAAGTAGTGTCGTTTGATTTCGAGCAATTGCCGAGAAGCAAATCGAACAGGATACATGAACTGATCCTCCCCTTGCTAGAGAAGAAAGCCAGAGTGTGCTCACCAAACCCAGAATTGATATAGAAAGTCTTTGACCACCAATCATGATTGTGTAGAATGGGTTCTAAAGCCAGAGCACTCTTGATTTGTACAAACCCATGATCACAATCCTCATCCTAAGAGAAATCAACCCCATCTTTTAATAGCGTAGTCATGGGTCATGTCAAAGTAGCATATTGATCAATGAAGCATCGATAGTATCCTGCTAGATTGACAAATGAGTGTAGCTGATGTTTGGTTGTTGGCAGGGAGATTGAGGATAGCTTCTACCTTCTTGGGGTCAGGCTTGCCCTCGGATGAGATAATATGTCCCAGTAACCTCCCTTGAGTGGCTCCAATGGTGCATTTATTAGGGTTGAGGTTACCATTTGCATCATTGACTCTTTGGAAGGCCAACCTAACCTTCATGATGTGATCCTTACATGCCGATAATATACAGAGAACATGTAAAAACACCTCCCAAAAACCCCCAAATAAGGAGCAAACACTATCTGCATAAATCTTTGAAAGGTAGTAGGAGCATTGGTGAGGCCAAATGGCATTACTTTGAATGCAAACGTCCCCCAGGGTGTGGCAAATGTGGTTTTAAGCACATCCTCCTCGGCAATTCTAATTTGATAAAACCCGAAGTAACCATCGCAAAAAGTATACATCTCATGACCACTTACCTTCTCAAGAATGAGGTCTTGAAAGGGCAAAGGATGATGGTCCCTCTTGGTGGCCGCATTGAGTTTCTTATAATCGATGCAGACCTGCCACTTGTTGTTTTTCTTTGGGGTGACTACCACTGGTGAAACCCATTTAGTATTGTGGACCGGAACAATAAACCCAGCTTCTACAAGCTTCTGCAAGTCTGAGTGCAAAGCGTTGGTTTGTAGGGGCCCTAATCTTTGATACTTTTGAGCCACTAGCTTAGCATCATGCTTCAGCTCTATCTTGTGTTCTATGGCAGTCACAAGGTGAAGGTGGTGGTAGCTAGTTGTGAAGAGGTCAGGGAAACCTTTGAACATTTCTAGGAACTCATCTTTCTCACTCAGAGTGAGCTCTGGGGAAAGCATGGATTCAAGTTGTTGAGACTAGCTGTTACCTTTTTCATGGGTGGCAGGGTTGGAGACACCCCCAAGAAAGCCCTAACTGCTGCTCCTGTCTGCTGTAGGTTTGCTGCTCCAGAGGATATCAAATGAGGTCAAGGGGCCTCTCCTTTTATAGGGCACAAGGCCCTGGAATCAACGGTGGTATATATGCACTCATTCTTACTACCAAGATGTGTATGTATATCTTGAAATGGACTTGGATTTGGGCCTCTGTTGAGCCTCCTCCCAAACCTAATCATAGAACCCCTCAAGTTGTGGTTCTGCATAGGGTCTCTCTTTTAGATATGGTCAGCTATGATCAGCTACCCACTAAGGTATCTGAAAATCTACGTCATTCCATTCCAATGCTGGACACATGGCCTTTCTATGAACTGGATTGGCAAGCCCTATTACATAGAAAATATAATTCCGTGTCAATGTCATCAATGAAATGAGCCTCCAACCACTTGTCACTTTCCAACTTCTGGTCTGACTATGTGTACTTAGAGATACAACATCCAACATTTTAAATCTCTCCAATTTGGAGTCAATGCACCAAATGTATGCCTTCCTCTATGTCTTCTATCTCAATACCAAAAATGTAATGCAAGAATCCCAAATCATGCATTTTAAATTTTTTGCAATGCTTCAACTTGACCTCCTCGATCAGCTTGTTACCATTGCCCACTATGATGTCATCCATATAGATTGCAAGGATTGTAAGCACACTTGCATTTCTCTTCACATACACTCTAGGATCAAGTTTACTTCTCATGAACCCTTAATGCTTGAAATATAACTCTATCTTGCTGTACAAGCCTATTGGACTTGCTTGACATTGCACCTTCTTAACTTTGCACAATATATGCTTGTATCCATTTTACAAAATCTATCTTGCTACTACATATGCACATTTTCTTGCAATTCTCCATTAATGAATGTAGACTTGACATCCATTTGATGCAAGTGTAACCCCATATTGTAATAAAGAGATGTGATTATGTGGATTGTCTTGATCCTTGTTATTAATGTAAAAGTCTCTTTGTTGATGCTCTAGTTCCCTTACCCAACCAACTCAAAAAGGTGCCGAATGACAACTCAACCTAGTGCTGTGCCGGCGAAGATGTTCACTTTTGCAGTCCTAAATTAGAAGGCTTGGGTGCAGAATAGATGCCAACATATATAAGCGCTCGGAGGTTGGGGTTAGCTATCAAAGGAGAACCCTGTGATAATGGGAGAATATCGAGTTGTGTACACACTTCAAACACTTGGAAAATGGAGTACAAATAATAGAGTTGAATAGGCAACCAACATTCACTTTTATTGAATCAAACCAACTTGATTACAACCAAGCTGCCTCGGCTTACAGTGAACACTCCCTATCCTAACAAACCCGGCTTACTGCTCTCTTGTTCTCTCCTCTGCCTATTATAACCATATCATCACCGAAGGAACCACCTTTCCCAAAAGGATATGCGCTCGATGTGCCAACCTCCATCTACTGATTGGTTGTGACATCACGATCATCTGCATCTCCGGTGCTCGGTCGACTCTATCGCTTCCATCCAAGGTCGGTACTAGGTGACCATGTGCGGCTCCATGTTAGCCTAACCCGAGGGTAAACATCTCGCCTCGGTTACTCTTGCTGGGTCTTCATGCACTAGCAAGGGCGAGTTGTTGCTCGAATGCGGAAGCTCCAAGGTTGAAAGCCTCGTGGTCGTCGATGATGACTTCGATGGAGGGGAGGTCATGGATGGACTAGTTGTCGAGATGGACCAGCCTCGTCTATGATAGAAGTGCAAGGAGAGAAACATGACGGCTCGACTTCAAAACAATGTCCCTTGGGTGGCCAAGGATAGATTTCACTGATATCCTCAGGAGGCGGCTCGGGTTGGTGAGCCACTCCATTCTCCAGGCTTCGGCTCTACTGGGTCTTCGGATGGCTCGTTGATGTTTAGTACCATCACAAAATTTGTCTTGTAGCATTGGACTTGGCAGACCCACTCCTACCACTTCGTACCGTAATTTGTCTTGTAGCATTAGACTTGGCAGACCTGCTCCTACCACTTCGTACTACAATTTGTCTCGTAGCATTGGACTTAGTAGACCCGCTCCTACCACTTTGTACCGCGAGGAGGTACTGGGATCCTTACGTAGGTCGCATATATTATTGTGCATGGACTTGGCTTTTGCCGCATGGCTGCTTATTAGCTTCTCGAGCTCTCGCAGAAGATTACCGTAATAGGTGGGTAGCTTGGGCATAGATGGCTTTGGCAGCTAGCATACCCTTGCGAGAATCAATCTACGCTCAATTTTGAAGATATTGTGTTGATGTTGAGCGTGTTCTTTAACAAAATGGTCAAATAATTTTATTGCACTAATTGCACGGGATCCAAAATGCCTTGATGCAGAGAATGGGAAGGAGCAAACATTTCTATCTTCTCGGTTTGCCAATATACTCGGTAACAAATGGGCATATCCTCTCGATCTGGAACTTGATGCAAAACTTCTGTAGTTGGGATTGCAACAAGGAGACCTTGAGATGGCAAAATGGGCTTATCATCTAATGTTTTACTCTTTCTATACACCCGCGTCAATTGTATCTACCAAAATTGTGACTTGCACTGCAGGATCTTCAAAATTGTAGTTGGTTTGAGTGGCTTGCGCGGTGCCCTCCGCTCGGCCTGTTGAATGTAGCATTAGTATAGCCTGCGTCGAGATCCCTTCTGCTACCTTGGTTTGTGAAGCACCTCCCCCTTCAGTGGATTGTTGTCTCGAGGTGCCCACCTGCTCGCTCGGATTTGTTGAGTCCCATAAACCAACCTAGCCATCTGTGCCATCATTGTCTGGTGGCTATTGGTGAGGCAGCTTGTCTACGTGTTCATCAGGAACTCGGAGGAGATAAATCTTAGCGTGCAAATCCTTGGCGGTAACACCCTGTTGTTGACGGACAAGGTAGACATAGCTAGGTCAATAAGGTCATTGTGTGCATGTGGAGTCAATAGATGAGGCCTTTAAGATGTTGGCTCTTTGTTCTCAACCCTTACTCTCTTGCGCTCGGCAGGACATTCCTTTCTTGTGCTCGACAAGTGGTGTCTATCGGTCCAGTCTACACGTCGATGCAAGACGTCATGTATGTACACTTGCTAGATGAAGTGCACGTGAAATTATTGATTGTTTGACATGTTCCCTTCAACTCCTATGAATCCCTAGAGTAGAATGTGTGCACGAGCCTTGCGTTGTATATCGGATAACTTGGGTTGTGAGTTATTATTTCGAGCATGCCCACTTTGAAGAAATAGTGTGTTTCTTATGAACTCACTCGAACAAAGCGTGGCCACTTGTCGAAGAGATAGTGGCTCGCCTTGCATGGTCTCGTCATCCACCGGAACCTTGGCAAACACACCTAATCTCTCCCTTCCAAGCATCTCTCGCTGCTCATTCAAAATTGCTTGAGCCTCGGCGTGATTCGATTGCTTCTCCAAATTAGCCTCTTGAGACTCTACATCGTCTGGAATTGTGTCCATAGACAGCTTGGGATGCTCCTTATCAGGTACATTCTCTCCCTTTGTGCTCATTTCAATCCTAAAATTAACCCTAAAAAATGACACAGCTAACACCAATAATGATAATTCCATTGAACCACATTAAAGAATAGCAACATAACACTTATCACATTCAATCATAGTAGCATGACACTTATTTAAACAAATTACTTAATTTCAAATTATTTGTTTTTTAAAAATCATAGCAACATGACACTTTTTAGATTGTAGCAACATTACTTTATTTCAATTTACCTAATTTTTAAAAATGTACCAACATGACACTTTCTTAAACAAATTACTTAATTTCAAATTATACAAACAATATTTAAGTACTCATCATGGACTGAGGACTCAACAATATACAAAAAATGATCATGTTATGAGCCATGATGTCAGAAAATATATAAGTTTGTATCAGACATTTGTTGGTCTAAGTTATTGGTTGGGGCTGAGTTGCAAACTAGAGCTTGTTTGCAATATTAAAAACACTACAAAAACTCTACTTTTGGCGGATGGCTGTCTGGGTTTGTGTGCTTTCCTTAGACTACGAGTCATCATAGCCGCCTGATCAAAGCTTGTGTAAGACAAGTATAAGTCGGTGGTACACAAACATCTATCATCTTAAGGATATGGTGGGACATTGCGCACACATCTTGTGCAGTACTAAAAGGTGGGGGCTTAGTGGAAAGACACTTTGGAGATATGTGGAAAAATCTTTGCACAAAGTCGTAACAATCGTCAAAGTATTACTCTCCGGGGATAGTGCTTGTTGGTTCTCATCAGTGTCAAATCAAATGCAAGAGCTAGCTATATCTATTCTATTGGCATGTAGTTGCACGTTCTCATCCTTTAGTGCTTGGTTTTCTGCAACAGCCCCCCTTAGGTGTACATTATCCTATTCTAGGGCCTCAAGTTGGATCCGAGGCACTTGCTACTGTCGAGTCTCTGAGGTCTTCTATTGCAAGCACTACAAGGCATGTTGCAACTTCATGTTCTTTCTGACGAGGGTCATTACATCTCCCTTGGCCTTGCTCGATAGTGTCTTCAATCTTTCTACTTCACAGTGCAAGTTGCCGTAGTTTGTCTTCAATTCGGTGTGAGCCTGCTACAGTTGCGAGTAGTCCTGAAGCTCTCTTGATAGACCTTGTTCCTGCCCTCCACCTACTCCTGCAGGAGTCCTGCACTGACTTGCATTTTGCTAACAAATCTGTGTCGGCTCGGTATAGGTTAGTAGTTTTCTCCTCAAAGAACCATGTCAGTCCCTCTTGGTACTTCATCTAAAGGGAAAATTTGTGTTCCAGTACCTGGGGAGGGATCTACTAGTTGACAAAAATTTTAAGGCCTACGTCGCATGCATCATATTCTCCCTTAACATTTGCTACCATTGGGTCTCAGTGGTAGCTTGATCCTGATTAGTGTTCTCTGTAAGGAGTGGGTCATATTCTCCCTTAACATTTGCTACCATTGGGTCTCAGTGGTAGCTTGATCCTGATTAGTGTTCTCTGTAAGGAGTGGGTCTAAGGGGAATGGATCCACATGGGCTTTGAAGAGGCAAAGGAGTGGAGGCAAAGTAAGAACTGCCAATGTCGCTTCTTGTTTTACCCTGACATTGAGATTACTGACTCGGTTCTCTAAATCTCCTATCGTGATAGGTTGTTAACTCAGAGTTGAATTGACCCTTCCCCAACCAATAGGTTTGCCAAAATGTTGACACTCTAGTTCCCTCACTCGACCAACTCAGAAAGGTGCTCAATGACAAACCAACCCGGTCCTACACTCAGTAAAGATGCTCGCTCTTGTAGTCCTAAGGTGGAGGTGCTCAGGTACAAAATATATACCAACATATATAAGAACTCAGAGGTTGGGGTTAGCTATCAAAGGAGAACTGTGTGATGATAGGAGAATACTGAGTCATGTACACACTTCAAAGACTTAGACAATGGAGTACAAACAATAGAGTTGAATAGGTAGCCAACATTCACTTTTATTGAATCAAACCAACTTGATTACAACCAAGCTACCTCGGCTTACAGGTGAACAATTCCTATCGTAGCAAACTCAAGTTAGAGGAAGAGGACTCGGCTCACTACTCTCTTGTTCTCTCCTCTGCCTGTTACAACCATATCACTATCTAAGAAATTGTCTTCCAAAATTATATGTGCTCGGTGGACCAGCCTGCATCTATTGATTGGTTGTGACACCGTGATCAATTGCACCTCTTCTACAAAACTAGTTCTCGACCAACTTCACTGATTTCATCCGAGGTCGGTAGTTGGTGACCACCTGCGACTGCATGTTAGCATAACTCAAGGACTAACACTATTCATATTCAATTTCCACTTGTTGTTTTTGCCACCAATCTCACCTTATACTTGTCTAGACTCCTGTCAACTTTGTGATTGACCTTGTAGATCAATGACAATCTTCCCTTGGGTGGTTCCACCAACTACCAATCTTTGTTTTTTTAGACTACCATTATATTCTCCTAAATCCATGGGTTCAACCCATTCCTTGGATTGTATTCTCCTTCCATGTCTTCAACCCAATTCCTTGGATTATATTGCCTCGAAGATGATAGGCTCTTTAACCTATGCCACACAAAACCTGAAACTTATCTCATGGAACAGGATCTTCAAACTATGCTGCACCACACTTAAAAGTTGTTTGTCATCTTCTATGTTTGATGTCCTGATGATGCTCTTTTTGATTCATCCAATAACTTGTTTGCCGACCTTAGCATATGTCTGGATGGTATGGCTTCTTGATCATGTTGATCATTGGATGCATTATGTGGCTGAGGATTTGCAAGATTTCTAGGAGATGCTCCCCATGCCATTGACTACTACTACTAATTTGGTACCATACCATCAAACATATGTGGGCATATTTATCTTTAGAATTTTCAACAACTTTTGTCTACTCTTTCATCTAATTCCTCATAACCATGATGGCAAGTGTCATGCTTTAGTTTCTTATCATCAAACGCCACTCATGAGAAGTAAACATTTTGGAGCTATAGCATTGTACGACTTTTAAGCTCTATGTTTGTTTACATATCCCACCATAATGCACTTCTCACTCTTGGAAACAAACTTACCCCTATTTTTGTTTTGACACATGAGCATAGGAAGTATCTAAAAATATGAGATGATGGACATTTGGCTTATGCCCACTCCATGCTTCCTCTTGTGTCATATCACATAAAGCATTAGTAGGGGATTGGTTCAACAAATAAATTTTTTTGCAATTCGCTTGTATCCAATACTTGCCAAGCATGTCCTTAGTTTTGATCATTATACTCAACAATGGTGCAATTATTCCTTTTTTAAATACATTTTATTGTTGTGTCTTTTATAAGAAAAACTCTACCTTGTTGCTTGCAAAAGCTAGTAAATGCTATGAAGAGATATTTTGCCAATTGTCAAATAAAAGAGATTTGACAATCAGATTGGTTTTTTACCCTAATCTTGAACTCTTAATATAAGGAGTTTAGAACTGTGGTCCATGGTGTAAATAAATACCTTTTGCGAGTACAATCATCAACAAGCATCACAATTTTTTCTACCCTAGAGTGATGGCATATTGGTCATGTTCCCTTAACTATCACTATGCACCAGCTCCACTGGTCTCTTGGCTCTAGTGTCCTTACTCTTTGGAAAGATTATATGTGCAAAGGTATCCTTTACACAAAGGGTTTCTTTTTGTGGGATAAAGGGGATGGTGGAGGTCATGGAGCAGGGGATCAAGGAGTGAGACTGGAGAGGTACAAGAATCCTTTTCGGTACACTTAGAGAATACCAGGCTACTAGGGGATGAAGGTTGAGAGGAAGAAGGCTAAGAGCTACTATTTGTGCTATCCTAGTAAGAGATGCAAGTTCTTCACTTTCAATCTTTGGTCTAGCAATGTTCTTAGTTAGAAAGTGAGAGCAAAGTTTGACTTTACGTTGACTTTGATAGAAAGTCTGAGTTTACGTTGACTCTCTCTCTCTCACACACACACACACACACACACACACACAGGCGCACGCGTGCACACATGCACATGCACACACACATGCAAACACACACGCACACGCACACACACACACACACGCACATGTGCACGCACTCACGCATGCATGCACACACATATTTTCTATACTCTCTCTCTCTCTCTCTCTCTCTTATCCAATTCCCTTGACAGACTCACACTTATGTGCTACAATAAATTGTCTCGCTCCCCCATGTGAATTACTCTAATTTTCCCTTGTATTACTTTTGTTTTACCTTTAGACCTAATCTCTTTTGTATTCAAGTAGCTTTTGTATTAAACCTATGAGCTTACACACACATAATCGCTAATAGAAAAACATTCATGGATTCATCTTGCTAGTGCATAGATCTGACTCTCTCGCCACCCTGAGTTGAATCCTCTTAGGCAATCGATCTCTCATCCATCCATTAATCCAATCTCTTTGCACGGGAAGCCAATGAATCTGATGTCGATGTTGATTTTTAGCATCTCAATCTCAATTTCTTAAACTCTCATATCACTCGAGTTTCATAGAGAAATCATTGTCTACGTAGAACCGTAGACCTTAGCTGTAATCAATGCCAATCTCTCTCTTTTTCTCTCTCTCAAATGGTCTCTCTTGGAGCATGTAGAACTTAGGGAGGCTTCGTCTAGATAGATTATCTCTCTCTCTCTCTCTCTCTCTCTCTCTCTCTCTCTCTCCCTAAGAAGGAATGCCAATGAAACCTCAAAAGAACTCTCGAGATCTAAAACTAATCTTACATTCAAAAACTAATCTAGAAATGGGAGCAATCCTAGTGAACTACTAATAAGCTAAACTAGGAGAGCTAAACCTATGCTTTGAAACCATGAGAAAACATGCATGCTTCAGGATCTATGGAGTGCTCTAAGGTGGATGGAACCTATGTGGAAACATGGTGAAGAGAGTGCTCATGACATGTACCTCAAGTCAATTAGGTTCCAAGATAGATTAGCTTGGACTCATAAATAGAATATTGAGTGTATATGTATTTCAACAATATAAGAAGGCTTCTTATATAGAGAGAGCCTTTAGAATAGTCAACACTTATGGGATCCTTTGATCCACATCTCTTCTTGTGGATGTCCTTGATCCACATTCTCACATCATGTAGTCCACATCCTAGGGTGGCTACTTTAATAAATTCCTATACCATACCTTAGCCTTTAATCTGTGTGCACATGGCACCATATCTCAACATCCCCTTACAAGCATAACATATTCTATCATGGTGTGGTGGTCACCATCCAAAAATTTGGACCCTCGTAGTAGGTCACTAGGGATATTTTATGGACATTGTAAAAGAGTGGTGAATTTTTACCATGTCAATAATTAATCACTTTGTACTTGGGAAGGTTTTATGTATGGAGCATGCATAATACATTACTATGGTGAAGCATGCACATACATGTCATTTTCTACTATAGGCCCACTTACCACATTTATGGAATTATTTCAATGATTAGAAAATTTTTTAAAGGAATGATTATGATCACCCTTATACTTGGCTAATGTTACTAATCGATGGTCGTTAATATCAAACATCATGGAGTAAGGGCGAGTTAGTAGCCATGACCAAGACAACGGTCAAGAGCATGCAAAAGACCCCATTGAGCCTGCATATACATGGACTGTATTGCACATTAGCAACCAAACTACAGCATCGGATGTCAAAGAGAGAGAGGGGGAGAAGAAAGAAAGAAAGAAAGATGTATTGATGTCTTCGAGAGGCCTCTTGGGCCTGTGAGACAAAGTACAGTATCAGAGTGACTCATGCTCATACAAGCCGCTATGGGCTAAGGCGAAGGGCTCACTAAGACCCCTTGCTAAGTACTACACTAGACTAAAATCAGAAATACAAAGTGCAAACTCAAAGCAATGTTACCAGGGAACAGTGTTCTGACATCTAGAACATCTAGAACGCAACTTCCAGGAAGCAAACCAGGATTGGAACGTCCCTTTTTTTTTGTTGGGCTCTTTGAACTAATCAGATGATTTGCCAGGCCTGTAAATGAATTAACATAAGGCTGGCTATGGCATTATGGTAGCATTGATAGGAGTGGGATGGTTTAGCATGATTTTGTGCTAGTTTATAGCCCTAAGATACTATGAATTTTTGGGGGAAGATGCTGCTATGAATTTTTCAAGATTTGTGATGCCTCAGATTCTTGTTCCACCATCTAAGGTCTTCACTCATGACTGAACCAAGCCCTCAATAGCTTTGATGGGACTTCTATGCCCCTATCTTGGCATTCACGGCTTGGTACGGTGTCCAATGAGGGAGGATGCACATCAAGGCACATATATGGATGGCATTCATTAGGTATGTCCTCTTGGAGATGTGGTCTACTATAATGCTTGACTAGTGAGTTGATGAAGCTCGCATTGTTCATAGCTATGTGCAATTTCTCCTCTTCCCAACCCTCCAACTCTTGTAGCTCACTTACATTGTGGATATCAAGAGTCCCTGGTTGAGTGTCTCTATGAGGCGTGGTGATGCCCTTTACCATCTCCTCTAGAAACTACTGACACACTTCCTAGGAGGTGCCTCATCCCTTGGAGGAGCACACATTGCTCATGGCCCTAGCTCCCTCCTTCTGTGGATGCCCTCCACCGCTTGAGCTTATATTTGGACCCATGCTTAGGATCAAGATATTGCTATGGGACATGGACTACTCCGAAATGACCACTTCATTACATGTGCAAAGTGAATCTTTTTCTTTTTTAACTCCTAGAGCTCCACTGCCTCATGATATTCTCCATTGACCTAGGTTTGTCTCTTCCTTCTACATTCTAGCGTGGACCTACAAGCATTTCATGGGACCCTCCTAGCATCAACAAAGTTCCTAACGTCCACTGAACGGAACATTATGTGATTTTTGCAATATTGTTTCTACCTTACCACTCCTCTCACTGCCATTGAATGTAACCTGGTCCTTGATATGCTGACAATCATTGTTGCACACTCGAGTTCCACTTCCTCCAATCTCTAGCTCTATTTTCTTTTGTCTCTTCCTCACAATATGTGGTCACTGTACTAGCTTCTAGCTATTCCCGCTTCTACCCTGGCTCTGTGGTGGATTTTAACTATGAATGTCCTAGCTTTTTCCAAGCCCGTGAGCTATGGATACGTAGCTTTGTAGGCTACAAGATTCTTCCATAGGTTTTCTCCTTCAATCTTCTAGGTCCATGAGATTTGGATATATCGTAGCTTTGGATCACTCCAATTCTACTCATGTCAGAATCCTTCCAGAGAACATCATCATCTTCTATTGTATCACATTTGTTCAGCCTTTTACTTGAGATATTGAGCCTATTTCCAAGTAGCCTTCGACAAACGTTCCAGTTTAATAGACCACAGATACATCACGTTTCAACAAACTTTGCAACCCAAGTATATTGGGGTAAGGGAGACCTTATCCATTGCAGCTAATGATGTTCATCTTGCCATTTCAATAGATTCAAATAGATTCTTGTGTACATGAATATACCACTGTTTCTAAGCCTACGTATGCATCTGCCCCAGTGTCAAGGTCCACAAGATGGGCGACTGGCATACCTTGTGCTCATACTAATTTTCCTAGCTCGAAAACCACCCTTAGAAAAACTGATCCGGAGCCACATTCTTCAGGGTTGCTACGATGATGTGTTTGAAAGCTGCACTGAGGAGTGCTCCTTAAGAGTAGTGTGTGTGTGTGTGTGCATGCATGCGTGCAAGCATGCATGTGTGTGTGCGTGTGCATGTGTGTGTGTGTGTGTGCGTGTGTGTGTGTACATGTGTGCGTGCGTGCGCATGTGTGTGTGTGTGTGTGTGTGAGAGAGAGAGAGAGAGAGAGAGAGAGAGAGAGAGAGAGAGAGAGAATTCCATGTATATAATCTATGAATATAATCTTAGCCTATAGGTTATAATACCTTTCTTGAATAACAATTTATTAGATTCTATCACTCACTCAATACATCTTTGGAGCTTAATTGTGGGGCCTTGGTTGTGAGAATCACTAGGCTTGAGGAGGATTTGGGTGGAGTGCAACATCTTTAGCACTTGTCATCCTCATCACTCCTTGCCAATGCGTATGCCAAAATCCTTCTATCCACTCCTTTCTTTGTATCCTACTTCTTATTATTCAAATGATGTGCCTATTAATGTTAAGTAATTGATGCCAGTTGACTCTGTCTCAATATCACGTGCACAGTAGCTACATATGTTAGCACAATGATATCCTCAAATACTCAAACATGGATATCATGTAAGCAAAATCCAATGTCCACCAGGAGCTAGCTTCATTGCAAGTTTACTGGGTTGGGAATTGGTTGAGGATACCTACTCCCCCTACAAGGATATACACATTGCATATGTGGAATTGTGTCAACTTCATGGAGGGGGAGAGCAACAACCCTGATTTTCCCACCTTCTTTCGCATTGATAAGATGGAAAGTAGGGAGTCAAAATCACTTCTCCAATTAACCCCTGAGTCATGGTTTTCTGAAGAAAACATAAGTTTAATCTCACCTTTTGAATTCATTGTGTCACATGAAAGACTTCATTGTAATGATTGGTATCATCACTCTTCTTTATAGATATTGGTGCTCATATGGCCCCACTAATTCAAGGCATGAGGTGTCAAAACATCTAGACTTGTCAAACATTCCCAAATCTGGACCGGTGGGTTCAAGGCCATGTGAAATTCGAGCATGGAAAAGAAGGGGTTGCCTATGTTACTTTCAACATCAAGCAATTGTACCGGCATGAATTTCTTACATAATGATGCACCACACTGATTCAATTAATAGATTTAATTATGGAAAGTTGAAGAAGACATTACTCGCGGGTCAAATGTAGTCTTCGCTCCATGGTTGTCTATAGAGAAACAAACTTGGATTTTCAACATGTTGTGCAAAGGGTTCACAGCATTGCAAGTCCTTTATAACCATATTGCATCAGTGCATGTAAGGCAACAAATAGATCCAAACTATGCCTTTGTAAGGGATGACTTTGTATCAATTAGAAATATATTGAATACTACAAAGCACCTTGCATTTGACACCTATTAGCTACATTCTAATGATGCCCAAAGATTTCTTATGTGGGTCATGGAGAACAAGAAAAATGTCTTTTCATACAAATAACAAACTATGGATGGTTCGAGTGAGTTCATCCTAGGAATTCAATCACCATGGCAGTTACAAAAGATGAGCTTGTTTGGTCATGAGAGCCTAGTTTCAATGGATTCAACATTCGGCACCAATATTTATAAGGTACAAAAATTGAGAGTCACATTCTAATACTTTGTATATTGTATCTTCTATGCACATTCTCTAATAGTAGTGGTTCCTCCTTTTTATAGTTTCAACTATACACAATTTTGGTGTTTGATAGACATTGTAATGGTGTCCCAGTAGCTTGGATCATTACCTCAAGCTCAACTCCAACCACAATAAGCTACTGGTTGATTGAGTTAAGAAACTGTGTACTTGATGTCAACAAGTCATAAAAGTTGAATGCATTTATAGTAGATGATACCTACGCTGAAATTGATGCTCTTAGGTTCTCTTGCATCTTCCTCTAAGGTGCAAACTTTAGCCATTGCCTAGCCATACCTTGCCATACCTTGGTACCAATTCCTTGCCACTAACTCATATTCTCTCTTGTCTAAGCATGTCTTCAATGTGCCAATATATCTTTACCTATGGCATGCATGTGATTGTTGGTTGAACCATCTCATCAAGAAGGTTTGTGACAATTGGCTCAGGTGAGAAGAAATGTTTAGAAGGCTTGGAGACATTATGGATATGTGCATAGACAAGCCTTTGTTTAATCTAGAGTTAATTGAGCAAGAATAAATCTTGATTGGACAATTTAAAATATATTTTGCAGTGGAGATTGCATTCATGGAGTACTTGGAGGAGAGATGGGCTCACTGAGTATATCAAAGCTTACAACCATAAATTCTTTTTGTGAAACTCTTTGTTGTTTTCACATGGGGATTTTTGATGCTCTTGCAGCAATGTGGGTGCGATGTCCTTGCACACTTCCTCATGCAAACCAAGATACCAATGGAGAAATGTAATCTTACCATGCAACTCTTAAATCACGATTTTTACATTGGAAGAAAACTATATTTGGGCGTCGCATTGATTGGATTATGCATCGCCTCACATCTGCATGCTTGCCATACTATTGGTACATGGAGATTTGAAAAGATGCTAGTTTTTTCAAAAACTTTTCTATTCATAGCTTCATAGATCACTCTTTGACTCAAGCAAAGGGAATACCTAATGACTTTGTGACATTATCAGACCAAGAAGAATCTGCACACTACTACAAAACTAGGTAGAAATGGCAACCCAAAAGTGACATTTCTACATTATTAAATGGCACTTTCTTGTCGCCATTTCCACATGTGCCATTTTTTGGAAATGGCAACCAAAAGTTCCATATATTTTTACCATTTTTATGTCCATAATGTCAACCAAAAGTTCCATATATTTTGCCATTTTTACGTATGAAATGGCAACTAAAAGTGCCATATAGTTTTGCCATTTCCACATACAAAATGGCAACCAAGGGGCCATATATTTCTGCCATTTTTGTGTCTAAAATTGCAACCAAAAGTGCCATATATTTTGCCATTTTTATGTATTAAATGGCAACTAAAAGTGCCATATAGTTTTGCCATTTCCACATGATTTAAATGGCAACCAAAAGTGCCATTTATTTTTGCCATTTTATGTCTTAAATGGAAACCAAAAGTGCCATATATTTTGCCATTTTTATGTATGAAATGGCAACTAAAAGTGCCATATAGTATTGCCATTTCCACATGCAAAATGGCAACCAAAAGTGCCATATATTTTTGCCATTTTGATGTCTAAAATGGCAACCAAATGCGTCATACATTTTTGCCATTTTAATGTTTGAAATGGCAACCAAAAGTGCCATATATTTTGCCATTTTTATGTATGAAATGGCAACTAAAAGTGCCATATAGTATTGCCATTTCCACATGCAAAATGGCAACCAAAAGTGCCATATATTTTTACCATTTTGATATCTGGAATGGCAACCAAAAGTGCCATATATTTTGCCATTTTTACATATGAAATGGCGACTAAAAGTGCCATATAGTTTTGCTATTTCCACAATCGAAATGACAACCAAAAGTACCATATATTTTTGCCATTTTTAATGCATGGAATGGAACTACAATAGAGACCAATTGTGAAAGAAATGGCAAAAGGTGACATAAAAATTGTCACTTATTATATTCGAAATGGCAAAAGATGACTTAGAATTTGCAAGATTTCATGTTGAAAATGGAAATAAAGTGACATGCAAAATGCCGGTTATTATGTTACAAATGGAAAGAAATGGAATCACAATTTCCATTTCTTCTTTTATAAACAATAGCATTAAAAATGGACAAAAACATTTAACTTCTACTAGCTTTTAAAATGGGCCAAAAAGTTACATGGCATTGGAATCTTAAATGACTAAAATTTTACATTTGATACTTGGTATCCATGAATGAAATTTATTGTCTAAGTGTGAAAGATTAATCAAAAGTCTTAAGTGCATCAATACTCATATTACACAGTGTGAAGAAGTCATCTAAAATTCTAAGGATAACTTTTACCTTTTATAATACACACATTTTGCTTGATAACAAATATTATTCGATAGTTGATTGAGAAATAAACAATTCAATTTTTACATAACAAAATAAAATATAAAATTATAATGACATTACATGAAGAGTTTTCCAAGCAACATTCAAGCCTACGGCTTGACCCAATGCTTGAATCTCATTATTTGCTTTGAATATACAAGCATCCTTAATGATTGCACTAACTCATACTGCTACATAACCAACTCCTATTGGTATAGTATGAACTCTAAATGAAAGATTCAAACTAATTATTGTCCCTATTCCAACTATATCTTTTGAGTCCTTATGTAAGATCTTTACTCGGTGTCCCCTTTGAAAAGCAACAATCTAAAAAGATACATTCAAAAGAGCATTAGTAGAATATTTGTTTAAAATATCTTTATGAAAAATATTCAAAAACATTATCATCATTGTCATACTAATTAAGAAAAATAAATAAATTTAACTTACTTGAAAAACACGATGTCATTTGTTTATGCTGCTGTTTTTTCTACTCTAATTGTTGATTGATGAACCTTTTTAAAATAAAGTAAATATGATACTTAATAATGCTTCATGTGAATGCTTTCTACTCCACTCAAAGATCTATAAACCTTTTCAAAACAATATCTACAACACGCACGCACGCATATGTGTGTGTGTCTGTGTGTGTGAGCATGAATCATCTTTTTTATGAAAATTATCATGAAGTAGACATGAAATTTACCAAAGATAAAGCAAAAATTCTTTTCCTCAAATCATTAAGTTGTTCTTGCAAGGCATCCATACCTTTATCCTTGTCATGAAGCTTTCTTTGCAACTCAGCAGTCTTCTCATGTATCACTTGGTCTAAATCACTGATTGCAAATTTTCTTTGGTCACAAGTAATCTTTTTAGTAAGTACAACCAATCTTGGATCAGAAATGTTATTATCCCTATTGTCATTTGGATTAAGATCCTACACAATAAAAAACATGAAATTTATCAAATTGATATTATATTTTATTTATTAATAATTTCTATTCATAAAACAAAGAGAACATTAAGTACCTCTAATGAAACAACACCATTGATCTCTTTAGACCATGCATAGTCAGATAGTATTCCTCTCCCTTTCATCCCATATCCTTTGGAGGTATGACCTTCTAAAAACACCTCTCAATATGAAGGAGACCTTTGAAGTTTGGAGATCTACATGATTAAAATATTTTTCATATATATGGATTTATCAAAGAGTACTACTATCAAAACATGAATTATGAAAAGAAAGAAAATAATTAAACTTACAAGTTCTTGTTTCATTTCAACATAACCCTTTCGACCTAGTTTTCTTGAGCCTTTCCATTTCTCTTATTTCTTTCATTAGATCTTTGAAAAACAATGTCAAAATGTAGTTAAGTTAAATAGAATAAAGAAAAAACATATGATACTTGCAATAAAGTGTGTGTATGTGTGTGTGTACTTTGAATTCCTCTGAATTTACCAGTGTCTTTATTCTTTTCCATACATCATCTGGTAGCCATGTTGGTTTTTGTGCATCATCTCCATCCCGTAAGTAAACACTATAAGCCTAGCATCAACTCATAACAAACAACAAATGAATAAAAACTCAACAAAATCAATGTTAAAGTAAACAAGTTTTTAATAGAATACTTAAAAAATTCAGATACAACCTATTTATTCACTCTGAATGCTTTTGAGACTTTAGTTTTTCAACATTTGTCACTGATATTACATTCATATCGAGCCTGCAAATATAATAAAATATACACAAAAGTATTCATCGATATAAAAGAAAATTTAAATACTAAATATTTAAACATAAGACCATCGAAAGATATCAAGAAAAAGTCAAGCCTTACATCAACATATCTTCTCACTGCCTTCTTTTGAATGATCGGTACAACTTTAATTGATTGCAATGAGAGATCCATATGCCTACGGATGGCTTGAGTTATTGTCTGAGCATATGAATCTTTGTGTATTCCACAAGGAACTTGTTCCTCATTTACATCCACCTTAATACGATGTCCCAGCTCAATAAAATATGCTTTCTTAGCCTCTCTGGATGCCCTTCTAAGATATCTTTCTCTTTCTATCATTTCATCATCCTTTAATATTCTTCCTTTTTTGGTTACTGGTGATATAACTTCTTTATCATGAACATTATTTGAAAATTTTTCCAGAAAAAAGTACTAGTAAAAATAAGCAAAATAAGTCACACATTATAAGAAAAATAAGTCACACAAAGATAATGTCAAGATATTGAAATCAATCCAAATAATAATACAAATAAAATATGGAATGCTTTTTTTTTTAAATGAACCAACCGATTGTATTAAAGGATAAAAAAGAGAGAGTTAGACCCTTTCAAAACCCAGACAAAAACTGACCATAAGAGTGGGCAACAAGCCCTCGGTCCACACAAGATTGTTACTTAAACCTTAAACAAAACAAGCCCAATCTCCCGGAGATAGGAACTTAGCAGCTCCTCCTTAGTAGACATTATGAAAGCCATGTCTCTCAGATTCTGGCAAGTTGTAGCCAAAATCGCCAATTCTTTTGCCATAGGCAACCGCTCATGCGCAAAAATCACAATATTCCTGGTATACCAAATAGCCAAGCATACAGCAGCTCTTAGGTAGAGCCAACAATAAGCGAGAGTAGTAGGAAAGCCTTCCACATCACTGAGCAGAGTGGCCTTCCAGTTGGAGGCTCTAAAGGTCGACATCAGCCAACCTCTTTGATGGCACAACCCAATGTCCACCACGTGTCTCTAGGTACCGGACAGAACCACAAAAGATGTTTTAGGGACTCTACTACCACCCCACAAAGGGGACATAATAGACATCCAATTGAATCTCTACTTAACTGAGAGGTGCAATCCCAGAGGAGCACCTAAATAGCGCACAATAGTCCCTTTATTAACCCATTGAATAGCATAGCTTGTTAAATAGTCCAAGATGCCTCCTCCACATGGATTCAAGGCATAGGTTTTGGACCAATTACATAGGGAACCAAAAGCAATACAGAAGCCTTGGATGATGTCTAAGAGTTGGCACAAACTATCCCTCTTGTCCTGGGAAATAAACAGGTTGTCATCTGCAAACAATTGAAGGCATAATTGATCACTTGAAGGTAACTTGAGACCTTCGATCTTTCCCTCGAAGATGGCTACTTCAATCTTTGCGATTAGAGGAACAATACAAAGAGCAAATAGAAGCAGAGCCAGAGGGCAACCCTGTCTAACTGATCGCTTCAAGTTATAAGTACCTACCACTCCACCATTGAGACAAAGAATTGCAGAAGCATTTGCAAATAAGGATGACACCATTCTATGCAAGATTCTTATGTGTCAAAGCTTAGGGATACTCAAGTACATGTTCCTAGACAAAAGAAAGACATATTTTTATGGTACTCTCAATTGAGATGCTCTCATATAAATGATTATATGCTCTCCTATGTTGATATACTCATGTTTATGTACTTATATGTTCTCACATGTTAAAATGATCATGTTTGTATGCTCTCATATGTTTATATGCTCATTATTATGTTTGCATGATCTTGATTATATGCACATGCTTATGTGTTTATATGTTTATGTCTATATGCTTAGGTGTTCATCTCTTCATACTTACATGCTCATTTTTATATGATCTTGTGTAAATGCTCATTTTTTAAATTTTCTTGTGTATATGTTTTTAATTCTAAACATGCTGATAAACATATGATCATAAACGTGCTCATAACCTATTCTCATGTTTGCTTGCTCATTTTTAAATTGGTCATCTATATATGTCTACATGCTCGTTTTTGTATGCAAGACTCTTATATGCTCAAGGTAAACAATCTTGTCACATTGGATTGAGCCATGAAGTATGGCCTTCTTGTATTTACATATTAATTTTCCTTCTTTTGAAGGTTGAAGCTAGTAGGTATTGTGAATAGTTCTACATCTACTCGACATAGACGGAGTGTATAAGAGTGTGCTAGGAATTTAGAGGTGCATTTTTGGGTGATTAATAACAAGTTTCATGGTACAACTTATAGAACATATATACGATTAGAATTCATAACATGACATGAACAAAAATCTTGTTTTCAGATTGCAAAGTTCTATAAATCTATTTAGTGGGTCTAATTGTGATTTTGCATAGTGTGTAATTATTTTAGGACTTAAATTTAATACTATTTGGGGTGTTTTTTTAAAGACTTATCTTCAGGAAGCTTGAACACATGTTTGGTCACCCTTAATTTTATATCTTGTCTTGTTGATCTTTTTTTTGTAGGCTGTCTCTTGTGTATCAATTGAATTTCACAAGGAGTTGCTCTCTTCTACACCCATGTCTTATTGTCTCTTGTGACTACTTCTCTTGGATCATCTTTAAATCCCATGCTTTCTTTAGCACTAATCACCTTCTCTCCCTCCTCCCTCTTTCAACACATCCACTTTGTTTCATTTGCCATTCTCAAAAAGCATTAACTGTGCTTGCTCTTGGGGAGTGTCACCAATCATGATTTATGATGTGTTATATTCATTCTTAATGCTTTACTCAAGCTTTGTTGGGGTTGTCCTATTGTGATCACTTGGCTTTATAGAGTCATAAGCACATACAAGATTTTCATGTTTTTGAATTATAAATATTATATGACGATCAGGTATCAACGTAGTGTTATATTTGGTCTTTTGACACAATATGTTGATCACTTGATTTGCCATGTAATATCTAAGTTGTCTTTTGGATCATCATTTGTATGGTTCTTCGCTCTCTGTATTGGGTCATATCCCTCGACTATAGGTGCGGTTAGATAAGTAAGTTTGCATTTTGACACTTGGTCATAAGACTTGACTTTCAATGTCGTTGTAAGGGCTCCTTTCTCTTGTTTTGAAACGAGCTTGACATTTGATTATACCATTTAGCTACATGTATTGTTCATGACTCTTAGATGAGTAATAGAATTCAACACTTGGTCATTTATTTGGCTTTCAGTATTGTTTTCTTACATATATATTTTGCAAAATAACTAGTCTTCAACAGTTGGTCATTCATTCATCTTTTGATATCATCATAGCTTACATCATAGAATAATTATTTAGGCTTTGACACATAGTCATTTATTTGGCTTTTGGTGTCATTGTAGCTTATCACAAAATATAATAGTTTAAACTTCAACACCTTGTCATTTATTCAACTTTAGATGTTGTACTTTACATTGTTGAATGCAATTAGCTATAATGACACTTAGTCGTTTATTTGACTTTTGGTGTCATCGTAGCGATCATATAAAATAGTTGCATATGTTATGTAGATTAAAAAGCTTGTGTAATATGATTAGTATGTATGTTTTTTATTTATACATTTCATGTATGTTTTTTATTTATACATTTCATGTATGTTTTTTATTTATACATTTCAATCATAAATTATTTGCAATAAGATATGCTTTGGATCTAGCATTGTAGGAGAAGTAACTAGAATTAGTAAGAGAGAGGAAGGGAAGGAAAAAAGAAAAGATGAGAGAGAGAGAGAGAGAGAGAGAATCATCTTTATCATAGATGTTATATTCACATTGAGTCACAACCATATATTTATGAAAACTCCATCATATACATGTACTCTATATTACTAATCATTAATCATTAAGAAATAATATTAACTTTGCATATGGACGCCTTTCATTTAAATCTGTCTAGGTTTCTTTCAAGTGGTCTAGATTCTATGTAGTTTAACTTGTGAGATCCACACCAACTCTCCTTAAAGGCATTGCATTGAAATAAGCCTAAAAGTAAGTGATAGAGAGACAATCTTTTTCAAAGGCATACAGATGAGATTATAATATGCCACAAAGTAGTGAAGATCAATCTCTATCCCTTGCACATAACTCAAGGATATCACCCACTAGACTTAAGACGTAATTTTTATCTTTTTCCTTTTTCTTGGTCTCTACACCCACAAGGTGATGGGGTTAGATGGTCCATTACTTCTAAGATCAAGTCCTTGGATTCTTTCGAAGAGAGAGAGAACGAATTTTTTGTTCCTACATAAGAAGTGTGCATGCTCCTTTTTCATTGCTTTGAACTTAATACATAATTTTTATAAGCCCCATCTAGTGCCTGGCCAAGAGATTGGTTCCTGGTCCCTACGTCCACAAGGTGATGGGACTAGATGGGATCACTCTTGAGGTCAAGTCTATAGAACCCAAATATCATTCTACTGCAAGAGCTTAAATGTGGGAAGAGTGATTTCTTTGGTTCACTTTTAACAAGCTGGGGTTCTTTGCATTTGTCAATTGCCCCGTGAGGGGCAAAGGTGGTTCAGCAATCCTGATTAAATCCTGGAAGTGTGCAGAGAGTCTAATGGCTGGTTTATAGGAGCAGAGGTAACGGTAGAAAATTTGGTCTTTCATGTTGCTAGTATTTATGCTCCGAATTCCTTTCGTGAGAGGACATTTTGCTGGTCCACAAGTTGAATCGGTCCCTGCTGGGCTCAAATTGGATATTGGGGGGGGATTGGGATATGATAGAAAGAATCAAAGCTCGGTCTCATGGTGGTCAGTTGGTTGCTGGTATTGAATGAAGTGTGGACGGATTTAGTCCTTGCATGGGGGTTAGTGGATTGTGCCGAGTTGGTTGAGAGTAATTTGAGGGGTTTCTCCTGGAACAACAGAAGAGTAGGCAGAGATTTCAGGGCCAACAGAATTGATTGACTTTATGTCTCTGAGGAAGGCTGGTGGTTAAGGCCCCCCTTTGGTGGGAAGTATCTTGTTTATCTGATCATTGCCTAATCGAATGGCACTTCTCAATCCCCTGTATGACGGGCAGATCGCTGGATATCCCCTTCAAATTTGATAACAGGCTCTTGAAAAACATAAAGTTTTGCAAGTTGTTGAGGAAGTCCTGGTAGGAGGCGGCCAACAAAAATCTCGATGCTTGTAGTCGTTGGGATAAGGCTATTCGGGCTATTCACGTGAGCTAAAGAATGGCAGGGCTTGGAGAAAGCTAAGGATAAGTACCTTGGAGACAGTTTGCAATATATATATGCTGCTCTCAAGGCCGCTGTGGATGTGTCCCCCCGGGATAGTCTGATTAGTACTTTGCTGGCAGAGGCTGAGGCTGCTCTACAGATGATAGAAATAAGGCTGAGGTTGCAAGAGTCACAAGTAGGCTCCTTTGGTTATCAATTGGTGACAGTCCATCCAAGGTTTTCTTTCAGGCAGTAAAAAAGAAGCATGCTAGAGACTCTGTGGATAGAGTCGTGGACAAGGATGGTAACCTTGTTACCGAGTTTTGGCACATTGCAGACACCTTCCGCAGAGAACTAAGCTCAATTGTTAGTTCAGACGGTGATAAAGACCTTAATTGGCAGGAAAAGATGATTTCCTTCCTTTCGGATTGTTCCATCAGAATCATCGGGGGCCAAAGACTACTGCTTGCCAGGCCTTTTTCTGTGGAGGAACTTTGGGATGCTTTGTCTGTTATGGGTAAGGAAAAATTGCCAGGTCCGGGTGGGTTTACCACAGAGTTTTTCGTTGCTTTCTGGGATACAATTAAGGTTGACTTGGTGGATAAGGCTAATGAGGCTTGGCGTAGGGGAGCCTTGACTGTTGATATGAATGCAGGTTTGGTGAAACTTTTCCCCAAGAAACAAGAAAGGTTGGTGGTAGGGGACTGGCGACCCATTTCCATGCTGAATGCCTCTTATAAGATTATCGCCAAGGCCCTGGCAATAAGAATCAGAGACATATGCTCTCAGATAGTAGACAAGGCATGAAGCCTAAAACTGCAAGCAAGAGATGGAAATTAAAGGCACATGAGGCCCCTTTAGATATCCTACAAACCATGCTCTCTCCTCTCTGCTAGCCAATCAGTTGCCCTGTAATGTGCTGGTTGTTGCTGCAAAATGGGACAAATTCTGCTTGTTGCACCTGGCCTAGATAAGGCTGCTCCCCTCCACTCCAGCTCTGCCCACACTGCCACAATAATTATGGTGAAGGAGCACACAAGAAACATCATGTTCACTAAGGAACACACTAGAAACATCATTCACAAATGACTTAAAGTTATGCTAAAGGATGCTCTATATACAACTACACATCAAGAGCTTGACTATTGATGGATTTGACCGGTGTGATGATGACTGGAGGCTATTCCCAAAGCTTGGTCTTTGCATTCCTAGAAGGATTCTAACCTAGAAGACAGCCTAGGCTCCAGCCCTAAGTGAGCTAACTCTGCAGCAACTCTATCCCTGCTTTTCCTCGTGGATGTAGGCCCCAAGGTGAGGCTAGTGCTGCTCCTTCTGCTCCCTGATCTGCTGGCTTGCTGGATCATGAATGCCCCCCAAGAGGCTCCTTTTATAGGCCCTAAGGGGCCTCCAAACTGACCAACTTAGCAGGCCCCCCAACTGACCCCACACCTCCCCATATATGGGGCTGAGGGCTGCCCTTTTGGGACTATGTACTAGCCGACTTGGTTGGCTAGCTGACCAGCCTTGTAGCCCTCTATAAAGGGCAGGGCATTGCTCACTTGCAGTCCCTCCATTTGTTACATCACCTAGCCCCTTCGATGCCCTGCTCACCTACCCTCCTGCTAGCCTATGGTCTGCCCAACTGCAGCATCTGTCAGATCTCTCTTTCCAGATCTGCTCCTGTGCCTTCTTGCTCCTCTTTAGTCGCTTCTTGCCAGGCAAGATGCCCCGCCATCTCTCCTCCACATCTGTATCCTCTGAAGCTCCAGGTGGATCTCTTTATGTGATGCCCACATGGCATCCGTGCCGCTGTCCATGTGGCAGTCACTTCTCCTCTCTTGTGCTATGAGGTGCTGCCCATGTGGCAGACCCCTCTTTTGTTAGAAATCAACCAACAGAGGGTACGCACAGCAGAAGACTGATAGAATAAACCAAGAGCTCACACAGTGTGTGTGGAAAGTGGAATCATGAACTTCTTTACTTAATGTGCATCACATAGATGTGCAGATCCGGAAATAGACAGTAGACATAGAGATATAGAATCGACTAAAACATCCAGAGTCCAAAACTATGGCCACTACAAAAGAGATACATCTAGAGTCCCACCAATGGTGTGGTCCTCTGATCTTACCAAAGGTCCTTCTCTATCTGCTAGTCTCCTCTAGAACCTTGAGTCCGCGTGCTCCACCTCGAGCGTAGTAGACTCTCTGTCCTCCAGTGATGAGGCCTAAGACTAGCTCCCTGCTGCTCCTTTCTGATGGGGCTTTTCTGCTGCTCCAGAAGATGATTTGTGAGGGCTGAATGGCCCCTTTTATAGGCCTAGGGCTTGCTCCAAAAAACCAACCAGGAGAGGGGCAATAGCCAACTCAGTCAGCCCCTACCTGGCCGACTTGCTCTGTCCAAAAACCGCCTGGTTGGCTGCCCCTACCAGCCCAACTAGGGCCCTATATAAGGGTCTTTCTTGGCCCTTTCCGTGCCTTTGTTCTAGGGCATAAAGCCCTCCATTGCAGCTATTGTATCCTCTCTTCTCCTCCAGTGATGAGGCCCAAGACTAGCTCCCTGCTGCTCCTTTCTGATGGGGATTTTCTGCTGCTCCAGAAGATGATTTGTAAGGGTTGAATGGCCCCCTTTTATAGGCCTAGGGCTTGCTCCAATGAAACAACCAGGAGAGGGGCAATAGCCAATTCAGTCAGCCCCCCCTCCCTGGCCGACTTGCTCTGTCCAAAAACCGCCTGGTTGGCTGCCCCTACCAGCCCAATTAGGGCCCTATATAAGGGTCTTTCTTGGCCCTTTCCATGCCTTTGTTCTAGGGCATAAAGCCCTCCATTTATAGCAGGGTCTGACCCCTTGTGTCCTGCCTTCTTCTAGGCATTGTAGGCTGGCTGGAGCCAGCCCTACCAGCCCTATACCTGGCCAACCAGGTTGCTGGTCACCCCCTCCATGTTGCACTTCACATGATTAATCACCGGAGGAGTACAGTTCAGAAATATAAATGATCTTACCCTGCCCTCTTGGCCCCTATATCAGGCCCACTAGGGGCTGGCCTCCACCTGCCCTATAAGGGGCTGCACTCCAGCCTAGGTATCTAACCAAGAAGTTTGCTAGATAGCTGACCTGCAGGTCAGGCTATCTGCCCCAAAAGGGTGGCCAACCTGGCCCCTACACAAGCCCATGGCGCCTCAGAAGAGGCTTCCCCATGGTAGCAAAGCAAGCCTCAAAAAGGCCATGAACAGCCCCATACATGGGCAGCAACCCCTCCAGCACAAGGTATCGTGCCAATAGACTCAGAGGGCCCCAACCTATGCCATGAGCTGTGCCAAGCCCAACTCCACCTAAGCCTCACAAGAGGGGCGGGTGCACCCACAACACTAGCCCTCACTCATCTACCCTAGCGGGCAGGCACACCCACAAACAAGTCTAGGTGCAAAATCAAAGATTTAGTCTTTGTATTGCAAAGAACTTGAACTTGTCAAGATAGTGTTACAACTGATTGATCCATCCTTAGCAAGTTCATTCTATAATTAAGAATAGGAACACATGCCCTTACTACTAAATCGTCCCAAGTCCTATAAATTTCAGCCCTCTGCTAGCATTTTGCTTGACAAGATCTTGTAACAAAAGGAACTCTCGAGTCTCTACTATCTAGATGTATAAGATTCAAGCTGCTAATGGATTTTCAATCCACAATAGATATTTTGAAATGTCAATGTAGAGTTCATTCTTCCCTGTCTGCCTAGACATTCTAAGAAGAAATATCGATAGCTTAAGAGTGAATCACGGTGAATCTTGAGGGCTTGGAATGCAACAGAGCAGAAAAAAATCGAATTAGGGGAACACTAAGAGAGTGAGAGACAAAGAGACAAAGATAGAGACGATAATTGACAAGCGGTGATAATCACATGAAATACTTGCCACGCAAAATGGATCATGGGAATTTACTTGAAGTGTTAAACGACTTCTATAAGGGGAAGGCCTGATGCACTGTGGTTTGGCTCGTATTTGCTGATACTCTACTACGCCTCAAAAGATTTATTTGTTTTGCTATGACTTTTGGTAGGTTGATATATAATCGCATAGGGACCATCGTCAATAGGTAACAGTCTAGCTCGAGCGTGAGACAAGCAGAGATGCCTCTCCAGATCTTCTATTGTAGCTCCTTTAAGAAGGCTCTTTCCTCATCGCAAAACCACAGTGAATCGTCTAGGAAAAAGCTTGCCTACCCTTTCCTCTTTCCATTGCCAGAAGCTACCACACCTTGAATGTCTCTTCCACACAAATTCTTACCTTTTCTCCATTTGACGCATATTTTGCATTGTAGAATGCAAAGACAACACCTTTCAATGCACCATCTTGCAAACTTCAAAGCTTCAAAGTACTTGGAGGTTGGGTCCTTTGTTTGACGCTGGCGGCTATGGCTTGGGGCAGTGGTGATTCGTGAATCGGCTCTTCAACTTTGAAGTGTTGCTTTCAAGCTTTGACGAAGGACACAGGCGTCAAGACTCACAAAGGCTCGAGTAACGCTCATGCTTTAGAAGTTAGGAGCTAATGCTAGAGTTGGAGTTGTGAAAGAGGAGTCTCTTAAAAGATAGGGTGGCATATTTGAAGGTGATCTATTTGATGGAAGATGATGATCTTTGTTTAACATTTTAATACAATAATATTAATAATACATATAATAAATAAACTTTTAGCATATTAACTTTTGTAAATAATTACAAAGTCCTTAGATAATATTAATGATTTTCAAGATCTTTCTTTTAAATGCCCTTAAAATCAAGATTTCTGTAACATTTTACCCTTGTTAAAGAATTTAAGTGTTGAATGACACAAGTAAACATAAATATACAAGACATATATGTTTGAAGAAATGTACAAGCCATACAAAGTTGCAATGGCTACCCATGTCATTGTAATGCTAATCCTATGAACTCTTGTCTCTTGGCCAACCTTCACATACGAAATTGAGATTTGGAGAGAAGCCTCAAACTAGGGAAATGTCAAGACTTGAGATTGGTCATGACTTGTTAACGGTCACTCAAGATTGGACATGACTTGTTAACGGTCACTCAAGATTAGACATGACTTGTTAATGGTCACTCTGAATTTCGGAGATCTCACTAGTCAATTTGTATATGGTTTAGGCAAAGATCAATCGAATTGTCAAAATCAATGACAAGCCTTTATAATCATCGCGCAAATTCACAATCTCTAAATGCAATTCGGAACTTCTACATTTTACAATTGTAATGCATTGTTTAAGTTTGAACTTTGAATTGCAAATTTCAAATTGAAATTTGTAGCTAGATGAAACTTGGATAGTAGATACTAGAGTATAGATACCCTCAATCCTTTGATGTTAGACTTCAATTGTTACTAGTAACTTAGTCTTCAGGATTTTCATATTTCCTATAATTTTATCATCTATGTATTTTAATATAAGAAGTATTAATATCTATATTTATATTACAAAATTTTCTTCCAAAAAGTTAGAAAGCCGTTATTCTTTTGACACCAGGGAGCAAGAATGCCCATATTTGCATATGGATGCTATGTATGTGAAGGAAGAATGCGCAATGGACATCCGCATCCGTATATCCCACCGTCGGATCAGCATCTCAACATTTGCAAGGGTCTTACCAAATTGGTTTTAATGTCCTTGCAAGGTATAAGGTGCATCGGATGCCGTATGAACCACTAGAGAACAAGAATGCTCAAATTCGCATGTGGATGCTATGTATATGAAGGAAACAAAGTACAACGGACATCGAGATCCATATACCACACCGTCGGATCAGCACCAAATTTTGCAAGGGTATTAAAACAAGTTGTTTTAATGTCTTTGCAAACTGTAAGGTGCATTGGATGATGGATGTTACACCGAGGAACAAGAATGCCCATATTTGCATGTGGATGCTATGTATGTGAAGGAAAAATGCACAATGGGCATCCGCATCTATATATCCCACCGTCAGATCAACACCAAACTTTGCAAGGGTCTTGAAAAAATTGGTTTTTATGTTCTTCCAAAGTATCAAGTGGATTGGATGCCGTATGTGACACCATGGAACAAGAATGGACATATTCGCACGTGGATGCTACGCGATATGAAGGAAAAATGTGCAACAGACACCGACATCTGTATATTCCACCATCGGATTAGTACCAAACTTTGCAAGGGTCTTAAAACAAGTTGTTTTAATATCCTTGCAAAGTGTAAGGTGCATCGGATGCTGGATGTGCCACTGGGGAATAAGAATGCTCATATTCGAATGTGGATGCGGATCAGAACCAAATTTTGTAAGGGTATTAAAAAAAGTTTAATGTCCTTGAAAAGTGTAAGGTGCATCCTTTGCCGGATGTTACACCGGGGAACAAGAATGCCCATATTTGCACGTGGATGCTATGTATGTGAACGAAAAATGCACAATGGACATCCACATCCGTATATCCCACCGTACGATCAGCACCAAACTTTGCAAGGGTCTTAGAAAATTTGGTCTTAATGTCCTTCCAAAGTATGAGGTGGATCGGATGTCGTTTGTGCCATCGGGAGCAAGAATGCACATATTTGCACGTGGATGCTACACAATATGAAGGAAAAATGTGCAACGGACCCCGACATTCGTATATCCCCCCATCGGATCAGAACCAAACTTTGCAGGGGTCTTAAAACAAGTTGTTGTAATGTCCTTACAAAGTGTAAGGTGCATCGGATGCCATATGTGCCACCAGGGATCAAGAATGCTCATATTCACATGTGGATGCTATGTATATGAAGGAAACAAGCGCAACGGACACTGAGATTGATAAAGCGCATGGAGCAAGCTCTCCTATGGATGCTAATCTATTCTAATGACAACACTAATCTAAGGTGGATGAATCCTAAGAGTGATCATGATCTATAACTCAAGTCAATCAGGTTCCAAGATAGATTAGCTTGGACTCATAAAGAGAATCTTGAGACAGTGCAAAGTGCTTGATTGATATTACTTCAAATGATCCTCCCTTTTATAGGTGAGGGTACTTACATCCATAGGCTTGCTCACATGTGGGATATCTCCTCCATGCCATGTGGCAGCTTGCCCTTTCCTCATACCTTTGCTCTACATGTGCTCATGGCACCACAACTCTCAACACCTCCCCTTGGTGCCATGATCCTTTGGCTACTGCAAGGTGGTCAAATGTGACTTACAGGATCAAATCCTCCCTTGGGTGCTTACATAGCTACTCTTAGGTGGTTAGGTTTGATTTACAAAATATAGTCAATGTTGGCAAGGTTTTTTTTTTTTTTTTTCTCAATACATTCCATTGATGTCACCTTTTGGCTCATGGCTTGATGACAATGCTCTGTAGTTGACCTGCTGGTTCTTCAATCTACAATCTTCTTCCTTGTGTCCCAGTTTCTTGCAATGGTGACACTTTGGTTTGTTCTTCAATCTGTAGTCACTTTGATAGTAGTGACTGATAGTGACCCATCCTTCCGCAATGGTAGCACTTTATTGATGTTTTACTGAATAGTGCTTGTTCTTCATTATAGTTGTTGTGTGTTGATGTAGATGTCGATGCCTTTAACTCTCTTTCTTTTTCAAGAAGAGAGGATACACATTCCTCAAACTTTGGATCTGGCAAATTCTTCAAAGTGTTTGTCAGTGCACTATATCTGTAGGGATGCTTTTAAGGTCAAAAAACTGGTTATTTTTCCTTTTTGGAGCGTGTGCAAATTCCTCCTGGATTGCAAGTTACGCCTTGTCGATGATTTTGTGAAGAAGAGAAGGCCTTTGCTAATGTGGCACATGGATTCACATGTAGAATTCCATACTGTGCTAAGCAAGGGTTACTATGTGCTTAGGTGGCATGATGATGTGGCATTCTTTTGGCCCAAATAGGTTAACCCAAGGTTAAGAAAACATAACCATGGTCCAACTCAATTGAACCCAACTATAAACTTAACCAAGTAGCTTACTCACAACCAACCTTATTTGCCACGTGTCCTGTCTGCCACGTGGCCTAAGGTTCAACCTTAGAAAAAACAAAAGGAAAAGCTTTGCAGTCTGTAGAGGTGCGATGATGATGGAGCTTAGAGGAGTTTGCTGAAGCAATCGGGGCTCGAAGAGACGGTGTCTACACAGCGTATGGAGGGTGGAAGATGTCTTGTAGAGTCACGTCCTGCACTAAGGTCCCGCTGATGCAGGAGCATCTAAGTGAGCTTGCATCTGTCGATGGAGTCATTTGGCTTGGCTCAAGTCGTTGGAGCTTGTCATTGGTCAGGAGCTTGGAGGTTGTGGTGGCAAGGCTCTCTTGGAGGGCTAAGAGATTGGTCGTTGGGCTTGTAGTTGTTCGGTGGACGTCTTGCAAGTAGGGAGCTCGTTTGCTTCATGCATCATTAGAGAGGCTTAGATAAGTGGGGCAGCCTTAGTTGAGGCGATTGAAGCTATTGCCTGTTGAAGGAGTCACATTGAATGGTTGCTGCATAGGAGAGGTCGATGCAGAGGTTCCGTCGCCCAGTTGGAGTTTGTAGAGCTGTCATTGGCTTCTATTGATGTGGCGGTTGGAGAGGATGCGCTGAAGGGCTAAAACCTGGCAATGGAGCGACTGTTGAGGTCATGCAAGCATAGCTTGTTGGAGAGCCGTGGTGGCCGTGCCTTCAGATGGCCATTGCTCGTGGATGGAGTACCAATCGGTCATTCAATGCTATGAGCTTTGGAGAGGTCCAAGGGGTTGCTGCATTAGACAGGACGGCCAACTAGCTGGCTAGAGCCTATTGTAGGATGGGCTGCAAACTCTCCTCTTTCAAGTCTACTTGCTAGTTGAGGAGCAAGCCTTTCTCGTAGCTCGAGCTGGCCCTGCAAGGTTGGAGAGGTCGCTTGCTCTGTCTCTTAGGAATCTCTCAAGAAAAGATTACCTCTCAGAAATATCACAGAACTTTCCCTATCGTTCCTTTCTCACTCGAAGTACAAAGGAAGAAGAACACTCTCTCTCACCATAGATCTTTCAATCTCTCAAGAACGGAATTCTCTCGGGGAAAGAACACTCAAGAAAAACATGAGAAAAAAAGGTGTGCCTACAACTAATCAAGGAGAGCTAGACCTAGGCTCTGATACCATGATAAAGCACATGGACCGAGCTCTCCTATGGATGCTAATCTATTCTAATGACAATACTAATCTAAGGTGGATGAATCCTAAGCGTGATCATGATCTATAACTCAAGTCAATTAGGTTCCAAGATAGATTAGCTTGGACTCATAAAGAGAATCTTGAGACAGTGCAAAGTGCTCGATTGATATTACTTCAAATGATCCTCCCTTTTATAGGTGAGGGTACTTACATCCATATGGTTGCTCACATGTGGGATATCTCCTCCATGCCATGTGGCAACTTGCCCTTTACTCATACCTTTGCTCTACATGTGCTCATGGCACCACAACTCTCAATAGAGATCCATACACCACACCGTCGGATCAGCACCAAATTTTGCAAGGGTATTAAAACAAGTTTTTTTAATGTGCTTGCAAAGTGTAAGGTGCATCATCTGCTGGATGTTACACCGGGGAACAAGAATGCCCTATTTGCATGTGGATGCTATGTATGTGAAGGAAAAATGCACAATGGACATCCGCATCCATACATCCCATTGTTGGATCAGCACCAAACTTTGCATAGGTCTTAGAAAAATTGGTCTTAATGTCCTTCCAAAGTATCAGGTGGATTGGATACCGTTTGTGCCACCGAGAGCAAGAATGCACATATTCGCACGTGGATGCTACAGGATATGAAGGAAAAATGTACAACGGACCTCGACATTTGTGTATCCCACCATTAGATCAGCACCAAAATTTGCAAGGGTCTTAAAACAAGTTGTTGTAATGTCCTTGCAAAGTGCAAAGTGTAAGGTGCATTAGATGTCGGATGTTACATTGGGGAACAAGAATGCCCATATTTGCATGTGGATGCTATGTATGTGAATGAAAAATGCACAATGGACATCCACATACGTATATCCCACCGTTGGATCAGCACCAAACTTTGCAAGGGTCTTAAAAAATTTGATCTTAATGTCCTTCCAAAGTATCAAGTGGATTGGATATCGTTTGTGCCACCGGGATGATCCATAAGCTTGGGGTGAGATTTGGCGCATTTGCTTATTAATCCCTATGGATAAGCTCGTCTTGAATGATTTCTTCTTGACCTCACTACAAAGGTTCTAGGGCTCAGCTATGGTAATGTTTCGACCAAGGAATTTCTTTGTACCTAATCAACCCATTGCGCCACATTTTGAGCTTCATGTTGTAATTCTTTTTGGTCAAAAGATAAACTATCAACAAAGGGTAGTAAGTTTTTTTGGTACTGAATGTCTTGCTCAAGTATTGGATTCTCCCCACCCTCTTCTTCTACCTATCTTGGACTACCGAGAAACCTGGGATGTTCGGATTTTAGTCTTGGTGTAATGACATCTTGGATCCTTCAATTTGATGGAGCATACAAACCTTCGACCAAGGCTGCTAGTGTGGGTGTGAAGCTCATTTCACCGGGGGGTGAGGTGTATTGTTATAGCAAGTCTGCACCTGCAAGTACTTGCAACCAAGCTGAGTACTTGGCACTCATTTTTGGGCTACAAAAGGCACAATAACATCACATCAAGCAACTTGAGGTGCGTGGAGATTCTCAACTCGTGTGTGAACAAGTTAGTGGAAGGTGGAAGGTGCAGAGCGAAGGCTTGGTTCCATGACATCAACAAGCATTGAAACTTTGCAAACAATTTGAAGAGGTAAAAATTCAGCATATCCCTCGAGCTCAAAATTTAGTTGCTGATTGGTGATTATTTGTAAGGAATGCAAAGGTTGTGGTCATCATGAAACTAAGTGTTGTGCATATTTGATACGAGTTTATCGACTTCAAAACATCATTAAAAAGGTCCTTAAGGACATTGCTCAAAAGAAGGATGCCAAAACGCACACCCCTTGAAGAAATAGCATGGTGACTACAAGAACTGGAAGAAGTTGAAGGTGATGTGCAAGCTCTCCAACTATTGACATTTGTCATGGCATTCTTGTTTGCCTTGATGAACAACCTCATGCACCGCCGTGTCTCTAACCCTCGTCTATAAAGATGGATGCAATATCATGCCTCGACCAATAAGGGTTGGTCCTTTTAAGATTGTCTATGAGCTATTCTATGTTGAAGATTCTTCTCGTATAGCATTTCACAATACACGAGTCACACCCTACCGTGCCTATGTGTGCTTTGTGTGGTTGTATCTTCACCTGATTTTTAGTTCAAGCTACCTCTTTCCATTGTTTGCCAATAGATAAGCCTCATTTTTCCTCTCTCTTTTCCATTTTCCAAGCATGGCTGACATTCCTGTGTTCTGTGGTCGAGTTGAAGAAAATCCAAATGAGTATCTTGTGCCCTTCAAGTGCCATTGTGTTTCTCTCAACTTTCTCACTGAAGATAGATGGTTGTTGGTTCTTCCCACATTTCTAAAGGGTTTGGCTCAAGTGTGGTATGAGAAGCAGGCTGAGGACATTTGCCAAGTTGGCCGAGGTTGACAGCAGCTGTGATCGAGTATTTTGGCAAAGAAGATGAGCCAGAGAATGTGTATGTGTAGGTGGCAAATGTGAAGCAGTCAAAAGGTGAGATGGCGCATCGATATGTAGATCGAGCGACCATGCTCCTAGACTATTTAATTGCCATGCAGGAGGAAAATGCCGAATTTTGAGCTGGAATGACTTAGCATGTGTTGGGCTACCTTGTAGCAGGAGCAAGTGATGAATTCCGCCTCAAGCTTAAATGGGAGAATCCAGAGACCATGGTGCTAGCACAAGAGATTGCTTAAAAGTTTGATAAAGTTCAGTCTGTGACCCCCCTTCAAAGAAGACGATTGTCCCTCCGCGACCCCCTCAATTATGCAATAACAACTTGGGGGGTCCAACTCAGGGGCATACCCCCATCCCCCATCAGGGATGTATCCACTGCCTCCATCTGAAATGTATGGTCCTCCCTTAAATGCTTACCCTCAATAAGGTGTATATCCTCACCCTCTACCTAGAAGATTTTCTCAGCCTCACCCACGAGCCCCCCTACTCCCTACTCTCCCGGCCCCTCCTACTAAATAACCCAGAGTCAATGATCTAGCCAAGGCACTGAATGATCTTCGGCTTGAGATGGTGGGCATCAGAAATCAAGCCAATCGCCCTCCAAGAGAACATGCCAATGTTGTATGCTACGAGTGCCACTAGAAGGGTCATTATCGCACCGAATGTCCCAATATTCCAAGGGTGGATCTTTTAGGTGAATCAAGCAGCACCGAGGATTCTGACATAGAGGTCCTTGAACTCGAGAAGAGAAGTCGTACCACCTCGGACCCCTCTCCAAACTGTGGACCAAACCGTGGACCGGGCCGCCCCAGGAAGAAGGTGTCCTTTTCAGAGCCCTCAGATGTTGAGATAGCAGACCCACCAATAAAGAAGACTAAAAGATCTCGTAGGAGTAAGTGGTCACCCTGAGTGTGCAAGCAAGAATTCTTCCATTGGTGATGGAGGCTTGGATGCAATCCTAGCCTTGAAGAAGAGATGTACTTATCCTTTCCTGCAAAGCATATTGTTCCTGGCCAACTACAAGATGAGAGTCAACCTCATATTTTTAAAATGTCCTCTATAGGCCCTGCCTTTGGAGTAGATCACATACAACGTGTTAAATAGAATGAGGCATGGGGGAAGTCTTGGTCAAATGTGGGTGCATTTTGATCACATACAATGTGTTAAAGGGTGGGCCACTATGGCTGCTCATGTATATGACCCCTATATATGTGAGCTATTGACCATTGCTACATGTGAGTTTAAAGTACAGAACACAGATGCACAGGTGCAATTTTGGCACATGTTTAATGAGCAAATGTTGCAAAATGGATTTGAGAAACCAGACTTTCGAGGGTTTATAGCAGATAGTGTTGGTTCAAATTGGTTGGCTGTAAGGACTGTGTACAATGGAGGGCCGAAAAATGGAATGGAGGGAAAGGAGAGAACTTGTATTTTCCATTGGAAAATGAGTATGGTTGATCACACAAGATGTTGCATTACCTCCCAGTTTCAAAAGGAGCACAAATCATTATGCTGAAGTTCGAGAAATGCAACCACAGATGTCGCATCAGATGAATGGAAAAATAGGATTAGAAAGTTTTGGTCTTCTACCCATGTGAAGGAAGGTGAATTGACTATCCTCCAAGTGTGGATGGCCTTTTGGGACATTCGTGTTAGTCAATGGGGAGGCATGTTGTTAATGCAACATGAAAATGTTGGCTTTGTGCCTACAATGAATCTATCTGAGAACAAGCACTCTAGCATTAGAGCGGGTCATGGGTTGCAAAAATATGTGTCTCTATACGAAGCTTCTCAGTTTCAGATCTTGCAATGAGTGCTTTACAAAGTGCCCATTATCATGCATACATGTTAGGAAAGCACTTTGGGACTAGACCAGATTTGGAGGTTTTGCGAAGACAATTTTTGAGAGTAATTCAAGTAGAGCACAACAAAATAAGGTTGTGGATTTGATAGAGGTTGTGCTAGAAGAGGCTGGATTGAACTCTCCAGAGTTGAAGAGACCCTTGACTGAACCCTTAACATCAAGAAGAAAGAGGGGTTCAGGATTGCCTATTGAGGAGCATGAACTAGATAGTCATCGTCCTGAATACATCACAGTGACAACAAATAGAGTGCTTGGTAAAAGAGGAAAGCCAAATATAGGAGGTAGTCGATAGAGCGAGCGAGAAAAAGCGAGCAGGCCCAAAAAAGTGAGCGATCTTTTCCACAATCCCTTATAGAGGTAGCCAACATAGCTATGTGAAATCCACTATTTGGGAAGAATCTCCAAAATGAAACTTAACCTACTTTCCATATTTGGGAGAGTAAAGCAAGTTGATAATATATTATAATTACATTAGGAAGAACTGGTTCTTCTTCATTTCCTGTAATGAACTCCCAATAGCCTTTACCCATAAGGAAATTCGTCATTCTAAACTTCCATGCTTGGAAGTTGTTCTTGTCAAGCTTTTCAGTGACAATTTGTGAAAGAGAACCAGACGCCATTACAGAACACTGCAAAAAATTATGTCACTGCAAAAAATACAGCTTCTGCCTCACACAGGCAAATCTGCAAAACTGATGAAAGTGGTATTTGACCACATAGTCACTTCCTAGTGACGATTTTGCATGAACAGGCAACAAGGATGATTCTGTAACTCCCAATATCTCTGCGCACAGGCATACGATGCAATTTCTATGGCAACTTTTCATTGACCTGCAGTGTAGTGGTCGCACAACAAAAATAGGGCCTTTTTCTCAGTGCTTCAGAGAACTTCTGCCTCTAAAACAGGCCCCAAAATGGGCTTGAATCAAAAAAATAAAGTCACCGAGGGCTTCGCCATGGCCACAGCATATATTGCCCTCTCGCCACACTGTGAAGGGCACTCTTGCACTTTCTAGCTGTGCTACCTGCAGAGATTTGCTCCCAAACTCGAAAAAGGAAAGCAACACTGGTCCTCTTACCAGGACACTACAAACTTGGTTTGCTTTCTTGAGCTCCTTACCATGAACAAGGCTTTGATACCATGTGAAGATAGTGGGAGAGAGGGAAGGAGTCTCACTTGCAGCTTTCTCACATACACAAAGGGGGAATACACACAAAGGTGGAAGCTGAAAATAGTTTTCCTCTTCTTAGTTGTGAAAGCCAAAAGAACTCTAGTAGAAAGAAATAGAAGAACCCTATATGTGGGTCTCAAACCAAACTCAACTAACTAAGGTGGCATACTAACTGAGCCACGAACTAGAGTACGTAATGATAGTTGTCATCCAGCTATTATTCATGGGTGGTGTACCAACCGCATCTGCACCTAACAAGTTGGTGACATAAATGCACAACGATCACCCTGGCATATCACGAGTGGAGCTCAATATCTCAACACCCTCTCCTCTGCTCCTCCCTCCTGTAGAATATCTCTCCTCCTCCTCCCTCCTATAGCATCTCTCCTCTCCTCTCTTCTACAACAACTCCTTCCCTCCCTTCTACACCTGTCACCCTACTCTCCTCCTCTTCCTCTTGCCCTCATCTGCTTCTCCTTCTTCCTCTTCCTTACTACTCTCTTCCTCTCATTACTCCATCTTTGCCAGCTCTCCCGTACATTTTAGCCTTCATCACTGATACCTCTATTTGAGTACTCATGGCACCATTCGAGGACATATCCAACAAGTACCATGTGAACCTACAACTAGAGGCAGAATATGCAAGTACACGTTGTTTGGGATACAATGGAACTCCTCAAAGTGTGCTCCACAGTCTTCAATTGCAAGGGAAGAAGCATCTTGATCTTTGGGTGGATGGAAACTTGTATCCTTTAGACCCTGCCACCCAAAAGAGTCCTCCTTTTCATACAATGCATGATGTTGTTCAGTTTGTTGGCAAGGGACATGCTCGATTGCTTGGTTATTGCAATCGATTGAACCATTCTCAGGCATTGGCTATGCAAGCAAGCAAGGTGCAGAGAGCCCAAGCAGAAGAACTTGCACATTTGGGAAATATTACTATTGTGGCAATGCATAATAGTATGCAGGATCTCCAATTGCAAAACAAAGAACTCAATGACAAAGCACATGCACTAGACTTGGAGCAACATGAATTGGAAGAATCAATCCAAAAGCTCGCTGAAAGCAAACAAGATTTGGAAAGGTCTATCTATGGCCAAGTTCAATGTGCTGTGGAGAAGGAACAAGAGAAGTCGATAGAACAAGTACAAAAGTTGAAGGGAACACCTTTGGGACTGAAGGAGAGGAAAAGACAATTGCAATCTATGGATGCATTGTCAACCAATAGTGGTGCCCAAAAGAGGAGAATACAGGCTACAAGGTTAGTTCCCCAATTTTTCAATGAAATTTCTTACTCCAAAATATTTGTGGTGTTGCATTGTTTCCACTAAGACTCATTTGTACTCTACTTTAGGAATTTCATGGAGGATGTGATGGGAACAATGGAAATGGATGATAGTGATCCTTCATATGCTCTAAGAAGTCTAATAAAGCCAAGTGATGTCATGGAAGTGTTGAAAGACCCTAGACAAAAAGGACAAGTTGCTAGAGAGGTAATGAAGGATTTCAAGGGCCTCGTGCAAGCAAAGGAGGTGCTTGGAGCTTGTGATGTTTCTAGTGTAAGTCATGAAGCTTACAACTCTGGTTTTAAAATTTTCAAGTCTACTATGGAGGAAAAGTATATGATATCTACAATGCCATTGCCAACACCGTGGTCTATAAGGCTTGCACATTAAGAAACAAACCAATGTGCTAGAGAAAAGCTTAGAGGATACCATTGTGTAAGTGGCACAATGACTTGGAAGAGTAAAAAGAAATCTGGCATCCAAACATTTGAGATGAATGCGTTCAATAATGTTTACGTGGATGTAGAGAATTTGCAAAGAGCCATGGTCAAAGTCTATGGGATGAGAGAAGAAGGTAACAGAAATTCTCTCTTCCCATTCAACTTTATTTCTTCTCATTTCTATATCCTTACTGTATTTCTCTTTCATTGTACAGGTGGCAAGCTAGTATTTGTTATAAAAATGGATGAAGCTCAATTTCATAAAAGAGCACAAGCTAGAGAGGGTGAGCATTCGTATTAAACAACGCCTTGCATATTGCTCAAGGGGATGAGGAAGTTGAGCAGGGTTTCTCAGTCCAATGTAAGAAGGACATATGATATGGTGGCTTGCAGCCTTTGAGACCCCAAAGGAGTGCCACAAGACATTGAAGTGGGTTTTGGAGAGAATCGGCATCCCGTCGTCGATAATTCGAAGATAAGAGGCAGGGCAAACATTAATAGTGGATGGGCATGGAATGTTTCAAGTTGAATGGGATCTAGCTAGTGATTTGAAGACCCTCAAGTGCTTGTATGGTTGTGATATAGGTGCAGATGCAAAATGGACATGCTTGTATTGCACCCACTCTCAGAAGATGCAAAAAGGAAATCCTACAGTGGGAAAATGGAATCCTTTCTTGCAACCAAAGTGCAGCCCCTACCTCACAAAAAGGATCCTAAGAAGGACCCCATTCTACCAATTCCATTGGAGTGGGTACACGTGTGTACTTTGCATGCTGAACTGTGTATACTTGATAAGTTACTCTATCTCCATCTAGCTTATGCTTGGAATTTGAGGCCACAACAAGTATTTGCACAATGCATTGCAAAAGCTAAAGAACTACTCTCACTAATGGGAGTTCACAGAGGCAATGTGAAGCTTAAGCAGGACAAGAAACAATCAGGAAAGACACAAAATCTTCCTACTAAAGTGTCCATAGGTGGAGGAAAGGCAAGGAGGTCCTTGTCCAACCACAATGCTGATAAAGAAAAACATACATTGGCTCAAAGCACCCTAGGTTGGGAGTACTAGAAAGCTTTGTGTGAGTGCACTACAAATCAAGCTTCACATCTGCAAATCGCTACTTTGAGAGCAAAACTGTGGACAAAGCTTGATGCATTTATAAAGTTGCTTAGACAAGGTCAAACAAATGAGCTTTATTTATGAGAGATTCAGGATAGCATTGGGAGAATTCATATCATTGATGGTAGAAGCATGGGGGGAGTCACATATTACACATTACATGGTAATCCTCTTTAGGTTGAAATTTTGTGCTTTAAACTTGAATCAATTTATGTTTCTAATACAATGTTTTTCTTTACAGCATATGCTTTATGCATGTGCACCATGTTGAGATATCGAGCTCCACTCGCGATATGCCAGGGTGACCGTTGTGTATTTATGTCACCGACTTGTTAGCTGGAGATGCGGTTGGTACACCGCCCATGAATAATAGCTGGATGACAGCTATCCTTATCTACTCTAGTTTGTGGCTCAGTTAGTATGCCACCTTAGTTAGTTGAGTTTGATTTGAGACCCACATAAAGGGTTCTTCTATTTCTTTGTACAAGAGTTCTTTTGGCTTTCACAACTAAGAAGAGGAAAACTGTTTTCAGCCTCCACCTTTGTGTGTATTCCCCCAATTGTTCATGTGAGAAAGCCGCAAGTGAGACTCCTTCCCTCTCTCCCACTATCTTCACATGGTATCAGAACCTTGTTCGTGGTAAGGAGCTCAAGAAAGCAAGCCAAGTTCATGGTGTCCTGGTAAGAGGACCAGTGTTGCTTTCCTATTTCGAGTTTGGGAGCAAATCTCTGCAGGTAGCACAGCTAGAAGTGCAAGAGTGCACTGTCTCAGATTGAGACGCCCTTCGCGGTGTGGCGAGAGCGCAGTATATGCTGCGGGAGTGGGCAAAGCCCTTAGTGACGTTATTTTTCTGATTCGAGGTCATTTCGGGGCCCGTTTTGTAGACGGAAGTTCTCCGCAGGCACTCAGAAAAAGGCCCTGTTTTTGCTGTGCGACCACTATTCTGCGGGTCGATGAAAAGTTGCCGCAGAAATTGCATCGTATGCCTTTGTGCAGAGATATTGGGAGTTGCAGATTCATGCTTGTTGCCTGTTGATGCAAAATCGTCACTAGGAAGTGACTGTGTGGTGAAATACCACTTTCGTCAGTTTTGTAGTTCTGCCCGTGTGAGGCAAAAGCTGTGTTTTTTGCAGTGACAGAATATTTTGCAGTGTTCTGTGATGGCATCTGATTCTCTTTCACAGATTGTCACTGAAAAGCTTGACAAGAACAACTTCCAGGCATGGAAGTTTACAATGACGAATTTCTTGATGGGAAAAGGCTATTGGGAGTTCATTACAGGAAATGAAGAAGAACCTGTTCTTCCTAATGTTCCCAGTCAACAGGAAATGCAGGCATTCAAAGGATGGCATGAGAGAGCCAGGAAAGTTATGTACTGGCTGTCTATCAGTATTTTGGACTCCATGATTATGCATATTCAGGATGCAAGTACGCCAAAGGAGGCATGGGATACTTTGGCAAAAATGTACAGCACAAATACGCAAGCCAGGAAAATGCAGCTCAAGCAGGAGCTGCACAATGTGTAGAGAGAAAACATGAGCATCAATGACTACCACATGAAGGTGAAGAAAATTGCGGATGCACTTGCTTCCATTGGGTCACCAGTGGATGATGACGATTTGGTTTCTGTGACCTTGAATGGTCTAGGAAAGGATTATGCACAATTCCGGACATCCATTGCCGTCCGTGAAAAATTTCCAGATTTTGAGGAGTTGATTGCTCTTCTAATTTCTGAAGAGCAGAGAAATGGGGGTGCATCTTCTTCAGTAGGAACTTCAAAAGAAACTGTCTTCTACTCAAATGCTAGCAGAGGTAGAGGCAGAGGTAGAGGAGGCCGATCTGCAGGCCGTGGTAGAAATCAGAATATGCAGCAAATGCAAGAAAACCAGTCCTATGCAGGAGGACGTGGTAACTCTAGAGGCAGGGGGAGCCAAAGAGGCCATGGTGGATGGCAGAGAGGCCAAAATGCAAACAGCAATGTTGAATGCTACTATTGTGGCAAAATGGGTCATATGGCTAAGGACTGCTATAAAAAGCAGAATGACATTATGACTGGAAAATTGCAGCAAGGCAATTATGCATCTTCTAGTAGGCAGGGTGATGACAGAAATGAGCATCTATTTATGGTGCAGCATATGACCAATTCTGTGACAAGTGCAGAAGAACGAAATGATGTGTGGTATGTTGACTCAGGTGCGTCAAACCACATGACAGGTCATGTAGAATGGGTGCAAGATGCAAGGAAAATGGAAAAACCAGGATTTGTGGAGACTGGTGATGATACTGCACATCCTATTGTGCAAATTGGCAAAATTCCTTTGTCTATGCAGGATGGGAAAAAGAAATACTTATCTGATGTATTTCATGTCCCGAACATCACCAAGAACCTGGTTTCTGTTGGTCAGATGGTTGAGCAGGGCTTGCAGGTCAGATTTAATCCTCATGGATGCTTTGTTGAGGATATGAAAAATAATGGTCACTTGATAGCAAAAGGAAAGAAGAAGGGTAGGATGTTTACGTTGGATGCGGACATGCCTGAATTGAGTGCAGCAATGTTTGCACATGGGACCGGTGTAGTTGTAGATATTGATATCTGGCACAAACACATTGGTCATGTTAATATACAGCGACTTAAATCAATGCAAGCCCAAAATATTGTTGCAGGATTGCCTAAATTCAAGGTTGCAGAAATGCACAAGGTTTGTGAAGCCTGTCAATTTGGGAAACAGGCAAGGAAACCTTTTCCTAGGCATGTTCAAGAGAGTAAAAAGCCATTGGAATTAATCCATTTTGATGTGTGGACTACTAAAGCTGCATCTATTGGTGGCTGTCACTATTTTGTAACATTTATTGATGACTTCAACAGAAAACTGTGGGTGTATTTTATGAAAAAGAAAAGTGAAGTGTTTGGGCACTTCAAAGCTTTTAAAGCTATGGTTGAAAAAGAAACAGGCCTGTAAATAAAATGCCTAAGGTCAGATGGAGGGGGAGAGTACCTCTCAAATGAGTTTGCAAGGTTCTTGCAGGAGCATGGTATAAAGCAGCAATATTCATGCAGTCATACCCCACAGCAAAATGGAATTGCAGAAAGAAAAAACAGGCATATTGAAGAGGTATCTCGGGCTATGCTAAATGAAAAAGATCTACCAGATTATTATTGGGCTGAAGCAGTTGCTACAGCAGTCTATATAATGAATAGGACTCCCACTGCAGCAATACATGGCATGACGCCAGAGGAGATGTATACTGGTAGGAAACCAGATATTTCTCATTTGAAGATTTTTGGTTGCATTGCCTATGTCCATGTGCTAGATGAGTTGAGGTCCAAGTTGGATCCAAAAGCTGAGAAGTGCGTCTTTATTGGTTATTCTCTGCAGCAGAAAGGGTACAGATGCTATAACCCTTCTACACGTAAGTTCACAGTGAGCAGAGATGTTGTTTTTGATGAGATGAGCAGCTGGTATAAACCAGTAAATGTGATGATTGATGTAGATGCACAAAATGGTAATGCTGCACAGAATGCACAGCAGCAATCACAAAATATCAGTGGACCTGGAGTGTCCTCTACCAGTGGTTCACATACTTCGCCATGGACAGGTAGATTGAGATCAGGAGAATCCCCTCAAAGCAATGCAGAGAGTGGTATGCAGGTATCACGAAAAGGAAAAGAGAAGGTAGATCAGTCCATGTTTGATGTGAATGCAGGTCACTCTTGTGTGGATGGTGAATCTAGTGGCTCAGAACAGAGCATTGATGATGAGTTGGGTATTCCTTCTGTTGTTACACCTGGAGTAAGGAAGACCAGGGATGTTTTGAGAGCATCTGGAAGTGAGCCTATTTTGCGCAAGGTCTACCAGGGTCAGGTATCCCGTGGATAGACTGAAATATGATGGATTTACAGCCATTCACTATGCCTATATGGTCAAAGTGATACAGGAACCAGAACCCACTTCTTTTGAGCAAGCCATGGGAAATGAAAAATGGGAGAAAGCCATGGATGAAGAAATGGATGCCTTGGATGCAAATGCTACATGGGAATTGGTACCTTTGCCTAAAGACAAGAATGCAATTGGCTGTAAGTGGGTTTATAAGATCAAACACAATGCAGATGGTTCTGTGAATAGATACAAGTCAAGATTAGTTGTCAAGGGGTATGCACAGACATATGGCATTGATTATGAAGAAACTTTCAGCCCAGTTGCAAGGATGGCAACCGTAAGAGCAGCCATTGCTATGGCTACATCAAAGGGATGGTCTTTACATCAGATGGATGTAAAGAATGCCTTCTTGCATGGTGATTTGCAAGAAGAGGTCTTTATGGAGCAGCCAGCAGGTTATGTTCATGCTATTCATCCTGAGTTTGTTTGCAGGTTGAAGAAAGCCTTGTATGGCTTGAAGCAAGCACCTAGAGAATGGTCTGACAAGATAGGACAGTATCTTGTCACTATTGGCTTTCAGATTTCCAAGGCAGATTTCTCACTCTATGTGAGAAAAACAGAGAAAGGGATTATGCTGCTTGTCATTTATGTTGATGATTTGATCATCACAGGTGATAGTGATGAAGATATCCTTCATGTGAAAATGCTATTGAGGTAGAAGTTTGAGATGAAGGATCTGGGAGAGCTGCGTTATTTCTTGGGCATTGAGGTGATTAGATCACCAAGTGGGATACAGCTCTTACAGAGGCAGTATGGATTGGACATGCTGTCCAAATATGGGATGACAGGCTGTAAGCCTATTTCAGTTCCTTTGGAGCAGAATGTGAAGCTGAGTGCAGATGCAGGTGCGCTTCTGGAAGACCCTACTATGTAGAGACGCATAGTAGGAAGTTTGATTTACATGACTATTACCAGGCCAGATTTGAGCTATGCTGTTGGGTTGGTAAGTCGGTTTATGTAGGCTCCAAGGAAACCGCATTTGGATGCGGCTAGACGCATACTCAGGTATGTGAAGTCCACATTGCAGTATGGACTATTTTATGAGGCTGGGGTTCAGATATAGTTGCATGGATACACTGATGCTGATTGGGCTGGTAGTATTTCTGATAGGCGATCTACCAGTGGATATGTGTTCTCTTTTGGGAGTGCTGCAGTCACTTGGAGCAGCAAGAAACAGCCTATAGTTGCCTTGTCGAGCACAGAGGCTGAGTACAGAGGTGCAGCAATGGCTGCATGTGAGGTAGCTTGGTTGCATAAGCTACTCTATGATATGCATCAGTCTACAGATGGGCCGGTTGTCATTTATTGTGACAACATGAGTAGTATACATTTGGCAAAGAACCCAGTCTTTCATGCCAGAACAAAGCACATTGAGGTGCATTATCACTATGTGCGGGAGAAGGTTTTACTAGGTCTTATTGATCTAGTTTATGTCAGCACAGAGGATCAGGTAGCTGACATATTCACGAAAGCATTGGGCACAGAGAAGCTGTGCAAGTTCAGAGTCCTGCTTGGTGTGTAGGAATTGGGATTGAGCTCGAGGGGGAGTGTTGAGATATCGAGCTCCACTCGCGATATGTCAGGGTGACCGTTGTGTATTTATGTCACCGACTTGTTAGCTGGAGATGCGGTTGGTACACCACCCATGAATAATAGCTCGATGACAGCTATCCTTATCTACTCTAGTTTGTGGCTCAGTTAGTATGCCACCTTAGTTAGTTGAGTTTGATTGGAGACCCACATATAGGGTTCTTCTATTTCTTTGTACAAGAGTTCTTTTGGCTTTCACAACTAAGAAGAGGAAAACTGTTTTCAGCCTCCACCTTTGTGTGTATTCCCCCAATTGTTCATGTGAGAAAGCCGCAAGTGAGACTCCTTCCCTCTCTCCCACTATCTTCACACACCATGGTTTGTGGACTAATGGGGCCCTCTGTCCATTTGGAATACTCAAGGAATGGAGAAATCGCACTATAGAACAAAGGCAACATACTTCAAGAATATAAGGCATGGGGGTGGTACCACGCAAAGCAATGCACTACACGAAATGTTCGACTAGATTTATAGATGTCTAGAGGCTAGGACTCTCAAGTGCAATAAGGTAGAGGTTTCAAGTCTTGCAAAAGCGGTTCAACATGTCAAAAAGACAAGGAGATGTGCTGCTTGGTGGAAGTCCTCAATAGGGAGTCAAGGGGTTGCACTTTGGTTGCAACAAAGAGTTAGACAGGGGAGGCATTATGTCCTAAGAGAGCCCCAAATGTAAAATGTTTGATGAATAAAGTGAACACTATTTTGAGTCAACTATAGATTCCAAAGTTCACAAATTTGTTTGGAAATTGCAGAATTGCATGTGCGACATGGCAGGGCAGAGGGGTGAGTGGGTTGAGAGGGAGGGTGGTAAAGATTAAGTATTACCAAACTGGTGACAAAAGACTAGGGGGGAGGGGGTGCACTCAAAAAACCCTAATTTAAAAGAAAAACCCTAAAGTGCTTTAAAAAATACTATATAAAGCACTTTAAAATCCTAAAATCCCTCATTTCTATGGCACGAGTTAAACAAATTGCTAGACCCATTGGATGCCATTTAGACACTACCTGCTCTCCTCCTCACAACTCCATGGCCTCTGAACACACTACAAGCCCTAGTGGCCAAGAGGGAAATGATCAATAGGGATCTAAAGGCGGTTCTCATCATCAGGAGTCCAAGCAATGCAAGTCCCCACCATCTGACTCTCATGGGAGATCCCAGGGATCTTAGCACCATGAGGAATCCCAGCACGATGAAGGATCCAAGCACGATCAGGGGTCCTCTCAGTCCTTCCACACAACTAACCATGGAAGTAGAGAGGTCTCCTAATAGGGGCAAAATATTCCAATCAATCGTGATCAACTGCCCCTCCCTCCTCCGTGGGGTCTTGGCATGGAGTATCTAGACCAACAAGGGGAGCAAGAAAGGAAAAGAGAGGAGATGGAGAGATTAAAGGGGCCACAACAAGAGGAAGTATTTGGCGGGCTCGCAGATATAATGAACCTTGGCCCCAATCCTCCAACCAAGCAAACCGCATGGAAGAGCACCATCAACCCTCTATTCCTCGATATTATCACATATGAGGAGCCTCTAGTATGAGCTAAGCAAGAGCCTCAGCCTGCTATCTCATAGCCTCATGAAAAGGAAAAGAGACCAAGGACAAAGAAGACCCCTAGGTGCGACAAGCCACCTCAAAGGACCCACTAGACATAGGAAGAGGAGTCTGAAGAGGTGGTTGCAAGGGAGGAGAGGCGAAAGAAGTTCAAAGCGGACAAGCGGCCATGGGGCCATGTCCAAAGGCTAGTGTAGGGTCCCCCAAAGATTAAGAGGCACAAAAAATTAGGCGTGAAGGCACTTTAGGAGATCCACAAGTTCCAAACCACTGTGGACAATCTCATTCCCCATGCACCCTTCCAACGTGTTATACGTGAAATAGCACAGCATTACAAGGATGATGTGTGTTTCACTTTAGGCACTATGGGAGCAATTCAGGAGGCAACGGAGGAGATGACAGTAGGTCTTTTTGAAGATGCAAACTTATGCGCTATCCATGCCAAAAGAGTAACAGTGATGGACAAGGACATTGCACTCACCAAGCGCATCCGCTCTGATCCCTCCCTTAGGCCCTAGATGTTGTTTAGGTTTATTTGGTGTAACCTGAATCATTTTGTAAATCTCTTCCCTTTGAGGCCAATGAATAGAATATATTTTTATCTTCTATTACTGTTCCCATGTTATTATACATGTTACGTGATGCTTTTCATTAATTTATGCAAGTTCAATGTGAATTTGAGTGGTCAAATGACATTTTTTCACCGTGGCACAGAAGGCAAATGTGTTCTGCATCATGCGAGGAGCTCAAAAATGCCAAAATCCCAGTCGACCATTTTGGGTGGACTAGGTCAGTCACCACATTGGGTCTAACCGACTACGACTAGTGGCTATATAAGAGCAAGCCCATGAAGCCCATTTCATCACAAGCTAAAGCAACCCTGATTCCTTAGCATCCAACCTCCATCCTTTATTGTTTTGAGCTCACCATCAAAGCTGGCTAGGAGGCAATGCCATCTATTGTATCAATTCTACTTTAATCAAATTTTTGATTCTCCATACTATCTGGTTTTCTCTCTTGCATACGAGATCATGTTATCTATTGAGCGCAGACATTGTATTGTTTTCTTAGATGGTATCAGAGCCTAGACTCTAGCAAGAAGATTTGGTAGTGTGTTCGCGAGCAGATTGTGAGAGATGGGCCTGCAAGACTGCGAATCCCACCATTCGGCGAAAGCGGAAAGTTGGATGGCTCTAACTATCCACTCTGGAAGTTCAAGATGAAGACCATCCTAAGTGCATATGAGCTTTGGGACACTGCTACTGGGGTGGACGTGAGGCCGATTGTGAGACCGGATTCAGCCAATGTAGGACAACAGATAGTACCAACTGCGGATGCGATTCTTGCGTGGACAAGAAGAAATGCATATGCGCTGTGTTCTATTGTCTGTAGTGTAAGTGATTCCATCATGGCATTATTTCAACATGTCACCACAGTAGAGGAGGCATGCACGATCTTGAAAAATCAGTACGTGACCACGAATCAGATGTGGATTCAGAATCTGGAGACTCAACTCGCAAATGAGAAACTGTTTGAATCTAAAGCAGCAGAGAAGCTCATCACCAGGGTGAAGAATCTGTGCGATCAGATGACTGCGTTTGGCATCACCATCACCAGCAAGAATCTAGCGAGAAGGTGCATACGGATTCTCCCATCAAAGTACGACGGTCTTGTTACAGCACTGAATACGTAGAACAAAAATCTGCCCCTCAATTTTGAGGATTTCGGTGCAATGCTTCTGAAGGAGGTGATGCACCAAAAGACGAGGACTGGAGAAGATTCGACTTTCTATGTTGGATCAAAGAAAGGTAAGGGTAAGGACTCCGATAACCCATCTTCTTCTGATGATAAAAAGAGAAAGAAGAACATCAAGTGCTTCTATTGCAACAAGGCAGGGCACAAGAAGAATGAATGCCGAAAGAATATTGCAGATGATGAGAAGAACGTAGTAAAGAAAAAGTCCAGCAATAGCGCGCAGGGAGTACCAGTAGAGCTGTTCATAGCAATTGAGGAGATTTGCATGGAGGCAGTTCATGTACCTGCGAATGAACCTTGGATTATTGACAGTGGTGCATCGCGCCACATGACCAGTCGGAAGGATTGGTATACCTCTCTACACCCGGTAGGGAATCACATCCTGGTAGCAGTCAGCAATGATGCAAAATCTCCCACAAAAGGATAAGGTATGATTACTCTCAAGTCAGATGGAGCTGTAAAGCAGTTGTCTGATGTTCTTTATGTGCTAGATATCAAGAGGAACTTGTTGTCTGTTTCTGCGATCACAGATCGGGACCTCAAAGTTCAATTCGATAAGAATGGTGCACAAATCTTGGATCTTCAAGGGAACGTCATTGGTAAAGGTACACGACGCAACAACATCTATGAACTCTTAGCTTTCAGTGCTTGAGCAGATGTGAAGAACACTAAGCTGTGGCATGAGAGGTTTGGTCATCTAAAAAGGAGATGCATAAAAGTGGAATGATTGCAGACCTACCAGAAATTTCAGATCCGCCAGATGTATGTGAAGCTTGCTTGATGGGCAAGTAGCATCGGCAGCCCTTTCCTAAAGAGGCCAGCAAGGAAAAGGCTCCTTTTAGCTCGTTCACATGGACCTCTGTGGAAATATGGAGATGGAAGCTTTGGGTAGTTCCTACTACTTCATGACGCTGATCGACGACTATAGTAGAAGGATATGGATATACTTCCTGAAGACTAAAGACAAGGCTTTTAGTAAGTTCAAGGAATGGCATGTAATGGTCGAGAAAGAATCGGGGAGAAAGGTGAAGAAATTGAGATCAGACCGAGGTGGAGAGTTCACATCAACTGAATTCGAAAGTTACTACAAAAGTCACGGGATCAAGAGGCAGAAACCCCCCCCACATACATCACAGCAAAATGGAGTAGCAGAATGCAAGATGCACATCATCTGTGAAATGGGCCATCGTACGATGAAAGGGAAAGATTTGCCAAAGACTTTCTGGGCTGAAGCATGTAACACAGCAATTTACATTCTAAATCGTAGCTACACGAAGGCTGTGAATAGGATGACTCCACTGCAAGTCTTTTCTGGTAAGAAACCTTCAACTCCACATTTCAGAGTTTTTGGATGTGACTGTTTTGTGTGTGTCCCTGATGATAACAGGACCAAATGGGAACCAAAGTGCCGGAAGTGTATTTTCTTGGGCTACAGTGAAGAGGCGAAGGGTTACCATCTCTATAACCCTGTTACCAAGAAGGTAATAGTAAGTCATGATGTGGTCTTCTCAGAATAGCCATATCAATTGGAGGAGGATACTTCTTTCCCGGACAACCAGGACCAGGATATCCATCTAGTACCACCACCAACCTCGGGGGGGTCACTCATTATATGTAACCCTATCATGTGAGTTCAATAGAAGGATGTTTTTAATATCTAAATTTAACAAAAGTTAATTTACATAAGGGAGTATTTAAAACAATTTTCAAAAAAATTTACAGATTTGTATAGAAAAAGGGTACATTTTATTAATAAAAAATTTACAGATAAGGGATTTTTGAAATATGCCTTGAACGCATGTGATATAGAGGGTTTATACATAGTGACCCCCCTGAGCCACCAACAGCAAACCGAACTCCCCCAACGGTGCTTGGGAGGATTCAAGATAAAGAAGATGAAGAAGAGCCTATAGAACCACAATGGCAACGGCCATTCTCGAAGTGGGTAAAGCAGCTTTTGGATGGCAGAGAACCTCTAGCCATTAAGGAGGAACCATCCGAACACTACCGGTCCAAGAGATTAGAGGAGCAAAGAAGGGCGCAGGAACACTTGGTCAACTATTCTTTGATGACAGAAGTGATCCGTGCTGATGAACCCAAATGTCTTGAAGAGGCATAGGGTGATGATAGGTGGATGGAGGCTATGCAGTCGGAGTATGGCTTCATAATGAAGAACAACACTTGGGACCTTGTGGATCATCCACCAAAATGCAAGGTAATCCACACCAAGTGGGTCTTATTATCAGGATACTTTTGCTCCCACAGCACGACTAACCACAATTCGCAATGTTTTGGCTTTAGCTGCCCAAGGAAGTTGGCCCGTGTTTCAGATGGATGTGAAATCTGCCTTTCTGAATGGAGATCTCAAGGAGGAGGTATATGTGGAACAACCACCAGGTTTTCTATCCCCGGTTCAGAAGGTAAAGTCTGTAAACTGAAGAAGACACTTTATGGGCTGAAACAGGCCCCATGAGCATGGTACCAGTGAATTGATGCCTACTTTCTACAAAATAGTTTCAGGAGGAGCCCATATGATGCAAATTTGTATATCTTCAGAGAAGGAGGCAGGTGTATGATCATGGTCTTTTATGTGGACGACCTTGTCATAATAGGGAACCATGAAGAGAAGATCTCATAGACAAAGCATTTGCTAGGAAGAGAGTTTGAAATGATAGACCTCGGACTGATGCATTTTTGTTTGGGGATTGAAGTTTGGCAAGAGCCGAAACAGATCTTCATTTCACAGCTGAAGTATGTTGGAGAGATACTGAAGGCATTTGGCATGGCTGAGTACAAGATAGTTTATACCCCTATGGAGGTTGACGTGAAGCTCTCGAATGAGGATTCATCACCACTGGTGGACGAAGCAAAGTACAGAAGGCTTGTGGGCAGTTTGATTTACTTGTGCAACACACGGCCAGACATCAGCTTTGTGACTGGTGTACTAAGCAGGTTTTTGAATAAGTCCCAGGAGAACCATTGGAGGGTAGGGATGTGGGTGCTGAAATACATCAAAGGCACACTTGATTATGGCATCACCTATACCAAGGGCAACATCTTGACCAGTTTCTGTGACTCGGATTGGGCAGGAGATGTGGACAGTAGGAGATCAGTGACAGGGTACTATTTCTCACTTGGATCTGGAGCTGTGTCATGGGTTAGCAAGAAGCAACCCACAGTTGCACTTTCTTCTACCAAGGCTGAGTACAAATCTACATGCTTTGCTTCTTGCAAGGCAGTGTGGTTGAGGAGGATTTTGGGGGACATGGGTGTAGTGCAGAACAAGCCTACGCAGTTATCATGTGACAATCAGAGTTGCATGGTGATTGCAAAGATCCTGGTGTTCCACGCTCACACAAAACACATTGAGATTCAATATCACTTTGTACATGAGCTCATCATGGATGGAGAGGTCAACTTGGTGTACTGTTTGACTACAAATAATGCTGTGGACATCTTCACAAAGGCTCTTGGAAGAGACTTGCTGGAGAGGCATCTTCATCGACTTGGCATTAGGCCGAAAAGGTAAGTTCAATTGTGGGTGGACATTGAGGGAAGGTGTTAGATATCAATGCTCCACTCTCGTGTAACTATGCAGGAACCAGCTAACTCTACTTGTAAGCCCCCCATATGAGGAGAAGGCATTTGAGTAGCTCACTTATCCGGTAGGTCCTGGTTTAGACACCAGATGGAGGCCATGTGTGGCCTGATGGCTGGACAGAGTTGGCACACTGCCAACTAGGCTACATGCAAGTGCAGGAAGGCATCGCTTGACTGACTACACTACTCTATTTTGTGCACCGGTTCTATTGCGTGGTCAATGGCCTATTTTGGGATCGACCCCCAGTCGATCGTTTTGGGCGGACTGGGTCCGTCACCACATTGGGCCTAACTGACTACAACTAGTGGCTATATAAGAGCAAGCCCGTGAAGCCTATTTCATCACTGGCTATAGCAACCCTGATTCCTTAGCATCCAGCCTCCGTCCTCTACTATTTCCAACTCACCATCGAAGCTTCTTTCACAGGAGCGCACGGTTGGGAGGTGGCACCATCTATTGTATCAGTTCTACAATAATCACATTTTTTATTCTCCATACGTTCTGCTTTTCTCTCTTGCGTATGAGATCCTCTAATCTGTTGAGCACAGACATTGTATCGTTTTCTTACAACTTACCCTTGTATTATCATCATCGTTAGAGTCAAGGGGGAGCCAATTTCCACCTGTTTTCTTCCAGTGCCTATATTGGAAAGCAAAATATAACATTTGGGGGGGATGTGGAACTTGACAACCACATTGTCCTTACATACATGGCATTGAAACAGATCACCCTTTTGTTCCCTTGACCTGCTTCCCCAATTCACCCCAAGCAATTCCTCAAGGGCATTCTCATGTAGGCACTTGCATGACCACATGGTTTTTGTTCTGTGCATGTGGATATTCTGAAAACAAGAAGCAAAAATGTGCAGAGGCATAAACCTTACCCATTTAGAGCTAAATGTAAACTTCATGGTCATGCCCACATCCTTTGTAATCTTTTCCTTATATGATTGCACTATTCTTGTGTCCACCATGTTGCAATCCATGTCTTCAAGTTGTGGTATTGCAATCCATTGAAGATGGCCATAGCCTGATGTCGTCCTTAGAGTAATGTACTTGGCATTATACCAATACATATTTCTCTATTTCAAAGCAGAGGACTTCTCTCTAGCATGCATTTGCCTTCCTAAATCCTCATGAATGGCAGTAAGCTTACCTAAGAAGCACAAATGGTTCCTACTCAAAGTCTGAAGGAAATACATCTGCTATGCACAAGTGCTATTTCAAAATACAATTTCAAACTGACTCATTACACTGGTTCTATTTCAAAATACAATTTCAAACTTACTCATTGCAGTTCAAAATCTTACACAAAATGTAGACTTACAATGCGATGGTATTGTCGATTGATTGCTTGATGGAGGAAGGTGCATGTCCTTCCCCATGTAGATCTGTTGCATCTTTGTAAGCCATCCTTTCTTTTCAAGCTTGAACTTCATGATGCGGCCCTTCCATTCATGCAAAAGATCACCCCTTTTGCTCTTAGGAAGCTTATGTGGACCCTTGGAAGATCCTTTCATGACTATCCAATTATTCAAGCTATAGGTGCAAGGCACCCATTCACCTAGTGCATTTTTGCTCCTGTGGGACATAGAGTACATGTATGGTCTCCTCACCATGCTTGTACAGAGGTCACAACAGCAATAGTGGACTAGAAAGTGCAGTTTAGAGGCATAGAGCAGCTCTGGTAGAGGGAGAGAGAGGGAGAAGGTATAGAGGGTGCAACTAAAGGTTGAGAGAAGCTCCAAGAGGTGCTACATAAGAGAATATGTACAAGAGGGAGAGAAGGCTCATGGAAGAGGCTTGATGAGACTAGAGCTATAGGAACATGAGGCCTAATGGTGGAAGAGATGATAAATAAGGGAGAGGATGGCTCCTTTTTTAGATATTTTGTCACCCTCCTTCACCCATTTACAATTGCTACCTGTAGATTCCTTTCCCCATGAATCACATAAGCCCATATGTCACCATCCATGTCCTTTTTTAATATCAATTTTTGGTGTCACATCTTTCCCCCCCAACAGATCCTCTCTAGTGACAGAGAGGGCCTATTGGCCCTCAAGGTGGTCGAGCATAGAAGAATTTAAGGCGATACTCATTGGTGCATTCGAGTATCACCATGCCATCAACATCCTCAAGCTGATAGGTTCCATTGGTGACATTCATATACATCCTTATGAGGCGTGGCCAAAAGTAACCAATCTCTGCTTTTGTTGTGGAGTTAACCCTTGAGGAAACATGCTTTCTTCCACATATTGCTGAACATCTTGTAGTTTTGGCCATCCAATGTCTACCAAAGAAACCACCCCCCGGTCTTGTACTATAATGGCTTGAGTAGCTAACTCATCTGCCCTTTGATTTTATTTTCTGTTTACATGAACAAACTTGTAGAAATCAAATTGACTACATAGTGCCATAGCCTTTTGGTTAAGCTCCTTCAAATGAGGACTTCTTGTCTTGTAATGCCCTTGCATTTGCTTTATAAATAAGCCGAGAATCTCCTCTTACTTCCAATTCTTTAACTTGACTTTGAAGACAATCCTCCAAACCAAGAATCAAAGCATTATACTCAGCTGCATTGTTAGTTGTGATACCTGGAAGCTCTTGTCCTCTTGCCCATACTTCTTAACCTTCAGAATTCATCAAGACCATCCCCCAGCTCCTTGTTGGTGTGAAGGACTAAAAGCACCATCAAAATACAAGACAAAAGCTATTTGTGATGTCTCCCTTTCATCATTAATGTCCTCCTTATATTTCTTTTCTTCTCTTAGATCCTGCTGTTCTGTGAGCAAATTTGCCATAGTGGACCTAGTGGTATTTTCAGTGACAAAAGAGAAAGAGAACTCTTGAAGCTCTAACAATCATTTTGCAAATCTCCCCCTAGGATTAGGCTTGCGAACTAGATATGCTAATATAGACTGAGAGGTAAGGAAGAAAAATGGCTGAGGTAATAAATAGGAGCAAAACTTTCTAACTGAAAACACCAGAGAGAGAGCTTGCTGCTCCATTTCTTCATACCTTGTTTCCACCTCTGTAAGCTATCAGCTAGCATAATAGATGAGTTGCATTCTACCCACCTCTCCTTTTTGTAGCAATACAGCACCAACTCAATGCAAAGATACACTTGGATTTACATAAAAGTCTTGAGACCAATCAAGGGGCTTCAATATTGGGCCCTTACTCATGGCCTCGTTAAGTTGCTGAAAAGACTCTTCTTCTTCATCGGTTAAGTTAGAGCTCGAACTCTCTGATGTTGAAGACTCCTCCTTGACAACTTCCTCTTTGCGACTTCTGATGTTGTAGCACACCTTCTTATCATTTCCCTGCAAAATCAATTCTCCAGTATCCCACTTTTGAACAGCCTTCACCGTGCATAGCCAAGTCCTTCCCAAAATCAATGGATAGGCACATGCATCTGGCTTGGTAGGGATCATCTGAAAAGTAGTCCACATAGAAATTCCACATACATCCACTTCTAGATTCTTCACAACTCCCAAGGTCTTTACCCTAGTATTGTCAGCCAATTTGATGCAATAAAGAGAGGTAGTACTAGAGTATTTTAAATCAGCATCTATCATGGTCTTCTCACTCATGACATTAATTGATGCACCTCAATCAATGTACACATTAGAAATCACTTGACCATCAATGATCACATCAACCATAGGTACATCATCACCAACATCTATATCTACCTTTTGAACAATACGAATGGCACTTGTCTTCTTTTTCTTCTTTGACACTCTTGTGCTTGCTAGCTTTCCCCATTCCTTCCATAGTTTTGGGGACAAAGCAAGTAATTGACCAAAGTTGATATGAGCTTCCTTTTCTTTAAGGTTGGACAACAAGTCATAACTTCCAATGCCTTGTCCTAAAGGAAAGTCTGATTGGCTAATTCTCTTTCTAGATGCCTTCTTTTTCTTACTATGGTGTTCCTCTTCCTGATGTTCCTCATTTACTTCTTCCTTGCTTTCTTCTTCTTCTTTTGCTTTACCATGCCCCCATTTAGCCATCATTACCTCTCTTTCCTCATCCCCTGAAGAAGATTCTAACAAGGATACTTGTTTTTCTTCTTTCTTTCTTAATCTAGGACACTCGGGGTGATAGTGAACTTTTTCATTACATTCATAACAAGTGACCCCACTCTTATCTCGAGGCCTATCTTCACTCTTTGGTGCTCTAGGTTGTCGTGCATTAACCAAATGCAATTTCAAATCAGCAAACTTTGCCATCAATTGGGAGATATTATGATCTAACTCAGAGGACTTTGGTACCTAAGGAGTGCCCATTACCTCCACCTTAGAAGTTAAAGTTGTTGAAGACACAAAAGAGATTTGATCTTTAAAGAAGCTTCTTTCTTGGTCACAATGCGAAGTGCCTCCATGTATGTTGTTTACTCATTACTTTTGAGCAAAGACGAGGCTCCAAAACCACAACAAATTTGCTCATCTTTAAGTGCTCCATCCCTATGAGACACAGCTCGCAAAGCTGCCCTTTCATACTTTGTCCATAAAGTTTCATATTGGATTGCCAACGCAGAGACCATCTCACCCTCTCCTTGATAGATTCGGTCCAACTGCAACATCAAAGCATTTGGCGACTCCACTGCCCCAAATCTCTGCTTCATTGCAGCCACCACTTGGTCCCAATCCTCCTTGTAGAGTTCGGCAAGGCCTCATGCCAACTCAAGGCTACACCTTCAAGAAAATTAGGCAAAATCTTCGCCCGATCCTTCATGGACCATCTAGAAAGCTGGCATCCTCGAACAAAATCCCGAAGATAAGACTCCGGGTCTTCCCCTTGGGTCCCTCAAAACACTAGAATCTTCACCATTAAGAAACACAAAAAGGAAACACTAAGATCCAAATACTATCCCAAACAAGATCCCATAGAGCCTTAGTATACCAAGACCAGCTTATTATGCATAACCACTTGTTGAAAACCCTCCACAATGTGATCCTCAACAAAATCTTCAAAAATAAGTGACTAACCAGCACCATGAAAACATTGTGTATACATGCATTCAAGAATCACCCTTGTCACAATTGGAAGTGCACATAATAGCTTCAAGACATTGTACTCTTCATCATTTGCATAGGAAAAGAAGTTGAAAGCATTGAGATTCACCATTACACTGTTATAGTAAAAAACTACCCAAAGACTCAACCCTTCTTCATACCAAGCTGACAGTGCATAAAACAATCCCCAATCTATCATTGTGCCTGCTGCTGGCATTATCGATTCACCAACATATTCAAGAGTGCAAACATAAAGGATATGATCATGATGACCGTGCAAATGTTGAGATATCAAGCTCCACTTGCGATATGCCAGGGTGACTGTTGTGCATTTATGTCACCGACTTGTTAGCTACAGATGCGGTTGGTACACCGCCCACGAATAATAGCTGGATGACAACTATCCTTATCTACTCTAGTTCGTGGCTCAACAGTTAGTATGCCACCTTAGTTAGTTGAGTTTGGTTTGAGACCCACATATAGGGTTCTTCTATTTCTTTGTACAAGTGTTCTTTTGGCTTTCACAACTAACAAGAGGAAAACTTCTTTTAGCCTCCATCTTTGTGTGTATTCCCCCATTGTGTATGTGAGGAAGTCGCAAGTGAGACTCCTTCCTTCTCTCCCAATATCTTCACATGGTATCAGAGCCTTATTCGTGGTAAGGAGCTCAAGAAAGCAAACCAAGTTCGCGGTGTCTTGGTAAGAGGACCAGTGTTGCTTTCTTTTTTTGAGTTTGGGAGCAAATCTCTGCAGGTAGCACACCCAAAAGTACAAGAGTGCACTGTCTCAGATTGAGACGCCCTTTGCGGTGTGGCAAGAGGGCAATATATGTTGTGCAGAGTAGTGGTTTCAAGGTTTTTCTGATTCGAGGCCATTTCGGGTCCCGTTTTGGTGGCGGAAGATTTCCACAGGCACTGAGAAAAAGGCCCTGTTTTTGCTGTGCGACCACTGCTCTACAGGTCGATGAAAAGTTGCTGTAGAAAATTGCATCGTATGCCTATGCGTAGAGATATTGGGAGTTACAGAATCATCCTTATTGCCTGTTCATGCAAAATTATCACTAGGAAGTGACTATGTGGTCAAATACCACTTTTGTCACTTTTGCAGATTTGCCTGTGTGAGGCAGAAGCTGTGTTTCCTTGCAGTGACAGAATTTTTTCCAGTGTTCTGTAATAGCGTCTGATTCTCTTTCATAGATTGTCAATGAAAAGCTTGACAAGAACAACTTCCAAGCATGGAAGTTTAGACTGACGAATTTCCTTATGGGAAAAGGCTATTGGGAGTTCATTACAGGAAATGAAGAAGAACCAGTTCTTCCTAATGTTCCCAAACAACAAGAAATGCAGGCATTTAAAGGATGGCATGAGAGAGCTAGAAAAGTTATGTATTGGCTGTCTATCAGTATTTCGGATTCTATGATTGTGCATATTCAAGATGCAAGTATGCCAAAGGAGGCATGGGATACTTTGGCAAAAATGTACAGCACAAATACACAAGCTAGGAAAATGCAGCTCAAGCAGGAGTTGCACAATGTGCAGAGAGAAAATATGAGCATCAATGACTACCACATTAAGGTGAAGAAAATTGCAGATGCACTTGCTTCCATTGGTCCCCAGTGGAAGATGATGATCTAGTCTCTGTGACCTTGAATGGTCTAGGAAAGGATTATGCATAGTTCTGGACATCCATTGCCATTCGTGAAAAATTTCCTGATTTTGAGGAGTTGTTTGCTCTTCTAATTTCTGAAGAGCACAAAAATGGTGGTGTATCTTCTTCAGGAGGAACTTCGAAAGAAACTGTCTTCTACTCAAATGCTGGAAGAGGTAGAGGCATAGGTAGAGGAGGCCAATCTGGAGGCTGTGGTAGAAATCAGAATATGCAGCAAACTCAAGAAAACCAGTCCTTTGGAGGGGAACGTGGTAACTCTAGAGGCAGGGGGAGCCAAAGAGGTCGGGGTGGATGGCAGAGAGGCCAAAATGCAAATAGCAATGTTGAATGCTACTATTGTGGTAAAATGGGTCATATGGCTAAAGACTGCTACAAAAAGCAGAATGACATTATGAATGGAAAATTGCAGCAAGGCAATTATGCATCCTCTAGTAGACAAGGTGATGACAGAAATGAGCATCTATTTATGGTGCAGCACATGACCAATTCTGTGACAAGTGCAGAAGAAAGAAATGATGTGTGGTATGTTGACTCAGGTGCATCAAACCACATGACAGGTCATGCAGAATGGATGCAGGATGCAAGGAAAATAGAAAGACCAGGATTTGTGGAGACTGGTGATGATACTGCACATCCTATTGTGCAGATTGGTAAAATTCCTTTGTCTATGTAGGGTGGGAAAAAGAAATACCTATCTGATGTATTTCATGTCCCGAACATCACCAAGAACCTAGTTTCTATTGGTCAAATGGTTGAGTAGGGCTTGCAGGTCAGATTTAATCATCATGGATGCTTTGTTGAGGATATGAAAAATAATGGTCGCTTGATAGCAAAAGGAAAGAAGAAGGGCAGGATGTTTACATTGGATGCGGACATGCCTGAATTGAGTGCAGCAATGTTTGCACATGGGACCGGTGTAGTTGTAGATATTGATATCTGGCATAAACACATTGGTCATGTTAATGTACAGCGACTTAAATCAATGCATGCCCAAAATATTATTGCAGGATTGCCTAAATTCAAGGTTGCAGAAATGCATAAGGTATGTGAAGCCTGTCAATTTGGAAAACAAGCAAGGAAACCATTTCCTAGGCATGTTCAAGAGAGTAAGAAGTCATTGGAATTAATCCACTCTGATGTAAAGGACTACTAAAGCTGCATCTATTGGAGGCTGTCATTATTTTGTCACTTTTATTGATGACTACAGCAGAAAAGTTTGGGTGTATTTTATGAAAAAGAAAAGTGAAGTGTTTGGGCACTTCAAAGCTTTTAAAGCTATGGTTGAAAAAGAAACAGGCCTGCAAATAAAATGCCTAAGGTCAGATGGAGGGGGAGAGTACCTCTCAAATGAGTTTGCAAGGTTCCTACAAGAGCATGGCATAAAGCAGCAATATTCATGCAGTCAAACCCCACAGCAAAATGGACTTGCAAAAAGGAAAAACCGGCATATTGGAGAGGTATCTCGGGCCATGCTAAATGAAAAAGACCTACCAAATTATTATTGGGCTGAAGCAGTTGCTACAGTAGTTTACATAATGAACAGGACTCCCACTATAGCAATACATGGCATGATGCCAAAGGAGATGTATACTGGTAGGAAACCAAATATTTCTCATTTGAAAATTTTTGGTTGCATTGCCTATGTTCATGTGCCAGATGAGTTGAGGTCCAAGTTGGATCCAAAAGCTGAGAAGTGCATCTTTATTGGTTATTCTTTGCAGCAGAAAGGGTATAGATGCTATAACCCTTCTACTCATAAGTTTACAGTGAGCGGAGACGTTCTTTTTGATGAGATGAGCAGTTGGTATAAACCAGTAAATGTGATGATTGATGTAGATGCACAAAATGGTAATGCTACACAGAATTCATAGCAGCAATCACAAAATATTAGTGGACCTGTAGTGTCATCTAGCAGTGGTTCACATACTTTGCCATGGATAGGCAGATTGAGATCAGGAGAATCTCCTCAAAGCAATGTAGATAGTGGTATGCAGGTATCACGAAAAGGAAAAGAGAAGGTAGATCAGCCCATGTTTGATGTGAATGCAGGTCACTCTTATGTGGATGGTGAATCCAATGGCTCAAAACAGAGCATTGATGATGAGTTGGGTATTCCTTCTGTTATTACACCTGGAGTAAGGAAGACCAGGGATGTTTTGAGAGCACCTAGAAGTGAGCCTATTTTGCACAGGTCTACAGAGCTAGATATCCTATGGATAAGCTGAAATATGATGGATTTACAGCCATTCACTATGCCTATATGGTCAAAGTGATACAGGAACTAGAACCCACTTCTTTTGAGCAAGCCATGGGAAAAGAAAAATGGGAGAAAGCCATGGATGAAGAAATGGATGCCTTGGAAGCAAATGCTACATGGGAATTGGTGCCTTTGCCTAAAGACAAGAATGCAATTGGCTATAAGTGGGTTTATAAGGTGAAGCACAATGTAGATGGTGCTGTGAAAAGATACAAGGCAAGATTAGTTGTCAAGGGGTATGCACAGACATATGGCATTGATTATAAAGAAACATTCAGCCCGGTTGCAAGGTTGATAACTATAAGAGCAGTCATTGCTATGGCTACATCAAAGGGATGGTCTTTACATCAGATGGATGTAAAGAATGCCTTCTTGCATGGTGATTTGCAAGAAGAGGTCTTTATGGAGCAGCCACCAGGTTATGTTCATGCTCTTCATCCTAAGTTTGTTTGCAGGTTGAAGAAAGCCTTGTATGGCTTGAAGCAAGCACCTAGAGCATGGTCTGACAAGATAGGACGGTGTCTTGTCACTATTGGCTTTTAGATTTCCAAGGCATATTTCTCACTTTATGTGAGAAAGGTATTATGCTGCTCGTCATTTATGTTGATGATTTGATCATCACAGGTGATAGTGATGAAGATATCCTTCATGTGAGAATGCTATTAAAGCAGAAGTTTGAGATGAAGGATTTGGGAGAGCTACGTTATTTCTTGGGCATTGAGGTGACTAGATCACCAAGTGGGATATAGCTCTTGCAGAGGCAATATGGATTGGACATGTTGTCCAAATATGGGATGACAGGCTATAAGCCTATTTCAGTTCCTTTGGAGCAGAATGTGAAGCTGAGCACAGATGCAGGTGAGGTTCTCGAAGACCCTACTATGTACAGACGCATAGTAGGAAGTTTGATTTATATGACTATTACCAGGCCATATTTGAGCTATGCTGTTGGATTGGTAAGTCAGTTTATGCAGGCTCCAAGGAAACCACATTTGGATGCGGCTAGATGCGTACTCAGGTATATGAAGTCCACATTGCAATATGGACTATTTTATGAGGCTAGGGTTCAGATACAGTTGCATGGATACACTGATGTTGATTGGACTGGTTGTATTTCTGATAGACGATTCACCAGTGGATATGTGTTCTCTTTTGGGAGTGCTGCAGTCACTTGGAGCAGCAAGAAATAGCCTACAGTTGCCTTGTCAAGTACAGAGGCTGAGTACAGGGGTGCAGCGATGGCTGCATGTGAGGTAGCTTGGTTGCATAAGCTACTTTATGATATGCATCAATCTACAGATGGGCCAGTTGTCATTTATTGTGATAACATGAGCCGTATACACTTGGCAAATAACCCAATCTATCATGCTAGAACAAAGTACATTGAGGTGCATTATCACTATGTGCAGGAGAAAGTTTTACTAGGTCTTATTGATCTAGTTTATGTCAACACAGAGGATCAGGTAGCTAACGTATTCACAAAGGCATTGGGCATAGAAAAGCTGCGCAAGTTCAGAGACCTGCTTGGTGTGCATGAATCGGGATTGAGCTCGAGGGGGAGTGTTAAGATATCGAGCTCCACTCGTGATATGCCAGGGTGACCGTTGTGCATTTATGTCACCGACTTGTTAGCTACAAGTGCGGTTGGTACACCGCCCAGGAATAATAGCTAGATGATAGCTATCCTTATCTACTCTAGTTTGTGGCTCAGTTAGTATGCCGCCTTAGTTAGCTGAGTTTGGTTTGAGACCCACATATAGGGTTCTTCTATTTTTGGTGGGTGTAGAACCACCCTAATCTTCTTTTTCATTCATTTATATATGTGTTTGAGTATTGTACATAACCGGGGTAAAGGCACAGTGACCTTTAACCCCCACAACCTCCCACTTAAAGGATAATGTGTCTTTAAGGGAGAACAACCAGTGAGCATACTATCCAATGCCCATCAATACATGACAATACTCAAACCGCTGACTAGGTAGACTCTTTGTCAGCATATCTATAGGGTTATCATCTATATGAAACCTTGACAAGCTCTATGCGCTTGTCCTCAAGTACCTCCCTGATGAAATGGTACCTGACCTTAATGTGTTTGGTCTTTGCATGAAAGACCGGATTCTATGCTAGCTGAATAGCACTTATGGAATCAGTATGCAATGTCAGTACACCTGTATGAATCCCCAAATCTCCCACTAACCGATCAAGCCATATAGCCTCCTTGCAACCCTCTGTGGCTGCAACATACTCAGCCTCAGTGGTAGACAAAGCAATGCACTTCTGTGCGCAAGACATCCATGACACTACACCACCTGCAGAGGTGAACACATAACCAGAAGTGGATCTCCTACTATCCACATGCCCTGCATAGTTTGAATCTGTGTACCCAAGTACACGCATGTCTCCTTTACCAAAGCAGATGCACATCTCCTTGGTACGCTTCATGTACCTCATGATGCACTTAAGTGCCTCCCAATGCCTCTTTCTTGGATTAGCCATATACCGGCTAACAACTCCCACTGCAAATGCAATGTCTGGTCTAGTAGCTATCATAGCATACATAGGAATCCCAACTGCTGATGCATAAGGGAGATTGGCCATCATGGCCCTTTCCTCATTTGATTTGGGACTATCTGTATGACTTAGTTTCACATATGGAGGCAATGGAGTACTCACTACCTTCCCCTCCTCCATATTGAAATGCTACAATACTTTTGTAACATACTCCTTCTGTGAAAGCCAAAGGAGTTTCCTACTCCGATCACGCGTGATGCACATACCAAGAATATGACCTGCAAGTCCCAAATCCTTCATATCAAAGGCCTCATGCAACTTGGCCTTTAATGCATCTAGCTCATAAGTATTCTTGCTAGCTAATAGCATATCATCCACATATAGTGCCAGGATTATCAGGCTATTATCCTTAGCCCTTTTAGTGTAGAGGCAGTGATTAATTTCACTCCTTCTAAAACCCTGGGACCGAATGAAAGCATCGAACTTCTGATACCATTCTCTAGGCACTTGCTTAAGACCATAGAGACTCTTCTTCAGCTTGCAAACTAAATGTTCCTTGCCCTTTTCTTCAAAGCCTTTCGGCTGCACCATGTAAATTTCCTCATGCAAATCCCCATGCAAGAAAGCTGTCTTGACATCCATTTGCATAAGCTCCATATCCTCTGCTACCACTAGTCCAAGCATGCATCTAAGTGTGGTCATCTTCACAACCAGAGAGAATATCTCATCAAAGTCCACACCCTTCTCTTGCTTGAACCCTTTAGCGACCAAATGGGCCTTGTACCTAGGCACATCATCACCTGTGACCTTACTCTTGTAGACCCATTTACATGGCAATGCTTTATTTCCATGTGGCAAAGAAGCCAAGTCCCAAGATAAGTGAACTCATCTCTGATTGCATAGCATACTCCCACTTGCATTGATCCTCATGCATCATAGCCTCTCTGTAGGAAGAAGGCTCCCTGCAATCAGTAAGCATCACATAGTCTACCCCTGGAACAAACCTATCAGGTGGTGTAGACACTCTAGATGATCTTCTCAAGGGCATTTCAGCTTGTTGTCCCACCTGCATATCAGCCACATTTGGCTCATCATTTCCACCAATAGATGATCCATCATCTACTCTTGATTGTATACCTGTGGGAGTACTTGGTGGTACCATTTCTTGCACATTTGGTGCATGGACAGCTTGCTATCTATCAACATATGCAGGTGGATTCACATCCTAAAAAGTGATTCTCCTCATTTCAACATCCCTCATGGGTGCCTTATGCATCTTCTTCTCATTGAAGACTACATCATGGCTGCGTATGATCTTTTTTGCTTCTGGATCCCAGAGACGATAGCCCATCTCTCCACTTTCACCATAACCCAAAAAGATGCATTTCCTAGACTAAGGATCTAGCTTCTTTCAAAGCTCTTTTGGCACATGTGCATATGCCTCACACCCAAATATACACAAATGAGAGTAAGAGGGCTTCTTGCCACTCCATGCCTCTTCAGGAATACCACCATCCAAACTCTTACTATGTGATCTATTGATCACATGCACTACAGTCTTCATTGCCTCAGCCCAAAAACCACCAAAAAGACTTGCATTGAAAAGCATGCATTGTAACCTTTCTTGAATGGTATGGTTCATCTTTTCTGCAATTGGATTTTGCTCTGGAGTACGAGGGGGTGTGAGCACCCTCTTAATCCCACGTGTATCACAGAAATGTTGAAAGTGTTGAAAGTCATGAGAGAGATACTCTCCACCATTGTCAGTCTATAGGCATTTAAGCATTCTACCTAACTAATTCTCAACCAAGGCCAGCCATTTCTAAAATACCTAGAACACATCACTCTTCTAAGCTAGCATAAGCCCACACTTTCCTAGTTGCATCATCAATGAATGTCACATAGTATTCAGCCCCGCCTAATGACCGTGTAGGCATGGGACCACATACATCTGAATGCACCAAATCAAACTTTTCAATGTGCCCCAACCTGCAATGACACAAACAAGTGCTTAGCTGCTCGGTTATTGCAATAACATGATCAAATACCCCTGATACATGTAAGGGATACAAAGTCCCACACTTGGCACCCCTGGCCAAAAGCATAGAGCCCTTCTGAATTTTCCAACTCTGAAAGCCAAAAGTGGTGTGAAAACTAGCATCATCTAGCTGACCCACTCAAATAAGACTCTTGGTCAACTTAGGCACATGTCTCACATGTTTCAAAATAAATGCAGACCCATTTGCAAAAGAAAACTTTATGTCACCTACTCCCACTATGTCACATGCATAGTCATTTCCAAGATGCACACAACCTGTCTTTCCACTATCATAAGTGGAAAACCATTCCTTATGGGGAGTAACATGGAATGAAGCACCATAATCCAAAATCCAATCCTGGGATTATGCATCATCTGAAGTGGTAAGCAACTCTGCAGATAAACTAGACATGAAGAGAACATCATTGTCACTATCATGTGTGACTGCATTGATCTCCTCGATCTTCACTTTTCCTTTGTCCTCCCTTGGACTCTCTTCCTTTTTATTTGCACCCCAATTTGCATTCTTTTTCTTATCCTTTTGCTCTCTTTTCAACTTGTAGCAATCCTTTTTCATATGGCCCTTCTTGCCACAGTGGTAACACTCACTGTTCCATGCCCTGGATTTGCTATGAGACTTCCCTCTTTCTTGGGACTTCCCCCTGAACTGTGATCTACCCCTTTGCACATTTGAGGCTGCATCCTACTTGTTGCCATCCATAGACTTCCGTCTAATCTCCTCGGCCAACAAGCTACCCACAACATCATCAAATTTTAGTACTCCACCAAGTGCAAAGTTACTAACAACTGTACGGAAGGTATCCGATGAGGATGGCAATGAACATAAGAGAAATTTGCCTTTGTCTCCGCATCAAAATTCATCTTCTGAGCCTGAAGCTAGCTGAAAATAATATTGAATTCATTCAAGTGAGAAGCAATGGAGACCCCTTCCTTCATCTGTAGCTCAAACAACCTCTTCATGAGGTAAACTTTATTAGAGGCAGTTTCCTTCTCATAAGTGGCACACAGTTTCTTCCACAAATCTTCCATAGTCTGCTCATTTACTATTGTGAAATAAACTGACTCTGCAAGATGAAGTCTAATAGTAGACTTTGCTAATGCATCCAACTCATTCCAATCATCCTCAGACATATTTGTAGGCTTAGCTTCAATCCCTGCCAAGGGTTTAATCTACTTCTTTTGAATAAGTACATCCCTTATCTGTTCTTTCCACAAAGAGAAGTTTTCCCATCAAACTTTTTAATGTTGAAAAACTCCTTTTCAGACATGGAAGAGGATGTCATGATGCAAATAAAGCAAAATCCCAAATGCTAGTGCCTACAAGAGAGAATCACACCAAATACTAGGTGCACCCAAATGTGTATGCCACAATAGACTAAAATATCACCAAAACTAAAGCTGAAAGCATCAAAAGATGTAGCTGACTCATGTGCATGTACTATGCATCCGTAAGAGCAAATCTGGCCCAAAAGAAAATGCCAACTGCATGGCAATCCAAAATGCCAATAGGTGCCAAATGGCTCAAGCATAAACACTGTCCATGGACATATGCATCAATAATATCTCATCCAAGAGATCATAACACTATCAGTGCATCACTTACAATGTATCAAAGCTGTCCTTCAGCATAAAATAGCATCCATGTGCAAACCGTCCATAAAAATAGCATCCCATAAGGCGATCTGGGCCTATCAGTGCATCCGTTAAGGATTGCAATGCATCCAAATGGCCTATAAATCATCCTCTGCAACCCAATGCACACCACGAATGAGCACACATGGCTCAAACTACAACTAGAGTGATCTACATAAGGTATGCTCAAGAAATCATGGTCCCACGAAAAAGACTGCTACTAAAAATAGAACCTGAGATGCCTCAAAACATGGGTGCCATTGCATAATCAAACTCAGCAAGAAAATGTGCAAATATCTCTCTTCTGCCGGAACTCCAAAATCCCAATTGATGAGTGAGAAATGGGAGTCAACACTTATCCACTGCCATGTGGCATAAATCTAAGGTTTCAAAACCTTAGAATGAAAAATGCATAACAGAAAGACGAAATCGAATACACAGAGATCTATAACTCTGAAAATACTCCACCGAATCATGCAAGAACTGACAAACGAATGGTTTTGGGAACCGTGGTCTCAATCATTGGGTCCAACACACGGACTAAAAAACGTTTTTGGAAATAGAACTGTTTGTAAACTTCACCAGAGTGTGAATGACGAGAAACTTAGAAGTTTTAAGACCTCTTGAGTCCACCAAAATTGATAGATTTGCAAATGGTTGCTCCAAACTTGAGTTCTAACACCCGAGAAAAAAAACATAGGAACTAACACAGTGAGTCAGAAATCCAATGAAATGATCCCAGATTCAAGAATGAAGGTATTTCCAAGCTCCTAAAGTGAATTGGACACCAAAAGCAATAATAGTTGCCTCTACAAGTCAATACAAAGTCTCTATCATTGAACAGAATAGGGAAAAGCTCAAAAAACGACTTTTTCTTTGAAAACATTTAACAGGCTCTCAAAACCACTTCGCAAAACCAAAGTGACTTTTCCAAAGGTTCCTCCAAGGTCTCTGCACATTCAGATGCAAGTAAAGTCACCCACAAAGCTTCCCACAGAGCTTCTCCTTCCTCCCACAAAGCTGTTGAGCTTCCAAGCATTCACATACGCTCAGCTAGATCACCCGGGCTCTGATACCAGTTGAGAGTGCTTTCAACGGAAGCAAGAATGGAAGAGGGAGAGAGAGAGATAGAGAGCCACACAAGTTTTGGTGGGTGCAGAACCACCCTAATCTTCTTTTTCATTCATTTATATATGTGTTTGAGTATTGTACATAACTGTGGTAAAGGCACAGTGACCTTTAACCCCCACATATATGATGGGCATGATAACTTGCACACTGATCAAAAAAGGTTGTATTGATGAACTTATAAAGTATCATGGCCATCAGGTATGTGCGCATTCGAATAACACACCTCAAAGCTTGTTTTTTTGCAGTCGTGCATGACACTTAGTGAAAAAAGGAGTTTGTGCCACATTTGACCATCTAAGGCATATTTGATGGGCATGATACTTTGAAAGACCTCAAAATATTTTGTATTGACATGAATGCAAAGTATCATGTCTATCCAGTATGTTTGCGTTCGAATAACACACCTTAAACTCTATTTTTTTGCGGTTGTGCATAACACTTGATGAAAAAGGTGGTTTGTGATAACTTTCACCATCCAAAGCATATCCAATGGGCATGATACTTTGCACACAACTCAAAATAGGTTATATTGATGCACTTTCAAAGTATTATGCCCATCAGGTATGAGAGCATTTGAATAACGCACCTCAAATACTATTCTTTGGCAGTTGTGCATAACATTTGGTGAAAAACGGGATTTGTGGTGCATTTAACCATCCAATGCATATCTGATGGGCAATATATTTTGCAAGCACCTAAAAAGAGGTTTGATTTATTTTTTGATGGTTGTGCATAACACTTGGTGAAAAACGGGGTTTGTGGTGACTTTGACAATCTAGAGCATATTTGATAGGAATGATACTTTGAAAACAACTCAAAAAAGGTTATATTATACATGTGCAAAGTATCATGCCCATCGGGTATGTGCATGTGTGAATAACACACCTCAAAGCATGTTTTTTGGCAGTTGTGCATAACACAGTGCAAAATGAAGTTTGTGGCAAGTTTAACCATCCAAAGCATATCCGATGGGCATGATACTTTGTACAAGACTCAACATATGTTGTGCTGACATAAGTGAAGATTGTCGTGCCCATCAAGTATGTGCGCGTACGAATAACACACCTCAAATAATATTTTTTGACAGTTGTGCATAACACTTGACGAGAAATGGGGTTTGTGGCGACTTTGACCACCCAAAGCATATACGATAGGTATGATAATTTGTACATGCATTAACATAGGTTGGATTCACGTGTGTAGAGAGTATCATGCCCATCAATTATTGCACATTCGAATGACACACCTCAAATACTATTTGACGGTTGTGCATAACACTTGGTGAAAAATGGGATTGTGGAGACTTTGACCATAGAAAGCATATCCGATGCACATGATACTTTGTATGTGCTTTAACATATATTTGATTGATGCATGTGCAAAGTATCATGCCCATCGGTTATGTGCATGGTCAAATAACACACCTCAAATACTATTTTTTGGCTTAAGGTTTAGGATATAGGGTATAGGGTATAGGGTTTAGGATTTAGGGTATAGGTTTTAGGATTTAAGTTATAGGAAGTAGTGTTTACAGTATAGGAATTTGGGTTTAGTCTATAGGGATCAAGGTTTAGGATTTAGAGTATGGGGTAGAGTTACAAATATTAGCCATGCTACCATTTTTAAGGTTTCAATTGGTTTAAGTAAAACCAAACTTCATTCACAGGTTTTTAATAAGCTAGAATTTGAAAATTCTAACCCTATACATGACTTTAAATGGCTTATGCCGATCGATTTGAGTACTTGGAGGGCTAAATTTGGACCTTATATGATGAAGTTATGTTAATTTTTTGGCGAATTTATCAAATTTCAAGATTGAAATATTAGCCACACTAGTTTGGAGAAGCTCCTAAATTCGTCTTTGGGAAAATATTCACCCTTAAAAATTTTATCCTACGAGGGTAGGGAAAAAAGAAAATTAATGGAATGGAGGAGAGGAAAGGGGGGGCAGGGGGGAGAGGGGGGGAGGAAAGGGGGAGGGGGGGTGGAGAAAGGGGGGGGAGAGGAAAAGGGGAGAGAGGGGGGGGGAAGGGGGAAAGGGGAGGGGGAGGGGAAAAGGGGGGGAGGGGAGGGGAAAGGGGAAAAGGGAGGGGAGGGGAGGGGAAAGGGGGGAGAGGGGAAAAGGGGGGAGAGGGGGGGGGGGGGGAAGGAGGGAGGGAGGAAAGGGGGGGGGGGGAGGGGGAGGGAGGAAGGGGGGGGGGAGGGGGGAAAGGGGGGGAAGGGTGGGGGGGGGGGGGGGAGGGGGGGAGGGGGGCCAGGGGAAGAGGGGAGGGGGAAGGGGGGGGGAGAGAAGGGGAGGTGGGGGGAAGGGAAAAAGGAGGGGGGGAAGGGAAAGGAGGGAGAGAGAGAGAGAGAGAGAGAGGAGAGAGAGAGAGAGAGAGAGAGAGAGAGAAAGAGAGAGAGAAGGAGGGAGTGGGAAGTTTGAATTCCTTGAGGGCATTATATTGACTCTGATCTCTCCCATAATTCATTTTTGATCACACCCTTCCTCTCTTTGTGTTCCCTCTCCCTCCTCTACTCTTCCGTTCCTCTCTCCCTCTTCCTTCTACTCTTCCCCTTCCTTCTACTCTCGCCCCCATCGTGGTCCCCTCTCTTCCTCCCTCTCCCTCTCCCTCACGTTGTGCTCTGTTGCCCCTCTTCCTTTTCCTCTCCTTTCTCCTCCCTTCTCTCCCTCTCTCTTCCCATTCTCCTCCCTTCTCTCCCTCTCTTCCCTTCTCCTCTCCTTCCTCTCTCCCTTGCTTCCCCACAATTTTCTACTCTTCTCCCATGCCTCCCCACCCTCATTTCACTGCCGCAGCAGTGCAAGGGGCCACGGAAACCCAAATTAATAAATAAATATAAAATAATAATGTATATATTTTTTGTTTTTGTTACTGCAGCAGCGCAACTCTCTCTCCTCTTATCTAATTAAATTTATTTTAAAAAAGTCATTTCTCCTCTCTCCTTTCCTCTTCCTGCTGTGGCACTGCAAGAGACCTCTCTTCCCCTTCCCCTCCCCACCTCTCTCTCTCTCTCTCTCTCTCTCTCTCTCTCTCTCTCTCTCTCCCCCTCCCTCTCTTCCCCTTCTCTTCTTTCCTTCCCCACAACAATGCAAACGGTTGCACAAGGGGGGGGGGAAGTTTTTTATTTTTTTTAGGCTGCCAATTTAGCGAGAGAGCTACCCTTCCCTCTCCCTCTCCTCCTCCCCCCCCCCTCTCTCTCTCTCTCTCTCTCCTTCCCTCGCTCTTCTGTTACCTTCATTCCTTCCTCGAGGCTTCCCCCTCTTCTTTCCTCTCTTTCCCTCTCCATTCCATGTCTCTCCCCCTTCCCTTCCCTTTTCCTTCTTTCCCTCTCTTTAGCCCTTCATCAAGATGCGTCATTTGAAGATGTGTGCTTCACTCAGTGCAAACACATCTTAAAAAACCTTTGTAACTATTGCAAGGTGTTTATAAAGTTCTTTGAGATTATACCAATGTTACTTTCTGAAAATTTGAAAGGTGTTTATTAACACCATTATTAAGTCTTGTCAATTTTAGAGTTCCAAAACTCTAAAAGGTGTTTATTAACACCGTTATTAAGTCTTGGAGATTTTAGAAGACTCAAATGGTACATTAATCTCATACATGGACCTTAACTATATAAATATAAATATAAAAGCCTTATGGGCATGCCCATGCCACGTGGATAGTAGTGTAGTGCACTGGTCCCACCATATGTATCAATGGCCTTTCATCGATGAACCAAGGACATGTACTTTCCATGCATGCATGTGTAGCATCGTGTGTGACTCCATATCTACCATATTTTAGAGTTTTTAAACTCTCAAAAGGTGTTTGTTAATATCGTTATGATATCTTGAAGATTTTAGAGATACATACATGCATACATACATACATAGATGCATGCATGCATACATACATACATACATACATGCATGCATGCATACATATACTTTTTTCATACATTTAAATTGCTTTTATTAATTTAAATGTAATTAAACTATTATTTTTATTAAATTATTAATTTAAATTGTTATTAAGTGCAACATCATAGAGAGATATTCTGAAATTTATTACATAGAAATGACAGTGCCAAAAAGTAAACTTTTGATTCTAGAACAACATTTTCATAAAGTAAACTTTTCATTTCTAAAGGAGTTTTAGGATTAGTCCAAATGTAGACATATGAGTCCAAAATGAATGAAATAAGTGTTTTGAGCCTTTTGATTGGAAGGGAGGAGAATTTAAGCAATTTATTGTCTGTCTTGGAGGAGTTCTATGTGGTCTCTGATTCCAAAATTGGTCAAGACAAAACCATTGTGATTTGGTTAGGGTGGGATGCTGTACCTAAACGGTCTATGATGTTTTCTTCAGATGGACAAAAAATTATTAGATATTTAGGATGCCTTGTTGGATATGTTGTTAGTTTCAGTAGTGCATGTCCAAGATGCAGAGCAATTTTGTTGCATGGGATAATTTCAAATCATCTTTTGTAGGCAAGGTAGTTTTTGCTAAACAACTACTGATGTCTATCTCAATGTATGTGATTTCTGCCTTTCCTTTAGCTGATAATGTACTAAAAAAAATTGACAGGTATATTAGAAATTTTGTATGGATAGAGCAATGGCATGTCATAGATTGGAATTATATGGTGGCTAGTAGTAAAGAGGGTGGACTTGGGTTAGAAGGTATGGTCCATAAGTGCAGGAAAATGATTGCTAAATGGTTCCTTAAACTTCATTAATGTCAACCATAGGCAATAATTGCTAGGTATTTGATTGAGTTGAATGGTCCTAGGGGGGTCAAATCTCCTTGGCAAGTCCAAATTCCTTAGTCTAAACTACTCAGCAAGACGATTGTCAAGTGGCATTTTATCTTTAAGGATGTCACTTGGTTGGGCTTGGACCAATTATTACAAGGGGATGCTTCAATTAGTATGACACTTTGGCTTTTAGAGTGGGCTCATAGAGTCCTATTTAAGCCAATGGTAATTGCTTCTTATCAGCTAAAGAGGATGTGTCCAAAATGATTGGTTAACTTTGGGTGCATATGGGACCTAGGCGATTGTAAATGGTTTGGAGAGGATTTGATTGCCTGGCGGTATGGCTTGTCAAGTTCTCAAAGAATGATAAAGTAGATTATCTTAAGAAACATTACACATGAGTGGCCAAATAATGTGGTCTATTTTGACAGAGGGGACTTAAGTGGATTTGTAAATGGTCTTGGCAAAGAGATCAGAAAATGCTCTTTAAATGGTAGCAATTTTGGGGGATAAGGGCAAGGTGAATGAAGAGATATGGAAGGTGTGGCAAGTCATCATGGCATTAGTAATTATTTGCATATGGAGAAGGAGAAATTATTTTTGACTACAATAAAGTCATAGGTAAAGTGGAATTTTCTTTGATACTGGCTCTCAATGTTGTTAAAATAGAGCATGCGGGTGTTGTAAGATCACTAGATACAAATCTTCATTGTAACTGTCTCGTATGTGAATGATCTTTCTTTTTCCTTATATTAATATATAGAATGTATTTTTGCAAAAAACCTCATATGATTCTGAAGGAGGGGAGGGATCTAATTGATTGACTTTCCATTTTTATTCTATTGATACAAGAAATCTCAACTTAATATGTCCACCTAGAGAACTTAAAATCAAAATTCCTATTATAAAGAAATATCAGCTTATATGTCCCCCTGGAGAACTTAAAATCAAAATTCTTGCTACTATAAAGAAAGCTTAGTTTATATACAAAAAGCTATTGCAAAAACCTCAGCTTATATACAAAAACCTCAGCTATTACAAAAACCTCATCTTATATACAAAAAACTCAGCTTAGTTAGTGAGCTCGGTGATTTGTCAACACAAGAAATCTCAGCTCAACTGTGATCTAGGTACCTAAAAATGCTTACTTGACACTTTGCTCAACTGGTGAGATATCCAAGTTTTCTAGACTTCGTGACATTCCAGTTGTGCCTGATTTCACAAAAACTCCTACAAAATTATTTTTTGTGGCCTGGTCAATGTGGCTATGTAGCCCATATCAAATCCACAAATAAACCTTATCAATGTAGGACTCAAATGAAATTCTCAGGTGAATTGAAGCTGGAAAATTTCCTGGCATCTAATTAAGTTCCATTAGCATCTCAGCCACCCTGTGATAGTGCAAAAGAACTGCTACTACTTTGGAGACAGCTAGAAATAAGAGGAATCAAGTGAAGGTACAACATAACCATAGGGTGGAGACGAGGCAGTCGATAAAGCATGCGACAAAAACCGAGCGGGGTAAGAAAAGCGAGTAGTGAAAACCAAGAGAGTACACTTTAAATAGTTAAAGTCATGATTCCAACATGCAATTGAAAACATGATGTTGCATGACTATCCTATCAAGTAACACATTTAACATGGTCCATCTAAGAAATACATGGTCCATTAATAAATTAAACATTAATGTTTTGACTGGAAGGACAATAAGATAAATAGTGATGTATGTGAAGTCATGCAAAAAGGCAAAAATAATAAAATAAAGCAAGCATTTGCCTTCTTGCAAATGGGAAAATAATAGTCCCATCATCACCAACCCCATGTGGCTATACTGTAGCCTAGGTGTTCCTTTATGACTTTGTTCCATGGAGGGATCCCAACATTCCCCTCCATCTTAAAACTATTTAGGAAGACAAACAATCCACCCAAAAAATTTGCAAGTACGATCTTATTGGACCTCTATGAAACAAAGGTTTAAAGTTGAAATAGGCTATATCCATTTTGTTCCATCAGGCATCAGTTTTACATTCATAGTGGCTATATAGTATTTACAACAACAGCCATTCACCCTTCAAAATTTTTCTATCCAATTTATACAAAAGGAAAAAAGGATGCATTATAGACATTATTCTTAGATATCAATGCTTCACTCTCATGTAACTACGCGGGAACTAGCTAACTCTACTTGTAAGCCCCCCATATGAGGAGAAGGCATTTGAGTAGCTCAGTTACCGATAGGTCCTGGTTTGGATACCAAATGGGAGCCATTTGTGGCTTGATGGCTGGACGGCTTCAGATAGAGTTGGCACCCTGCCAACTAGGCTACATGCAAGTGCGGGAAGGCGTCCCATGACTGACCGCACTGAGGGTAGATGGAGCATTTCTCGGGGCAGCCCACTCTCGGGTTGTGGGGCCCGTTTGGAGCCCCAAATGATCCCAAATGGCTATGGGCTGAACGGCAACCATAGGTTAGTTGCTCTATTTTGCACCACGGTTCTATCGTGTGGTCAGTGGCCTATTTCACGACCGACCTCCAGTTGGCCGGTTTGGGCAGGCTGGGTTAGTCTCCTAATTGAGCCTAACTGACTATGACTAGTGGCTATATAAGAGCAAGCCTATGAAGCCCATTATCATCACTGGCTATAGCAACCCTGATTCCTTAGCATCCAGCCTCCGTCCTTTACTGTTTCCAGCACGCCATCAAAGCTTCTCACACAGGAGCACATGGTTGGGAGGCAGTGCCATTTATTATATCAGTTTTACAGTAATCAAATTTTTGATTCTCCATATTATCTGCTTTTCTCTCTTGCATATGATCCTGTTATCTGTTGAACATAGATGTTGTATTGTTTTCTTACATGGTATCAGACCTTAGGCTCTAGCAAGAAGATTTGGTAGTGTGTTCCTGTTTGTGAGCAGATTGTGAGAGATGGCCTAGCCTACAATACTACGAATCCCACCATTCGGTGAAAGCGGAAAGTTGGACGGCACTAACTATCCACTCTAGAAGTTCAAATTGAAGATCATCCTAAGTGCATACGAGCTTTGGGAGACTGCTACTGGGGTGGACCTGAATCCGGTTGCAAGACCAAATCCAGCCAATGCAGCACAATAGATAGTATCAACTACGGATGAGATTCTCGCGTGGACAAGAACAAATGCAGATGCGATGTGTTCTATTGTCTGCAGTGTAAGTGATTCTGTCATGGCATTAATTCAACATGTCACCATAGTGGAGGAGGCATGGATGGTCTTGAAAAATTAGTATGAGACCACGAATTAGACACGGATTCAGAATCTGGAGACTCAACTTGCGAACAAGAAACTGTCTAAGTCTGAAACGGCAGAGAAGTTCATCACCAGGGTGAAGAATCTACACGATCAGATGACTGCAATTGGCATCACCATCACCAGTGAGAATCTAGCATGAAGGTACATATGCATTCTCCCGCCAAAGTACGATGGTCTTGTTATGGCGTTGAATACGTAGAATAGAGATCCGCCCCTCAACTTTGAGGATTTCAGCGTGATGCTTCGGGAGGAGGAGATGTGTCAAAAGACGAGCACTGGAGAAGATTTGGCTTTCTCAGCTAGATCAAAGAAAGGTACAAGGGTAAGGACTCTAGTAACCCATATTCTTCTAATGAACAAAAGAGAAAGAAGAAGATCAAGTGCTTCTATTGCAACAAGGCGGGGCACAAGCAGAATGAGTGCTAGAAGAAGATTGTAGATGAGAAGAACGGAGTAAAGAAAGAGTCCAACAACAGCATGCAGGTAGTATCAGTAGAGCTATTTGTAGCAATTGAGGAGATTTGCACGGAGGTAGTTCATGTACCTGCGGATGAGAACCTTGGATTATTGACAGTAGTGCATCGCACCACATGACCAGTTAGAAGGATTGGTATACCTTTTTACATCCAGTAGGGAATGACATCCTGATAGCAGTCAGCAATGATGCAAAATGAGGTATACGTGGAACAACCACCAGGTTTTGTGATCCCCATTTTAGAAGGTAAAGTCTCTAAACTAAAGAAGGCACTTTACGGGTTGAAACAGGCCCCATGAGTGTGATACCAGTGGATTGATGCCTACTTTCTGCAAAATGGGTTCAGGAGGAGCCCATCTGATGCAAATTTGTATATCTTCAGAGAAGGAGGCAGGTGTATGATCATGGTCCTTTATGTGGACGACCTTGTCATAACAGGAAACCATGAAGAGAAGATCTCGTAGACAAAGCATTTTCTAGGAAGAGAGTTTGAAATGACAGACCTCGGACTGATGCATTTCTGTTTGGGGATTGAAGTTTGGCAAGAGCCAAAATAGATCTTCATCTCACAGCTGAAGTATGCTAGAGAGATACTAAAGGCATTTGGCATGGCTCAGTGCAAGACAGTTGGCACCCCTATGGAGGTTGACATGAAGCTCCCAAATGAGGATTCATCACCATTGGTGGACGAAGCGAAGTATAGAAGGCTTGTGGGCAGTTTGATTTACTTGTGCAACATGCGGCCGAACATCAGTTTTGCGACTGGTGTACTAAGCAGGTATTCCAGTAAGCCCCGAGAGAACCATTGGAGGGCAGGGATGCGGGTGCTGAAATACATCAAAGGCACACTTGATTATGGCATCACCTATACCAAGGGCAACATCTTGACTGGATTCTATGACTCGGATTGGGTAGGAGACATGGACAGGAGGAGGTCAGTGACAAGTTACTATTTCTCTCTCGGATCTGGAGCTATGTCATGGGTCAGCAAGAAGCAACCTACAATTGCTCTTTCTTCTACCGAAGCTGAGTACAAATCAGCATGTTTTGCTTCTTGTGAGGCAGTGTGGTTGAATGCAGTGCAGAACAAGCCTACGCAGTTATCATGTGACAATCAGAGTTGCATGGTGATTGCAAAGAACCCTATGTTCCATGCTCGCACAAAACACATTGAGTTTCAATATCACTTTATACATGAGCTCATCATGGATGGAGAGTGATGTACTGTCCAACTATAGAGAATGCCGCGGACATCTTCACAAAGTCTCTTGGAAGAGACTTGTTGGAGAGGCATCTTCATCGACTAGGCATTGGGCCGAAAAAGTAAGTTCACTTGCGGGTGGAGATTGAGGGGGGGTGTTAGATATCAATGCTCCACTCTCATGTAACTACACGAGAACCAGCTAACTCTACTTGTAAGCCCCCATATGAGGAGAAGGCATTTAAGTAGCTCAGTTATCCGGTAGGTCCTAGTTTGGACACCAGATGGGGGCCATGTGTGGCCTGATGGCTGGACGGCTTTAGATAGAGTTGGCACACTGCCAACTAGGCTACATGCAAGTGTGGGAAGGCATCCCATGATTGACCGCACTGAGGGTAGACGGAGCATTTCTCGGGGCAGCCCACTCTCAGGTTGCGGGGCCCACAGATGGCTGTGGGCTGAACGGTGACCATAGGTCAGTTGCTCTATTTTGTACCATGGTTCTATCATGTGGTCGGTGGCTATTTTGAGACCGACCTCCAGTCGGCCAGTTTGGGTGGACTGGGTCGGTGGTCTCCCAATCGAGCTTAACCGACTACGACTGGTGGCTATATAAGAGCAAGCCCGTGAATCCCATTATCATCACTGGCTATAGCAACCCTGATTCCTTATCATCTAGCCTCCGTCCGTTACTATTTCCAGCATGCCATCGAAGCTTCTCACACAGGAGCACATGGCTGGGAGGAAAAACCATCTATTGTATTAGTTTTACAGTAATCAAATTTTTGATTCTCCATACTATCTGCTTTTCTCTCTTGCATACGAGATCCTATTATATATTGAGCACAGACATTGTATTGTTTTCTTACAATTATTTGGATGTTGACATCTGTCCTTCAAGCATGGTCATGGAACTCCATGAAATAAATTGAAGATAAGAAAAAACCTAGAAAGATTGATCATGAACTATGCTATCCACATGATCTCAAAGCTTGTAGGTGGTTCGAGGATTCAGAACCCAATGCAAGAATTAGGCGCACCTCATGATACCAATTGATACCACTCTAATTGAATTGATCTAACAGTTTACATTCATCACATTAAATCCAAGGTCCCACATTCTCTGAATGATCTTATCCAATTAGCGTGCTTAGTTTATAGATATGACAATTGACTTAGGATCTAACAACTAGAAACAAAAAAAGCCAGCAAACATGATCATACAAGCACTAGAATATCTTATGGAACATGATAGTCCATCACCAATAGTCTTTCTTAGTTTCCTTTCAATGATTGAAGACCAAGTTGAAGCAATAAATTTACTTATAATTCAACAACAAACTGAAGCTCAAGTCAAACTTGTTGAGCATTCATCATCAACAAAGATGCAATGAACTTGTTTCATCTCTTTGATCCTTTGAACAGTCTTATCTCTTTTCACCATTTCCCTTGCCATTGCTTCTGCATAGCATAGTAGTTCACTACACACACAATATACTCCGTAAATATATATGAATGTACAAATAGCACTAAAGTTTATATGACTATTTGACTATTGAACATTATTGAAGTATTTTTGTGACATATCACATTTAAGAATGCAAGCAATGAACTCTACACACAAGCACACCATGCTCCATTCCTACCTTCAAAACAACATGTATGACAAGACGTACTCATCCTAAAGCATTGCATTTGACTTTCCAAAAGAAATTACTTATCATTTGCACTTCATGGAGTGAGTCTTTAATTAAGTGTGGCATAAGATAATAGTTAGATGAGAGCTAGAATTTATGTGTCTTCCTCCAATCAAAAGTATGTAGTCAAGCTAAAAGTAGCTCACTATGAGTCATAATGGTTTTTAAGAGGCTCAATAGCATTCTCATCACCCTCAATGTCTTGATCAAGAAGTTCCAATCGAGCTCTCTTTGCATTGGTGGTCTGCATAAGTGGCTACACAACACTACTCACAATGAAAGCATCATTATTAAAAGAGAAGCATGCATGCCGATTTACCAAGCATGCTCTCATGAGAGGTGCAACACCACATCCCATCTCCATGCACAAACCACCAGGAGGACACAAAAGGATCAATAGACACATAATGAAACTAACAGATTTCTGTAATGCTCCTCAAGCTGTCTTTTGTATGTCAGGGAGATAATGAGTCCAGTGGTCACTCATTTGGCAAACAATCAACTTGTCAAAAAGAGGTTTACTCTCCGCATGGAATGTTGTTGGTTTATGGCCCACATGCCTCACAAACACAAGCATGAAGGATCGCATTTGCAAGATGAAGGAACATATGTCATTGACATTTTATCTCTAACACCAGACAATGATAAGAAGGAACTTCATGAACCCAACTCACCAACATATCTTCTCCTTCATGTACATTTATGTGACCATATGGAAGCTTTTCTAGCACAAATACACAACGGTCCATCTCCAATCCTTGTGCATGAACATATCATTCCATCCATGTAATACATGGTCCTTTTATATACAGATCATACAAAATATCCATATTGTCTCTCAAAGAGCATCCATGCTCTAAGTCTTAAATGGAAGTAAAGCAAAAGAAGGAAGTAAATGGATGTAAATAGAAGCTTACCTACTGCCAATGGACAGATGAGGACCAACCACCCATCATCATCCAACGTCGCTGCTGCAACTACAGCTATGCCATACTTCAAGTGATCCTCTATGAGTTTGTTCCATGACAGGAGGCCAGCATCTCCACAAATCTCAAAACTAGTCGAAAAGTCAAGCAACATAAAGTTTGCAGCCCACTTCACCTTCTTGCCAAATCTCCTATAGTCTATTTCTTTTTGAGCCACTGCTAAGAAAAATTCATGAGCCTGCGTGTAAACACCATTCTTCTTCCCATCAACAAAGTCCAAGCCCATGGCAATATAATCTCCAATGGAAAAATTGCAAAGCAATGTGTCTCCTTGACACACAGTGGGATCCATAGGTGATGGATGATGAAAGACATAAGTGATCATCTCTTTCACAACCATCCTACTTCCTCTAATATACAATATCATAAATATAACAATATTACCTTTTCTTGTAGTAATGAAAATGATATAACAATGAGTTATTGTATATAGAGAAATTGTTTCATGAAAGGAGAAATGATTATACCTTGGTCTTGGCCAATGCTTTCGTGATGTTCTTTATCAACATGAGCTGGAATCTCTACGACAATTGTGCAAGTAAATTGAATCGGCCAATCTGCAACCAAAAATAGTTTCCACAACAATTGAACAAATTTATTAAAATGGTTTAATAAACACCTTCTTCATCCTGGGGTGGAACATCCTTCAGTGGTGGCATAGAAGTTGTATTCTTTTGACTCCCCTTGTCTTTCTTGCTTGTGGCCTTATCTTCACTTTTCTTGATTGTAGAATATTGTGTGAAGAGATCTCTCTCTCTTGTTAAAACTTGACCATCGGTGAAGTCAATCCACCAAGGGCAGTGTGCAAGTTCCCATTGAGACAATGCATGCATGATTCCTGGGTACATGCAACTTGCTAGGTTCCCAATCTCCAACCACCCTTTGGACTGTCTAGGCAAATCATTCAATTTTCCTTCTTGCACCAAGTGGGAGAGATACCTTAAATACATACAGTTTTTTATTGTGTCAAAGTTCTTAGAAAGATACTGCAAGGTAACCTTAAACCACCCTTTGCACTGCCTAGGGAGATCTTTTGATTTTCCTTCTTGCACCAAGTGGGAGAGATACCATAAATATTCTGACATATTATTTAATGTTGTGTCAAAGTGCTCACAAAGATAATGCAACATAACAAAATAATTCAAAACTATACCTGAAAACCACACGCTGTGCTGCTTGATCAAGCTTTGTTGCCTTCCTCTATGCTCCTCCGTCTCCTCTTCTCCCACTCTTGAGCTCAACCTTGCCATCCCTGGATCTCAAGGAAGCAAACATATGCTTTCATCCCTCCAATTTAATGTCCTCTATATATTGTTGTAGTGTATAATCTTCTAGCAAATCAAGTGGCTGGGTCATTGCACAAAGTGCACATAAATCCTCCAATGCCATTGATGATTGGATCTCCACTTTCTCAAGGAATGTCTCCTTTGTTAACCACCTACTTGGAAAGAAATCAAACTAGCACATCAAAGAAAGAAATCCAACTAAGCATATACCATCTTGAGAAAATATAGGACAGGCATGAAACACTTACCCTTTATACTCATTATCTTTTGCAGACATAAAATACATCTCCCTCATCCTCTTGTTAGCATCGAGAAGTGATAGCAACATGAGTCTCTTCTCATTTCTCAACTTTGCATTAGCAAGATAATTTAGCTTGGATAAGGTAACAATAGAATCATGACTTTCAAAGTGCAATGAAAAAACCTTTTTCTTCCACACATCACCAAGTTTAGGATCAAGGATGTTGAGCACCTAGGATGATTCAGCATAAGCAAAAAGATAAGATACTTCACATTAAAAGCCATCAATAGCATTCAAGAAAGAGATGGTCACATACCATTCCCATTTTATCTAAGTACTTTTTGTGAATTCTTGTACGCTCTTTGCGCTCATCCTCTACCCTCCTCTCTTCAGAAACTATCTTTCCGACATGTTCTATTGCTTGCATAAGGTCTCCAGTGTATTCAACCTATGAAATCAAGACCCTTGAGAAATAGTGAATGGATTAAACATGCTAATCTTGCTAAATGAAAATAATGAATACAATGAGAAATGTGAATACAATAAAAATGAGCACACCTGAAACACCAAACGTGCAAGATATCCTCTTGTCAGGGTACCATTGTTTTTTCCCTTTTGAATCCCTTGTCCTTGCTTTTTCAATGACTACACATTGTTCACTAGTCAAAGTGCTAAGAAACAAGGTGACATCACACTCACATATATTGTTTGTGTTAACAAGAGTGTCTTGTACACTAGGTTTAATGATAGCATGCTCATTCAATCTGCACAAATAGACAAGGTTCAAATAGCATTTTAGTTAGTAGTTTCCATATCAAATCATCAAAGAAAATATTTTAATGTACTTACAAATTCATTCTTTGCAATCCAATAAGCAATGCAATCTCTGAAGTATAGTGAGGGTCTATAACTATGCACATCACCCTAATGTGTCTTGCCATAGTCTCCATGTAAGCCTCAAAAATCAATTGCATCCATGCAGTGGTACGATAATTGCCCTCCCATACATAAAACGTCTTCTTACACATAAATTTCCACTCTTTTTTACTTGCAAGCTTCTTTTCAAATTAACCTTCAACTTCCCTGCACAATGGTGTCCATGTTTTTCTGACTTCATTTGTGACTTTTGTTTCCTCCCCATTTGAAGTGCAAAGAGAAACAATGAAAGCCCCTTTTTCAGGTAAGTAACCTTCATATTGAAAAGCACTTTTAAGTGTTACCATGGCAAACCTCAGACCACATACACAAGCATATGGAATGATCCTACACAATGGTATTCGTGGACACTCATCAAAGCCAAGGAGTCTGCATCTGCCAATGACATCACCTCCTCTTTCCATCTCCACCTCCATTTCTACAAGATCCACATCTATCTCTTCATCCTCTTGTGGAAGTGACCGTCAATGTCTTCATCCATACCCTGAATTGCAACACTATCCACTTCAAGAACCTCTCTTTCATTACCTACATTGTCATGCACAGATCCCTCACTCGAGGGGCACTCTCTTTTCCTTCTTTGTGCCCTTGCAGTAGTGGCAAGAGGAGGCTTTTTGTTTTCACAAAGCTTCAAAACCCTCTTCTTGACCATGATTCCAAGACTAAAATCCACCAATAACGAAAAGCAATCCATGATGAAAAAACAATCAATCCATTGTTTGTCAAGCATTTGCTATATCAAGGTAGGCCAAAATTCACCTTTTTGCTCCAAGATTAAGCACAAGTGCAACACTAGTATGTCCTCCTAAATTTGCACGAGAAACAAATTTTTGCATAGCGTATTAATATGCTGAGCTAAAACCTGCAAATTGCCTTGTTTAATGACCTCTAAAATCTTGCCTTCCTCAAGCACAAATCTGGAATTGTCATAATGTTTGGAACCGCACATTAATACATTGCTCTGGCCAACAAGTCACTACCTAAAAGACATCATTCTTGCCAACAAATCACCTCAATGGAGAATTGATAAAAGGCAAACTATAAAATCTTTGTAGCATGAGACAATGGCAGAGCATTTGAAACAATGCAAGATTAAAAGGTTTCCCACCACGTATTAATACACGTGCTCTACCAATGAAAAAAATGCATTTAGAGCTTACCTAAAAGATTTTATCTCCATGGCTCTAGTCAAGTTGGAGATGACGATCTGATCAAAAAGCTTTGTGATTTGTGAGGGAGTGGCAATTCAAACAGTGATTTAATTAAAGAGGAAGTGATAATTCAAACTAAGAGGAAGTGATGATTCAAGCATAAACTACTTTGTCTTGTCGAGGACAGAGGGCTTGCATGGAAGGAAGTCAGTTCAACTTACTATGATACAAGTTTGGCACCACATATTAATATGCAGTGCTCAAGCCATGAAAGGGCAAAAATCCATGTCGGTTCCATGGACAAAGAGCTTGTAGAGAAGGCACTCATTTCAGCTTATATAATACAATTTGGCACCGTGTATTAATAAGCAGTGCTCAAGCCATGAAAGGGAGGCTAGAGTATAGAGGCTGGAGGAGCGAGCGAGTGAATGAGAGGAAAGCCAAGAGGAGCGAATGAGAGGAAAGCCAAGAAGGGCTGCATGAAAGGGAGGCTAGAGTCTAGAGGCTTTTTTGCTGTAGCAGGAGCAAGCGAGCGAATGAGAGGAAAGCTAACAGAGAGACAGCTGAGTAGGAGCACAAGGAGACAACTGAACTGAGGAGTCATAAGAAGCAACTAAAGAGCAAGAGAGGTTGCGATTCATAACGAAAGAGAATTGCATATACCAATTTTGCTTTGTCACAGGTTTGCGGGACAATGGCATATACCAGTTTTGCTTTGTCACAGGCTTGCGAGCAAGTGTAGCTGAAGATACGCAACCCATCTCGCCTTAGGCTGGAATAGAATTAAGATTTTGCCAAAAGGTGCAGGCCTATTCTAAGCACAGTAGCAGAGTAGAGAATGCTATGATTGAAACGAGCAAATAGAAGGAAAAAGCCGCAATGCAATGAAAAGATTGAGCAAGACGCACAAGCTTTTGCAGCAAATAGTATCTCTATTTTTGCACCTCCCAAAGACACGGGCTTACTATTGTCTCCCACATGACCGTGAAAGAGTTACCAGATGTGCAATTCATATGGGTATGCACAACCACCCTGTGGAACAAGGGATCTCAAGGCAAGAAAGACAACAAGTTGAGGACATGGTTTTGATGCGTGCTAAGGTGTCTCAAAATGCATCCTGTAAGAACATTGAGATGAAAGTTACAAGAGACATATTGATGGATATGTTGCTTGTTGATGAAGACACTAAGCATGAAGAATTAACTAAGACAAGGCTTAATGAAATGCTGGAAACAATAACCCCTTTGTGCCATCAGATGAGCCTTCAAAGATCTAGAACTATGGTCTTCAACACCTCACGAGCAGTGACTAACCGACTCACTTTCACCTATCATGGTCAACCAATCGAGATAGCGCAGTCATACACATATTTGGGAGCAATCTTCACAGGACCCATCTTCACGATGAAGCATGCAGCCTAGGCATGACTCATTCGAGGGCTCGGATTTCCCTATTGACTCAGGGCAAGAAGACTATTCGATCATTCAGGACCTTGCTCATCGGTCTTTGAGCATCACACTTCCTCAACTAATAGCATTAAGCCCTAAGGTGAGACGTGAGCTGTAGCAAGGTCTCTCAACAAGGAGGAGCAAGAAAAAGGGAAAGGTACGAGAGATTTCTTCTATCTTTGAAGAAGTTGATCGGCACCCACATCCAGTAGATGTCATCATAGATAATTGCCATATCAAAAGTATGTGTATTGATGGGGAGCTGCATGTAATATCATGGGCCCCTGTATCATGAAGAAGATGAATTTGAAATGCACAAGGCATTCCTCCACTCGAATCAAGGTAATAGATGGTTGATGCATCACCACCCTGGGAGTCATTGAGGATTTGCCTATCACTGTCAATGGGTTGACCACCACCATCAATTTCTATGTAGTGGACATTGAAGTGGACATTGAAGATATAGGCACGAGTTACCTAGCCATACTCAAGAGACTGTGGTTGAGAAAGAGTGATGTAGTCAGCTATTGGAAGACAAGACACATGCCTTTTGGTGCTTCAAAGGAGAAGATCCCGATGCAACCAGGTGCCACTAAACCAAAAGAAGAAGTGGAGCAAGACAGTGATACTCTCTCATCCTCGGTGTCTGAATCAATGGAAGATTCAAAAGGAGGGGAGGAGTTCTCATAGGAATAAATTTACACTCCCACGAGGTGAAGGAGACCTACAGAGAGCTGCAGACTGAGCTAGTAAGTGCTGCCTACCTAGGCTGATCTACAGGCAGTAAGGTAGAGAGAACCCCTCTGGACAGATATTCTACATACACTCGAGGTGGAGCATGCGGGCTCAGAGATCTAGAAGTGCTTGACATCTAGTAGAAGAACCTTTTGGAGCATGCGGGCTCAGAGATCTAGAAGTGCTTGACATCTAGTAGGAGAACCTTTTGGTATTGTATCCTGTCCTACTTGAGGATGGGCGGAAATATAAAGAGTTGCTTGTATATTTGTCTCTGAGCATTGTCTATTTGCTGGCTTGCACATCTATGCACATAAGTTAAGAAGTTTGTGATTCCACACCCCACACCACACTATGTGAGCTCCTGGGCAATACTATCAGTCTTCCGCTGTGCGTACCCTCTGTTGGATCATTTCTAACATTCTGATCTCTAAGATGATTGACACCTGACACATCCCAGCACTCCTGAAACCTCTGATCTGCAAGCAAACACAAGAACACACACAACGTGAGAAAACTCAGCAGGCTGCTCACCACCCAACCATGACATCTACGGGGTGTGATCCCGAATCAAGAGATGTCCCCTCCGAGCCACGAGCTGAGCTACTGGCACGAACTCCCAACCAGATCCAAATCAGCCTGGTGTCCCATACCACCAAGTGGCGCTGTGAAGCCTAGGATCTACTGCTGGGCCTTGGGCTACGCTATGATGCAGGTGCGCGTCCGCAACTCAATCCAGGATCACAGACCTAGCACCTCGGAATGAAACTTGCTCCCATCGGCTCCCTGAGAACTGAACCTCTGGGCCCCTTATATAGACTCGGGCCCCAAGCGCCAAAAAGAGCAGAGACCTCTAACTGGTTCGTACCCTTGCCACTCAACCCGAGAATCAAGCCTGCCTAACTCCCTAGGCTACCTGAGCTAGTCTCATGTACCCAGTACATGTCAGATACCAATCCGTGCACATGACATACTTCCCCTCCTCTAAGAACTCACTCCTGAGTTCGCTAAAAAACCCGGGAATGTTCTCTGGAGGTTCTGTAATGTCTCCCATGTTGCATCCTCCTCAACACGATCCTCCCACTTGATCTTGTATTCCGTGATAGTTCTATTACGAATCTGTCTTTCACGAAATTCAAGAATACACTCGAGTTCGTGGGGAATAAAAGTCAAATCTGTAACTTCTATTATTTCTTGAGGAGAAACAAGTTGATCATCCGCACCCAATACTTCTTTCAGTCTACTGACATGAAAGACTGAATGTACTTTAACATCAGGAGGCAATTCTAGTCGATATGCAACTAGACCGATTCTTTTAATAACCTTGAATGGACCACAGTATCTGGGGGATAATTTCTGAACCAAACCAGTACTTAGGCTCTTGGATTCCTTGGGAATTCACAAATATACCATCGTTCCTTCAGAGAACTCTCTAGGTGAACGATGTCTATTAGCATAAAATATGTCCCGATCTTGGGCACTTCTAATAGACTCTTTGGCAAACTGCAACATTTCCTGCATGTCTTGCAAGAAGGTCTTTGCAGCATCATTTTAAATTCCTTTTAACCCAACCATAATTGGTGACTTAGGTTGAAACCCGTACATAAGCATAAAAGGACTGTAACCAGTACTCGAATGCTTTGCACTGTTGTAAGCAAATTCTATCATAGGTAGATAATCTTCCCATGAACACTATCTCTTAGAAACATATGCCCGAAGCATGTCTTCAACCAATTGGTTAACCTTCTCTATACTGCCATCGGATTGTGCATGATCTGAGGAACTCATACTTAAGAGTAGTTTCTAGCTTCTCAAAAAGAAGTGTCCAAAAGTTACTTGTAAACTTTGAGTCCCTGTCACTGACTATGTCAGAGGGCAAACCATACAGCTTAAACAAGTGGTCCACAAACTCGTGAGCCAGCTGAACATGTTCTAGTAGGTAAGAATCTAGCCATTTTTGTCAGACGGTCGACTATGACCCAAATGGAGTCATGACCCTTGCATGTTCGAGGCAAACCAGTAATACAATCCATGGAAATACTTTCCCATTTATTACTTGGAATTAGCAATGGCTGTAATACACCCGCACTTCTAAGGCGTTCTGCCTTAGTGTAACATGCAACGGTTATCTGATCGTGTAATTCACAGCAAGACCTTCTTTAAACCTTTAGCGAGGAATGAGCATTGTTTACCATAGCGAGAGGAAGGAGATGAGGGTAGAGAGAGAGTAGAGTCGACAACTAATTGGATCCCTGTACCCACTGAGGGCCCCCTCCCCCAATCAGGGGAGAATTTGCTTTATACTTGGAGAACTGAGAAATACAAAGAACACTCTTCAAGAGAGCACAGAACACGCTTCTGAAGAGCTCACTGTGCACACGTATAGCAGACCCAAAGACCTGAGAGGCAACGCCAACCAATACGGAGACCTTGATGCTGTCCACACTAACGATGTAGGACGCTTCTGCAAGGCAAGGAAGAGGCTTGTGCTGTCTAGCGGAATATAGGGTTACTGCGTGAGTGAGAGAGTGAAAAGCTAGAAGTGATAGATCCTATGAGAGAACTGAGAGATGACGGAAATATAGAACTGAGAGTGAGCTGTGTAAACTGTAAAAGAGAGCTGAGAAAGCTGAGGAAACAGTGTCCAAACCTCTCTCCGTTTGCTGGTCCAAACCTCCGACTGTTGTGCTACGTGGTCACCTTCAGATCAGGCTGAACTGATGGCCAAGGGACTGAGGCTAGAGCAGGGCCAGATCTGAGGATCTCAGGGGCTGCACAGGAGGCTGAAGTGGAGCTGTAGGAGGACTGAAGGCAGGAGCAAACTGAATGAGAAAACAGGGCAGCCAAGGGGCCCTCTTATAGGGCTGGACTGAGCCAACCCAGTCTGTAAACAGACTGACTCAGTCTGTATTACAGACTCAGTCTGTTTTACAGACTGGCTGGCCTACAACCAGCCTATAAAAAGCCCTCCTTGGCTCATTTGCCAGGGGAGTTTTTGGGCAGCCTTTGCAGGCTGCCTTCCCTACTTACCTGTCCAGCCTTTGGGGACCCTAAAGGGACTCCTAACCTAGGCTAAGACCTAAACTATAAGATGGAAACACTTAACCTACTGTTCTCCAGTGGGTACTCGTGAACAAGAACTGACTACTGACTTGACCTAAGGCTGAGAGACTGACCTACGTAGCTTGTGCCTGACTGTCCCTGGACAAGGGCTCACAAAGGGGTCACAGCATACGACAAAATCTCCTATCTGGGAACTATAATGCACTTGTCGATGTAGCCACTGTGTCACCTTGCACCCAAGTGCAGGGGTGCATGTGACATTCCCTCCTTAACTTGGCGGTAGGTTCATTGCTTCCAAGTAGTCCGCCAATATCTGGGGAAACTCCTAGAAAAAATCTTCGTCCAACCACACTGCTTCATGGGTACCTCGATCACGAAACTTGGTGTAAAACTCTCGGATCCTGCGTCTTGACCCATGCTTGAATTTATGAAGAAGGATCTGTTCTGGCTGCAAAACTTCGGCTTCATCAAGAACTTCAGGTTGTTGCTCGTCGGAAATCTCTGAAAGAGAAGGCCCAAAATATGGCTTCAACCAAGCTACATGGAACACGTTGTGCATAGTCCAACTGTCTGGTAGGCGTAACTTCATTGAGACATCGTTGATCTTTTGAATAATAGGGAATGGTCCGAAGCTCCTGAAGGACAGCTTAGGGCATCGCTTGCCCACCTGCTTCAATTGTTGCTTGATAATGCGTAAATACACCCATTGACCCTCTTTATACTGGACATCTCGTCTGGATTTGTTAGCTTGGCATGTATACGATGCTTCAGCTTTGGCAATGCGGCTTTTCACGGACTCCGTAATCTCTGCCATGGATTCGGTGGTTTTGTTGGCTTCAAGAGATGGAGACACCATCCGGGTGAGGAGTGAGGTAAATCACCGTCCAAACGCCGCTTCATAAGGTGTGCGACCAATACTCGAAGAATAGGTATCGTTCAAATGGCCTACACAAGCAGAAGAAACTGCTCCCACTTTCCCTGAGCATCATGACAATATGATTTCAAAATATCAAATGCCATACCATTATACTTTTTCGTCTCGCCGTTCGATTGCGATGGAAAGCGCTGGACATCTGCAGCTTAGTACCAAAATTATTAAACAAGGCTCACCAAAAGTTAGACGTAAACTTAAAGTCCATGTCGGATGCGATGGTCTTTGGCAACCCTCCAATGGGATACCAATACTTGATAAACAAACGAGCTACATCTTCAGCGCTGGCTGTTTGTTTGCAGGAAATGAGCATACGTTCTAATTCCTCCTCCATAGACTTTGAAAGTCGATAAGGGAACTTACTTGGAGGGGTCGAGTCCGGAAGTAGATCGATGTGATGGTCTTCCGGTCGGTTGGGAGGTAGCTGGGGTGGCAGATCGTCCCGGAGCATGATGTCTTTGAACTCTTGGAGTAGATCCACCATTGCTTGCCCCATCGGAGGAGCAGCTTAAAGTGCAGTGATATGGCACTGGACATAGACAAGTGCACACATGGCACCCTTGCGGACGGCGCAACCTGCTTGAATATGAGAGATTAATGGAATCGCTGGTATGCTCCGATCACCGTGTATCACGGCGGGCTCAGGTAAACCTTCCACAATCGTGAAGGTGTCCTGCCGCCAATCAGGCGTCGGAACATGCTCACGGAACCACTGAATCCTGAGGATCATGTCGTACCCCATCAAAGGAGTCAATATAAAATCCCGCGTAAACATGGCCTTCTGAATTGAAAAAGTGAACTGGATGGCCTTATGCGTGATGTGTGTGCACAAGCCGGGCATGAACCCGTCCACTGCAAGCTCGTGAGGTACCAAGGTGCACCCCACTGTCTTGGCAAGCTGAGGGGAGATGGCATCTCCCCATATCGAACAGGACAATAAACTGATGCCCGTTAGCTGTGCCATACGCTCGAATGAGCGCCTTCTTTTGATCTGAGAAGTCGCCCTCCTTCTTACCTTGAAAGACCACCGTGGGAACGGCGTTCAAAGCAGGGAAGACAGCATTCGTAGCTGTTAAGGATGAAGGCGGAGCTAGAAGAGCCAATACATTAGCGACGAACGAAGTAGGTGCTTTCGCAGCCTTTTCGGCAAGCCACTTCGGACAATCCTTCTTGCCATGCCCAGCGATGTGGTGGCAATGAAAACAGCGATGTTCTTGGTGGTACCGCTTCTGCTCGTCGGGCTGTAGATAGCCTCCAATAATACCCGCTTTAGCCTTCTCATTCCGAGTCATCCCTCTTTTGACCAAAAGCCTGGCCGTCTTTCTTTTGAAACTGGTTGTCCTTCTTCTGATCCTTACCCGCTGTGTTGTTTGACTGCTGCGGGGCTTTGGAATCTTTCTGGACCTGCTTGGGCTTTCCCCCATTCAGCATCATCTCCTGATTCTGTGCGAGAGTCAGCGCCCGCTCGTAATCCGACGGGTCGAAGTTGGTAAAACGTATGTTCGTGTCCAAACCTCAAATGAATTGCTTCATCTTCGCGCTCTCCGTCACGCCCAACTGTTGCGCCAGTGTGATGACCTTATTACTGTATGTCAACACAGGCAAACCATTCTGGGAGAGACGAGCGAACTCATCCTCCAGGTTAAGCATATATTGGGGTGGGAGAAAACAGGCTTTGAGGTCGGCCACAAACGTTGCCCAAACGAAATTCGTCTTAAACGTTTTTGGGTCAGTATGCGTACTAGCCCAATGCTGCCACCAAGTCACCGCCTCACCTGTAAGATGAGGGGCTGCAAGGTGGACTTTATCTTCACCTTCAGATCAGGCTGAACTGATGGCCAAGGGACTGAGGTTAGAGTAGGGCCAGATCTGAGGATCTCAGGGGCTGCACAGGAAGCTGAAGTGGAGCTGTAGGAGGACTGAAGGCAGGAGCAAACTGAATGAGAAAATAGGGCAGCCAAGGGGCCCTTTTATAGGGCTGGACTGAGCCAACCCAGTCTGTAAACAGACTGACTCAGTCTGTATTACAGACTCAGTCTGTTTTACAGACTGGCTGGCCTACAACCAGCCTATAAAAAGCCCTCCCTGGCTCATTTGCCAGGGGAGTTTTTGGGCAGCCTTTGCAGGCTGCCTTCCCTGCTTACCTGTCCAGCCTTTGGGGACCCTAAAGAGACTCCTAACCTAGGCTAAGACCTAAACTATAAGATGGAAACACTTAACCTACTGTTCTCCAGTGAATACTGGTGAACAAGAACTGACTACTGACTTGACCTAAGGCTGAGAGACTGACCTACGTAGCTTGTGCCTGACTGTCCCTGGACAAGGGCTCACAAAGGGGTCACAGCATATGACAAAATCTCCTATCTGGAAACTATAATGCACTTGTCGGTGTAGCCAGTGTGTCACCTTGCACCCAAGTGCAGGGGTGCATGTGACAGTAACCTGACAAACCGGCAACCTACTACATAGTTTTCAATAAATGCACGCACTTAGGCCAATAAAAGGTATGCTTCACAAGAGACAGAGTCCGATGTATACCCGGATGTCCAGCACTAGGAGCATCATGACACTCCCTAAGAATCTTGGATCGAAGTTCCAGAACATCTGGCACACAAATCTTTCCATTTCGGAACAGCAAGCCGTTCCTAATCATCCACTAACCTCCCGCCGCCTATATCGTAGGTGGCACAATCCCCGAGTCCTGGTCAACCATGGAGCTCCCATCCTGGACTCTCTGCCAATAAGAACTGAAATGACTATCAGTTGCGCAAAGCCCTCTCAAGGATTGAAATAGGTCTGAGGATATTTCCGTAAATGACATAGCATTTACAAACTTGACTCGACTTAAGGCATCCGCCACACTATTCAACGAACCCTTTCGATAACGTATTTCAAAATCAAAATCTTGCATTAATTCTGCCCATCTAGCTTTCCGTCCCCTCAATTCACTCACATACTTAATTGACTAATGATCAGTCAATACAAGAAACTTCGGACCATACAAGTAGTGTCTCCAAATCTTAAGGGCATACACTACAGCATAGAGTTCCTTTTCTAGTGTGGGCCAACAATATTGGGTGTCGTCTAGCTTCTTACTCTTAAAAGCTACAGGTCTGCCCTCTTGGAATAGAGCTGCCCCAATCGCAAAATCACTCGCATTGGCCTCTAAAACGTAAGGCCGGGTAGGATCGAGTAATGCAAGAACGGGTGCTTCCTTGATAGAAAACTTCAAGGTTTCAAAAGCCTTGTTCAATGCATCATTCCAAGAGATCGGCTGGGTAGACCTGCGTCCACGACCTTTTAATATGTTTGTAAGGGGTGCCGTGATGTGTGAATAGTCACGCACAGACTTCCGTAGAAATACCGTAAATCCTAGGAAAGAACGAAGTTGTTTCACAGTCTGAGGGATCGGCCATTCTAAAACCTTCTGGATACGTTCCAGATCAATGCTAATACCTTCAGAAGAAATCTTGTGTCCTAAGTAAATGATCTCCTTCATAAAGAAGTCACATTTACTCATCTTGGCATAGAGCTTATGTTGTCTTAGAATAACTAAGACAATCCGGAGGTGTCCTATGTGATCCTCGAGCATTCGGCTATACACCAAGATGTCATCTAAGAACACTACAATGAATTTGCCCAGAAAATCTCAGAACAAATCGTTCATCATTTGTTGGAAGGTGGCAGGATCATTGGTCAGACCAAAAGGTAATACAAGAAACTCGTAGTGGCCATACCTAGTTCGGAATGCGGTTCTATCTATGTGTTTAGCATAGATACGGATTTGGTGATGACCCGTACACAAATCAATCTTAGTGAAATACTTCGCTCGGGCCAAACGGTCTATTAGATCATCGGAACGAGGTAGAGGGTATCGATTCTTAATTGTCACTTTATTCAATCGTTTATAATCTATACACATTCTCCATATAGAATCTTTCTTCTTCCTTAAGAGGACGGGTGCTCCCCAAGGTGATTTACTTGGGCGAATATAGCCCATATTCAAATAATCCTGTAGCTGTGAAGCTAACTCATCCTCCTCAAGCTGACTCATCCTATAAGGTGGAACACTAATAGGTTGAGCCCCAGGTACTAAGTCTATGCAATGATCTACTGCCCGTTCTGGTGGTAAACCTTACGGCAGTTGAGCAGGGAATACATCCATGAAATCATCTAACAACGTTCTCAATTCACGGTGTTCAAATACACTTAAATCATTCTTGTTATTAACAGAGACAACAAATGAAGAAAGCGGAATCAAAACACACTGATAGACATCATAATGAGAAGTGTTTAATGTATTCCGAAGCTGCATCGCAGATACAATAGGTCCCTGAGAAGAGGGAATGTTATCACACTGAATACAAAATTGGGTGTCCTTATCCAAAAAAGAAAGAGTATGCTCCTTCCATCCAATCCGAATATCGTGGGTTTTAAACCACTCTATTCCGATTAACAAGTTCACATGCTCCAAGTGCATGACATAGCACGTAAGAGCCGCTGTGTATTCTTGAATCCGGATAGAGAGCGCTTCAATCTTGCGATCCCAAAACTGCTTCCCAACTGGAAGCCGCACCTCATAGGTGTGATCGCTAGGTATCGTGGACAACCCCATCTTCTGCACAAGTTTATAATTAACAAAGTTGTGAGAGCTGCCCGGGTCAAAGATAATGTGAACTCTTTGGTCCCTAACTTCTCCATAAACTCGGAAAAGATCATGGGAACCAAATAACGAAGTATTAAAAGTGCAATTACAAGAAAGTGGGCAGGTAATGACATTTACAGAAATACCTGTCATTGCAACTTGATTGGCTCCCTTGGCTTTGGTACCCGGACCCGCCTGGAGCTTCGGTTCCAGCGCTTGCTTGTGGTTCTTGCGCTTAGGATAATCATTCTTAGTGTGGCCCCGCTCCTCGCAGAAGAAGCAACGTCCTTCCTTCTTTAGCTTCAAGGTACGAAGGAAACGGGCACAACCATTCTTCACCTGAGTCAAGTGTTTCTTGGAGGCATTGTCTATAGACTTCGTCTCCCCGGTACCAGCGGTAGACTGGAAGAACTTCCGTTTGTTCTTCCCACTCATGTCGGAACCTATGGTTCCCTTTGCACTGGCCATGGTATCATCATAAATACGCGCGTAATTCATGGCCTCTTGCAACATGGTACACTTGTTGTTCTTGATCTGTAACTTGTACGAGTCAGGCAAACCATCCACAAAGAAACCTAACAAGGTCACTGGATCCATCTTTGTAGCTCTGGTCTGCAAATCCCAAACCTCTGAAGATAAACCTCAAAAGTCAAATTCAGCTTGGACATATCGAGGGCTTTGTGCTTGCCTACGATATCGTAATCTTCCTCCTCCTTCAGAAACTCTTTCCTGAAGACCCCTTCGAAATCTATCCATGTTGCAGGCTTGGGTTGGAGTTCCTTCCACCACAATAAAGCCTTTCCTTACATAAACCCGGCTGCAAGCTGTATTTTCTTATCATTTGGATAAGGGTGAAACTGGAAGTGTACTTGCCACTTGTGCAACCAAGTGTCAACAACCTCCTTGGTACGAGACTTTTGATCTCCGGGAAAAGGATCTGGAGTGATGTTCGGACCTAACACTGAAGCCATGGCATCCACATGCGTGAGCGCCTGAACAGTGCTAGTCAAAAGTGTGAGTGTAGTTTGAATCCCTTGGAGTTGCTGCGTCAACCCGGTTTGATTCGTGTTAACTTGCTCAACTTTCCATCAAGAGCAGTGGTGAATTCACTGAAGGCTTTCTTCGTAATCAGGTCATCGTAGAGACCCTGGTCATCCTCCGCATGGTAGTTCATATCCTGGTCTCCCATCGCAAGCTCAAGGTCTACAGAATCAGCCATAAAGGATGTGGAGCGAAGGAGCTCAGAAGGCCAAAGGAAAAAGAGAGAGTCGTGAGGAAAGGAGGGGGCAGCAGAGAAAACAGAATCCCTCAGCAGGCAGTAAATAGGAGATTTTGTTAGAGGGGAGAGTGTTGAAGCAGAGGAGCAGCAGGGTGACGAACTGGAAGGCGATGAGAGAAGGGCTGTTCCTAAGTCAGAATTGCGATACAGCAGCCTGAGCTGACGGGTGAATACGAGGTGAGGGCGGGTGGAGGGTTGGCTATGCGCACTCATGGACTGCGGATTAGAGCAGGCGAGATGGCTGCCTGAGCAAAGAGCGCCTCACTGCAGGCTTATAGCAGCCTGCAGGCCAAAAATAAAACAGGCTTCTACTTTTGGTAGGGCTCTTGCTTTTTTTAGCTGTCCAAGCCTAATTTGGACGCAGCTCTGGCACGCCAAAAAAAACAGTCCCCTATTTTTGGTAGGGATTTTGCTTTTTTTAGCTGTCCAAGCCTAATTTGGACGCAGCTTTCCCTTGCCTGATTCGCAACCCAACCAGTCCCTCGAGACTGTCATCTGCTGCGCACCTCCATCCTCACTCCAGCCATCAATACCCGCTCCCTAACTCTCATCCTGAAAGTTGCCCGCGGCCTTCCATCACGTCCTTGCTCTCTGCTTTTATTCTGAAACACGCTCCTACAACTAACGAACTGCTTCCAAGCTCTTCCCCTTACAGACTACCTTTCTCATGGCCTCTCTTCCACTCCACCTTGCTTCTTGCGAATTCATCTTTTCTCTTTGTCTCTCCTTCCTTCTTTCCACCATCTATCCACCACCCTTAACCTTGAACCAATAAAGCACGTGCAGGGTAATAAACATAATTAGGGCATACCTGGAGGAACAAATTGTCCAAAATTCTTGGAACAAAAGTTCCTACCTCAAGAGCTGGCTCTGATACCAACTGACACATCCCAGCACTCCTGAAACCTCTGATCTGCAAGCAAACACAAGAACACACACAACGTGAGAAAACTGAGCAGGCTGCTCACCACCCAACCATGACATCTACGCGATGTGATCCTGAATCAGGAGATGTTCCCTCCGAGCCACGAGCTGAGCTACTGGCACGAACTCCCAACCAGATCCAAACCAACCTGGTGTCCCATACCACCAAGTGGCGCTGTGAAGCCTAGGATCTGCTGCTGGGCCTTGGGCTACGCTATGATGCAAGCGCGCGTCCGCGACGCAATCCAGGATCAGACCTAGCACCTGGGAACGAAACTTGCTCCCATCGGCTCCCTGAGAACTGAACCTCTGGGCCCCTTATATAGACTCGGGCCCCAAGCGCCAAAAATAGCGAAGACCTCTAACTGGTTCGTGCCCTTGCCACTCAACCCGAGAATCAAGCCTACCTAACTCTAAGCCTCCCCAGGCTAGCTGAGCTAGTCTCGTGTACCCAGTACACGTCAGACACCGATCCGTGCACATGACAACACCCAACATGCAAGCAATGTGCCTAGGGGCAAAGGAAATTAAAGTATCCCAAGAGAGGGGTGAAAAGATGCATTAGGAAAGGCCCTATGATGATGACATGTGGCATCTAGATTCATCTAGGGAGATGGGGCTTGTTGGAGTTAGTGAGAGAAGGAGAATGGACTTTTACGTGATTTTTTATTTCGATTTCTCTGTGAGCTCACATTTCAACAGGAATTGGCTGGGTGGAATTTAGTTGGTGCTACTCCCGTGATTTGCAGTAGTAAAGAGGATAAGTACGTATCATATTTCTAAGCCCTTGTCTGTTGCTCCTACGCTGCCACAAGATTTCAAGCTGCAAGCAAGCGTCACAGCATATGGAGAGACACCCTTCAGTTGCATCTATTCATGACAGTTGAGGCCTTTACCAAGCCCATGCTTGGCATATCATGCGATCAGTGCAGTAGTGCCAGGATGAAAAGGGTTGGCCCTCCCTTCAAAAGGTTACTAGTTCAAAGCAGCCTCTTTGATCAAAGGATGCTTCTGCAAGCGAGCCCTTGTCAGTTTATCATGGCATCTATTTCTCGGCCCTTGTCTATTGCTCCAATGCTTCCTCACAAAGCCCACGCTAGGCATGTGCGCATTTCACAAGACCTTGTCTCGAACTGGCAGATAGAAAACAATTACCTGCTTCCACAAGCCAACAACATCTGCTCCACTGAGGTGGTGCAAACAACAAGATCTCTTTCCAGCCCCTTTCTGGCTATCTCGGCACGGCCCTTGTCTATTGCTCCTTTGCTGCCACAAGCTTTCAAGCTGCAACAAATGTGACTGCATGTGGAGAGACACTCCAGTTGCATCGGTTCGAGCCAGCTCAGTGCTTCCTCACCAAGCATCTGCTCAGAATATCCTGTGATCAGTGACCGCCTTTAAAATTGGCAACTTGTCAAACACTTGCCGTGCTTCTGCAAGAGATCCATGTTTGGCATACATATCCATCAAGGTGTTGCCAACAACAAAATCTCTTTTCAGCCCGTTTCTAGCTATTTGTGCGTTCATTTTTCGCACTTCTCTATGGCTCCTGTGCTGCCACAATCTTTCAACGTGCAAATATATGTGACAGCATTTGGAAGAAACCCCCAATTGCATCTCTTCAAGACAGTTCAGCACTTTCTCACCAAGCCCGTGCTCGGATGTCCTGATTTCAGTGCAGTCATGAGACCTCATTTCAAACTGGTGGGGTTGTCAAGCAGCTCCCATGAAAGCGGGTTAGCAGCTTGACTTCAAGCCGCATCACAATCATTACAAATCCAGAGATCCTTGACAACACATATAGGTGTCCCCTTGGGTGTATTGATTAGGGCACACACAGTAGCCAGCTTTTTACTGAGCCTATATAGTCTATCTTTCTTTGCATCAATACATTCTCGTGACACCCAATCCAAATCTCGACGCACCCTTTCTCGCTCGTTTCAAGGGAAAGATCACTAGCTTTGCATATGTCTTTTTGCTTTGGGAATGACTTGTATCCCTACCAAAAGCATAATCCCACTATTGTTCAGCCCACAACTTTGTCCTGGCTTCTACCATGCTTGCTTTTCCACTCTCATTGCCTCAACCTTCTTCTCTTCTTCCTGCATGTGAGCATCTGCGTAGATGTTTGACATCAAGACATAAGATGCAGCATCCTTTTCATCCAATTGCACTGCATGTTCAAAGGCGAGTCTTCCAAGCTCCACATTACCCCACTTTCGACAAGCACCCAACACCGTATGCCAAACCAAAAGATCAGGATCGAAAGGCATCTTCTTTACCATCGCTACCACCTTGTCTAATTGGCCTGCGCGGCCGAACAGATCAACCATTCCACTGTGATGCTCAATAGTTGGAGTGATGCCATAGTCTCTGCTCATTGCCTCAAAGTAGCAATGGCCCTTATCCACTAGACCCATATGACTGCATACAGTAAGGATGATAGAGAACGTGACCTCATTTGGCTTTATCTCTTCTCCTCTCATTCTCTCAAATATTTGGAAAACCATTTCAGTTTCTCCATGCTGGGCAAATCCTGCGATCAGTGCATTCCATGAGACCTCGTCTCGAACTGGCATCTTGTCAAAGGCTTCATATGCTTCTACAAGCGAGCCACATTTGGCATACATGTCCACCAAGGTGTTACCAGCAGCAAGACCTGTTTCCAGCCCTTTTCTGGCTATCTCTGCATGCAGTTCTCGGCCTTTGTCTATCATTCCAATGCTGCCACAAGCTTTCAAGCTGCAAACAAATGTGACAGCAGTTGGAGAGAGACCCTCCAATTGCATCTGTTCAAGACAGCTGAGCACCTCCTCACCAAGCCCGTGCTCAGCATATCCTGCGATAAGAGCATTCCACGAGACCTCATTTCGAACTAGCAGATTGTCAAATGCTTCCCGTGCTTCTGCAAGAGAGCCACTTTTGACATACATATCCACCAAGGTGCTGCCAACATTCAGGTCACTCTCTAGCCCCTTTCTGGCTATCTCGGCGCGCATTTCTCGGCCCTTGTCTATCGCCCCTATGGTACCACAAGCTTTCAAGCTGCAGACAAAGGTGACAGCATTTGGAGAGACGCCCTCTAGTTTCATATGTTGCAGACAGTTCAGAGCTTCCTCACCAAGCCCCTGCTCGGCATACCCTGCAATCAGTGCAGTCCATGAGACTTCATCTCGGACTGGCAGCTTGTCAAACGCTTCCTGTGCTTCCACAAGTGAGCCACATTTGGCATACATATCCACCAAGGTGTTGCCAACAACAAGATCTCTTTCCAGCCCCTTTCTAGCTATCTCAGCATGTATTTCTTGGCCCTTGTCTATTGCTGCTATGCTGCCACAAGCTTTCAAGCTGCAAACGAATGTGACAGGATCAGGAGAGAGACCCTCCCGTTGCATCTGTTCAAGAAAGTTCAGCACTTCCTCACCAAGTCCCTGCTGGGCGTGTCCTGTCATCAGTGCATTCCACGAGACCTCATCTCGAACTCGCAGCTTATCAAACGCTTCTTGTGCTTCTGCAAGCAAGCCACATTTTGCATACATATCCACCAAAATGTTGCCAACAAAAAGATCAGCTTCGAGCCCCTTTCTGGCCATCTCGGCGTGTATTTGTCGGCCTATTTCGGCATCTTTCAGCCTAGAACACGCCTTCAGTACCGTGACAAAAGTATACTTGCTAGGGTGTACAAAATTTTCTTGCATTTTCTGGTAGAGGTCGAGGGCATGCTTTGAATCCCCAAATTCAATATAACCCCAGATGAGATAATTCCAAGAATAATCGTTCCGATCAACCAATTTGTTAAAAACCTGCTGAGCATCCAACATGCTTCCAACTTGCACCAACATTGGGACAACATAGTTTCCAAGAAATCTGTGATGTTCTAGCCCATTTTTGCACAGATAGGCATACAAGCGCTTGGTATACGCTAGACTTTTCTTTGTTTTGCACTTATGCAAGATGCCTGTAAGGTTCTGAACTGAAGGCGGCTGGGACATCTGTTCCATAGACGTGAGTGCCTCCTCTAAGCTGAGCGTTTCCCAGCCCAGTTCTTGTGTTTTATATGCATTGACCCTTACTCTAGCCTTGCCGCACCCCACCAAGCCACGGTCCTGGGCCTGATCATTGGATGCTTTGAGCTTTTCCTCTATATCCGAACCTGGATTGTACCAGCCGTCTATCCATAGTGACTTCTTCCTAATATTATGCTTGAAGTTTGGAGATGTTGGGTTTTTCTGTTGTTAAGATTCACACGAGACTCGTTAGACAAGCCAATCTACAGATTTACCTGTGCAAATTATTCAGGCTCAGACTCGTGGCAGACCTACTTTGCTCTCTAGGTTGTCCCGACACTCGGAGGTATCCGTGAAGTATTCCTTCCATAAGCGCTCGGCCCTTGACCGACCTGCGAAGTATGGCCACATAGAATTCAATTGCTTTATGTCGTTAGCAAAAACTTTTTTTTCCGCAATCGGTAAAAGTAGTTTTACAACTAAAAATTACCCATGTGAAGGAAAAATTAAAAACCTGACAAACAGTAGTACCTGAACGGAAACATGCCTCCACCGGTGAGACGAAAGGGCTGCGAGGTTTCGTTGTGGCTGCATCAAACGTATGACAAGGATCTCTGCGTCCTCCTGTATATATGTTCATCATGATCGCAAGAAGAAAACGAGGCACAAAAGAAGCACTCGGGTTGTAAACTTTTGTGCACTTGGGTTGTAAATGACCTTTTCAAGGTCTACTCCGCCGGCATCATTTTGCGTTATCCGAGAGTGTGCATTGCATTTTTCTTGTGGCATGGGGAATCTATTGCCTCTGATTGGTCAACCATCCATTGATCCAAAGATCTTACCCGTAAACCTTCCTAAGCGGCGGGCTTGGTCGCCGCAAACGTTAGACCTGGGGCACCCGGTATGGAAATTGTTGGCACTTCCAATTTCAAGCTCATAAAGCATTCAAAAGGCATCCCTCAAATGCTTAGTGTGGGAGAGAGAGAGAGAGACGACTTCAATGTGCATGAAGGTGAAGAGGGGGAAGGGAAATAGAAAGAGAGAGAAAGAGGGAGGAAAAGGTGGAGATAATCAATCATAAAAAACAAAAAACAAACAAGTGGACCAATCAACAATTCACAATAAAAACTTAAAAAAATTCAGACTTTTGCCCATCTCCAAAGCTAAAGCCTTCATGCCTACCCACAACTAAGGCCTACCAATAGCAGGGCAGGCCAAAAAGTTTAGGTGTGTGAGTGCCGGTCGTGAGTTCAAAGCTCAAGGCTCTGCCTCGGTCACCTTGTATGGGAGCACTATTGGTGCTTATCGAAAGATGAATTTCATTCATGGAGATGGTGCACAAAAAAGGGGCAAATTGAAAGGTGAGAGAGAGAGAGAGAGAGAGAGAGAGAGAAGAAGAAGAAGAAGAAGGGGGGAGAGAGAGAGAGAGAGAGAGGAGGATTTCAAGGGATACAAATAGCAAATGCAACTTAGTCCAATCATAACAAGATGGTGCGCAGAAAAAGGGGGCTAAGAAAGAGAGAGAAGAAGAAGTAGAAGTAGAAGAAGAAGAAGAAGAAGAAGAAGGAGAGAGAGAGAGAGAGAGAGAGAGAGAGAGAGAGAGAGAGAGAGATGGAGGATTTCAAGGGACACAAATAGCAAGTGCAACTTAGCCCAATCATAAAAATCCAAATGCGAATTTAGAAAACTCAATATTTTTAGCTTCACTGATGTTTCTTGCTTATCATTGGCTTGGCTCTATGTTGCAAACTCTCGATCGTAATAACTTTTCATGGTGGTTGAATCAAATGTTGGTGATTTTGCAATAGTATCAACACCATACCAGAAAGGTACGCATGATGATTTGATACGTGCTTCATGCTTTTGAAAGTAAGAAGTTTTTTTATACAAAAATGAAATACCCTACCAAGAAAACCAACATGATTTTCATATTTGGAGACACTATTTGTCTGGTGATAAGTATTCAAGGTACGTTCTTAAGGGTGCTACATTTCCAAAGAATATAGAAAGTATTCAAGGTACATTCTTAAGTAGTGGGAAGGATGCTACATTCCCTACCCTTTTAAATTGTTTGGTGGTCGAAGTCCAAGGTGTTGATGTGGCAACCAAAAATAGAAGCCCAAAAAAGTGGCACTTTTTCTAGGAAACCTCATATGTTCTGTAAGCACACACTCCTTTGGGAGGTGTGCCTATGCTCACTAAATGCTGTGAAATTGTCTAAAATTGCACACCTCCTATCATCCAAATATTAATAAGAAATGTAATTTACAATGCCTTGGAATGTTCAAGGTTCCTTCCATAGGTTAAAATACACACGTCTCACTATATGGCAAAGGTTGTTTCTTGAGTCAATCTCTTGTTTGCCATTTTAGTCTAATGTGTTCAATCAGGAATCAATATCCCTTCTACCATTCAATCTGATTATAGTAGCTGAATCTTTCCATGAGTAAGTACAGTGCATGCTTAATTGTGAAATTAGAGAGGAGAGAGGGTAACACCACAAAGACTATAATATACATTTCCATTGCAAAACAAAGGGAAACGCAGCTATATATAATTAGGGATTAGGGATAAGGGTTAGGGTTGCTCCCTATCTGTCCTATTGTTCACTTTAGCCTATACCACTCTATCCTCATACATTGTTCACCATTTGTGGGTATTTATGTGCTATTGGAATTTCGCACATGACACCTTCCTTCATAATCGGCATCATGAAGTTGGTCTTCCCTCAAGATAATAGTGTCAGGGTTTGAAGAAGGACTAAGCATTACCATGTATCACTCCCTTCTTAATGAGATGGCAATGAGATTTTCCTTCTTTTGAGTCATAAGGGCTGGTTTTTATTTCTCTAAAAGCTCTTTCATAAGTGGTTTGGTAAATATGTGCAACATTACTCTTTCTACCACAATATTACATTGTGATGTCACCAACAAGCAACACTCAATCCTTGATAAAGCAGTCTCTTACATTAATATGCTTTGTCCTATACTAATGTACTAGATATTTGTAAGTTCTTGAGTTGACTAATTATCATAGTATGTTGTTTTAGATGCTAGGTATTTTTGCATTTACATGTGCATATGATGTTAATTGTGTTATGATTGTGGTGTTTGTTGTCATCTGTCTCAATTTTATAACTTAGATGGTCATATTATTTTAGGTGATCACTAACTTGCTCCTCTTGCACATATGTTACAAAATTTGTTGAATTGTATCCTAAATTTTGTAGGGTATAGTGTGCTTGGAAGGTGACCGTGTACTTTGCCAACCTTGATATTCTATAAGGTAAAGAGGCAAGTGTGATTCTCTATGGAGACCTATTCCATCTTTTATCATTCCCCATCTAGAGTTAGAATAGAAGCATAGAGAGGATTATGACCATGGAAATATGGATGCTTAGGATAAGAAATATGTCACATATAGAGATGACAGTTCATTACTAGTGGAATATTAGATCTCATTGCCATTGTTGTGGTTCTTATTTGTCATTGTTAATGATGGATTATGTAAATGGGTCAATGGTGCTAGTAGATCATCCTATCTCTACTTTGGATTTTAGAATAGATGAGTTAAAGATTTAAGCATGGATGTTTGTTTCTATCCATGGGATGAAACCCCATAGAGGATATGAAAGCCTATAACTTTTTGGTGGATACCTCAAATTAGGATGAATCAAAGGGATACCATGTCTGTATCACTTTAAAAACTATAGAGGATACGAAAGCCCATAACTTTTTGGTAGAAAAGGAAATAATTCAAAATTTCAAGCACAACTTGCATATGCAATTTTGGGAACATTCAAATGTCTATAAATGAATTTCAAAGGTAAATAACATGCTTGGAAGAAATGATTGAAGGGTAGCATGTGCACAAGCATTTATGTATTACACTATTAAGCATAAATAAGGTTCTTCATTGTACCTCATTCATTTGAACAAGTTATTATAAAATTTATATTCTAGATTTTCACATGCCATAGAAACCATTAATCACCTTAAGGAATATACATATGTATTGTTTATTAGGAAAATAAAGTTACGATTAAATGTTTATTATATATTTTTACATGCTATAGAAACTATTGGTCACATAAACGAATATAGAGCAGTATTTATGGACATTAGAATTCAATAATAGCTTTGGCACATTGATTAGCTATGTGTCTAGATATAGCACTTGAGATATCCTTCTGCTAGAATGATAACTAGCTATTAGGGAAGGTACCTTACTATAATATTTTTTCCTTCAATCTTTCCCTTGTGTTTAACATTGTGGTTGTGTTCGGGTTTTAGCCCTTGGTCTCCATGCATTTTACCATTATTTTTTTACCTAGTTACCAAGGAGTGCAAGGTGCTTTGGACATGGTGAGGCCTTCCATAGGCATAGCGTAATTCCCTCTTTTTGCAAATCAACAAATAAGATTTATTTAGGAGTCAAGAATAAAAAGTTAACACACTATTCAAAAATATTGGACTTGTGTAAAGTCCAATTTCAGAACTAGACTTAGAAAAACTCCAAAAATATGAGTACGCTAGACTCGTAATCTTGTTTTTAAAGCTAGAATATCAATAGATGACCAGTTCTCTTAGAAAGGTGGTATACATATATGCCTTCTTAGTGTAAAAATACACCTTCTTAGAAACTGGAGAGAGAGAGAGAGAGAGAGAGAGAGAGAGGGGGGGGGGCGGGGGCAATCCCCCCTCCCCCCCCAAATCTATTGTGTGCGCAATATGTTGTTGGTGCGGGAAGGGGGGGAATCCTCGCCTCCCTCCCTCCCTCCCCACCAAACCTATTGCATATGCAATCGGTTTTGGGGGTTAATGCGTACGCAATAACCCCCAAAACCGATTGCATTAGGTGGGATGGGGGGGCAATCCCCCCCTTCCTCCCCCCTCGCTTCCCCCCTCTAAACCTATTGCGTATGCAATAGGTTGAAAGGGGAGGAGGGCGATTCCCCCCCCCAAACTATTGCGTAAACAATAGGTTCGGGGGTGGCAATATCCCCTCATCCTGCCCTCCCCTCCCCCTCCGCCATCCCTCCTCCGCTAGCTCCCCCCCTCCCCTCCCCCTCCGCCGTCCTTCCTCCCCTGCCTTCCCCCCTCCACTGCCTCCCCCTCCACCTTCGAACCTCTAGCTCCTCACGATTGGCATCACCAAAGAGACTATAAATAATATGTATATATATATATATATATATATAGACACAGAGAGAGAGAGAGAAAGAGAGAGAGAGAGAGAGAAAGAGAGAGAGAGAGAGAGAGAGAGTCGACTTCATTGGAAATAAAAACAAAAAACAAAAAACTTAATTGTTGGATGTTGGAAAGGATGGAATAGGTTAAAGAGTAATTTGCTTGTTGCAACATTTTGAAAGCGAGAGAGAGAGAGAGTCGACTTCATTGGAAATAAAAACAAAAAACTTAATAGTTGGATGTTGGAAAGGATGGAATAGGTTAAAAAGTAATTCGCTTGTTGCAACATTTTGAAAGAAAATTCAACTTGCACAACAAGTTGAGATGAGGAGAGAACTAAGACTATTGAAGCATGAAGGAGGGACTGAAGGTTATGCTAGTTGACTTCATTGGAAATAAAAACAAAAAACAAAAAACTTAATAGTTGGATGTTGGAAAGGATGGAATAGGTTAAAAAGTAATTCACTTGTTGCAACATTTTGGAAAAAAATTCAACTTGCGCAATAGATTGAGATGAGGAGAGAACTAAGACTATTGAAGCATGAAGGAGGGACTGAAGGTTATGCTACTTATACTTCTCCGAACTAAAAGGCTAATCCTAAACTGATTTTTTTCCCGCCTCCCATAAAATTCCTGCTCCCTCCTCATTTTTAAATCTTCCCCCTCCTCCATCACTCTCGACCTCATCCTCCTCCTTCTCCTCCTCCTCCTCCTCCTCCTCCTCCTCCTCTCTTCCCTTGATATCCCTCCATCTTCTTCATCTCCCTTTCGCCTCTGCCCTCTCTCTCTCTCTCTCTCTCTGTGCCTCTACTCTCTCTGTCTCTCTGTCTCTCTCTCTCTCTCTCTCTCTCTCTCTCTCTCTCTCACACACACACACACACACACACACACAAACACACACACACACACACACACACACACACACACATGCACATGCGTTTGTTGTTCCTCTCCCTCCCTCCTCTTCTCTCTCTCTTCCTCGTGCCTCTCTCTCTGTCTCTCTCTCATCTCTCTCTCTCCCTCTTGCCTCTTTGACTCGTTCTCTAAACCTCTCTCTCCTCTCCTCTCCTCCCTCCCTCCCTCCCTCCCTCCCTTGCTCCCTCCCTCCTCTCCTCTCCTCTCCTCTCCTCTCTCCGTCCCTCCCTCCCTCCTGCCTACCTCTCTCTCTCTCTCTCTCTCTCTCTCTCTCTCTCGCTCTCGTTGGTGTTCATGGTTGCGGGGAGGTAGAGGTTAGGAGGTGGAGGGTCTAAGGTGATGGAGGGGGAGATGAGGAGAAAGGGAGGAGGTAAATGTTAGGAGGTGGAGGCAGAGGCGATGGGGGGAAGAGGACTAGGGGGGAGGCAGTGGAGTGGGGGAGGGTAGAGGGGAGGACGTTAGACAATCCACGCCCCCCCCCCCAACCTATTGCATATGCAATAGGTGGGGGGGATTGTCCCCCCACCTACCCACCCTCCCAACCTATCGTGTATGCAATAGGTTGGGACAATTCACCCCCCCTCCCCACAACCTATTGCATATGCAATAGGTTCTGGGGGTCCCCCCACCTACCCACCCTCCCAACCTATTGCATACACAATAGGTTGGGAGGGTGGGTAGGTGGGGGGATAATCCCCCCTGGTACGCAATAGGCTAGGAGGGTGGGGGGATAATCCCCCTGCCCCCTGTAAACCTATTACATATGCAATAGGTTGAGAGAGAGAGAGAGAGAGAGAGTCTCCCCTCTCTTGCGTCCCTCTTGCCCCCCTAACCTATTGCACGTGTAACAGGTGGGGAGGTGGGAGGGGGGCAACTTGTTGCATGTGCAACAGGCTAGGGGGAAGGGGGAGGAACAATTCAAAATGATGAATGGAACCCATGACCTACTGGCAAAATCCTTCTTTACCACTAGGCTATGAAACATTAATTGTAACAAAAAGGGGAAACCTTAAATTTCAAGGCAGCACAACATGGTGTGTAGGGGGGTCAACGGGGTAGAGTGTTGCCTCCTCAAGCCATGCCTGGCCCTAGTCTACTCCACTCGCCCGGGCTCTTCCACCCACCCTAGCCTCCTCTCGCGGCCTCGCTTGTGCCGATCTTTGCCCACACTGACCTCCTCCACCCGTTGTGGCTTCATCCACCCACCTTGGCCTCCTCCCACCTCCCATACTCACTTGCCTTGGTGTCTGCCTACCCCAACCTCAGTCTCTTTCATCCCGGCCTAGAAAACAAACAAATAAATAAATGTTAATTATTCAAAAAACATTAAATTTGAGGGCATCACAACATGGTGTGTAGGGGGGGGTAAGAAGCAAAGGTGTGGCGGGGGGTGGGGGTGAGGCACGCCCCCTGTGCAGACAACCTATTGCACAAAATAAGAAAACTTGATGATTTGTACATAGGTTGTGTGTACCCCCAACTTGTTGCATGTGCAACAGGTTCACTGTACACCCAACCTGTTGCCTATGCAAGAGGTTGGGGGTAAATATGACTTCTTACATAAATCAAGAAAATTTGATGACTTTTGCAACAAGTTGTATACATCCCCTCTCTTTTCCTCTCCTTTCGCCTCTCTTTTATCCCCACTTTTCCTCTCTTTTCTACTCTCTTTCCTTCTCTCTTTTTCTCTCTTTTTCTCTTCTCAGCTCATTAGTAATCTTCTTTTTTTCTTTTTTCTTGTTCATCATGTGGCCAGGAAGCTCTTCAAGCTCACCTGATCTTCGGGAGACCATCTTTTGAGAGTTATATAATCTTTTGGGGCACCCTCCCAGTCCTAGGGAGTTATACGGCTACATGACGGGTACTCTAAATACCCCCTAGGAGTCAGCACTACAGACTCCAAACCACCCCAATCCCACACCAGCTGAGATTACCCCAGTGGAGTCAACATAGCCCAGCCGGCTACACGACTGAGCCCTTTTCCCCATGCCGTCCTACACCCCTTTCCCCATGCCGTCAGGAGGCCCTTCTACCTCGTAGAGCCGTCGGCATACTCCCGTGTAGTCGAGAGTCGGTTCTCCAACTATGAGTGGTCCACATAGTCCCATGCAGTCGAGAGTCACTTCTCTAACTATGAGTGGCCAGCGTACTAGCTCGACATAACACAGTAGCAGGCGTAGTAGTAGGGAGAGCGGTGGGGGATGCATGGCACAGTGCTTTGGGAGGGGTGGTGGTGGGGATGACGATGATTTAGATGATTTAGACATGCCTCTGGGTGATGGTACAATCTACTATGACATCACTCAGATAGGAGGCATTTTGATGGATGCACAGGGGAAGGACATCATGGCCTTCATGCGCTCTATAATTGCTAACAATTATAGAGATTGCTTTATTCACTACAAAGACCATCCAAAGAGGTTGGCTGATGAGACCCTCGCTGTTGTTTGCTCTAGGTATCCTAACCCCCCCAATGTTTAGTTCACAGATAAATGGGCCATGTCAAAGATTGTTACGATACTTGGCAATAAAAGATCTTTGCTTAAGAGGCAGGCACTAGCGAAGCTTGCCAGGCTTGAGGGAGTCCAACCATCAAGGGGCCCGCCCCACACCGCTCACAAGCGTGAGTGGAACAAAGCAATGGAGTCAGCAAAGGAGGAACCCAGTCTGCAGCATGTGGATCTAAATGGAGCAATATGGAAGCGTGCATTTTGGAGCAGGGGGTATTGAATGATGGGAGGCCCAATTTGTAAGTATCGATCTCAAATTATATTGTTTATGTAGTTTATTAGGAGGTTGTTTCTTTGTACTAACCCCTCCGCAAATTGTGTCATCTTGCAGCTTGATATGGTGGGCAGGTACCCTACTCCTGTCGAGAAAGCCTACCACTACCACAATTGTAGAGGAGATACATGGAGGCACTTCTATAATGATGGGTTGATTACTGAGGAGCAATATATCCGGGCTATTGGAGCGCCCCCTGAGGTATTTGAAAGTAATTAAATAATGTTAATATTATAAGTAAATATTTGATTTTTCATACATTGATATATGTTGTCCCTTGTTTACAGGACCCTGCACAAGAAGATGAGGAAAAGACGAGGAAGAAGGAGGTAGAGAAGGGAGCGCAAAACGGAGTGTAGAAGGGAGCGAGGACGTGGAGAACTTAGATTAGTCATAGAAGTAGTGCTAGCTACTCTTTTTTGTACTGAAAGCCACTAGCTTGGCTTCGTGTCTTTTGTATATACACTCCTCTTATTTTTGGTACTTGAAGCCACAGGATGTGGCTTAGCTTCATGCTATATGTACATACAAGCACATTTTGAGCTATGAATTAATATACACTCTTTTTATTTTTTTGGCTTTCAATTTTCTTGTGCAACGTTCTATCAATTAATGCCTTGTGAACTAAAGGTTTTGGAGTTGTAATGTTTTATTTGAAATTGTAATTATCGGCTATAGATGTGCTTGTAAGAGTGCTAATTAAAATGCGGTTGGCTGTAAGAATTGAATTACACAATGTGGAAATGGGATTCCTATAACTACATAGCATACACAACATACACAGCATTCAGTTCAAGCACACAAAAGTTAAAAAATATTATGTAGCTCGTCTATCAGGGCATCTATAAATGCATCTATATACGCGTCTGTCTGTTCGAGGGGCATCTATTTGCATGTCTACAAATGCATCTATAAATGCGTCTCTAAATGTGTCTATAAATGCATTTAAGGATGCATCTGTATGTTTTTCAAATTTTCTAGTAGAGCGTCTATTTACGCATTTATAAGCGCATCTATCTGCTATATAGACACGTCTTTAGATGCGGGTTTGTAGACGTGCGAATAGACATGCAAATAGATGTGTCTGTAAGTTTTTTTTTTAGTTGGGTAAATGCATCTGTGTGTGCGTCTGTAGGTGCTTTGTCTTGTTGTGTTAGAAGAAATAGCATAACATGTCCTTTCTTAATCACCATAGAGGGTGGAAGATTATAATTCACCAATATTACTAGCCATACACTATAAGAGATGCTTTTGAGACCAATGGGTTCACATCGTCCATACCCAATCCAAATCTCAAGTTCCTAGGTTATTCCTTGAAGCTTGGCCATGTGTCTTCACTATGTTTCCATGCAGGAGTGTCTACAGGAGTTCTCCACTTTCCATTGGTTGATCGATAGGAGGAATTCCATGACATGAGCTCTACAATGGATTTGCACTTGAACATATATTGGATGCGAGGGATTATGGGAAAATGTCACAGAACCTTACGAGACACATCCAAAGTTTTGAGATCTACTCTATATCTTGCTCTCCACAAGTAGGACACTCTCTTGCATCCTTATGTAGTCCACGAAATAGAATGCAATCGTTGATGCATGCATGGATGCGCTTGTAATCTAATCCTCCAAGAGAGGTCACATGTTGCCTTGCCATATCGCTTGAGGTCCATAATTTATTCTCCCTTGGAAGCATTTTACATAATAACTTGCATGTGAAGACCATATATGAGAAAAAGCATTGGAGTAATTCACCCACTAGCATAATTCACCATGTTTGCAAAATCGACTTTAAAGCTTACTTGAGTAATGCATTCAAACTTGCATTACTCGATCCATAGATTAGGTATCCCAATTCCCCGAATGTTCAGTTCACAAGTAAATGGGCAAAGCCAAAGATTGTTATGATACTTGCCAATAAAAGATCTTTGCTTAAGAGACAAGCACTAGCTGTGATTTCCAGGAGAGAGGGAGGTCAACCACCAAGGGGCCAAGCCCCACACCACTCACAAGCATGCGTGGAAGAAAGAAATGAAGGCAACGAAGGCGGATCACCTCAATCTGTAGCACATGGAGGCACAATCGAAGGATCCAAATGGAGCAATATGAAAACATGCATTTTGGAGCAGGGGGTGTTGAATCATGGGAGGCCCAATTTGTAAGTATCGATCTTAAATTATATTGTGTTTATGTGGTTTATTATAGGAGGTCGTTTCTTTGTACTAACCCCTCCGTAAATTGTGTCATCTTGCAGCTTGATATCGTGGGCAGGTGCCCTACTCCTATCGAGACAGCATACCACCGCCACCATTGCAGAGGAGATACATGGAGGCACTTCTATGATGACGGGTTGATTACTGAGGAGCAATATATCCGAGCTACTGGAGCGCCCTCCCAAGTATTTAAAAGTAATTAAATAATGTCAATATTGTAAATAAAGATTTGATTTTTCATACATTGATACATGTTGTTCCCATTGACACCTGTGCAATAGGTTGATTATACCCTCTGTAAGAAAACAATACAACGTCTGTGCTCAACAGATAATAGGATCTCGTATGCAAGAGAGAAAACAGATAGTATGGAGAATCAAAAATTTGATTACTGTAGAACTGATACAATAGATGGCGCTACCTCCCAGCCGTGCGCTCCTGTGAGAGAAGCTTCGATGGTGTGCTAGAAACAATAGAGAATGGAGGCTGGAAGCTAAGGAATCAGGGTTGCTGTAGCCAGTGATGAAATGGGCTTCACGGGCTTGCTCTTATATAGCCACTAGTCATAGTCGGTTAGACCCAATTGGGTGACCAGTCCGCCCAACACGATCGACTGGGGGTCGGTCTTGAAATAGGCCACCGACCACACGATAGAACCGTGGTGCAAAATAGAGCAACTAACGTACGGTGTCTGTTTGGCCCAGAGCCATCCGGGATCATCTGGGGCTCCAAATGGGCCTTGCAACCCGAGAATGGGCTGCCCCGATAAATGCTTCGTCTACCCTCAGTGCGGTCAGTCATGGGATGCCTTCCCGCACTTGCATGTAGCCTAGTTGGCAGCGTGCCAACTCCGTCCAGCCATCAGGCCACACATGGCCCCCATCTGGTGTCCAAACTAGGACCTACCGGGTAACTGAGCTACTCAAATGCCTTCTCCTCATATGGGGGGCTTACAAGTAGAGTTAGCTGGTTCCCGCGTAGTTACGTGAGAGTGGAGCATTGATATCTAACACCCCCCCTCAATGTCCATCCGCAAGTGAACTTACTTTTTCGGACCAATGCCAAGTCGATGAAGATGCCTCTCCAGCGAGTCTCTTCCAAGAGCCTTCATGAAGATGTCAGCAGCATTCTCTGTAGTCGGACAGTACACCAAGTCGACCTCTCCATCCATGATGAGCTCGCGTACAAAGTGATATTGAATCTCAATGTGTTTTGTGCGAGCGTGGAACACAGGGTTCTTTGCAATCGCCATGCAACTCTAATCGTCTCATGATAACTCCGTAGGCTTGTTCTGCACTGTACCCATGTCCCCCAAAATCCTTCTCAACCACACTGCCTCACAAGAAGCAAAACATGCTGATTTGTACTCAGCCTCGGTAGAAGAAAGAGCAACTATGGGTTGCTTCTTGCTGACCCATGACACAGCTCCAAATCCAAGTGAGAAATAGTAACCTGTCATTGATCTCCTGCTGTCCATGTCTCTGCCCAATCCGAGTCACAGCATCTAGTCAAGATGTTGCCCTTGGTATAGGTGATGCCGTAATCAAGTGTGCCTTTGATGTATTTCAGCACCCACATCCCTGCCCTCCAATGGTTCTCCCGGGGCTTATTGGAAAACCTACTTAGTACACTAGTCGCAAAGCTGATGTCTGGCTGCGTGTTGCATAAGTAAATCAAGCTGCCCACAAGCCTTCTGTACTTCGTTTTGTCCACCAATGGTGATGAATCCTCGTTTGAGAGCTTCACATCAACCTCCATAGGGGTACCAACTGTCTTGCACTCAGCCATGCCAAATGCTTTCAGTATCTCTCTAGCATACTTCAGCTATGAAATGAAGATCTATTTTGGCTCTTGCCAAACCTCAATCCCCAAACAGAAATGCATCAGTCCGAGGTCTGTCATTTCAAACTCTCTTCCTAGCAACTTCTTTGTCTGCGAGATCTTCGCTTCATGGTTCCCTGTTATGACAAGGTCATCCACATAAAGAACCACGATCATACACCTGCCTCCTTCTCTGTAGATATACAAATTTGCATCAGATGGGCTCCATTTGAACCCGTTTTGCAAAAAGTAGGCACCAATCAGCTGGTACCACGCTCGTGGGGCCTGTTTCAGCCCATAAAATGCCTTCTTCAGTTTACAGACTTTACCTTCTGAACCGGGGATCACACGGGTTCTTCAGCACGGATCACCTCTATCATCAAAGCGTAGTTGACCAAGTGTTCTTGTGCCCTTCTTTGCTCCTCTAATCTCTTGGACCGGCGGTGTTCGGATGGTTCCTCCTCAATGGCTGGAGGTTCTCTGCCATCCAAAAGCTGCTTTACCCACTTTGGGAATGGCCATTGCCGTTGTGGTTCTGTAGGCTCTTCTTCCTCTTCTTTATCTTGAATCCTTCCAAGCGCTGTTGGGGGAGTTCGGTCTGCTGTTGGTGGTTGTACTGGATGGATATCCTGGTCCTGGTTGTCTGGGAAGGAAGCATTCTCCTCTAATTGATGCAGCTGTTCTGAGAAGACCACATCGCGACTTACTATTACCTTCTTGGTAACAGGGTTATAAAGACGATAACCCTTCGCCTCTTCACTGTAGCCCAAGAAAATACACTTCTAGCTCTTCGGTTCCCATTTGGTCCTGTTAGCATCAGGGACATGCACAAAACAGTCACTTCCAAAAATTCTGAAATGTGCAACTGAAGGTTTCTTACTGAAAAAGGCCTGCAATGGAGTCATCCCATTCACAGCCTTCATGTAGCTATGATTTAGAATGTAAACTGCCGTGTTACATGCTTCAGCCCAGAAAGTCTTTGGCAAATCTTTCCCTTTCATCATACTCTTGCCCATTTCATAGATGACGCGCATCTTGCATTCTACTACTCCATTTTGCTATGATGTATGTGGCGGGGGTTTTTGCCTCTTGATCCTGTGACTTTTGCAGTAACTTTCGAATTCAGTTGATGTGAACTCTCCACCTTTGTCTGATCTCAACTTCTTCACCTTCTTCCTCGTTTCTTTCTCGACCATTACATGCCATTCTTTGAACTTACTAAAAGCCTCATCTTTAGTCTTCAAGAAGTATATCCATATCCTTCTACTGTAGTCGTCGATCAGCATCATGAAGTAGTAGGAACCACCCAAAGCTTCCATCTCCATCTTTCCGCAGAGGTCCGTGTGAACGAGCTCTAGAGGAGCATTTGCCCTGCTGGCCTCTTTGGGAAAGGGCTACCGATGCTACTTGCCCATCATGCAAGCTTCACATACATCGGGTAGATCTGAAATTTCTGGTAGGTCTGAAATCATTCCACTTTTATGCATCTCCTTTAAAGAACTAAGGTTTAGATGACCAAACCTCTCATGCCACACCTTAGTGTTCTTCACATCAGCTCGAGCACTGAAAGCTGAGAGTTCGTAAATGTTGTTGCGCCGTGTACCTTTACCAATGACCTTCCCTTGAAGATCTAGAATCTGTGCGCCATTCTTATCGAAGTGAACTTTGAGGCTTCTTCTTTCTCTTCTTATCATCAGAAGAAGATGGGTTACTAGAGTCCTTACCCTTACCTTTCTTTGATCTAGCATAGAAAGCCGAATCTTCTCCAGTCCTCATCTTTTGATGCATCTCCTCCTCCGAAAGCATGGCGCTGAAATCCTCAAAGTTGAGGGGCGGATTTCTGTTCTCCGTATTCAGCACCGTAACAAGACCGTCGTACTTTGGTGGGAGAATCCGTATGCACCTTCATGCTAGATGGTGTGAGTACATGATAGACTGGATAATCAAGCCTATGAGCCTATATAATACCTAGAGCATAGCCTAAAGCATCCACATGTACATGAAAAATAATATCCCATCGTGGTTTTTTGAGTATGGGAGTAGTCATAGCTTGGTCTTTAAGTTCATGAAAAACCTTTGATAGTTCGTCTGTCCACTCAAATTCAGTATCCTTGTTTGTCAACTCATATAAAGGAGCTGCAATTTTGGCAAAATTATTCTACAAATCTTCTATAAAAACTTATGAAGCCCACAAATGGTCTTAGTTGTGTCAAGTTAGTGGGTTCTAGCATTGCATGAATAGCGCAAATCTTACCTGGCTTAGTACAAATGCCTTCCTTGGAAATTACATGCTTGAGTAATACAACAACTCGAACACAAAAGATAGACTTTGCCAGGTTAAGAGATATACCTACCTAACGACATCATTGAAAATCTTTCTCCAAAAGACCCAAGTGATTGGCCTCTAAAGAGTGAACACAAAAATCATCCAGGTATATAGCAATGAATTCTATCAGGTAGTCACGAAAATTTTCTACCATGAATTTCTAAAATGTTGAAGGGGCATTTCACAAACCAAAAGGCATCACTTGAGTAACATATGCTCCCCGCTTGGTGATGAAGCAGTCTTAGACTGGTCTTCATGTGCCACAGTAATCTAGTTATATCTACTATAACCATCCATGAATGAGTACATCTCATGTTCTGCAACCTGATCAAGAATTCCATTTGTAACTAGTATCTGGTACCATTCGAGCATTTAATTTTCTATAATCCACACAAACACAAATCTTGCCATTATGTAATCCACAAAGCTTGGTATTTAATTTTCTGTAATCCACACAAACACAAAGCTTGCCATTCTTCTTAGGTACCATGAAAACTAGCAACAACCAATCACTGCGATCAATTGCGTAGATAAATCTTTTTTGAATAAGTTGATCTAGCTTTGCATTTGACTTTGTTTGGCATAGTTGGGATTCATGTGAAACCTTTGCTGGGGCGAATGGGTTAGCATCTGGAACAAGTGGAATTCAGTGTTGAAAAATCTCAAGTGGAACTCCCTGGAGATCAGTATAAGTCCAGTCAAAGACATCTTTATAAGTCACAAACAAATCTTTGATGGTGGGACTCTGGATCTGTCTCTTTTGTATTGTGTCCATAGTTGTGGACGGAAATATATATTTTGGTGGTTTCTCTATCTGGTTGGTTCATTGTCTATTGATGAGTCTGCACACCTATTGTATGCACGTAAGTAAAGAAGTTTGTGATTCCACACCCACACCACACTGTGTGAGCTCCTGGGCATTACTATAAGTCTTCTGCTGTGCGTACCCTTTGTTGGGTTATTTTCTAACATGGTATCAGAGCCCAAGTAGGAGGCTCACAGGTGTGGGAGCCTGAAGGCAGGGACCTTGCTGAAGGACGACCCTGATTCAGAAGCTCAAGGGAATCGACTTCCACGACTGGAGGATTGTGCCCTTGCGAGAAGGAGGGTGACTCAGGTTCGTCAGGTGCGTCTAAAGTTCGCAGTCCAAGTCTTTGTAACATTAGTATATATATATATATACACACACATGCATATACATACATACATACATATATATATATATATATATATATATATATATGTATATGCATGTATATATATGTACATATACATACATATACATACATACATACATACATACATACATACATACATACATACATACATACATATATATATATATATATATATATATATATATATATGTACATAATATATGTACATATACATACATACATACATATATATATATATATATATATATATATATATATATATGTACATATACATACATATATATATATGTACATATACATACATATATATATATGTACATATACATACATATATATATATGTACATATACATACATATATATATATATATATACATACATATATATATATATATATATATATATATGTGTGTGTGTACATATACATACATATATATGTGTGTGTATGTGTGTGTGTGTGTGTGTGTGTGTACACACACACACACACACACACACACACATATATATACATATACATATATTTTTGTGTGCTTGCATATCAAATATGTCACATTGTAAGATATCTCCCAATGTTTCAAAGTCTCCATGTGGATATTTTAAATGTACTTCAGGATTTACAACGTTGGTGATTATCACTACACATCTTCTCTCACCACAATGTTAGAAATGACACACATTCATAGGATCAAGACTATGAATTCGTCCAAAAGCCACCACTTCATTCTTCTTATATAACACCACATCCATACCCTCTGTTAGGGTGAATACCTATTTTATGTACAAAAATAGATTAGCAACTCAAAATGAACATAATTCCTATGTTGACTCGAGAATCAATTGGTCAGTACCAAGTTGAGTGATGGCAATGGTTGTTTTTGCAATTTCCCTTTCACCCACATTTTCTTCCATGAAATGACTTGGATTCATATCCTTCTGTATTGCTATCTGTTCAACCTTCATTTTACATTTTATATCAAGAGCCCAGCTGGCCAAGCAATCTAGTTTGTTAGCACATGGTGGGATGGGAATGTTTTGCTATCTTGTTGAGGTTCACATGAGTCACGTTGTCAGAAA